>NC_137684.1:2624436-3366936 GCF_963989245.1 Nansenia antarctica
GTGCTTGATCTACCACTTTTACCACCCCCATGACTTGGGTGGTAGCTAACATTGGAAGCACTGTCATGTGGATGAATACCTTCCCCCTCATAAACATTTTTGCCCATCTGCACAGAACCTTCTTTGCATGATAAAACCCACATTTTTGTATTTGTAATACATTCATTGTTGAACAACATTTTTGCCTTAAACCATGTTTCATGTTTTTCTTTTTCATCACATGGCAACAAATCAAGTATTTTTTCATGCATGGTTTTTGCTTCATCACACACCTTTATCAATTCAATCAGAGTATTCTGTACCTGTGTTTTATCATCAGTACACACAAACCCTTGTAAACAACCTCTAATGCTGGTAGCTTTGCTTAGTTTAGCTTTTCTGCTCGTTTGCAACGAGTCCAACTTCAACGCACACGCGTTAGCAGTAAGCTTAACCACACGTTTACCAGATAGTGTCTCATCACCATTAGTGTCCAATTCCACGTCACACATCTCCATGACGAATGATCGGTAGTCAGTCACAACAGTTCGCAGCACACAACAGTCAACGCAACGTCTATAATTGTCCCCTACCGGTGTGCACACATTTTAATTAATGTAGCGCTACTCAAACCGTGCGGTGGGCGCCGTTGTAGTGGCCTCGCGGTCCGATGCTCCAAACAGCTGGCTCCAGAATCGCAGCTCCTGCGGCTGCACACGTATCCAACCCGTACGATATCCAAACGCCTCCGTTATTCCAATAATGCATAGGTTTGACAATGTTAAAGGAGCACAGTCTAATACTGTGCTACTGAGATGCTAACCCGCGGATTCTGGTTGACGCGCCGTGCGTTCTAGTTTGATGTGTTCTGTTGGTTATACACGATCCCTAGTCATTGGTTTGCTGCATATAAAACCTTTATTGCGTTACGAATGTGCCACATTCCATTTGGCTTAATCACTGGTATAAAACGATAACAACAACAAACTCAGCGCCATTGCGGTCAAACCTATTTGCCCTTCCGGGGTCAACACCTGACGACAACAACAAATGTACTACCTTATAAAGACCTGCCTCAGGTATTGTGACAGCGCCACCCCATGCCCACACAGTGAATTACAACACATATGACAGGACCATATTTGGCTCTTACAGTACCTGTACTATATCAATGACAATAAAGACCATTCAGATATAATTTCACAGTTGATAACCTGTAGTTCATGCACACCTGAAGGTAAGAAAGGCTATGTAGTGAGCAAAGATCGATGATTTAATATTCCATAGTGATCTCACCAAATCTAACTTACATCACTATTGTTAACACAACAAAGAGAACACTTCTGACTCTTCAAATGTTCATTTATTATTTCCTCTAACAAACAGAATCTGTTATAGACAGTGCACAATGCTTTTTTTAGCCAAGATCTGGCCTCCTTTTATGAAAACAAAAAAGGCTCATTATCTTATTACCTCAGCACAACGTGCACCCGCTCCTTAGTTATCTTCCACTGTCCAAACATGGTTTCAAAAGCCCCGCATGGTCCAGCTTCAGAACGTTATTACGGTGTCACACATGGTCCAGCTTCAGAACGTTATTACGGTGTCACGCATGGTCCAGCTTCAGAACGTTATTACGGTGTCACGCATGGTCCAGCTTCAGAACGTTATTACGGTGTCACGCATGGTCCAGCTTCAGAACGTTATTACGGTGTCACGCATGGTCCAGCTTCAGAACGTTATTACGGTGTCACGCATGGTCCAGCTTCAGAACGTTATTACGGTGTCACGCATGGTCCAGCTTCAGAACGTTATTACGGTGTCACGCATGGTCCAGCTTCAGAACGTTATTACGGTGTCACACATGGTGCAGCTTCAGAACGTTATTACGGTGTCACGCATGGTCCAGCTTCAGAACGTTATTACGGTGTCACACATGGTCCAGCTTCAGAACGTTATTACGGTGTCACGCATGGTCCAGCTTCAGAACGTTATTACGGTGTCACGCATGGTCCTGCTTCAGAACGTTATTACGGTGTCACGTATGGTCCAGCTTCAGAACGTTATTACGGTGTCACGCATGGTCCAGCTTCAGAACGTTATTACGGTGTCACGCATGGTCCTGCTTCAGAACGTTATTACCAGGGGTGCACATAACTTTTTGGGGCCAGTGCTCAGAGGAGCACCTAGGGATGCTGCTTGGTGCTCCCCGAGCTCGCGAGTCACGACCCGTCCCACAGGATGGATGAAAAAGGGATACATGGATAACTTATATTAGCAAAACGACATTTATTCATAAATAAAGATGAACGAACAAATGATTGTGTGCAAAACAAAATAAACAAATGCAAAATCAAATGACTGCTCTTTAAGCATGAAAGTCTGTCAGACTCCTTTAAACACAATGAAATCAACTGACATCTCTTTAAGCACTAACTGAATGTCTGTTCTTTAAACACAATTAAATCAACTGACATCTCTTTAAGCACTGCTCTGTTCTGTAAACACTGAAATCAACTTTTCAACAAAAAGTTACAGCCTAAGTATTTATTTATGCTACAAGCTCAATCATCATCATCACTGCTCTCTTGACTGCTGTTATCACTGTCCTCAATTTCAACCATGGTAGAGGATGTTGTAGGGCAGGCCATCACTTTAAATAGCTCGTTATTTTGATTGTGCAACAAAGTCTTTTTTTCATTTTTTCTAATAGAATTCCCAACCATATTCCCTGGGTCAGGGGTCTAGGTGCGATAATGAAGCTGTAAAACAAACGTCTGAACGTTTGAAAGCTTCAGAGAAAAGAAACGTGAAGTCCCTTGGTGTTGTTTTTCCTTTTAGCGACGAGTCGTTCGGGACTGAATTTTCACGTGTCGGCGTGATAACCGTGATAACCATGCGATACGCGATACGCGGAATGAAAGTACGAGTTACAATACTTTCCGAATGTTTTCGTGAGGGGAGTCGCCGTGGTCGTCGTGATGGATTACTTATTTGGGGACGGCAAATAGTTACTTACTTGGTGGGGCTTGCTTCTTGGACCCAGCTGTTGGTGCGCAAAAGCGCCTTCATGCCGCTGATCTGCCGCGCAGCATGCATTTTGGCGACGCATGCGCACTGGCGCACCAGTTATGTGCACCCCTGGTTATTACGGTGTCACGCATGGTCCAGCTTCAGAACGTTATTACGGTGTCACGCAGCACTATCTGCCTCAGAAACTGTGAAGAATGTCAGACACACCGGGGAAGGCATGTTTCGCTCTCGTCTCGTCTATACACTGCGTGCCGAGCGCGGAAACCGGAAGCATAAATATTTCCGGCTTCATATTATCGGCAAAATATCGGCAACATTTTTATAAAACCGATAAATACCGATAAACATTAATTTCCCATTATCGGGCCGATAAATATCGGTGCCGATAATATCGTGCATCCCTAATTAGTACTTATAATCTCTCCACTTCAAAGTGAAAATCTACAATATTGTTGAAATATTATTGAATTGTACTTTAATATGTATATGTACTATATGTATATATGTTACGGTACATGTGGGAATACTGTACATGTGGGAAAACTAGGGTCAGGGTTAGGTGCTACGTCGACTTGGTACATGCTGGCATGTCTAACCCTAACCCTAATCCTAACCGTAGCACCCTAGCACCTAACCCTAACCCTAGTTTTCCCACATGTACCGTATTCCCACATGTACCTTAACATACTGTATATAAACCCCTCAAAAAAAGTTTGGAAACGTTATTTTGGTTGATTAATCCTCCCCTTTAATAATACCAATTGGTATTGTATTTTATATCGTTGGAAAGCCTGATTAGTCACCTGTACAGGGATCATGCATTCATGGAATGAACAACACAGCTAAACATGTGGGTAGACTCACGAGAGTGAATACCAACAGAAGAATATTGCAGGGGATTTTGTCAAATAATGTTGGCCCGCTACCCACACGTTTAGCTGTGTTACTCATTCCACGAATGCATGATCCTTACAAGTTGTACCTCGTTGTAAAGGTGACTAATAAGGCTTTCCAACGATATAAAATACAATACCCATTGGTATTATTAAAGGGGAGGAAGAATCGACTGAAATAACGTTTCCAAACTTTTTTTGAGGAGTTTATATATATGGCACTGAATCATAACGCAATCTAGACATTATAATGTTCCAGACCTTTGCTTGAGGACATTTTCTCTAACTGGACCTTGTTGAATTTTTGCTGAATACCCCTGCTATAGTCGTTCGGTGAGAGGGCTATCTATGTCATCTGCATATTTGTGGTAGGCAATTTTGTTCTTTTTTATGATGTGTCCCAATGGAAGCATCTAGAGCAGCGGTTCCCAACCTATGGGCCGCGGCCCACTGGTGGTCCGTGAGAGTACTGCGCACGCACGCACGCACACACACACACACACACACACACACACACACACACACACACACACAATAAATGGCTAGTGTTGTCTTCAGTCTCAGCACTGTGTGGGTTTATTGATCCACCTGTTAGACTAATTATTATTGTGTACGGCAGCACTTTTTTGGGAAAAAAGGAGTTGTAACATCTGACCTATCTGATATACTATAAATCATAATATTATACCTCACCGCTGGCCTTAGGATAGACGTCAGCTATTCCCGCGAGACCAGGGAACGGGATGTGAAACGGGACGTGAAACTAAAATGGTGGATCAATAAACGCACACAGTGCTGAGACTGAAGACAACACGAGTCATTTATTAAGTTTATAACTGTGCTAGAGGGCAAACATTACAACATGTTCACTTATTACACAAAGACTGGGAAAGCGACACTAGCTTGAACAACAACGGAGGCGCCGACCTGACGGTAGGAGTTGGAGTGATTCATGAATGAAGCAGAGAGCTGCTAGATACAATGGTCAGTACAGAGCTAGTTAGTGACACACGGTCATTATTTAACACATATTCATCAGAGCAATTTGCGCGTCATCTCCCTGTCATCAGAATGATCACGGCCCTTTTTGGGTGATAGAAGCCAGTGTTTCCTCCAGGAATTTTTACAATGGTGGCGGGTAACGTTGGCGGCGCGCGCAGCGCGCGCCCGCGATTTTTTCCGCGTGCACGCGCATGAAACGCGCACGCGCGCTCAAAACAACGACGTAATTTCAGCCAAAACTCGAGGATGGCCAAAAAAAATAAAATGTTTTCCCGTACTTCTCCCGTGTGTCTCTTATTGTCTGTGTCTGCATGTTTTTCCAGCATGTAATTCCGTTGTCAATAAAAAATTCGTCTCCCCTTCTTTTCATTATCATTATGGAGGCTTTATGGTTGTTGTAACTATTATGGGAAGCGGTTGACACAGTAGCCGCTTTTCGTGTACGCTGCAGTGGATCCCTTCACAACGCAGAAGAAAGAGGAGAGAGAAAACATTGTCAATGTGCAGGGAAGAATCATGTATCAGCAGGGTTCAACAGTAACGCTTGCCTGGGGCAAGTAAAAAAATTCGCCGGGTTTGTTTGCGCGAGCCCGAAGACGCTGCTGGATCCTGGATCTGTTTACCTGTGTGCAGGAAGAAAAACAGACGGAGCAGGCGCCAGACCAGACTAGATGATTGTAGAGTGAAGAGATTATTAAAGCGTACGCGATGCGACGGGTGATCGACAAGCACGTACACTTTCATAATATCTTCACTCCACGATCATCTAGTCTGGTCTGGCGCCTGCTCCGTGTTCTTCCTGCACACCGATGCACAGATCCAGGATCCAGCACCGTCGTCGCGCATATTGTAACATTTGAAGTAGTTTGTAGACTACACGCAGCCTAGATGTATTCGACCAATCACAAAACAGTTTTGCAAGCGCGTCGCTTCGCGCTTGTGGGTGTGTCTAGCGCTGTGAAGGTCTTTTTTTTTTTGAGAAATCTGAATGGTGGCGGAGGAAATTCCATCGTGGCGGCCCGCCACGGTGAAATGCATGTAGAGGAAACACTGGAAGCGGAGAAGTTTGACTGGTGGTCAATGGGAATTTCTGGTCTTTGCTCCTTTAATCCGATAAAATAAGAAAACCGTAGTGCTTTTTAGATATTAGGAGCCCAAATCCGATGGCCAGTTAGGCAAACTATTATATAGTGTCATTGCCGATCAATGATCGACGTCGTTATATAGAGAAAATTAATGAAATAGGGGTTGATGCATCAGAGCAGTCATACGTCATCTCCCTGTCATCAGGGATTTGTAGTTCTTCATTTGATCTAGCATACTAAGGTACTACTTAGTACAACTAACCCTTCACCCATAACGGCTATCGACTAGTGCTACTGTGCATGATATTTCTATTGTAATCATGGGAGATAAATGTTCAAAGAAGAAACGAAAGCAAACGCTGTTGGGGGGACTGGAGGTGAAGACGTTAGGACCACGGCAAATCAAATGAAGAACTACAAATCCCTGATGACTTCTCCGCTTCTATCACCCAAAAAGGGGCGTGGACATTACGGGAGGGGAAAGTACCCGGATGCGTTGCTCTGATGAATTGCGCCTCATCTCCCTGTCATCAGAATGATCACGCCCCTTTTTGGGTGATAGAAGTGTAGAAGTTTGACTGGCGGTCAATGGGAATGTCTGGTCTTCGCTACTTTAATCCGATAAAATAAGAAAACCTTAGTGCTTTTTAGATATAAGGAGCCCAAATCCGATGGCCAGTTAGGCAAACTATTATATAGTGTCGTTGTCGATCAATGATCGACGTCGTTATATGGAGAACATTTATGAAATAGGCAATGAATGTGTGTCCTTTCAGTCTGCCTCCATCCATGTGGATGAACCACCCGACCCAAAGGCCTGAGGTGTTGTAGGAGGTATGAATATGATTTAGGGGGTATTTAGTATAACAGGCTAATGGGTTTATTGTGAGTTTACTTTGATTGTTTGTTTATTGCCTTGATCACCATATTGAGAAGTCATATGGTTATGGGGGGTGATATTGCAAGGTAATTTAAGCACCTGCGCACCTTGCATGGCGGTAGTGGAGAGAGAGGGGAGCGATGTATTTTTGTTGACCGCATTATACGCATATTCTATACGCATAGTTTGTTATTTTTCTGGTTTTGATCGCTTATGGATTATTTTTGTACGTCGCCAAATTTGATTGTTCTATTCAATAAATGCTCTAAAACTTACTTTTCATCTCAGCGGATTGTTTGGCGCGTCATACAATTACCAGCCCACACCCTGCTTGCGTCTCTCAGTGACTTTTTACTTTTGGCTCTATCTATCTATCTATCTAGCTACAGGTGTCATATAACCATAACCCATATCCTGTCATATAAAAGTAGGCTACCTTATTGAATCTCCAGGTAATGTATTTCTGACATCCATCACTTTTGCTGTCGTTAAGATACTTTATTTTTCTGTTTTGGTAGTCCAATGTGACAATTGCCCTCCTCCACCGGCCCTAGTTTTGGATCTAGCTTGCTGTTCATTATTTTCATGATAAAACGTCATTACATCTTCATATACACCATACAGGATAAATACTGATTAACAGTAGGCTACTTTGGCAAATGCCCATTGAACAGATTTATTTATTATCCTATCTTAAGAAAACTAATGTAACACTCTCATCTGGGGATTTACACGGCAAATCAACTGAAGAACTACAAATCCCTGATGACAGGGAGATGACGTATGACTGCTCTGATGAATCAACCCCTATTTCATTAATGTTCTCTATATAACGACGTCGATCATTGATCGGCAATGACACTATATAATAGTTTGCCTAACTGGCCATCAGATTTGTGCTCCTAATATCTAAAAAGCACTACGGTTTTCTTATTTTATCGGATTAAAGTAGCAAAGACCAGAAATTCCCATTGACCGCCAGTCAAACTTCTACTCTTCTATCACCCAAAAAGGGGCGTGGACATTACGGGAGGGGAAAGTACCCGGATGCATTGCTCTGATGAATCACACGAGAGGGAGTGCTGTTATACTGAACATCAGCACGGCTGTGATTCGGTCGTAGATGCGAGGCCGCTGGCAGCGCCATTTATTAGTTAACAGTAATAAGCGACTACAGATTATGATTTGTTTGTTTATTGAGCTTGCGCCTCTGACGTAAGCAGCAAGCACAGTGCAATGCATTATGGGAAGATTAGGCAGGAAGCCTAGAAATAGATAGAATGACGTCATCTAATGGTACAACACAGCTACATTTGTGTGAACATCAAATGGAATGAACATGAAGCTACACTGCAAACTAGTTAGGTAAAGTGGCTTTGTAACTTCTCAAGTAATGTATTCAAACATCCGCAGGCTAGCTACTTTGTATCGTGTACATTTATCTGTACGTTTCCATTTATTTTGCAACCAGTGATATTAGGGCTGCAACAACGAATCGATGAAATCGGTAAAAATCGATAATGAAATTCGTTGGCGACGAATTCCATTATCGATTCGTCGGGTCTTGTTCCATAACAAACCTACTTCCTGTTGACGCACGCCACGCTGTCTTGCATCGCGAATCATAGCGAATCATAGCGCTACCTATGGCCGGAAAGGGCAGAACCTATGACCGGAACCGGAAAAGTGGGAAAATCCGGTACCTACACCGGCGCGGCGGCTACATTTAAATCATGCTACTCAAAAGCCTTGAGAGTGAAGCTGTCTGCTGTCTGCTGTCAGGACATGCTAGTGAGTTAGCTAGCAGGGTTAGCTCGCTGCTGCCGCTAGCTGACTGTCACTACGCTGCTCGTCCAGCTGTAGTCTGCGTAGCTGTGCTGATAACCAGAGCACTAACTATGTTTCTATAGAGGAGGGTTACAGCTAACTTCCTATTGTTTTATTATAGAAGTCCTGCTGGGCTCAGCCCTTCCATGGTCTCCTGCTCTCCATGCAAATGCGTTAGTGTGAGTTCTGGCGAAGCGTCAGCTAAATGACTGTAATGTAATGCGATAGCCAGTGAGTGTTTGATCGCATTCATGTATTCAATATTGCATGACAAGTGTATTTAGCTAGCTGGCTAACGTCAGTGGTAGAGCAGAGGTGATAAGCTAAAGGCTAGCTAGTGGTAGCCTACCAAGCTACCCGTGAGTTAGAGTGAGGCACTGACTGTAGCCTAGCCTATTGTATGGAGTGAGAGGACACATTGCATTGTTTTGGAGCATATCTGTTATATAAAAACATTAGTGTCTTGTAGGGATGCTCCGATCTGGATTTTTGGGGCCGATACCGATCACCGATGTTTTTCCTCAAGATCAACCGATACCGATACCGATACCGATTTTAAAAAAAATACATAACTGTAGGCCTACTGACTGGATAGCCTACATATTTTTTGCTTTTTAGACAAAAGTTTTGATCCATTAGGCACCAAGCAAACGCAGACCCATTTTTATGGCATAGTAAAAGTCTGGCCTATCACCCAGTTAGGGCCTGAAGCCCAAGTCAGTCGATATGGCTGTATAAAAGACATCATAAACGTGGCCTTCATGGTTTACATACTTCATGGTTTACATACGTCCTCCTATGTTTTCTGTTCAGTTATCTGGCTTCCCCAGGGGAAGAAAAAAAAAAAAAAAAAAAAAAGATCGGTTTTTGCGATCGGCCATTTTTGCCGATCACCGATCGAGTCATTTGGAGTGAAATCGGCCGATTTAAATCGGTGGCCGATAAATCGGAGCATCCCTAGTGTCTTGTCTGTAGCCAAAATTGCACTTTGGGTTACTGACCTTTACATTAAGCAAAGTTATTACCTAAAACAATGCATGTATTGAGCTAGAGTTCAACTGCATTATTGAAACAATCTACCGCCATAGTCCATGGCCTGTTGTTAAACCTATTTGATGTAGCAAAGCCTTTTTTATTTATATTATTTATTATTTTTTATTAATACTTATTCATTTTGCACATGTATATGTATAGGCCTGGCTGATTTAGAAAACATAAAATAAAATTTGCAAATTCGGCAGTTTCTGACCACCATGCCGTCCTCTTCACTGTCCCGGTCTCCCTGCCCAGGCAGCATCCCAAACGCACCATCTCATTTAGGAATATCAAATCTGTGAGTGCACTGGCCCTATCCAACCTCATTGTGTCCCACATGGCCTCGGCTCCCCCTGACACCACGGTGGACGGCCTGGTAGCCCACTACAACGCTGCCCTATCCCTCAGCCTCAACTCCCTCGCCCGCCTCAAAACTCGGACCGTCTCCTTCACCCGCCCTGCCCCCTGGTTCAACACCGAACTCCGCACCATGAAGGCCACTGGTCACCAGCTAGAGAGGCTGTCCAAAACTACCGGCCTCACAGTCCATTTCCTGGCTTACAGAGACCGTCACATGACTGCCTACAAGGATGCTCTCTCCCACACTAAGACCCTATATTATTCCCGTCTCATTGGCTCCCAGCAAAACCCCAGAACACTATTCACCACCATCAACCGTCTACTCCGCCCCCCTGACGCCCCCCACCCTCCTGGTGCTCCCGACCGCTGCTCCAAATTCCTTCTTTCACTCAAAGGTTGACTCCATCCACCAGCAGCTCCGGGCACCAGCCCCTCCCGCTCCTCCTGCACCCCAGCCACACGATGACCTCGCCCCAGCGCCGTGCCCCCCCCAATGCTGCTTTTCCTCCTTCTCTCCAGTGGACGCTGCCCAGGTCGCCAGGCTGGTCACCCTGGCCAAGACCCCAACCTGCTCACTGGACCCCATGCCCACAGCCCTGGTCAAGGACTGCTTACCCACCCTCTGCCCCTACATGGTGGATATTATTAATGCCTCCCTGCTATCTGGCATAGGCCCCACCAGCTTCAAAACTGCCTCAGTCACCCCCATCCTCAAGAAACCTGGTCTGGACCCTGATGACCTCCACAACCACCGGCCGATCTCCAACCTTCCCTTCCTGAGTAAAACCCTGGAAAGAGCAGCCGCCGGCCAAATCCATCAGTATATGTCCAACCATGACCTCTATGAAACCGCCCTCAATAAAATCACCAATGATCTCCTCATTGCTGCTGACTCGGGCCGTTTCAGTATCCTCATCCTCCTGGACCTCTCTGCTGCCTTCGACACTGTCTCCCACACCATCCTCCTCAACCACCTCTCCGCCCACCTGGGTGTCACTGGTACAGCCCTCAGGCTCAAGCTCCCCCCCAGCCCCAGTCAGCCAAGGCATTCCCTAAGGCTCTGTACTAGGACCCCTCCTCTTCACCATTTACATGCTCCCCCTCGGCCAGATCCTCCGTCGTCACGGCCTTAACTACCACTGCTACGCCAACGATACCCAAATCTACCTCTGCTCCACCGCATCCTCTCCACTCCCCCCCAGTCTCTCATCAACTGCCTGCTCGAAATAAAAACCTGGATGACATCTAACCTCCTCAAACTTAACACCAAGAAAACAGAGCTCATGGTTGTGGCACCCAAGGCGCTGCTCCGGAAGGTTGGGGACTTCGACGGCTGCTCCATCTCCCCATCCTCCGAAGTCCGTAACCTGGGCGTCATCCTGGACTCCACCCTCTCCTTCCAGTCCCACAAAAAATCCATCAGCAAATCCGCCTTCTTCCACCTCAGAAACCTCTCCAGACTACGACCTTCCCTCACTGACTCCGTTGCCGAAACCCTCATTCACGCCTTCGTCACCTCCCGTCTGGACTATTGTAATGGAGTCCTGTTCGGGGTTCCCAACAATGCCCTGGACAGGCTCCAGTACGTGCAGAACTCAGTTGCCAGGGTCCTCATCCACACCAAGCCCTGGCAGCACATCACCTCCACCCTCATTCACCTCCACTGGCTCCCGGTCAAGTCCTGCATCACTTACAAAATCCTCCTCCTCACCTACAAATCCCTCCACGCCTGCGCTCCCCAGTACCTAACTGACCTCCCCCAGCATACCCCTTCCCGGAGCCTGCGGTCCGCAGACATGGGCCTGCTATCCAGCCCCCGCACCAACCTACGGACCTTTGGGGACAGAGCCTTCAGCGTGGCCGCACCTACTCTCTTGAACTCCCTCTCCACAGTGATCCGCAATGCCCCCACCCTGGACTCCTTCAAATTAGCCCTCAAAACACATCTGTTCTCCTAGGCCTTTGGCCCCTAGTCATTATTTCAGTTTTGCTTTGTTTGTTTTCTGTTTTGTCTGTCTGATCATTCCCTTGAATTGTAAAGCGTCCTTGGGTTTTTTGAAAGGCGCTATATTATTATTATAAGTTATTATTATTATTATCTTTCGACGCAACATGGGCTAAAATTACAGGAATGCCATGTTGCCACGCTGGCACAAATATACTATGCTAATAATGTTAGCACCACGCAGGCAGGCTTAGCATATTTATTCATTTTCATTCATTTAATCTTTATTTCAGAAGGTCCCTTGAGATTAAAATATTTTTTTCGAGGAAGACCTGGCCAAAAGCACACCAGTTCAAGTACAAGTTTACACGATTGGAAAATAAAACAATAAAAAGGGACGAGAGATAAATATGATAGAAAATCCATTTTAACTGTCTACTAGCACTCTACTGCATTCTACTGCACTCTACTGTCACACAATTAATCAGAGCTTTGAACTCCCCCAGGGAGATGAGATTATTAACACTACAACAGCCATGGGTGGGGTCATTTGACCTAGTAAGTAAAATAATAATTAAACTCAGGACTTCAGGAACCACCTTTCATGACTTTTCCTAGATGCGTTCTACCACCCAGTATCCTTACATTTTCTAAATCTACCTTTTATAAAGCTCTTTCTACAACAGGGTTTACCCAAGTTACATACGCAATAGTGATAGGATATTGTATGTCTATGTACAGACAATTATGAATGAGAGAGACTGTCCAGTAGCTCTCCCAGTTGAGTGTTGCACGCTATAGCTACCGCAGCAAAGTAATTGCAACAACCTACATTTGATTGTCTGTAATCGTCAACAAATTTCCATGCAACATGGAACATATAAAATTCCATTTATTATACAGTATTAGGGCTGCACGATTAATCGATTTTAAATCGAAATCGCGATTTGAAATGATGCGATTAGCTAATCGCAAAGCCTGCGATTTGCCTGCGTTTTTTTTTTTTTTTTTTTTTTAAACCTTTATTTGACCAGGAAGTCACATTGAGATTAAAACCTCTTTTGGAAATTTGATCAGCACTCATGGAATGCCTCTTGTCCAATCAAATTACTTGGTCTCTTTATGACTTTGAACCCGGCGCTCTCAGAGCGAATTTACGAACGCAGGCATAGGTTGTGTCACGACAGTCAGTCCAATTATTATGAGACTTTGGGCTAACGTAACGGAGACAATTAGACACCACTTGGCTTACTGGACGTATGATAAACGTTAGTATGTTATAATTGCGACAGGTAAGTGTACAATTTCACTATACTAACTGTACCAGCCAAGTGCATGTCGGTGCTGTTAGTCCAGCCTTAAACTTAGCTTAGCTAACTTGTAGTCTTCGAGACGGTAGCTTAGCTTAGCTACTCATGCTAACCCGGCGTTAAAGTACAGACACAGAGTTGACAGTCTCAGCAACCTGCGGGTTGGTGTTTATATAGTATAGCAGGCTTATGGATACATGGAAGTTAACTGTTCTGTTGTCAAACATGAATGTGTCCTGTATGCATAACCTCATACCATTCGTTCATACCAGCCGGCTTTAAAGACGCAGAGGTTAGCCTAGCCTAGCCTTGGGCTGAAGTATGTCACAGATTCCTAAGTCAAGGTGACGTGTGTCTGTGCTCCATAGTCAGAGACCACCATTCTATCATTCATCAGTTCGACTGTTGACCGAGTCATCTAGATGTGGTCCTTTCAGTTATAGTCACAGTGTATCCCCAAATGATCATTTTAATAGCTGGATCATCTTAGAAAGTAGCCACCTGTCTAGATGAGATATACAATTCATATCTTTTAAGTTCTCATCCTTGCATTAGAATTAGAGCAGTTAATAGTTTGATGGTATCATGTGGTAATGCTCTCTGAAAATAGGTGATAGACAGATTCATCCAATCACCTGCCAAGTATTTTTTGAAAGTACCTGCCCTTTTCCAAACAGCTTCCAATTAAGCTTTCCTAGATGGTTGTGTGAAACAAACCACCTGAGTCAGGTTAGTAATGCTCCATCACATGTTTTAATCTGAAGCTTGATTTTAAAGCAACCCAACTTTAAAGCAACCCAATGTAACTTTAGTTCTTTCACTCGTAGCTCGGGCTGTGGGGGTGCTAGAGGAGGGAGCCTCTAAGTCCCCTGAAGACGTACAAACAAACTGCACGTTGATACGACCTTCCTAGCCGGAGATATGGCCACACTTTACAAAAACTCCCTTTTTTTTTTTTTTTTTTTTTTTGCTATTTAAAAAATAAATAATCGCAAATTAATCGCAATCTGTCCAAATAATCGCAATTCGATTTTTTCCCCAAATCGTGCAGCCCATGTAATCAAGTGTATTTTCGCAGCTTGAGTGTGTGCGTGCGTGCGTGCGCGTGCGTGTGTGTGTCTGACATGGGTTTCAAACGATTTCCCCGGTACCTCCCCACTCCAACATGACAGGTTGTCGGGTCAACAAGGTTCGGGAAGTAAGCCTGTTCCGCTAGATAGTATAGGTATGTAGATAGTATAGGTATATAGATAGTATAGGTACAGTATGTAGATAGTATAGTTATGTAGATAGTATAGGTATGTAGATAGTATAGGTATGTAGATAGTATAGGCATGTAGATAGTATAGGCATGTAGATAGTATAGGTATGTAGATAGTATAGGCATGTAGATAGTATAGGCATGTAGATAGTATAGGTATAGGTAGGACTTATAGTCCAGTGTGATTTATATGCATTTTTTTCTTCATGACGTATTTCTTAGTGGTATACTCCGATGTATAGGCATGTAGATAGTATAGGTATGTAGGTAGTATAGGTTCCCTTCCCAGGGGGCTAACATCAAAATACACACATCCCCGTGTTTACCAGGGCCAGGGGAATCTAACAGGGGTGGGATGCAAATGGTGGGTTGTTCCAATCGAATGCGACACATGGGTGAATGGGTGTATGGAAATAGCGTTCCACGCACCCGGAATATTTGCATATTCATGACTATTGTTTTTTAATAATGATAATCAACTACTTCTGCATCATACATGCAGCCACTACCCGTGATAATCTGCGACCTTTCCTGTATCAGGGCACGATACTTGTACAAGGTGCAGAGGTTTATCTCTCTGAGAGACATACTTAGATAGAGAACACTTTTATCTTTTTATTCATTGTTTATTATCTTGTTAAATGTTTATCTATTTAATTTCTCTCTATTTTTGTTGTTACTATCCTCTTGCTGTATTTTTTTTAATGCTGTATGTAAAGCGCTTTGAATTGCCCCTGTTGTATCAAATGTGCTATACAAATCAACTTGCCTTGCCTAAACGTATATATAAAAGTTAAACTTGCCTATGTAACCCTGTATATGTTCCTATTCTTACAGACCAGCAGAGCTCCAACCCAGGTTCAGACAGCGAGCCCAGCTCCACCACATCAGGAAACCATAAACAACACAGGAGCTCAAGGCGGAAGAATCACCATAAAACACAACCACAGACTTACACAGGAGAGAAGACCCACCGTTGCCCACTGTGTGGAACTAGTTTTAGTAAAGCAGGAGACCTGAAGAAGCATCAGAGAATACACACAGGAGAGAAACCATACCAGTGCTCCCAGTGTGGGAAGAGTTTTAGTCAAGCAGATCACCTAAAGATACACCAGAGAATACATACAGGAGAGAAACCATACCACTGCTCCCAGTGTGGGAAGAGTTTTAGTCAAGCAGTTCACCTAAAGATACACCAGAGAATACACACAGGAGAGAAACCATACCAGTGCTCCCAGTGTGGGAAGAGTTTCATTGATGCAGGAGACCTGAAGAAGCACCAGAGAATACACACAGGAGAGAAACCATACCAGTGCTCCCAGTGTGGGAAGAGTTTTAGTCAAGCAGGAAACCTGAAGAACCATCAGAGAATACACACAGGAGAGAAACCATACCACTGCTCCCAGTGTGGGAAGAGTTTTAGTGAAGCAGGAAACCTGAAGATTCATCAGAGAATACACACAGGAGAGAAACCATACCAGTGCTCCCAGTGTGGGAAGAGTTTTAGTGAAGCAGGAAACCTGAAGATTCATCAGAGAATACACACCGGAGAGAAACCATACCAGTGCACACAGTGTGTGAAGAGTTTTAGTCAAGCAGGAGACCTGAAGAAGCATCAGAGAATACACACATGAGAGAAACCATACCAGTGCACACAGTGTGTGAAGAGTTTTAGTCAAGCAGGAACCCTAAAGGATCATCAGACAATGCACACATGAGAGAAACCATACCAGTGCTCCCAGTGTGGGAAGAGTTTCAGTCATGCAGGAACCCTAAAGGATCATCAGACAATGCACACATGAGAGAAACCATACCAGTGCTCCCAGTGTGGGAAGAGTTTCAGTCAAGCAGGAGACCTGAAGAAGCACCAGAGAATACACACAGGAGAGAAACCATACCACTGCTCCCAGTGTGGGAAGAGTTTCAGTCATGCAGGAACCCTAAAGGATCATCAGACAATGCACACAGGAGAGAAACCATACCAGTGCTCCCAGTGTGGGAAGAGTTTCAGTCAAGCAGGAGACCTGAAGAAGCACCAGAGAATACACACAGGAGAGAAACCATACCACTGCTCCGAGTGTGGGAAGAGTTTTAGTTAGGGATGTCCCGATCCCACTTTTTCACTACCGATACCGATACCGATACCTGGGCTTCGGGTATCGGCGATACCGATACCGATCCGATATTTGTATACATTTTTTGACCCCTGAATTTTTTTAATTTTTTTTAAAAAATTTTTTTCCTAACACCAGGGGAGCCACCCCTCCTAAATTTCGTTGTTTGGTACCTGTACTGTAGCAATGACAATAAAGACCATTCATTCATTCATTCATTCAAATACCTCCCCAGTATATAGTCCACACCAACAACAGTTAAATTAAAGACTGCCAGCCTTTATTAAAGCAACAAAAATAGTACTCTGCAGTACTCAGTGACCACCTCTCTTAAAACGACATGGACTTTGCTTTTGTTAATTTTCCATTCGAGCAGCATCTCCTCCATGGCTGCCTTAATGGAATCCCCAGTGTGTGAGCCACGGAACTCACGGGCATGCAGCACCGCTTTCTTGAAAGTAAAATCAGAGTCTATCCAGTGTGCTGTGAGACTCAACAACGACATTGGACACACGTCTGAGCTCCAAATGTCCGTTGTGAAGCTAATAGCATCGACATTCTCCAATAGTTTGGCGAGGAACTCACACACTTCATTGTGCATTTTCGGGATGGCATTTTCGGTTATATAATGCCGACTGGGCAAAGTATAACGCGGCTCTAGGTGTTCAATTAAACTCCGAAACCCCACATTCTCTACCACCGAAAGTGGTTGGTCGTCGAGCACAATAAACCGAACCAATTTCTCCGTTATTGCTTTTGCAATTTTGCTGTCTGGGGGGAGTTTCTCTCGCATCTCGCCAATGTTATGTTCAATAACGGAGTCGAACTCAGAGCTTGTAGTCGGAGCTGGCAACTCCATTTAATCAAACACGATTGTAACACAAAACGTAATACGGCACATGTCGTAAAGCCCAAACTGTCGTAAACACAGACGTAACACAGACGCGGATCGGGCACGCGGATCGGAGCCTTTTTTTTTTCTGGTCCGATCTCCCATCCAGCATTCAGGACCAATATCGGGTCGATATCCGATCTCAGTATCGGATCGGGACATCCCTAGTTTTAGTCAAGCAGATCACCTAAAGATACACCAGAGAATACATACAGGAGAGAAACCATACCACTGCTCCCAGTGTGGGAAGAGTTTCAATCGAGCAGATTCCCTGAAGGGCCATCAGAAAACACACACAGGAAGAGTTTCAAGCAGGCAGGAAACCTAAATACACGCCAGAGAACACACACAGGAGAGAAACCGTACCAGATTTCTGTCAAGAGTGAAAGGTGGTTTGGTTCTATTTGTAAATATGCTTAACGTAGTTTTTCTATTTGTTTGATTAATGTATAGGCTCTTTGTCCATACAAAGCTTTTGCTGTGCATATAGTATGATATGCATTGTATTTGTTTTTGCAGGGCTCCCCACATGGTTTGTTCTCATCTCTTACTTTGTGTATTGGGTAAATCACTTTGAACAGTCACAAGCTCGCTTTTCCAACAGTGGATGTCCTACCCATGTGCTTTGCTTTTGCATTGCATTAAGTCCAATTGCTGTTCAGGTTCCACAGCTTCTGTTTAATGGAAACTTGCTGAAGCTTATGTATTTTTCTTTTCGTTCAAATTGTCGATGCCAACATACAGGGAGTTGCAGGAATCCAGCCGGGTTGTTATGAAGGCATGGATCACCTTCTCTTGGTCCTTCTCCGGAAGATAGGCCCTTGTCTTAGCGAGGAGTCTGAGGTGAAAAAAGCTATTTTTGACCACAGAGCAGACCTGCTTGGTGAATTTGAAGTAATTGTCAAAAATCACTGTGTTGTCTACCCTGAATGACTAGTCATTGAAATGTTGCTTGATTGTTATTAAAATGATCATCTTTAATGAAAAAAATACAATAACTTATATTTGAAAAAGATACTTTTCTTTGGGTGGTTTTGTATTCAATTGTATACCCATAATGCATTACCGTTTCGTCATCAAATTACTGTAGCTTTTAATACTGTGAATATTAGCTTCAGCATGGACACAATCTGAATGGGCTATCCAAGTGGTTGCATATTTGCAAATACTGATCCTGTGACTGGGAGATTTACTTATATTTACATGATTTATTTTATTTTATTTGATCTAAAGTGAGTTGCATTTACAAATAAATACATTTGTCTAAGTAAGTGAATTGTCTATCAATCAGCATCACAAGACAAAAACATCTCTGCTCGGGCCAGGGGCCATTGGCAGTCATAATGCTGGAGGAAGGAAGATTTGTTTAATGATTACAGTAGAGAAACTGTACTGGGGGGTTTGGGCAGGGTCCCACACTAAGGCTTGTTAGTGCATTTTATGTTCGGACAAGTGAAATTCCTCCTGCAGTTGTCTGACGAATGTAGAAACAAAAAGAAATCAATGTGATGGCAGCTGGTGTTTGGAGCTACAGGCGCAGAATATAAAGTGGTCAAATCGGTCGTCAAACTATTTATGACCTAAAAGTCAGATTTTCAGGGTTTTTTTACAACACACAACAACGTTTTGAAGTACCCACTCAATATTTTTTTAAACATATATTTGTACTTGATCAGCAAAATAAGCTTATTTTTAGCCTGATTTCTCCCGGCTTGGGGGAGGGGGCGAATGGTTTCATTGTTTTGTTTCATTGGTCGATAGATGTGTGTACGGCTGACCTATAGGAGGCAGCAGGCAGCATGCTCTTCGTTTACTCTGACTCCACAAAGAACGTTTCTACCAACGGCGATCTCATAAGGTAAGGGTCTTCTATGTATCTACATAGCGCCTTTGTTAGTTAGTTGAAACCAGTGTGTTCGTGTATTTAGACATTTCTTTATTATTTACCCACTAGCAACTAACTGAAACCACAATGTTCAGTCTGGACTAAGCTAGGCAACGCTTTTGTTTGTTAGCTATGCTAGCATTGTTGTAGCTACGGTACGATTGTGGTAAAGTATGTTTACGTTGTAAAAGTTGCGTGAGCGCATTTATATGACGTCAGGACCAGACCATGCTGCGAAAGTCGCTTATGGGGAGCACCGATTTAGGGATCACGGGATCACCGATTTAGTGCAGCTGTTGGTTGAGTACTGTGTTTTCAATCATGTTCATTGGAGACTCGCGACCGGCGGCAGTAACTCGGTTTCCTGAGAACGAAAGAGGTAAGCGGACAATTTTCAGCTGTCACCCAGCCTAGACGGGTGCCTTGCTCTCTATGTTATTCTGATACCACCTAATTGATTTAACCGGTAACATGACATGGAGGTCGACATGATCCATTTTAAAATATTAATACAATAAGTAGGACTAGGCCAGTTAAACACAATGAGGCAATTTCATGTTTTTACAAGTTTTCTGAATTTAATTTAGCACCTGCCAAGTTGAGATCTGACAACTAGTGAAAAGACAGATCTATCCAGGGGCCGTGGGTGTAATTTCACTTTTATTCCTGTGGGTTATTTTCGTATCGAAGGGGCCCCATGTTTTTGAGTAAATCAAAAAATAATATCTTAAATGTAACAGCCCAAATAAATGTAATTAGAGGAAACGTGTTCGCCTATAAGCCTACCACTACGATGAATGTAACTGCATGCAAAAAGGTGTGTATTAAAAAACAACAACATTGTGTTGATAATGGAATAATGCTGTAATATATAGCAGCCAATACTGTTATTTTTCCATTTTGTTTTTGAAGAAAATAAATGTGGGCCTTTGATAGCATATGGGTAGGCTCTAGTGAAAAGACAGCAATCTCTATCCAGTTTGTCTGTGCATATACATTTATAATGCTCAAACGCACTACCAATAGAGCAAGTAAAATTATCTCTGACCCCTCCCACCCTGCTGACTCCTCCCACCCTGCTCACCACTTGTTTCAACTGTTGCCCTCTGGACGGTGCTACCAATCCCTGGCCATCAAAACATCCCGTTTCAAAAACAGTGTTGTCCCCTCTGCTATAAGGACTCTCAACACCTGACTCACTGCACTAACCCTGCCACACGTACTGCACTTTAAGTTGTAAATATTGACTATGATTTTGTCTTGTGGTTATGTGTGTACATTGTCCATTGTGATAGTCATGTGTAATGTGAGTATGTTTGATGTAATTGACACTGCTGTATTGAGCTTTCCATCTGTACTGACAACAAATTCCATGACCTCGGTCGTGTGGTCATTAAACGATTCATTCATTCATTCAATACATAGCATCTAACTATCTGTCTATCTATCTGTCTATCTGTCTATCTATCTGTCTATCTAGCACACTATCTATCTGTCTATCTATCTATCTAGCACACTATCTATCTATCTATCTAGCTATCTAGCACACTATCAAATGATCTATCTATCTATCTCATAAAAGGTGGGAACTAATATTTCCAAAAAGACACTTGACCGAACTGTTGTTCGGGATGTAGTTTCCGCCTGTGAGACATTTTTGACACATCTTACTTAAACCAGACGGTAAAACCTGGTCGCTAGCAAATTATTTGAGCCACATTCATGGAACGGAACTCGAGCTGAAATTATCGCGAATTATCAAAACTAGTCTATCTTAGCTCTAATCGTGCTTGGAGGAACAGCCCCTAGTCCGGGGGAAAGCTGGGCTTTTACATGGCCCAGGAGAGTCTTCTCCAAGACCTCCATGGGGCCGGACGTGAGCAAAGGTAAGAAGGGCAGTTTGGTTATTTTTTGACAGCAGAGGCTTCTTCCTAGCAACCCTCCCACGAATGCCATTTTGATTCGTGTTCTTCTCATTGTTTAAGCATGCACAGTTACCTGAGGTGCAGCAAAATATTATGTTTGAGTTGGTTTTTACCAGATTTTGGGGGGGGGTTTTGTGGCTCTTGGGGATATTTTGGAAGGGTGTCCACTTCTAGGCCGAGTTGCTGTCATGTTAAATGCTCCCCATTTGTAAACGATTTGCCTCACAGTGGATTTGCCTCACAGATATGGAGTTCATATCTTATATAGCTTTCTGCAGACTGATGTGCTCGTTCTAACCTCTTCCTGATGTCCTCTGAGATCTCCTTTCCTCTCGGCATGGTGTGTTTTGCCTGTATGGATAACACAAAACTGACCAGGTTTCTTATCTCTATTTATCAGAGTCCCACCCAAACTCTTTCCTAAAGATCTCTCCTTCAACTGGTTCATTTGGTACCCATTTATTTACCCACCAGCTTCTACTTACCTACTTGATTTAACACTAGAACAGCCGTGCCTTTTTACCTGCTTAAAGGTTGTGAGTTCAAATCCCGCCTGAAGCCACACCACTACTAGTGTGCCCTTGGGTAAGGCACTTAGCCCTCAGTTACTCCAGGGGGAATGTCCCTGTAATTCGTAATTGTAAGTCGCTTTGGATAATAGCGTCTGCTAAATGGCAAAAATGTAATTAAATTATTAAAGAACCGCCTCTTTAAAATGCTATCCTGCTATTTACACACAACGACCACTAGTTGGCCGCTTGTAAATTAGCCTGCTTCCTACACAGAAAAACTGCAAAATAGCTTTAAACTAGCTTATCCTGAAGTGATATTGAAAATGTAAGGATACTGGGTGGTAGAACTCACATATCTAGGAAAAGTCATGAAAGGAGGGTCCTGAAATATGATGGAGTGCAAAGATATAAACATTTATTTTACTCACAAGCTGATTAAGTGTTAACCAATGCAACCTGGGTATCACTTATTTTTGCACCTGCACTTATTTCTTTATAATTTAGTTTTTTTACTACACACATGATCCCCTCTAAACCAACATATGGAATTGTTAAATATAAACCTGTTATGTCAGAAAAAAATGGTTCTGATTAAATAAAGATTTCATCGTAAAAACAAACTGTGAGATTCTAGCTTCAAATCAAATCAAATCAAATTTTATTTGTATAGCGCATTTCTTACAAGATGTAACTCAATGCGCTTCACACAATGAAAATGTTCAGTCAATCAGTCAATCAATCAATCAATACTGACAGAGCCGCGAGCAGGCAAAAGTAAAAAAAACCTGTATACTATGTAGCCAGGAAAAATTCCCTTGCAGCCCTCTACCAATAGAGCGACTACTAGCCAGTTTGCTTACCAGTACCCAGCGGTCCAGGGGAGGCCAGGACCACCGGCACAAAGCAAGCAAGCAAGGGCAAAAACCTGTACACCATGTATCCAGGAAAAATTCCTTGCATATTATCGGCGTACACACTGTCCATAAATTTTGTGTTGTATTTGCATCGTTCTGCATCCAGTATGGTCACAGGTCCTGCCAAAAGAGAAACTTAAGCACAGTTATGATGCAACAACACAATAGAGACAGTAAAGATGACAGCAATACAACCTGATGGTGGTCCTGGTACACCCTTGTACCGGTTCCAGTACTGCTCTAGGTGCTATTTGGAGCTGACAGTGCCTCATCAGCACCCGGGTCCATTTTCCTGTCAATACAAATCTCAAAAACACGAGTATGGTGTAATGGCCTAGTAATCCTAGTTCTATAATGTCCAATGTCTCCCTTAGTATCAAAAGGCGACATTGAATAAGTAGGTTTTGAGGTCACACTTAAAAATGTCCTGAGTTTTAGACAACCTCAGGCCCTCAGGTAGGGTGTTCCACAATCTAGGAGCATATATGCTAAAAGCTGATCCTCCAAATCTCTTTGTCCTAGCCTCTGGCACTATTAAAAGTTCCGTGCCACTAGACCGTAGGGGTCTAGCTGGTGTGTATCTTATGAGCATGTCCACCATGTAATTGGGTGCATCACAGTGAAGTGATTTATAAACTAGTAAAAGGATCTTAAAGTCTATTCTATGACTGACAGGGAGCCAGTGTAGTGATCTCAAGACAGGTGTGATGTGCGCTCTCCGTTTGGTCCTAGTAAGGACACGAGCAGCAGCATTTTGAACCATTTGTAGTCTATTTATCATTTTTTTGGGGAGACCTGTCAGGAGAGCATTACAGTAATCTAGCCTACTAGTAACAAACGCATGCATTAATTTTTCAGTGTCTGCCTGGGAGAGAAATGATTGTACCTTAGTGATGTTTCTTAGATGGTAGAAGGATGTTTTAATAGTGTTATTAATATGAGTTTCAAAATTTAGATCTGGGTCAATTATGACACCAAGATTCCTGGCCTGACACTTAGTGTTAAGAGCTAGTGTTTTCAAGTGTGCAGATAATTTCTCTCTCCCAGTTTTCTCGCCAATGATCAATACCTCTGTTTTTTCTTGATTGAGTTGGAGAAAGTTTTGTGTCATCCAAATATTAATATCGGCAATACAGTCTATCAGGTGGTCGATCATCTTGTAGTCGTTGGGAGTTACTGAGATATAAAGCTGAGTGTCGTCAGCATAGCTGTGGTAGTTAACGCTATGCTTCTTGATAACAGAACTGAGGGGTAGCATGTATAGGCTAAAAAGCAACGGTCCTAAAATGGACCCCTGGGGAACTCCACAGGTTGTGCTATAATTTTTTGACTTATGGTCACCAAGGGCTACAAAGTAATCACGGTCAGCCAGGTAAGTCCTGAACCAGTTTAAGACCGGACCTGAGAGGCCAAGCTTGCGTTAATTAGGGCAGGAACACCGGCAACAGCTAACCATTTCGCGGAGGAAAAACACACACTGCTCACTTCAGTTTATCTAACACCGGAAAGAGGCTTACTTTATTTGCACATGCTTATTTATAGATTAGTCGCACCTTGGTGACATCACACATGAGAACATATATGAGAACACATGACTTCACCATATATAATCATCAAAGAACGTATCCAAAGTCAAAGTCAATTGTATTTGTCACGTGCATATCGTACAGGTACAATGTACAGTGAAATGTTACTGCCGGCTCCTAAGATGTGCTACAAGAGTAAGAAGGTGGAATACAAAAATTCAATTTACAAATAACACAAGCAGGTTTCAAATCACACAAAATCCAACTCAAATCACACAGAAAAACAAAGGATATGTACAGTAGGGAGGAGGGGGGGGGTGGGTATGCACAGATGACATTTGCAGGTTGGGTAAAACTATACTATTAGGTTGGACTATATAGAGATGCAACAGTGTGTACAGGTCAATTTACAAATCAATATATACCGTTTTATAAATAGCAATGATTTACAGGATATAAGCATAGTGTATAGATGATGGGTTATGTACAGATTATGGGTATTCGCATAGTGAATATACTAACATCTATCATAAATATAAGGTGCTGTAGTTAGTCCATATTGCGTGGGCGAGGGGGGGGGCATCCTGCTGGGGGCAGGGGCAGTTGCCTGGCTGTGGCCTAGGTGGTGTCATTCAGGTCACGGATGGCCTGGGGGAAGAAGCTGTTCTTGAGTGTCTCTGTGTTCGCCATGTGAGAGCGGGTGTGCGTGTGTGTGTGTGTGTGTGTGCGTGTGTGCGTGCGTGTGTGTGTGTGTGCGTGTGTGTGTGTGTGTGCGTGTGTGTGTGTGTGGCGACAGTTGTGGGAGAGCCGCCCAAATGCCCAAATGCCATAGCGACGGCAGCAGTGCTTTGTGCGTGTGTGTGTGTGTGTGTGTGTGTATGCATCCATGTCTTACCTAACCTCCTGCAGTATTCAGGAGAAGGGGCAGACAGACAGGTCACCGCGCCACTATGACCCCCCAGATTCCGTTTCTCTGTGGCTGTGGGGACGTACCATACCTTCACTGTTGTGTCTCGACAGAGAGAGAGAGAGAGAGAGAGAGAGAGAGAGAGAGAGAGAGAGAGAGAGAGAGAGAGATGGAGGGGCCAGAGAGAGGGAGAGGGAAGTGGGTTAGAGAGTGTACTGAAAGTCGGTATCAGAGAGACAGAGTGTGTGAGACAGATATAGACAGATTGAGTGCAGACACGGTTCAAGTAGTTCCAAAACAACACCACCCTCAGTCTAAAACAGAGTACTCAGTGCAGGGTGGAGCAGCTGGCATGTCAGCCATAAAGACATGGAGAGAGAGAGGAAGAGGAAGAAGAAGGAGTAATGGATGAAAATGGATTGAATTATTCATTATTCACAGTGATGGAGTCTATTATGCTTTTTCTCAGACAGACTCACTCACTTACCTGCCTGAGATCACTATGTTGTCAATGGCAACGACACAGGTGATGATGTCACTGTGTCCCTCCAGTGGTATCAAGCGAAACTTGGCTTTTTCCCATGATGCTTTGAGAGATGCAAACTCAGCGTCTTGGCCAAGAGACAAATTGCAATTAGTAGTGTTGTTGACTCCTCATTTATCCAAATTTTTGTTTATCAATAGTTGTCATTAGTCAGCTCTTGTCTACGGACCTCGTTCTGTCTCAAGGACCAGCCACGGTCAGACGAAGGTTGTGACATTGTTTTTTTTTTACTTAATCATTTTGAAAAGCTACAGTAGTTGTGCCAGGTTTTGCCTTCCATTAAAATTCATGTATATTTGCTAGCAATCTCAGAGTACACAGATCACAGATCTCCACAACTCCAGAAGAGTTTCACGGTAAACACCACACACACCTTCCCGCTGTTCCTTGGTGTGGGTCACCACCGGGCACCAGGAGGGGCTGGCTGGTGGCGGTCCTCCCCGCCCTCCTCCCTGCACCTGTGTCTCATCACGTCTGTCTGTCTCCGCCAGTGTTACTGTCTCCATCTGTTGGGCTGCCTGCGCCGGCTCTCCTCTGGGGATCTTAGTGGCCCGAGGGGACTGCGATGGAGTGGGACAATACTGCTCTTCGCTTATAATGGTAGAATTGCATTCTTCTCAATTGGAGTTTGAGAGTGGCACAAACTTGTATGATCGAGGGTGCAATAATGAAGTTAACAGCAATATTTTTCAAAGAAGGAAGTTACACTGTTTTGAATTAGGGTGTTAAATCAAGGTCTCCACGCTTGGGAACCCTAGCACAGTGATATCCAGGGGAACTATACCTAGGGGAAATCTATTCTGTTCTGGATTGTGGAGTAAGCGGTGGGGGGCTCTCGCTGCCAGCTAATATTAAAACAAGATCATGAAGACGTCGTCTTCTGTACCTTAACTCTTTCTTCTGGTGTGAGAGTGATTTTGATGTCCAGATTCGCAATCTGTCTCAACTTCTTCTGTAGTTTCCTCACCTCCCCCATCTGAAGCCCTTTTGCTTTTTCACCAATACGATGTAGGCTTAACTTCTGTTTCAAGATCAGATTCTGCCTCTCACTTTTGACTGGACGTTAACGTTTCTACAACATTTCCTTTACAGTATTTCGAATAAAATAGAACGGACGTTACAATAACTTTTTGTATAATAACAATTTGCTGTCTGTCACTCTCTTCTTGTTGCTGTTACAGTAAGACTAGGCTAGCTGGCTACAACGTTACAGCTAAATGAGCCAGTTGGATTAGCTATCAACATGGGTTCATTAGTGTTTGCGAGACTGGTGTTGTGCAGTACTCAGTGTTTACCGCAATGAGGCCACGCAAGTGTGCTAACGAAGGTTAATAGCTAGTTAGTTATCTAATTGCAGCCAATGTTGTATCAGCAACCTAGCGAAATTGATGAGAGGATCCTGTTTTACTGCTCTTTACAGCATCACACATTGATGTGGCAAGTTTCCTTCGTGACCGTGGCGTCACTGAAGAAGCCATCTCTCGCCTGGAGGAGGAAAAGGTATGGTATTTCTTCAGGATTTTAACCATAATCATGAAAGATGAAACGTTTAAACAAAACTATGGAATGTACAGTAAGTGCAGAGGTAGTATTGTAAACATCAGTGGTAATTAGTTATAAGTGGTATTGTAAACAGTAGTATACAGTTAGGCTATATCTAGTTATAAGCTATACAGTTAGGTAGCTTGTGCAATGTGGTAGTTAGTTTATGTACCACTATCTAATGTGCAGGGTATAAGGAAGCTGTATTAAGTGACGTGCAATATACAGTATGTGTAATGTAAAGTATGTGCAATATACAGTATGTGCAATGTAAAGTATGTGCAATATACAGTATGTGTAATGTAAAGTATGTGCAATATACAGTATGTGCAATATACAGTATGTGTAATGTAATTACCTAACAGTCACCCAACCAAGCTAATCTGTAAAATAGATTATAGAAAAAAGAAGATACATCATGAAGCATTTATGATATAGAATTGTTAGATTACCTTTAGGCTATGAAGAAATTCACTGAACTTATGTTGTGCTCACTCCACAGATAGACAGAGATGTTATATTGCTCATGGAGGATGGAGACCTGGCAAAATACATTCCCTCGTATGGTGACAGACTAGCACTGTTCAACTTCTCCAAAACCAGCAGCCTATATCTCAAAGGAAATTGGGACTTTTTGAGAGGTTGCGTGAGAGGCTTAAATTGAGAAAGGGGGCAAACCAGGATGAAGGTGATCTCAATCCCCCATTGGTCCCAACAGTGCATCTCCTATCAGAAGCCAGAGATCAAGAGCAACTCCTACCAGAAGCCAGAGATCAAGAGCAAGTACTCGAAAAATAGAAATCGGTTGGCTACACATAGAAAATTATGAAATGAAGCAAATTCGAACAAAGCAAGGTGGGGGCACAAGGAGTGTAGTAATGGATGTAAACTGTGGGATGGATGATATCCTACAAAAAGGAAAGAGTCTGTTCTTCCCACAAGGCATGTCAACCAAAGGACCTGAAATAGACTTTGACTTTGAAGTTTGTGATCACAAACTAAATCCAGTTGTTGAAGACGTCACCATTGGTTTTATCTACAATACCCTCTGCATGACTAGACTACGGTTTTATCTTTCCTCTCGTCCCAAGCAAGAGTTACACGGCAACTGTGAAGATGATCACGAGGAGGAGGATGATGACACTGATGAGCATGAGGCTGACAGTGCTCAAGAGGATCACAACACTCTGGAAATGTACGATGATATGAGTTCTCTCGATGTCCCATCTGCCATTTCTGACGCTAATGCCATCACAGATGGACACTTCATAACTTATCAATACCACTCTGTAGCAGAATTACTTCAGAGGAGTTTTGTTGTTGAAGGTGCAGCACAGACCATTGAGGTTGATTTGTCTGACTCAGAGGTTACATTTGGTCCAAGGACGGAGGAAACCCGTAGCAGTGACTTTAATGACACACTGCCGTATAACCCCACTCTAACCTTAACCCAGGAGCAGACACCTCCAGTCACACTGCCATTAAACCCCACGCCTGGGTCCCAGGAGCAGACACCTCCAATCACAGCAACAAAATGTATAACCATACACCATGGAAATTGCCTGAAAGACATGATCAAAGCTTTCACAGATCCAGACATTCTCACTAAACCACTCATGATAAGCAGGCTACTCCCAGATAATTCAGAGGAACTAGGCTGTGGATCAGGAGTTGAGAGAGATGTGTTTAGTTGCTTTTGGGAAGAGTTTTATGACCGCTGTACTCTGGGAACGACAATAAAAGTCCCTTTTATCCGGCATGACTTCAGCGGAGACACTTGGAAGGCCATTGGCAGAATTCTCCTCAAAGGTTATCAAGACTGTCAGTACTTCCCTATCAAGCTTGCTTGCCCTTTCATGGAGGAGATGCTGTATGGCGTAGTGCAGACTGACCTGACAGAATCATTTCTGCAGTTTATGAGTGGCCACGAAGGTGAGATTAGGGTTACACAATCAATTGCTGCATCTTGAATTCGGTTCACAAATGCTCACTCATAGACTATTATGTTCCCCGGGACACTATGAATGTTTGTGATTATTTCTTCTTTATTATTATTATTTTTGCATGGTTGTAATATTAAATCATGGATGACCCGAAATTGCTGAGAAAAAGGCATGATTATTATATTAGTGGGGTTACATTTTTTATTGGCATGTGAAATTGTCAGACATTTATAGCTGTATACTATGAGGCGATTCTTTGATCTGACCACTTTTTGTGCTGTGTCTTTATAATGTTTTATAACCACAGGTGAGGTCATCCGACGAGCCCTTGTCGATTTCACCTCCATTGACTCAGAAGATCTTGGGGAAGTCCTTGACAACTACGACTGTAGAAGGAGAGTCACCGCAGAGAATCTCCCAGAGATCCTAATGGAGATTGCCCACAAGGAGCTCGTGCAAAAGCCCAAGTATGTGGTAGACTGTTGGAAATATGTTACTCAGAGCCAGTTTGCCTTGAATCGTGAGGAACTTTTGGAGATGTATGCAAACCTGAAACCAGCACCTAAAAAAGTACTGGCACTACTGCATCTCCCAGCAGATATGAGTACCAAACAACAGGAAGTAGGGCATCATCTGAAACGTTACATCAGAGAGATGAACGAGGAGAAACTAGGCAGGTTTCTTAGGTTCACCACAGGATCAAATCTGATCCCATGTGACAGTATAGCCGTGATGTTTTCACAGATGTCTGAATTTACAAGGTGGCCAATAGGACGCACATGTGGTAGGGTTTTAGAATTAGCTGAATGCTATGAAAATTTCCCAGACTTCCGAGCTGAATTCAATGGAGTCCTTGACAGCAACATTTGGGTCATGGACATTGTATAGGACATTGTGGACCTTAGGTATTTTTCATTTAGCACTTTATCTCAAATGTTCCTCTGTGACAGTCTCAGAGAAAGGGTTGTACCTTGTTTTTTGTAGTATGCCTAATTCCTGGAAGTATAACAGCTGAAGCCATTGATCTTTGAGTAATGTTGAATATAATTGTGTATTAGGTAGACTATTGAAGTGAAACCAATGGTAAGATAGAATGTTTGTATTGAAGCAGTTCTTTCTTTGATACTAGGTCACATTTAGTACATCCGGAAAGTATTCAGACCCCTTAATTTTTTTCACATTTACTCAATTTAATTTCATGGAAAAGGATTCAACAATTGCCAACAATCCACACACAATACCCCAGAATGACAATGTGAAACCACTTTTTGGAATCTCAGTAAATGTATTAAAATTGAAATACAGAAATACTTAATGTACATACGTATTCAGACCCTTTGCAATGACACTATTAAAAATAGCTAAAATGCCAAAATGTTGCATTGTTCAAGGGCTTGCCAATTTGAGGTGCTGATATTCAAGGTTCTCAGAATAATTGTTGTTATTGTTTGCATAAGAAAGTTAATACTCTACTTTTTACTGTACATCTTGTGGCACATCTTTGGATGGCACAGATTAATGTAAACGTTCCATCAGTGGTTGTATAATATATATATATATAATAATAATAATAATATATATAATAATAATAATAATATATATAATATAATAATACACTATGTACAAAAGTATTGGGACACCCGAACATCACACCCATATGTGCTTGCTGAACATCTCATTCCAAAACCATGGGCATTCATATGGAGTTGGTGCCCTCTTTGCTACTATAACAGCTTCCCAGAATGCCTTCCCAGAAGAATGGAGGCTGTTATAGTAGCAAAGAGGGCACCAACTCCATATTAATGGCCATGGTTTTGGAATGAGATGTTCAGCAAGCACATCTGGGTGTGATGTTCCAGTGTCCCAATACTTTTGTCCATATCGTGTATATATAATATAATATAATATAATATATACATATAATATGATATATACATACATATACATATTATGATAAGTTTACAATCCATGTTGATGTGTTACCTGTACTGTATGTAGCAGGGTGTTACTGAATGTTCAACATATGGGATGTTATTTGTACTTTAAAAACAATATAACTGTAATGTAAGTATTCAAAATGAAACCTGCATTTTACTAGGACATTTTGGAGACCTTGTTATCTTACAGTTTTTATTGCTGTAGTTGTTGCTACAATTAACCTTTATTACGTGTGCATATTGTTCTACCCATTTACTTTTACATGTGTCTTATTTCAATTTCTGAGGACATTGGCCCTCCGTCCTGCCAGAGGATTGGATCCCTTATAATATGGCTGGTTTTACAGACAAAGTTGAATGCATAACTCTGAAGACTAGAACAGAGAGACGAACTAGAACAGTTACAGCGTTACCAGTGGATTAATAAAGGGTGGGTATAATTATCTAAATGTTTGGTTCATTGAATAAAGAAATAAATAGGCTACTTGAAAGTGGTACTCCACTCTCCTTAACCCTTATGTTGTGTTCGGGTCTGCCGTGGCCCGTTTCAAGTTACAATTATATAATAACTACCATCTAGTTTTTTTTTATTGTAACAAGGTTCATGATATCCTCCACAACAGCTATATAAACACTACAAAACTGATTTTGATAATTTTAGCCAATTCTGCCAATATAATTTGATGTTCGGGTCTGGGAAGACCCAGCAGTGCATTGAAATATTGTGGGGCCATACAATAAAATGACAACAGGATTGGTTATGAATGCATAATAAGTTAGTTATGATGTAGTAATAACAATATTGGATGATAGTCATTGTTTTTGAGTGTTTTGGACTGAGTTAAATCATAGGTCAAAATTGACCCATGAACACACGGGGCCGAAACAGCTTTCGAACACAACACAAGGGTTAAAAAAAAGTGGGGACAAGTGAACTCCATCTCTAAAGGTTTTGCAGTATCTCTGTTCTTAGCCATGTGTACAGTACAAAACCACTCAAGCTAGCACTTTTCAATGCCAGATCCTTAGCTAATAAGTCTCTCTTAATCAACGACTTGATTAGCTCCTATGAACTAGATTTCTTATTTATCACTGAGACCTGGTTAGATAAAGATAACAAGACACCAATTCTTATTGAGTCAGCACCCCCCAATTTTAGAACCTTAGATGTCGTTAGATCCCACAAAAAAGGTGGTGGAATCGCCTCTTTCTTCCGAGACAGTTTTAACTGCAAACAGAAATCCTTCGGGGAATTTTTATCATTTGAATATCTTTCAGTTGTTTTTAAATGTTCCACTCGAATTATTTTTATAATTTTATACAGACCACCCCAATACTCTACTAGCTTCTTTAATGAACTTACAGAGCTTCTCTCCATCATTACTACTGAATTTAATGGTCTGATCATTGCTGGTGATTTCAATATTCATGTAGATAACTCAGAGGACAACAAAGCCAAAGAACTCTCTGTTCTGTTAGATGTTTTTGAACTTCAACAACATGTGAACCTCCCTACTCATAATCGAGGTCACACTCTGGACCTTATCATCACCAAAGGCCTAGATATTTCAAATGTTGTTGTAACTGACATTGCCCTGTCTGACCACTGTTGCATATTCTTTGACGTATCTATCTTTCCTGTTATTCAAACTATGTCTAAAACTATTTCCAAACGATATATCAATGAAAAGACCAGTGCACTGTTCACACAGGCCTTTTCCCTAGCCCCCCCACCCCAAACTTCTATTCCAACCTCAGTAAATGACCTTCTTCACGATTTCAACTTAAAAATCACAAAAACCATTGATGATATTGCACCCATTAGATCCAAATGCATCTCTGGTAAGCAAAAAGCTCCCTGGAGAACTGCCCCATCCGTAAAGACCCAAAAAAGAGAATGTCGTAAAGCAGAGCGCAGATGGAGAAAAACAAACCTTCAAGTCCACTATGATATCTATAAAGAGAATCTTCAGAACTATAACTTAGAAATAAGAAGTGCCAGGCAATCATTTTTCTCTAAGATCATAAACAATAACATAAATAATGCCCGCATCCTTTTCAGAACTGTTGACAGACTAACAAATCCCCCAACACCCATTGCTCAGGAATTTCACTCAACTAGTAAATGCAATGAGCTTGCATCCTTTTTTAACAATAAAATAGAAACCATTAGACAAGGCATTAGGTCTTCTGTGTCAGGCATGAAAAACATGTCCCCATTAACAACCCCAAATAGGGCGGACATAACAACCATGTCACAATTTAACACCATTGATTACAAGACCCTAGATAAAATCATGTCACGTCTTAAACCATCCACCTGTGCCCTTGATGTCCTGCCAACAAGCTTTTTAAAAAACATATTTAGCTGCATGGCAGGCGAACTAATACAAATAATTAACACCTCCCTTTCATCAGGAATCTTCCCTGAAGCCCTGAAAACTGCAGTTATTAAGCCTCTACTAAAAAAGAACGGCCTAGACCCATTTGTACTAAACAACTACAGACCCATATCAAACCTTCCCTGTACAGGAAAAATTATTGAAATGGTTGCCCACGAACAACTTAGCAATTATTTGACCCTAAATGATCTCTTTGATGACTTTCAATCAGGCTTTCGCCCCCTACATAGCACTGAAACGGCCCTTATTAAGGTCCTTAATGACATTCGCGTAAACACAGACTCCGGAAAAATCTCAGTTTTGGTACTACTAGATCTTAGTGCTGCCTTTGACACTGTAGACCATGACATTCTAATAGATAGACTAAAAACCTGGGTAGGACTTTCGGGCACTGCCCTAAACTGGTTTAGATCCTACCTACAGGACAGAAGCTACTATGTCTCCATTGGCAACTTTGTATCTGACCAAATTAAAATGACATGTGGGGTTCCCCAAGGGTCAATCCTTGGCCCCCTTCTATTCAATCTCTACATGCTTCCATTGGGACACATCATAAAAAAGAACAAAATTGCCTACCACAACTATGCGGATGACACTCAAATCTACATAGCCCTCTCACCGAACGACTATAGTCCCATTGACAATCTCTGTAATTGCATTGAGCAAATAAACGCCTGGATGACACAAAACTTCCTCCAACTAAACAAGGACAAAACAGAGATAATTGTATTCGGTGCACCTGACAAAAGATCGAAAGTCAGTGCAAAACTTGATTCTCTCTCTCTTCACAGTAAAAAACAGGTCAGAAATCTTGGTGTAATTCTAGACTCCGATCTAAACTTCAACAGCCACATAAACTCAATAACTAAATCAGCCTACTATCACCTGAAAAACATAACAAGAATGAGAGGTTTCATGTCCAAGCAAGACCTTGAAAAACTCATCCATGCATTTGTTTCGAGTAGACTTGATTATTGTAATGGTCTACTAACAGGCCTATCTAAAGGAGCTGTTCGTAAATTGCAGCTCATCCAAAACGCCGCTGCTAGGGTCCTAACAAAAACAAAGAAATTTGAACACATTACACCAATCCTGAGATCCCTGCACTGGCTACCAGTCTCTCAGAGAATTTAATTCAAAATCCTCCTAATTACATACAAATCACAAAATGGTCTTGGACCAAAATACATATCAGATCTCCTCCCACCCTATATTCCTGCAAGGTCCCTAAGGTCAGCTGAGACAAATCAGCTAATAATTCCAAGAGTAAAAACAAAACACGGTGCAGCAGCTTTCAGTCACGCTGCTGCATGCTCCTGGAACAAACTCCCTGAAGAAATCAAACAGGCCCAAACCCTTAAAATATTTAAATCTAAGCTAAAAACCTTCATGTTTTGCACCAGTTATGATTAAACACAAACACTTCTATCAATGTCTTTTTTTCCATTAACTATTGTCTTTTTAAATGTTTTATCTATTTACTTCTTATATTTGCTTTTATTCATTGTAATTTTTATTTTCTTATGCTCCTCTTGTGGAGGGATATGGAGGGATATGGAGTGGTGTAGAGGGATGTAGAGGGATGTAGAGGGATGTAGAGGGATGTGGAGGGATGTAGAGGGATGTGGAGGGATGTAGAGGGATGTGGAGGGATGTAGAGGGATGTGAAGGGATGTGGAGGGATGTAGAGGGATGTAGAGTGATGTGGAGGGATGTAGAGGGATGTAGAGGATTGTAGAGGTATGTGGAGGGATGTAGAGGGGTGTAGAGGGATGTAGAGGGATGTAGAGGGATGTAGAGGAATGTGGAGGGATGTGGAGGGATGTAGAGGGTTGTAGAGGGATGTGGAGGGATGTGGAGGGATGTAGAGGGATGTAGAGAGATGTAGAGGGATGTAGAGGGATGTGGAGGGATGTGGAGGGATGTAGAGGGATGTAGAGGGATGTAGAGGGATGTGGAGGGATGTAGAGGGATGTAGAGGGATGTAGAGGGATGTAGAAGGATGTGGAGGGATATGATTAAACTCAAACACTTCTATCAATGTCTTTTTCCCATTAACTATTGTCTTTTTAAATGTTTTATCTATTTACTTCTTATATTTGCTTTTATTCATTGTAATTGTTATTTTCTTATGCTCCTCTTGCTGTATTTTTAAATAATGCATGTAAAGCACTTTGAATTGCCCCTGTTGTATGAAATGTGCTATACAAATAAACTTGCCTTGCCTTGCCATCATATGCATCTTTTGGAGAGTCCCATCCATTTTCCTGCATCAGTAAAAGAGATAGCTCAAACACAGTTTCATCACAAGGCAATTGACCCTTGGGTGTACACTCCTCCTTACAGAGATCCACCTCTTCTTGGTCAATCGATTTCAGTCTGTCCTCTGCACCAAACATCTGTGGGACTGTATACAACAAGACTGGACGACCTCCTGGCACATTCCGGGCTGGCATTGGTCTGATCTTGTGTGAATTCCATGTCCTCACAACTTCTTGCTGCAGGATCATGAAGAAAATAATCTCATTACCAACATAAATCAATACATTCCACAATAGTAAACATCTGATCATAATTTGCATATAATTATGATAATCATAATATCTTATCTTCCTAGAGAGGTGGCTGACTAAAATGTATGATTATAATAAGAGAGGCCCATCATCCAACCCAACCCACCCCCCTTTTAATAAACCTGATGTTGCTCAATACCTACCTGCACATCAGTGCTGACTGTGTACAATTGTTTGCTATCATACACACAGCATACATATTTGTCTGTTTATATGAATGTATGTACAAGTGGAATCTATCCAGTTCCTAAAACGCCTTACTTTATGAAAACAGAGTGGCAGATGCAATCTAATATATGCTTTTCTTGATAAACTGTGTGTGTGTGCATGCTTTATATTAGGGACAGACTTGGACTGTAATAGTGTTACTGTACCTGCACAAGGTTGAGGAAGCAGAACGGGATGAGACTTTTATCCAAGAAATCTCCAGAGAAATGAACATTGTCTTGAAGGGTTTTGAAAAGATTCATCCAGAACTGTGCACTTTGTTTTCTAAGTATTTCCCACCAGGACTCAAGTCGCTGATTTGCAGTGCTGCGCCCATATACAAAACTTTTCTCTCTGGCAAAAACAACTTGGTGGTTTCTTCTCAAAAAGACCTGCATGTTCTCCACATCTCCGTTTTCTGTGCCCCTATCAGTTCACAGCCTCTCTGGACATCCTCCAACACCTTCAATGCTTTGAATATAATATCCAGCTATGACTTTTGGATCGTTGTTTGTTGTGTACGCTTCCATCCATACCACATAACGACTATAGCCATCGATGCAACCATTGATCCCTATTCCGTACGGCTTCAGTTTGTCGTAAGAGTCCATATGCCAGAGAGCATTAGGACCTCGGGTAGAGTACTGCCGACGCCGCAGACGATGCGCCCGTCGCAGTTCCACACCTTGAGGGTCAATTAATTTGATAATCTGTCGTATGACATCTTGTTGGACCACGAATCCCATTCGAATTGCACGGAGATGCATCCAACGATAGCCTTGCATTTGGCCACTTCGCGATAGTTCCTCCTGCACAAAGGCTATTACCTCATTTAAATCTGAGTGATTTCTCCTTCTGTAAAGACCCAGTTCACGACAACGTCGCTTCAAAGTACGAATAGTTGTTATGATACGGTGATTTTGTGCCAATAGACAAAGAATTTCCTTATTACTAAAGCCAATTCCAAAGTATAACTCGATAAGAGAATTCATGTCATCCATTTTAACCAGTAGGAACATTCCATTCTGACTTTAATCTCAGAAATTCTGACTTTTTATCTCAGAAATTCTGATTTTAATCTCAGAAATTCTGACTTTTTATCTCAGAAATTCTGACTTTAATCTCAGAAATTCTGACTTTTTATCTCAGAAATTCTGACTTTTTATCTCAGAAATTCTGACTTTAATCTCAGAAATTCTGACTTTTTATCTCAGAAATTCTGACTTTAATCTCAGAAATTCAGACTTTTTAACTCAGAAATTCTGACTTTTTATCTCAGAAATTCTGACTTTTTTCTCAGAAATTCTGACTTTAATCTCAGAAATTCTGACTTTAAACTCAGAATATAACCCCCCCCCCTCTTTCGGAACAGCTCAGTCAATAAATTATCTTTTCTCAGCTCCCCATGATCTGACTCAGAATTAAATTAATCTTTTTTATAAAGCAATATTCCCACTTAGGTTCTCAAATTAAATAGACATGCCAAATATATGTCTCTATTGTGGAGTTGGATCCCAAGTAAAGGTAACAGTGACACAATCACATATTCCACTCTTAACATTTGTGACTGCTCCTGGTGTTTCTGGACACCTCTCGGAAATGAGAAAGACGTCAAATTCGTCTTTATTTTTTATTTTTTATTTTTTTCAGATTTCCGTTTTTTTAGCTAACATTCAACTCGAAGATGTGAAGTACCCACTCGTTATTTTTCCGAACAGTTTTACGTTCATTAAATAAGTGTAATCTATAACACAATGACTTCGTTTCTTGTTGTTTGATGGGGATTCATTATCTTTGATGGGGATTTTATGTGCTTAGTGATTTCCGGTGTAGCAACTTTCAAATACTCATGTCGTCTTCAATTTGTTTCCGATTTCAATGTATGATGCATCATTTGAAAGCTTACAATCTGTAGTTTAAGCACATGTAAAAAACTGAAAAATGATTTCACCTACAGGTAGCCCTTTTCATTGGGCTGTGTCACATTTATTATAGAACTGAAACAATTTCAGATCAGGTTGCTCTAAAAGAAACTGTCATGTTAAAACATCACAGACAACAGGAACTAAGATGAACTGAACAGCGCTCCAACAGAATAGAATTGCAATGGCTATTCAACAAGAACATTATACCATGTTGTAAGCATTATTGCAGCCTTCGGTCTTTTATCATTGTAACTTCTCTTTAGTTTCACACATCATTCTTAAATTATTCACCTATATAATTACTGGACAATCCCATAAACCTCATTAGAAGTTAACCGTGGTGATGTGTAAATTGCTGGTTTTCACTCAAACATAGCTAAACTGAGACAGTCCTGAACTATGTACTATAGCAGGTTCCTCTGGTGTGTAGATGAACTATGTACTATAGCAGGTTCCTCTGGTGTGTAGATGAACTATGTACAGGGGACAGGGACCTGGTGTGTAGAGGACAGGTATAGCAGGTTCCTCTGGTGTGTAGAGGACAGGTATAGCAGGTTCCTCTGGTGTGTAGAGGACAGGTATAGCAGGTTCCTCTGGTGTGTAGAGGACAGGTATAGCAGGTTCCTCTGGTGTGTAGAGGACAGGTATAGCAGGTTCCTCTGGTGTGTAGAGGACAGGTATAGCAGGTTCCTCTGGTGTGTAGAGGACAGGTATAGCAGGTTCCTCTGGTGTGTAGAGGACAGGTATAGCAGGTTCCTCTGGTGTGTAGAGGACAGGTATAGCAGGTTCCTCTGGTGTGTAGAGGACAGGGACCAGGTCAGACCCGGGCTGGGTCCTCTGCAGGACACGTCCTGGACCAGCCTCGCCTCGTCAGCCACTCTCTCTCCTGCTGCCGGTGGGTCTTCATATGAGCACTACGACTCTTCACCCTGTCAAAGACTCTGGACAAAATGTTTGTGTGTGGGAGGGGGGGGGGGGGTGGATGGACAGACAGACAGACAAACAGACATGAGTGAATTTGGAGGAACAACGAGCTAAACTAGTACTCAAAAGGAGAGAGTAGGGGTCAATGAGCCAGCATGGCATGATCACCTAGGGGCTGTTCAAGATGACAGCGATATAGACTGGATACAATTCTCATGTGACAAATGGAAAACCACTTCTTTATATCTGTATTTCTTCCTAGAACATTCTGAACTTTGCTCCCCTAGTGAATACAAAGTGTTCTGTATGTTTCCACTGACCGCCCACACACTTGACAGGTGTACTGACCGCCCACACACTTGACAGGTGTACTGACCGCCCACACACTTGACAGGTGTACTGACCGCCCACACACTTGACAGGTGTACTGACCGCCCACACACTTAAAAGGTGTACTCCAATGCACCTCCTGTAGGCTGCTCCTCCTCCAATCCTCTGGTTCTGTCTTGCTTGGTTAAGGACCTTCTAGGGCCACGCCGGCCTGTCTGGTTATCCTCAACGTACCCAGGAGACCCCGCCTGCTGCACACAAGGCATGATGGGTATGACTGCGCTGAACAGTGGTTGACTTACTGATCATTGAAAATGGTACTCTATGTTATTAGTATCTATTCCCCCGAAGTATGCCTATTTGGTGTATCCATAGTAACAGTGGTAACATGTAGTGTATACCCAACTAGGGTGCATCTAATTCTTGTCTCTATAACATATGTAATAATACTATACTCACAGACTCAGCTCCAACTCCTTCCTTTCTGTCGGAACCTCGGTTGTGTTGCTTGAAGTTTTTGAGTTTCTTCATGGCGTAGTAGTACTCCACACACTGGGACACTGACTTAGACTGCAGCTGTGGTGGTGGGAGACAACTGACTTAGTCTGTAGCTGTGGTGGAGACAACTGACTTAGTCTGTAGCTGTGGTGGAGACAACTGACTTAGTCTGTAGCTGTGGTGGTGGAGACAACTGACTTAGACTGTAGCTGTGGTGGTGGAGACAACTGACTTAGTCTGTAGCTGTGGTGGGAGACAACTGACTTAGACTGCAGCTGTGGTGGTGGGAGACAACTGACTTAGTCTGTAGCTGTGGTGGAGACAACTGACTTAGTCTGTAGCTGTGGTGGGAGACAACTGACTTAGTCTGTAGCTGTGGTGGAGACAACTGACTTAGTCTGTAGCTGTGGTGGTGGAGACAACTGACTTAGTCTGTAGCTGTGGTGGGAGACAACTGACTTAGACTGCAGCTGTGGTGGTGGAGACAACTGACTTAGTCTGTAGCTGTGGTGGTGGGAGACAACTGACTTAGTCTGTAGCTGTGGTGGAGACAACTGACTTAGTCTGTAGCTGTGGTGGAGACAACTGACTTAGTCTGTAGCTGTGGTGGAGACAACTGACTTAGACTGTAGCTGTGGTGGGAGACAACTGACTTAGTCTGTAGCTGTGGTGGAGACAACTGACTTAGTCTGTAGCTGTGGTGGAGACAACTGACTTAGTCTGTAGCTGTGGTGGTGGAGACAACTGACTTAGTCTGTAGCTGTGGTGGGAGACAACTGACTTAGTCTGTAGCTGTGGTGGAGACAACTGACTTAGTCTGTAGCTGTGGTGGAGACAACTGACTTAGTCTGTAGCTGCGGTGGAGACAACTGACTTAGTCTGTAGCTGTGGTGGAGACAACTGACTTAGTCTGTAGCTGTGGTGGTGGAGACAACTGACTTAGTCTGTAGCTGTGGTGGGAGACAACTGACTTAGTCTGTAGCTGTGGTGGAGACAACTGACTTAGTCTGTAGCTGTGGTGGTGGGAGACAACTGACTTAGTCTGTAGCTGTGGTGGAGACAACTGACTTAGTCTGTAGCTGTGGTGGAGACAACTGACTTAGTCTGTAGCTGTGGTGGAGACAACTGACTTAGTCTGTAGCTGCGGTGGAGACAACTGACTTAGTCTGTAGCTGTGGTGGAGACAACTGACTTAGTCTGTAGCTGTGGTGGTGGAGACAACTGACTTAGTCTGTAGCTGTGGTGGGAGACAACTGACTTAGTCTGTAGCTGCGGTGGAGACAACTGACTTAGTCTGTAGCTGTGGTGGAGACAACTGACTTAGTCTGTAGCTGTGGTGGTGGAGACAACTGACTTAGTCTGTAGCTGTGGTGGGAGACAACTGACTTAGTCTGTAGCTGTGGTGGAGACAACTGACTTAGTCTGTAGCTGTGGTGGTGGAGACAACTGACTTAGTCTGTAGCTGTGGTGGAGACAACTGACTTAGTCTGTAGCTGTGGTGGTGGAGACAACTGACTTAGTCTGTAGCTGTGGTGGAGACAACTGACTTAGTCTGTAGCTGTGGTGGTGGAGACAACTGACTTAGACTGTAGCTGTGGTGGAGACAACTGACTTAGTCTGTAGCTGTGGTGGGAGACAACTGACTTAGTCTGTAGCTGTGGTGGGAGACAACTGACTTAGTCTGTAGCTGTGGTGGAGACAACTGACTTAGTCTGTAGCTGTGGTGGAGACAACTGACTTAGTCTGTAGCTGTGGTGGAGACAACTGACTTAGTCTGTAGCTGTGGTGGAGACAACTGACTTAGTCTGTAGCTGTGGTGGAGACAACTGACTTAGTCTGTAGCTGTGGTGGTGGGAGACAACTGACTTAGTCTGTAGCTGTGGTGGAGACAACTGACTTAGTCTGTAGCTGTGGTGGAGACAACTGACTTAGTCTGTAGCTGTGGTGGTGGAGACAACTGACTTAGTCTGTAGCTGTGGTGGAGACAACTGACTTAGTCTGTAGCTGTGGTGGTGGAGACAACTGACTTAGACTGTAGCTGTGGTGGAGACAACTGACTTAGTCTGTAGCTGTGGTGGGAGACAACTGACTTAGTCTGTAGCTGTGGTGGGAGACAACTGACTTAGTCTGTAGCTGTGGTGGAGACAACTGACTTAGTCTGTAGCTGTGGTGGAGACAACTGACTTAGTCTGTAGCTGTGGTGGAGACAACTGACTTAGTCTGTAGCTGTGGTGGAGACAACTGACTTAGTCTGTAGCTGTGGTGGAGACAACTGACTTAGTCTGTAGCTGTGGTGGTGGGAGACAACTGACTTAGTCTGTAGCTGTGGTGGAGACAACTGACTTAGTCTGTAGCTGTGGTGGAGACAACTGACTTAGTCTGTAGCTGTGGTGGTGGAGACAACTGACTTAGTCTGTAGCTGTGGTGGAGACAACTGACTTAGTCTGTAGCTGTGGTGGGAGACAACTGACTTAGTCTGTAGCTGTGGTGGAGACAACTGACTTAGTCTGTAGCTGTGGTGGTGGAGACAACTGACTTAGTCTGTAGCTGTGGTGGTGGAGACAACTGACTTAGTCTGTAGCTGTGGTGGGAGACAACTGACTTAGTCTGTAGCTGTGGTGGAGACAACTGACTTAGTCTGTAGCTGTGGTGGAGACAACTGACTTAGTCTGTAGCTGCGGTGGAGACAACTGACTTAGTCTGTAGCTGTGGTGGAGACAACTGACTTAGTCTGTAGCTGTGGTGGTGGAGACAACTGACTTAGACTGTAGCTGTGGTGGGAGACAACTGACTTAGTCTGTAGCTGTGGTGGAGACAACTGACTTAGTCTGTAGCTGTGGTGGTGGAGACAACTGACTTAGTCTGTAGCTGTGGTGGGAGACAACTGACTTAGTCTGTAGCTGTGGTGGAGACAACTGACTTAGTCTGTAGCTGTGGTGGAGACAACTGACTTAGTCTGTAGCTGTGGTGGTGGAGACAACTGACTTAGTCTGTAGCTGTGGTGGGAGACAACTGACTTAGTCTGTAGCTGTGGTGGAGACAACTGACTTAGTCTGTAGCTGTGGTGGAGACAACTGACTTAGTCTGTAGCTGCGGTGGAGACAACTGACTTAGTCTGTAGCTGTGGTGGAGACAACTGACTTAGTCTGTAGCTGTGGTGGTGGAGACAACTGACTTAGACTGTAGCTGTGGTGGGAGACAACTGACTTAGTCTGTAGCTGTGGTGGAGACAACTGACTTAGTCTGTAGCTGTGGTGGGAGACAACTGACTTAGTCTGTAGCTGTGGTGGAGACAACTGACTTAGTCTGTAGCTGTGGTGGTGGGAGACAACTGACTTAGTCTGTAGCTGTGGTGGAGACAACTGACTTAGTCTGTAGCTGTGGTGGTGGAGACAACTGACTTAGTCTGTAGCTGTGGTGGAGACAACTGACTTAGTCTGTAGCTGTGGTGGTGGAGACAACTGACTTAGACTGTAGCTGTGGTGGAGACAACTGACTTAGTCTGTAGCTGTGGTGGGAGACAACTGACTTAGTCTGTAGCTGTGGTGGGAGACAACTGACTTAGTCTGTAGCTGTGGTGGAGACAACTGACTTAGTCTGTAGCTGTGGTGGAGACAACTGACTTAGTCTGTAGCTGTGGTGGAGACAACTGACTTAGTCTGTAGCTGTGGTGGAGACAACTGACTTAGTCTGTAGCTGTGGTGGAGACAACTGACTTAGTCTGTAGCTGTGGTGGTGGGAGACAACTGACTTAGTCTGTAGCTGTGGTGGAGACAACTGACTTAGTCTGTAGCTGTGGTGGTGGAGACAACTGACTTAGTCTGTAGCTGTGGTGGAGACAACTGACTTAGTCTGTAGCTGTGGTGGAGACAACTGACTTAGTCTGTAGCTGTGGTGGAGACAACTGACTTAGTCTGTAGCTGTGATGGTGGGAGACAACTGACTTAGTCTGTAGCTGTGGTGGGAGACAACTGACTTAGTCTGTAGCTGTGGTGGAGACAACTGACTTAGTCTGTAGCTGTGGTGGAGACAACTGACTTAGTCTGTAGCTGTGGTGGTGGGAGACAACTGACTTAGTCTGTAGCTGTGGTGGTGGGAGACAACTGACTTAGTCTGTAGCTGTGGTGGAGACAACTGACTTAGTCTGTAGCTGTGGTGGAGACAACTGACTTAGACTGTAGCTGTGGTGGAGACAACTGACTTAGTCTGTAGCTGTGGTGGAGACAACTGACTTAGTCTGTAGCTGTGGTGGGAGACAACTGACTTAGTCTGTAGCTGTGGTGGTGGAGACAACTGACTTAGTCTGTAGCTGTGGTGGAGACAACTGACTTAGTCTGTAGCTGTGGTGGTGGAGACAACTGACTTAGTCTGTAGCTGTGGTGGTGGGAGACAACTGACTTAGTCTGTAGCTGTGGTGGAGACAACTGACTTAGTCTGTAGCTGTGGTGGTGGAGACAACTGACTTAGTCTGTAGCTGTGGTGGTGGGAGACAACTGACTTAGTCTGCAGCTGTGGTGGTGGAGACAACTGACTTAGTCTGTAGCTGTGGTGGTGGAGACAACTGACTTAGTCTGTAGCTGTGGTGGAGACAACTGACTTAGTCTGTAGCTGTGGTGGAGACAACTGACTTAGACTGTAGCTGTGGTGGAGACAACTGACTTAGACTGTAGCTGTGGTGGAGACAACTGACTTAGTCTGTAGCTGTGGTGGAGACAACTGACTTAGTCTGTAGCTGTGGTGGTGGGAGACAACTGACTTAGTCTGTAGCTGTGGTGGAGACAACTGACTTAGACTGTAGCTGTGGTGGAGACAACTGACTTAGTCTGTAGCTGTGGTGGAGACAACTGACTTAGTCTGTAGCTGTGGTGGGAGACAACTGACTTAGTCTGTAGCTGTGGTGGAGACAACTGACTTAGTCTGTAGCTGTGGTGGAGACAACTGACTTAGTCTGTAGCTGTGGTGGTGGAGACAACTGACTTAGACTGTAGCTGTGGTGGAGACAACTGACTTAGTCTGTAGCTGTGGTGGAGACACCTGACTTAGTCTGTAGCTGTGGTGGAGACAACTGACTTAGTCTGTAGCTGTGGTGGAGACAACTGACTTAGTCTGTAGCTGTGGTGGGAGACAACTGACTTAGTCTGTAGCTGTGGTGGAGACAACTGACTTAGTCTGTAGCTGTGGTGGAGACAACTGACTTAGTCTGTAGCTGTGGTGGGAGACAACTGACTTAGTCTGTAGCTGTGGTGATAGACAACTGACTTAGTCCTCTGTCTGTCTAAACCCTGTCCAGCTGAAGTTCAACTGACTGTACCTCACAGTACCTCACTGTCATACCTCACTGTGAATAAGCTGGAAGTCCTTTTCATGGGTGAGTAGAGCTTTACGGATAAGTCTCTTCATGAGAACTCCAATGGTCTGACCCTGTAAGTCATAGGCTTAATGGTGATAACAACCAAGGTAAGAGGACCACATACTGAAACTGTTTAATATATCGCTTGCTTTGTTTCTTCTTAACATCTAAGAAAATAGAATCAAGTTTTACAGCAATCGTGCCACGACATCAGAGCTATGGAGTTGGGTACCTGGATAGTGATAGTTACTCAAGGGGTGTGTTGAGGAACGGAAGTCTCCTCTGATTAACAGTAGATCCAGTGCAGCCTAGGGACACATGTTAGACCATTACTTATTCTGAATCAAGATTTTTTTGCTTTGTTTCCCATGTTGCTCTCCAGTAAATAAAGATGCAAGCTCAATGTTTTTCATCTCACTTCCCGGCTTATTGATTATTAATAACTTTGCACTGGAAATGTAACCTTATTCATTTGTAATTCTACAATACTTACATGGAGTGTCTCTGAATGTGCCATGTCAGAGTCAGTCTTTGCAGAGACTGGAACTGAGACAGGAATGACCAGTGGAAACAGAGGCACATGGTCTGATCGAGAGGGAGACATCTGAAACGTGGGTCTTCTCTCTTCAGGCTGCAGGGAATATCCACATTGCCACATAAAGGCATCAGGGCTTCAGATCTATTCACCATACAGCCATAATGAAGTTACCTAACAAAAATGTGCTTACTCGCCATCCTATACATTGCCCTTTACCTCTAACAAAAGTATTACTATCAGGATGTAAATAACAGCACCGGGAGGCGACACAAATCGCAACAGAGTTTAGACAAAACCACGCCCACTTCCGCAAGATGTGCGCGTCGCCTGCTGCGTTGCTATGGACACCGCAGCTCTCGGCCGTAACCCTAACCCTAACCCTAACCATAGCTAGCATACATTTTCCTAAACCTAACCCTAACCCTAACTGTGATCCAGCATCAACATCTCCCTCTTGCCTCCATCACGCATCGTGTATGTCAAATGGCCGTGGCTTCGTCTAAACTCTGTTGCGATTCGGGTACGGGCCACCAAGAGAGCAGTACCTCAGGGGAGAGAGGTTCCGTTTTAAAGGAGAGTCTGGGAGTCTGGGACTCTCCATCTGAGATGGTTGATGGGGGGGTGAGAGCTAGGGGGCATCCTGACAGGACAAAACACCAGTAGAAGTATTACTGCTTTTTTGCTTTATTTTGACAGATAAATCTCGCTATTTCTCTCTCTTATTTTATAATGTACCGGTAATGCAGTTATCATCATTTCAAATGAACTTACCTGTCACTACCCTCCTGTCCGTCTCCTAGCATACTGGCATTTCCTCCCTGTGGAACACAGAACCGAATACAGCTCTACTACTACTACTAGTGCTTTGAGTTGCATTTCATGTGCGAAAGGCGCTATATAAATAACGTTTTACTTACTACTACTATCCTACTACTACTGCTGCTGCTGCTGCTGCTGCTGCTGCTACTACTACTACTACTACTACTACTACTACTACTACTACTACTACTACTACTACTACTACTATTACTATTACTATTACTATTACTACTACTACTACTACTACTACTACTACTACTACTACTACTGCTGCTGCTGCTGCTGCTACTACTACTACTACTACTACTACTACTACTACTACTACTACTACTACTACTACTACTACTACTACTATTACTATTACTATTACTACTACTACTACTACTACTACTACTACTACTTCTACTACTACTACTACTACTACTACTACTACTACTACTACTACTACTACTACTTCTACTACTACTACTTCTACTTCTACTACTACTTCGGACAGATGTTTCATCCTAAAAAAATAACCGCCCATAAAGCCTTGGAATATTATTTAGCAGTATGTAGTAATTAAAACCATTTCAGAGACATACAGTATTGATGATCATTGAGCACTATGAGTAGTAGGATACATACCTTGAAGGGCTGACAGGAGGTGAGTTCTGTGCTGAAAGAGGCCATGGCCACCTGGCTCGGGGAGACCAGGTAGAGCGGGCGAGGGCGGGGACGTTGACGAGCTAAGAGAGACGTGGGGCAAGGTGAAGGGAGAGGCGGGGCAGGCACATCCTCCGCCCTTACCATTTTCTGTCTCCCTCTCTTCCTCTTATTTTCTACCCTTGAAGGACAAGTCTTTGACTTCACCACACTGTAGAGAGCAGGAGGGACAATCGCTGGTGGAGGTGGAACAGGGTTGGTCGGAAGAGCTGAGCTGGAGCGACCGACAGCAGCATGGGGAACAGACTTGGAGGCTGCATTTGAGTCAGAGGATGCTGTGGGATTCACACTTCCCAAAGAATGAAACTGAGGTTGAACTTGGGCTTTCCCTTCAGTCTGGCCACAAGTCTCCTTCATCACATCAGACTGATGCTGTTTGATCTGAGAGGAATTCTCTGCTGCAGGGGAAGGCTTCACTGCCTCGTTGCTGCCTCGTCTAGAATGACCTGCCTCGTCGCAGGGATATGACAATATTTCTTCTAGCGCTTGGAGGTCAGACACAGGGAAGTCAAATCCACTTTCCCAGCTGTGAGGACCGGGGCCTTCCACTTCAGGAGGTAGTGACGCAGCAGTAGCTGTGTTACCAGGGGCCCAGTGTGTTGGGTGTAGGTCACCTGTGCAGTCATTACAAGGACCTTTATCTGACCCTGGCCTCCATGGGTCCAGGACGGAGACCGATTCTGCTTGAGAAAGGTTTTGCGCTGAGTAGTTGTTCACTTGCAGGCCACTTTGAGGTTCAAATGTCTTGTAACTGTTGTAGCTGCCAGAGCCAGAGCAATCTGAGCCGTTCTGCTCTAACACAAGCTTGGGCGGAGAGAGGAACATGTGGGAGTGGGAATTAGTGTGAGCTACGGAGCCTCCCAAATATGTAGCACTATCCACAGGCTTCCACTGTGCCATAGTGGAGTGGGCCGGATGGGGGAGGCTTTGAGACGTGGGCTGGATGAGGGAAACACCGTGCTGAGAGATAAAGTGGCGCTTCAGGGAGTGAGAATCATAGTAGCTCTTCCGGCACCCAGGTTCAACACATCGAAACTGCTTCCGTTTTTGATGAGTTAAGATGTGGTCATTACTCTGAAGAAGAATGATATTGCATCAGGTGCATTACAATGAAACAATTATTTTTTAAAGTACTATATTATAGACCAAAGCCACAATCTAAGAGCATACCAGCCAACACAAATGCACCCCATAAGATTTAATTTATATGGAACAAGTATTCAGGTGGAATGACAGGGAATGACTTGTTGTTTTTTCTTTTTCTTGTGATTCATGTAATTCTGGAACCAACATATCTGTTTCTACATCACTTGTTTACAAAGTCTCCCATAAAAATAAAAACATAAATGATGGAGTAATATATTAGGTCATATATAATATATTAAGTCATGGTAAGGTATTACGGTAAATAACATACAAGTCATATTCATCAAATTCAAGGGGTATGTTTCATCATTTGAAATGGCTTCATCTCAAGACAGGAGAAAGGGTAAATGACTTCATCTCAGACAGGAGAAAGGGTAAATGATTCACAGACAGGAGAAAGGGTACATGATTCACAGACAGGAGAAAGGGTACATGATTCACAGACAGGAGAAAGGGTACATGATTCACAGACAGGAGAAAGGGTACATGATTCACAGACAGGAGAAAGGGTACATGATTCACAGACAGGAGAAAGGGTACATGATTCACAGACAGGAGAAAGGGTACATGATTCACAGACAGGAGAAAGGGCATGCCTGCCTGCCTGTCTAACGTCACCTTCTCTCCTCACAGAACCTAACAAAGCCATGGAGGAGAAGAAGAGACGGATTGAGGAGGAGGCCAGACGCAAGGAAGAGGAAAGAGAGAGAGAGGAGGAGGAGATCAGAATGATGGAGGGACTGAAGATGGAGGTCAGGCAGACGGAGGAGGAGAATAAGATATGGAGCGACAAGGAGAAGATAAGGAGGATGGAGGAGATGAGAAGGAGGAGGGAGGAGATGAGAAGGTCACAGCGGGCTCAGGGCAGACCTGAGTCTGGCTGGGGCTCATTACTGAAGACACTTCACACAGGTAAGGTCATCACTTTACTCTGCCTGTCTGTCTGCCTCTCTGTGTGTCTGTCTGTCTGTCTGCCTCTCTGTCTATCCATCCATCCGTCTTTGCTATTGTTCTTCTCTCGTTCTCCCAGAATGGAACAAAGCCTTGAAAGAACCACAGCAGGAGGTGGACAAAGGTAAGGTCATCACTTTACTCTCTATCTGTCTGTCTGTCTGCCTGCCTGCAGGTCTACCTGTCTGTCTGTTTGCCTGTCTGTCTGCCTGTCTGTCTGTCTGACTGTATCTCTATCTGTCTGTCTGACTGTCTGACTGTATCTCTGTCTGTCTGTCTGCCTGTCTGACTGTATCTCTATCTGTCTGTCTGTCTGTCTGTCTGCCTCCCTGTCTGTTTGCCTGCCTGCCTACCTGTCTGTCTGTCTGTCTGCCTGCCTAGTCTGTGTGTCTTTCTGTCTCTCCTTCTCTCTGTCTGTCCCTCTGTCTGTCTGTCTCTCTGTCTGTCTGCCTGTCTGTCTGTCTGCCTGTTTGCCTGTCTGTCTGCCTGTCTGTCTCTCTGTGTGTCTGTCTGTCTGCCTTTTCTATCCATCTATCCATCTTTGCTATTGTTCTTCTCTCATTCTCCCAGAACGTATTAAAGAGAGAGAACCACAGCAGGATATGGAGAAGTTCCTCACCTCGATGCACCAGCGGGCGCTCCTCAGGAAGGAGAAGAGAGAGGCTCTGAGGAGAGAGGAGGCGCTCGCGTGCGAGAAGCTGAGTGAGGCGATGGGCAGGCTGGAGGTCGGGGGAGCAAAAGAGGTGGAGGTAGAGGAGGCCAGACTCAAGGAAAAGGAAAGAGAAAGAGATGAGGAAGAAAAGAGAGACATGGAGGAGGAGGAGATACATTGCCAAACTCCGTCCTGCACTCACTCTGGCAGATGCAGAGAAGCTCGCACTCCTCATCGGGATTCCTAGCAGCTTCCTCCAGAAACTTCAATACATCCAGAACAGCGCTGCTAGGATCCTGATGAGGGTGCGCAAATATGATCACATCACCCCCATCCTCAAATCACTTCACTGGCTCCCCGTCTCCCTCAGATTTGAATTCAAGGTCTCCCTCCTCACCCACCAGTGCATCCATGGAACCCATGCCCCCCCCCCTACTTCAAGGAACTCCTCCATACCCCTCAGACCTCCTCACGCACCCTCCGTTCTACTGCCACCAACCTCCTCAAGACCCCCAGGACCAAGCCCCGCACCATGGGAGATCGGGCCTTCTGCTCGGCTGCTCCCAGGCTGTGGAATGCTCTCCCTGACCACCTAAGGGCACCACAGTCTGTGGATGCTTTTAAACGAGGCCTTAAAACCCACCTTTTTAATAGAGCCTTTTTTTTAGCCTTTTAATTGAAAATGTTTTTTGCTTTATCTTACTGTGTTGTAGCACTCTGAGATTTTATATGTAAAGTGCTTTTATAAATAAAATGTATTATTATTATTATTATTATTATTATTATAGATAAACATGGACGAGGAGAAAAAAAACGATGGAGGAGCAGAAGAGAGAGAAGGAGAATGTTTTGAAAATGTAATTGAATCAACTAAAGAGTAAAGCAACATCAATTTTCATCTCTTTCATGTATTTCTGGTCAATTCATAATGCATACCATCTCAGACTAACATCATTATCAGCTGTATCATAGCAAAATGCGACTTCTGTGTTTAAGAAAGTCTCATACCGTGTTAAAAATATGTTTACACTCTGACCTATAAAGCGGTGATGATGTCACAGTGGGGTCATCATGTGCTGATGTCACAGTGGGGTTAGGGGTTAGTTCAGTGTCAAAGTGTCAGGTGATCATTATTGGAGAAACTTCCAACAGGTAAGGTCATATTACTTTACTCTGTCTGTCTGTCTGTTTGTCTGCCTGTCTGTCTGTCTGCCTGTCTCTCTGTGTGTCTGTTTGTCTGTCTGTCTCTCTCTGTCTGTCTGCCTATCTGCCTGCCTCTTTGTCTGTCTGCCTGCCTGCATGTCTGTCTGTCTGTCTCTCTGTCTGTCTGTCTGCCTGCCTGCCTGTCTGTGTGTCTGTCTATCTATCTATCTATCTATACCTCTGCCTGTCTGTCTGTCTCTCTGTCTGCCTGCCTGTCTGTCTGTCTATTTGTCTCTCTCTCTGTCTGTCTGTCTGTGTACCTGTCTGCCTGTCTGTCTGTCTGTCTATCTTTCTGCCTGTCTGTCTGCCTGCCTGTCTGTCTGTCCTTCTCTGTCTATTTGTCTCTCTGTCTGTCTGTCTGTCTACCTGTTTGCCTGTCTGTCTGTCTATCTTTCTGTATGCCTGTCTGTTTATCTGTCTGCCTGCCTGTCTTTCTGCCTGTCTGCCTACCTGTCTGTCCGTCTGTCTATCTGTCTGTCTGCCTGTCTGTCTGCCTGTTTATCTGTCTACCTGTCTGCTTGTCTGTATGTCTGCCTGCCTGTCTGACAGTCTAACTGTCTGTCTGACAGCCTGTTTATCTGTCTGCCTGTCAGTCTGTTTGTATGAAGAGTCCATCAACTTAAGCAGTGCCTCAGTGGGGTCATCATGTTGCTATGGTGATAAGGGGTGGTGATGTCACAATGGGGTTAGGGGTTAGTTCAGTGTCAAAGTGTCAGGTGATCATTATTGGAGAAACTTCCAACAGGTAAGGTCATATTACTTTACTCTGTTTGTCTGTCTGTCTGTCTGTCTTTCTGTCTCTCTGTGTGTCTGTTTGTCTGTCTGTCTCTCTCTGTCTCTCTGTCTGTCTGTCTCTCTGCCTGCCTCTTTGTCTGTCTGTCTGGCTGTTTGTCTGCCTGCCTGCATGTCTGTCTGTCTGCCTGCCTGCCTGTCTGTCTCTCTGTCTCTCTGTCTGTCTGTCTGTCTGCCTGCCTGCCTGCCTGTCTGTGTCTGTCTGTCTGTCTGTCTATCTATCTATACCTCTGCCTGTCTGTCTGTCTCTCTGTCTGCCTGCCTGTCTGACTGTCTATTTGTCTCTCTCTCTGTCTGTCTGTCTGTCTGTGTACCTGTCTGCCTGTCTGTCTGTCTATCTTTCTGCCTGTCTGTCTGTCTGTCCTTCTCTCTGTCTATTTGTCTCTCTCTCTGTCTGTCTGTCTGTCTACCTGTTTGCCTGTCTGTCTGTCTGTCTATCTTTCTGTATGTCTGTCTGTTTATCTGTCTGCCTGCCTGTCTTTCTGCCTGTCTGCCTACCTGTCTGTCCGTCTGTCTGCCTTTATGTCTGTCTGCCTGTCTGTCTGCCTGTTTATCTGTCTACCTGTCTGCTTGTCTGTATGTCTGCCTGCCTGTCTGACAGTCTAACTGTCTGTCTGACAGCCTGTTTATCTGTCTGTCTGTCACTCTGTTTGAGTCCATCAACTTAAGCAGTGCCTCAGTGGGGTCATCATGTTGCTATGGTGATAAGGGGTGGTGATGTCACAATGGGGTTAGGGGTTAGTTCAGTGTCAAAGTGTCAGGTGATCATTATTGGAGAAGCCTCCAACAGCTAAGGTCATATTACTTTACTCTGTCTGTCTGTCTTTCTGTCTGTCTCTCTGTGTGTCTGTCTGCCTGTCTGTCCCTCTGTGTGTCTGTCTGTCTGCCTTTCTATCTATCTATCTATGTATCTATATATCTCTCTATCTCTCTATCCTTCTGCCTGTGTGCCTGCCTGTCTGCCTGTCTGCCTGCCTACCTCCCTGTCTGTCTGTCTGTCTAACGTCTCCTTCTCTCCTCACAGAACCTAAAAAAGCCATAAAGGAGAAGAAGAGGAAGGAAGAGGAAAGAGAGATGAGGAAGAGTTCCGAATGATAATAGAGGAAATTAAGATGGAGTCTAGGCAGGAGAAGGAGGCGAGAGAGAGAGAGGAGGAGGAGAGAAGGATTGAGGAGAAGAAGTTAAAGACGGATGCGGAGGCCAGACACAAGGAAGAGGAGATCAGAATTCAGCGCAAAGGTCATATTACTTTACTCTGTCTATCTGTCTATCTGTCTGTCTGTCTGTCTGTCTGTCTGTCTGCCTGTGTGCCTGTCTGTCTGCCTGCCTGTCTGCCTGTCAGCCTTTCTGTCTGTCTGTCAGCCTTTCTGTCTGTCTGTCTGCCTGTTTGCTTGTCTGTCTGCCTGTCTGTCTTTCTGTCCATCCATCCATCCATCTTTGCTATTGTTCTTCTCTCGTTCTCCCAGAACGTATCAAAGCCTTGAGAGAACCACGGCAGGATATGAAGAAGTCCCTCACCTCGATGCACCAGCAGGCGCTCCTCCGGAAGGAGAAGAGAGAGGCTCTGAGGAGAGAGGAGGCGCTCTGGAGGATGGAGGAGGAGGTGCTCTGGAGGATGGAGGAGGAGAAGAGAGTGATAGAGGAGAAGATAGAGGAGAAGATAAAGTTGATAGAGGAGGAGATAGAGGAGGAGAAGATAAAGATGAACGAGGAGAAAAGAAGGATGGAGGAGGAGAAGAGAGTGATGAAGGAGGAGAAGGAGGAGATAGAGGAAGAGACGATAAAGATGAACGAGGAGAAAAGACGGATGGAGGAGGAGAAAAAAAGTATTGAGGAGAAGAACAGAAACATAGAGGAGGAGAAGAAAAAGATGAATGAGGAGAAAAGAAGGATGGAGGAGGAGAAGAAAAAGATGAACGAGGAGAAAAGAAGGATGGAGGAGGAGAAGAGAGTGATGGAGGAGGAGAAGATAAAGATGAACGAGGAGAAAAGAAGGATGGAGGAGGAGAAGAGAGTGATGAAGGAGGAGATAGAGGAGGAGAAGATAAAGATGAACGAGGAGAAAAGAAGGATGGAGGAGGAGAAGAGAGTGATGAAGGAGGAGAAGGAGGAGATAGAGGAGAAGATAAAGCTGATAGAGGAGGAGAATGAGGAGATAGAGGAAGAGACGATAAAGATGAACGAGGAGAAAAGAAGGATGGAGGAGGAGAAGAGAGTGATGGAGGAGGAGAAGATAAAGATGAACGAGGAGAAAAGAAGGCAGGCCCTGGAGACGTGTGTGAGAACATCTCACATTAGGTTTGCCGAGGGGGTCGGTTTGATGGATCGTTGTGACATTCCTCCTGGCTTGCAGTGGATAGAGGAGAAGATAAAGCTGATAGATGAGGCGATAGAGGAGGAGAAGATAAGGATGAACGAGCAGAAAAGAAGGATGGAGGAGGAGAAGAGAGTGATGAAGGAGGAGGAGAAGGAGGAGGAGAAGGGGGAGGAGGAGAAGAAGGAGGAGACCCCGAAAAAAAAGAAGTCATGGAGGAAGAAAATTAGGAAGTGGTTCAAACACAGTTCTTAGTAAGGTAGTCCTTAACTTTACCCGACAAAACAAGGATCAACCCCATGGCTCAGAGCATACACTGTAATAAAACTTACCAAATAATAAAGTATGCATCATCCATTCATTTGTATTCAATGTTACTGTTGTTTAGAAGGTACTGCTATGGACTTATATTATGTTACTAAAGTTATTCCGTAAAAGGGAATTTGGAAACAGCTAGCGATCGTCAATAACAATATGACTTCACTTTTAATTGACATGTTTTTTCTCTTAAACTTGGGGTAGGCCACTCCGACTCCGACTCTGCACTGTAGTGCTGCCTTGATAGCGACTTTCACTGCTGTTTCAGACAGTGAGTTAATACTATATATACTAATATATAGTAAGTACTAGTAGTTCTCTGCACCCGCCTGCAGAAATGTCTTCCCTGCTGCCTCCAAGACACTCACAGCCCCATTGCCACATATTTCTCAGTGATAGCCTCTGACCCATTCAGCGAGGGAAAGGCTAGAAGGGAGTGAGAAGGCCTCATTGGTTAAAGGCGCCGCCTTCGCGCGCGCATGATGGCAGTGCGGTCCCTCTGCTCTCCGTCTGACTGATGGGCTGCGAATTAGATTTTGTCACTTAAAGCCTCAGCAGGTCTGCAGCCCACAGCCTTTTTAATAGGCCAGGACCCTGGCACTGCTCCCATGGTATTCTGGGAACAAGAGCGGGGATCATTTTCACAATGCCCCCCCCCCCCACCTGACAGGAAACATTGAAGGGCTATGATGGGCCGGGGGGGGTGAGGAGGGGTGCCGGGGGGGTGAGGAGGGGGGGTATATAAAAGCCTGGTGTTTCAAAGGCCACTGGGACTGTCTTCCTTCAGATTTGCCGATGTCTGCATCATACAATTCCCCCCACCTCCTGGGGAGACTCAAAATTACCGGCAGGCCCTGGAGACGTGTGTGAGAACATCTCACATTTGGTTTGCCGAGGGGGTCGGTTTGATGGATCGTTGTGACATTTCTCCTGGCTTGCAGTGAAAAGGGAAAATTCACGATGGGTGTTGTCAATCATTAGGTCTGTTTCACTCTAAGTATTCCCAGTGGGAATTCCCAAATGGACAATTTGGACAGTTAAATTAGCAGACGGGGCATACGGTGGCTGTTACGGCTGACAGTGACCCAAATAAACTAAATGGACCGAACTTAAGTGCTGCACAAAAGCCGCCGTAAAGAATGAATGAATGAATGGACTTTATTGTCATTGCTACAGTACAGGTACCAAACAACGAAATTTAGGAGGGGTGGCTCCCCTGGTGTTAGGAAAGGGGAAAAAAAAAAAACTTTAGAAAAAAAATCACAAGAAGGGAAGGAGCTGGTTTACATAAATAAAGGCTATGTACACTATCCACTGTACTATACTGTACAGACAGACGACTAGGGTTGTCATATTGCACAATAGTATTATTCCACATTTATTTAAAGTGTCGCAGTTTGCAGGCTTGAAATGTACATGTTTGTGCCTCAGCACTACACCTGATTTTTTTTCTTCAGTCCAGCAGCTGCCATCAATCCGTCCTGACTGTCCAGGGCCCAGAACTTAGGTCTTTGCTGTGTTCAGGGCCTGGACGGCCCTGTGGTAGAAGCTGTTCTTCAGTCTGTTTGTCAAAGACAACCAACATGAGAAAATGATCAGAGTCACGGAAAAAGGGTGTAAAAAGGATCATGTTTTAATGGACCGGCCTCAAGCCTTCACAAAGAAACACTAAATCAACAGAACCTCCACGAACCCTGCCTGACGCTGTGTGGTCCAGCTCCTTCAGACGGTGAGCCAATGCTCTCAGAAGACCCACACAGGTCCAGAGAGACAACAAGGAGAACAGCAACAACAAACTAAAAAATAGCAAAAATTTGACTGCAGGCTATACACCAAAATCATGGTAGAAGAAAAACATAACCTTTTTCCAGTGACTCTGAAGTTGTGGCAAAACAATAGTAATACCTGACCACAATACAACACGCGGCACAAACTCTCAAACAATTAATTCATTCATTCTGGACGAGCAGTGACCCAAATAAACTGAACGGACCAAACTAAAGTGCGGCACAAAAGCCGTATACGTAAAGCCAACCACAACATAAGAAAAGTATCAGTCACGGAAAGGCTGTAAAAAGGATCATGTTTTAATGGACCGCCCTCAAGCCTACCCAAAGAAACGCTAAATCAACAAAACCTCCACAAAAGGTTTATAAGCAAGAATAAGCAAAATAGGCATCTCCCACTACCGTAATAAGCTATGGCAGAGCGGATCAGGAACCAACAAAAGCAAATCGATACAAATGGTAAATGGACTGACTTATATAGCGCCTTTATACAAAGCTCTTTACAACGGCCTCTCATTCACCCATTCACGCACACATTCACACACCAATGGCGGCAAGCTACCATGCAAGGCGCCGGCCCGCTCACTGGGAGCAATTTGGGGTTCAGTGTCTTGTTCAGTGCCAAAGGACACTTCCACATGTGGCCAGCCGGGGCTCGAACCGCCGATCTGCCAACCTTGCAACCATTAGACGGCAGCTCTACCTCCTGGGCCACAGCCTCCCCAACGTGTGGTTATATGGACACAGGAGGTCGCTCACAACACAAATAGTGCCGTGAGCGTCATACGTTTTTCTCACAGGCACGTTCAGGTTGAATGTAGTTCACATGATTGAAATGAGAGCCTTCATGAATCAATCCAAAAAGGCCACATGTACAATGACAATACTACATCTAAGAAGGGCAGGGACACTGGGACTGAGCAGGCTATAGCTCATCAGCTCATGAAGAACAGCAAGATGAAATACAGGACTCAGTGTTTTAATATCAAGGTATTTTAATGGAGACCAACTCCATATTAGAAAAAAAAGAAATCCCCTAAAATCCTTATATACTCTCAACTCAAAGCGTTTGTTGTAGCTATCACACATTATTTCTACCGAAGCTCTCATCGGTCGAACTGTGCTGTATTGCAACCTATAGATGACATAATAAAGTGAGGAGTTTTTCATCAAGACAGTAGTCAGGGTTTTGAATTTCAGAGGGATTTTATATGACAATTGCCTATGCGCTATGACAGGAAAAGAGAATTTCCCTGGCCAGTCCCGTGCCTCTACTCTGAATGTGGTGTGACTGAGACAGGTACAGACCTATAATTGTGTATTCAGTAAGCCTATTATTCTGTTCCCAGGGCGCAACTTCCACAGATAGCGAACACACACTGACACACAAATGAATCCTCAGACGCTGGAGCAAAGTTTAGTTCTTTACTCAACCCTCAGAAACATGAGTGGTCGTTTGGTTATTTTGTAAAACTGTAAATAAACATAAGAGTACAATTACTGTAATGCTCAAAACTATACTGTTACACTTTCAACATCAACAGTATGTAGCCAACATATAATATCAATATAGCAATACAAATAGTTATACTTAAATAATATAAGCTATGTATTTATAAACATATACATTATACATTGTAGTTAAACAAGAAAAGAAAAGGCAACTTACAAGCAAAGCCTTTTCCAGGGCAAGAATGTAAACAAAGAGATTCTCCGGAGCTTTTTCTCTCAACTAGCTGTTGCACGAGCTGTCACGTCTGAACAGTGTGCTCACGTCATGTGACTAATGTTCGTCATGTGACTAATCAAAACCGAAACTGAATAAAGGCAGTAACAAATGTAATGTCATAAAATGTCCACTAGATGTCTCTAAAATGAAAACCTAAGAAACCATGACACTCCCCGTCTGGTATGGAGGAAATACCACTATGAACTAACTCAGGGATACTCAGTCCTTTGGCGACATGAGAAGCACTGTCTCAGATATTGGTCTCAAGAACGTTTTAGCCGTCCCATGTTTGGTGATCTTCACTTCGATTCTTCTGATCTTCCCGTCCTTGTCAGGGAATGTCTGGCTGACTAGTCCTAAGGGCCAGTCGTTGCGCTTAGCTTGAGCATCTTTGAGAAGGACCAAATCCCCTACTTTAAGGTTCGGACGTTCCTCTTGCCACTTGCTGCGACTCTGTAGTGTTGTGAGGTATTCATGTCTCCATCGGCTCCAGAAAGTATTTGCAAGGTGCTGAACCTGTTTCCACTGCTGTCTGTGGAGGTCCATATCACTAAAATTTCCCGGAGGAGGAAGTGGAGTGCACATCTTCTGCGTAAGAAGCATAGCTGGTGTTAGAAGAAAAGGAGAGTCTGGATCCATTGAGATGGGGGTGAGAGGTCTGGCGTTGATTATGGCTGTAACCTCTGCCATCAGGGTGGAGAGAACTTCATGAGTCAGGCGAGAAGGGCAAGCCTTGAGCAGCATGGAGTCAAGTATGCGCCTTGATATCCCTATCATCCTTTCCCAGGAGCCTCCCATGTGGGATGAATGAGGTGGGTTGAAGACCCATGAGCAGCCCTCTTCTCCCAGGTACTTTCGAATGCTAGGCATGTTGGGGTCGGTCAGCAGAATGTTCAGCTCTCTGCATGCGCCTGTGAAATTTGTTCCACAATCTGATCTAATCTGTTTGGCAGGTCCTCTTAGACTAAAGAACCTGCGTAGCGCATTGATAAAGCATGATGTGTCCATTGACTCAATCAATTCGATGTGGACAGTGCGCGTACTTAGACATGTGAAAAGAACAGCCCATCTTTTACTGTTTGCCTGTCCTCCTCTTGTGCGTCTTGTGCTTACATGCCAGGGGCCGAAGACGTCCAGTCCCACGTAGGTGAATGGGGGTTCAGTACTCAGGCGATCAACAGGTAGGTCGGCCATCATCTGTTCCGTCACTCTGCCTCTGAGCTTCTTGCAGGTTACACAGTCGTGAAGGATGCCTTTGATCAGTCGTCTTGCTCCCATGATCCAGTACCCTGCAGTGCGGACAGCGCCTTCGGTAAAGACTCGGCCTTGGTGCATCACCCTTTGGTGATGGTGTTCCACAAGTAGCTTTGCAATGTGTTTCCCTCCCGGAATAACAAGAGGGTGTTTTTCCTTGTAGGCGAGATCTGAATGTCTGAGCCGTCCCCCTATTCTCAGGAGGCCTTCTTCGTCGCAATAGGGATTGAGTTTCTTCAGAGGACTACTTCTTGAGATGTCCTTTCCACTTGCTATGCACGCAAGTTCGTCCTTGTAAGCCTCTCCTTGCACGCATTTGATGATGATGAGTTCAGCTTTTGTCAGTTCTTCAGCTGTGCGAGGCTGCTTGCAGTGATGCCATGAACTGCAAGTTTGATCCTGATCTTTGCTGGTAGCCTTACAGGATTCCACGATGTGGATGAGTGAACTTGTTGCTCTTACAAGTCGCTTCCATGAGGAAAAACGCTCGAATCTGTGAGATCCAAGGTGTGTTCTGTCGTTGGGCAGGTTGGTGATGTGTGCCCGTACCTCTATGTCTGAGTCCGGGTTGATGAGGTCAAAGACTTCAGGTGATGATGGTTCCTCTACTTGTAGCAGAAACGTTGGTCCTCTAAGCCAGGTTGTCTCACCTAGCATAGCTGCAGGCACAGAACGTGTGCCAAGGTCAGCTGGGTTATGGCTTGTGGAGATGTAGTGCCACTGGGTTGGTTCAGAAGACCGCCGTATACGCTGCACTCTGTTGCTCACATATACATAGAACCTTCTTGTCTGGTTGCTGATGTATCCTAGGACAACTCGGCTATCTGTATAGAACTTTACAGCATCCAGAGCTATATCTAGCTCGCTTGTGACTAGCTCAGCGACTTCCACACCCAACACGGCAGCTCCCAACTCCAATCTTGGGATAGTGTGAGCCGACTGTGGAGTTAACTTAGCTTTTCCAAGGACAAATCCTACTTGACATTTTTGCTCAACATCAATTACTTGGAGATAGGCGACTGCTGCAATAGCCTTCACTGAAGCGTCTGAGAACACGTGTAGCTCCTTTCTTATGGCTGTTGAGATTGTAGAAGCAGAATAGGTTCTTGGGATCTCCAACTGCCTGAGGTCTTGAAGAGAGCTTCTCCAAGCGTTCCACTCATCTTCCCTTTCTGGAGGAAGAGGAGAGTCCCAGTCGGAGGCTTCGTTTGTGAGCTCTCGTAACAGGATCTTTCCCTGTATCGTAACTGGTGCAACGAATCCAAGTGGATCGAAGAGGCCGTTGACAGTAGCTAGAACACCCCTACGTGTGAAAGGCTTTGTGGATTCTGCTACTTGAAACGTGAAGACATCTTTCTTCAGATCCCAACTCACTCCAAGGCTCCGTTGAATAGGAGTGGGATCGACATCCAAGTTTAGGTCTTTGAGTCCCTTTGCTCGGTCCTCAGCAGAGAATGCTTCCATAACCTCCTGGCTGTTGGAAGCAACTTTGTGAAGTCGCAGGTTCGACACAGCAAGCATCTCCTGTGTCCGCTTCAGTAGGTCGATGGCTTCACGTGCTGTGGGCCTTGACAGGAGTCCGTCGTCAACGTAGAACTCTCTTTCGATTAACTGTTTGGCGTCAGACCCAAATTCTTCTTCACCATGAGCTGCAGCACGTCTGAGACCATAGATTGCCACCGCAGGAGAGGGACTGTTCCCGAATACGTGAACCTTCATGCGGTACTCACATATGTCGTTCCTAGGATCGTTGTCCTCGTACCACAGAAAGCGGAGAAAGTTCCTGTGGTCTTCTTTCACAACGAAGCTGTGAAACATTTGTTCTATGTCCACAGTGACAGCGATCGGTTCTCGTCTGAATCGCACCAGTACTCCTAAGAGGCTGTTATTTAAGTCCGGACCAGAAAGGAGAACATCGTTCAGTGACACACCTTTCCATTTTGCACTGGAATCGAAGACGACTCGAATCTGGCCTGGCTTCTGAGGGTGATAAACCCCGAAGATAGGTAAGTACCAACATTCTTGTCCGTTCTCCAATGTAGGAGCCAGCTCAGCATGATCGCGGTCGAAGATGTTCTGCATGAACGCGATGAAGTGCCTCTTCATCTCGGGCCTTTTCTCCAGTGTGTTTTGAAGAGAGGTAAGTCGTGTGAGGGCCTGGCCTCGGCTGTGAGGGAGTTGCTGACGGGGTGTTCTGAATGGCAATGGTGCCACCCAGCTGTTGCAGTCATCCATATACATTTCTTTGTCCATGACCTTTAAGAACAGTCTGTCTTCAATAGAGAGTCCAATCTTGTTGTCATCCTCGGACGTGTTGAAGATGGTGCTCCCTAAGTTGCATTCCCGGATACTGTGGGTGCCTTGCGCTGGGGCAATCTGATGTGCTGGCTTCGGAACATATTGCTCCTTCACCTGGATCCTGTTCGGACATGGGCTGAAGAATGAAGGGCGTTGGTTCTCAAGCACATTGGTGCGGTAGCTTTGGATGTCTGAAGGCTTGTGGGCTGCCTCTAGGCAGACTTCTCCTATGATGACCCATCCCAGGTCGAGTCGTTGTGCGTAGGGGGCGTCATGTGGACCGTTCCGTTGCTCCCGCACTTTATGAACTCTAAGGATGTCTCGGCCTAGCAAGAGAAGGATCTGTGCTTTAGAATCCAAAGGTGGTATACCATATGCTATGGGCTTGAGGTGGGAATGATGCAACGCTGCTTCTGGCGTAGGTATCTCAGCTCTTTCGGTGGGAATGTTGTTACACTCTATTAGTGTAGGTAGTGTCACTGTTGTAGCTCCATCCACAGATTCCACCACAAAGCCTGTGGCTCTCCTTCCTGTCATCTGAGTTGTACCTGCACATGTACGAAGTGTGAATGCTGAATCTGACCCCTTGATGTGGAACATATCAAAGAATTCAGACCTTGCAAGCGACCTGTTGCTTTGGTCATCCAGCACAACATATGCTCTGGTTGCTCTCTCTGGGTGTGCTTCTGGGAATATATTCACCAGGCAAATCTTCGAGCAGGATCTGCCGCTTTGACCCTCTCCACAGACTTCTGTGCAATTTGAGGTGACTGCAGATTGGTCTGATCCTCCTTCTCCCTCCCCGCCATCCTCAGATGGGGCTGGAGGCGGAGGTCCTGGATGAAGAGCCGTGGTGTGGCTGTTACTCTCACATTCCATGCACTTGATGGCTGTGGTGCAGTTCTTGGCTAGATGAGTAGTTGTGGAACAACATCTGAAGCAGACACCGTTGTCTTTGAGGAAGGCCTTGCGCTCCTCGAGGGGCTTGCTTCTGAAACCTCTGCAGCGTGTTAGGGGGTGTGGCTTCTTATGGAGAGGGCATAGTTTTTTTATGTCCACTGCTGTTCGGCCTGAACCGTCTCGTGTGTCTTTCTCGTGAGAGACATCTGTCTTATGTGCAGAGACCATGCTCTTACTTTGTCTCTTGAATGGCTGCTCTGACTTCATCTGGGCTGTGTTACTCATCGATAGCCTGAAGCTTGGGTCATTGCGAGCTCGTGCCTCTTTGGTGATGAACTCGCAGAAGAATGTGAATGGGGGAAAAACTACCTGTCGCTCAGCTTTGTATCTGGAACCCTGTGATATCCATTTCTCTTGGATGTTGTAGGGCAACTTGTCTACGATGGGCAAAATGCCGCGTGAAGTGTCCAGATAGCTCAAACCAGGCAGGTAACCTTCGAACATGGCTGCTTCCAACTCTTGGAGAAGGTCACTTAGCTCTCTCAGCTTCACAGGATCTTTATTGCTGATCTTTGGGAAGTTCTCCAGCCTGTCGAAGAGGGACTTTTCAATTACCTCTGGAGACCCGAAGCACTCTTCTAAGCGTTCCCAAGCTTTGCATAGACCCTGAAATGAATGACCTACATGTACTGCTCTTATTCTTTTCACGTGCTTTGCAGATTCACTCCCTAACCACTTAATCATGAGGTCCATCTCTTCATTAGCACTGAGCAGTAGTCCGTCAATGGCGTTCTTGAAGGACGACTTCCAAGCCCAGTAATTTTCTGGGTGATCATCGAACTTGGTGAGACCGGAGGTTACGAGGTCTCTGCGTGCTAGGTACCGAGCCACATCACTGATGTCGGTTGTGTCACCGCTTCCTGTTGGTTTGTATGGTGAACCCTTGGGCCTGCTGGGTGTGGGCTGCTCTGATGTGGGCTGCCCTGATGTCTTTGGCCTACTAGGTCGCAGTGATGGAGAGCTGTGCTCATGCTTCCCGGTGGAGGAGTTCTGTCTCTCGTATGAAACAGTCAGACGCTGTCTGGGTGGTGAGGAGGATCTCAGCCTATGGACTATCGGTTCCAGATTGGCTATAGAGTCCTTAACATCTTCGGCAGATAGTGGTAGCTGTGACTGTTGTTCTACGTACTGGCGTGTGCGGTCAACAGTGGCATGAATGACAGCTTCGATACCGTTGTTTTCTTCCTCCGCTGCTGCTTCAAGAACATTAGCTTCAGCGATGGCTTCTGCCACTTCTTTCTCATGCAGCAAGTTCTTTAATTTTGCTTCCATTTGGGCTTTTTCGATCATAATCTCTGATTCCATTTTTGCATAGCCAGCACGTGTGCGTGCTACTTCCACTTTGACACGTGCATTGACAGCTGCCCTACTGGCTGTTGATTTAAAAGACCTAGATGTGCTAGAGGCCACTGACCTTGTCTCAGCATTGCTCAACTCTTCCATCATGAATATTGCTGTGTGCTTGGCGTGAGCAAGGATGATGGGGAGCAGTGCTTGCGCTGAAGATCTCTCTCCTTGAGTCGATCCGCCCGCTGAGTGGTTGCTTTTTTACTATTCTGTTCCCACTGCGCGTAACCAGGGCGCAACTTCCACAGATAGCGAACACACACTGACACACAAATGAATCCTCAGACGCTGGAGCAAAGTTTAGTTCTTTACTCAACCCTCAGAAACATGAGTGGTCGTTTGGTTATTTTGTAAAACTGTAAATAAACATAAGAGTACAATTACTGTAATGCTCAAAACTATACTGTTACACTTTCAACATCAACAGTATGTAGCCAACATATAATATCAATATAGCAATACAAATAGTTATACTTAAATAATATAAGCTATGTATTTATAAACATATACATTATACATTGTAGTTAAACAAGAAAAGAAAAGGCAACTTACAAGCAAAGCCTTTTCCAGGGCAAGAATGTAAACAAAGAGATTCTCCGGAGCTTTTTCTCTCAACTAGCTGTTGCACGAGCTGTCACGTCTGAACAGTGTGCTCACGTCATGTGACTAATGTTCGTCATGTGACTAATCAAAACCGAAACTGAATAAAGGCAGTAACAAATGTAATGTCATAAAATGTCCACTAGATGTCTCTAAAATGAAAACCTAAGAAACCATGACACCTATCAAATGACTCTGTGACTGAAGATTCACAATAACAGCTCAAAGAGGAACAAGTTGTTACACGTATAGGCTTTAGAGGTGTCCCCTGTATCCAGCACTGAAGTTGAGGGGGGATGGCATCCCCCCTGAAATACAAACAGTCAAAATCATCCCCCTTCTAAAACTGCCATCCCCCCTTTCCATCCCTTATGTCATTTTATCAATGAACGTGGTATTACTGCAATTTCAACATTTGGTTTCACGCATATTTAGTAAAATACTGTGGGGAGGGGGCACGCACACATGCAATGACATTTTTATCAAGTCACTGACACTGAAGTCACTGACGCTGTGGGGATGCTAAAATTGTCCCCCTATGATAAAATCCACCATCCCCCCTGATTTTCTTTTACAACTTGAGTACTGCCTGTATGTTTACTGGTAATGGATGGCAACTTTGGCTCCCTTATATGATTCAAGGCTCATGCAGGACATGGCAATGAACCCCCTCGAAGAACATTAGAAGGTTCCCTGATCCCCTTGTGGACATACTGTAAGATGTGACAAAACTAAACAGTATTGGACAAATGCAGATGCCGTGCCAAGCTTTTTTGTGCGGGTTTTAGGAGTGCAAACTGTTGAAATGAAGAAATGATGGTGAAAACATCATAGTGATGAAAAATATGACCCTCCCCCATCAACATACACCGGCCATAACCTTGACTGACTTGACTGTGCATATGAGATGCATCAAATTGAGCTCAGATTGCTCTGTTGTAATGACACAGGTCTGTTGGTACAGTTGTCATAGATAACACTTTCACCAGTAGATAGACCAAGCTTTCCTAGTTTGGAAAGTCAGGTTTGGGAAATCCATCGCAGAAAGTAGCTACAAAGGGGTGGAAACCCGTTTAAATTGAGTGACGCCATGCAATGTGTCTGTGGGGAGGGAGCATGGCGCGTTCTGGCCTGCAGGTGGAGCCAGACTGTGGTGGAGTGGGGATGGTGGAGCTGATTGACGCAGGTGTCCTCAATCAGACTCATCATCCCAGATGGTCTTTTTAACTTGTGTGTGTTTGTTCCCTCGAGGCAGTGACTGGCGAGTGAGACGCGGCCAGGCGGTGGGCTGAAAAGCGATCAGCAGAGACACCGTGACCGCCAAGGAGAGTGGGATCAGTGATCCCCGGAGCACTGCATCATCATTATTATTATTATCATTATTATTTGTCCCGTGTCGGGGACTGGTGAATAAACGTGCAGTGCTCAAACCCAAACATCGGTGTCTACCTCCCGCTGTGCCTGAATCTGCTACAGTGTCAAACCAACCAAGTGGTTGCACATGTTACCTACTGCTCCACACTGCTGCTCGTTGGTCGCCTGCACATTGGGCATGTGTGATGTGTGACGATTACAACAAACTGTATGAGAGCAGATATTTAGATTTGAAAAACTCTAGTTGATCCCATTGCTTGGTCCCTATTAAGATAACTGATATTCAAACCATTTCCCCTCTTCGTCCCCCCTGTAATTCATCTTCTATACTCAACTTGATTTAGCAAAATATAGCCTTAGGCCTAGGGTATATTCTGTTATTCGTGGAAAGAGGTAATCTATCTAACAAGATGATTAAGCAAGGCTCTACAATCATGAACCATTCTCTATATGAACACGGATTAATCTTTTCAAAGATCCTTTATAGCTCGTCACCACCTTGTGATGGCCTCTGGCACTTCACACATCTTTGTATGTCTGCCACATCAGTGACATTGAGGTAGCCCAGTGTTGTGGTGGCAGTATGAACCTTCTAAACTCTGACTGACTGTAATGAAATGACAAACATGATAAGTGATCTGTCATTTAAGCATTTGCAATACATTTATCAATGTGCCATAGTACCAGATAGTACTATGGAAATGAAAAGTCAAAAAAGTCTAATCTTAGGCTTAAGCCTAATCCTAGACTAAACAGCATATTCAATGCTTTTACATTGAAAGTGTGATTTAGTCCAGGACTATTTACCCAATTTGGTTGAGACCTAGGGAACCACAAGAGTTATGTCCTTGAATTCTAATAAGGAGGTTAGGTAAGTCAGGGGTTTATGCTAAAATACAAATGTTTGTGTTGTGGATTTCATTGATTCTTAGTAGATTTAGTAGTAATATAAAAGCACAAAGAGCTTAAAATCAATTGGCTCGAATGAGGCTTTTTATTAAGCAAAGTTACATGAGCTGAGAGAGAAAATAGCAGAGTCAAAAAGCCCCCTCCTGTGAGAGGTGAGAAGCTATTGTGCAACAAGTTATTGGCACTGTCCACAGGCAGACTGAATTGTTAGATACGCCACAGTCATTGGCACATCTCTTACAGGAAGGGAAAGCCTTCCTTAGTGCTCGATTCCCAGAATGTAGAGAGACAGACTTCAATGTCCAGCATGTTTGATATAAAACTACAACATTTGTCTATAAATAGGCTTTATATGCAAAAGGGAAGTCATGAAGAGATCTACAGGATTTTAACGAGGTCCTGACAACCTTTTGATAAATAATGCAATTAGTATTAAAACTATAACCTGTGATAAAGCTATAGGGTGCTATAGTAGATGGCATCCAATGGTTTAAGAGTAGTGGCTGCTGCATGTTGATAGATGATATTACCATAATCAAGCACTGGCATGAAAGTTGATTGCATAATTGTAGCTTCAAAGCTGTAAGTCTTTGTTAAACCAAATGTGACAGCAGCTGGTGAAAGCGGCAACAAGTTGGCAACCAATCAAAATGTCTGGAGTTTTATTCTGATATTGCAATATTGTGGCTTGACTAGTGAGTGTGAAATGTATTAACATTTTTCAGAATAAAAGTCAGAACATTTGGTCGCTTGCCGACTTGTTCCTGCTTTCACCAGCTGCTGTCACATAATTATTGATTTGGTACAGTGGAGGACAGCAGAACAGATGCAGTATAACAGTTTTTGACAAAAATAGCCACCCCTCCACCTCCCATATCTCTGTCTGTCCAGTAATTTAGTAATTTAGGGACATCATTTTCAGGCACTGACAAATGTATCCATGTTTAAGAAAAAAATCGATGGGCTTGTCTGTTGAGCCCATGTGTTGATGAAGTCAATTTTATTTAATAGGTTTCCGGCATTTAAATGTAGTAGTCCAAGACCATTTTTCATTTTAAAATTGTCTGTTTTTTCTAGGGTGGGTAACTCCCCTGAGGCGTAGACAATTTTCTAGCCTGGACTGAAACAGGTTTTTTTCGGGCAGTGAATGGGGGACATTGATTGGGGTTGCCTCACCACTTTAAAACCATAGAAAAATTAAATTAAATTAAATGACCTCCTCCATATTGTTAGATAGGATCTCTGCACCTCATATCTTTGGGTGAACTCATTTAAATGTGTGGTCTCTCTCAAAACAGGTCACAATTGTCTACAAAATTGTCCACAATATAATCTGGTTTTGACAGTGTTGAGGGTGAGAGCTTGAGGGTGTACTAAAACAAAAAGGGGAATTGGAAGAAGTAGAAGAAGAAGTAAAAATAAATGGTAAACTGTTATGAATGAATGAATGAATGGTCTTTATTGTCATTGCTATAGTACAGGTACCAAACAACGAAATTTAGGAGGGGTGGCTCCCCCGGTGCTAGGAAAGAAAAAAATAAAAACAAAAAAAAACACAAGAAGGGAAGGAGCTGGTTTACATAAATAAATAAAGGCTATGTACACTATCCACTATACTATACTGTACAGATAGACGACTAGGGTTGTCATATTGCACATAGTGTTATTGCACATTCATTTGAAGTGTCGCAGTTTGCAGGCTAGAAATGTACATATTTGTGCCTCAGCACTACACCTGATTTTTTTTCAGTCCAGCAGCTGCCATCAATCCGTCCAGACTGTCCAGGGCCCAGAACCTAGGTCTTTGCTGTGTTCAGGGCCTCGATGGCCCTGGGGTAGAAGCTGTTCTTCAGTCTGTTTGTCCTTGCGGCCATGGTCCTGTACCGCCTTTTCGAGGGCAGCCGGGTAAAGTGTTCGTACCCAGGGTGGGTTGGGTCTCTGGAGATCTTGGAGGCCTTCCTGAGACAGCGTGTGTTGTACAGCTCTTCCAGAGAGGGGAGGGGGGCGCCGGTGATCTTCTGGGCTGTTCTCACGACTCTCTGTAGCGCATTTCTCTCCGCGGTTGTGCAGCTGGAGAACCAGTTGCAGATGCCGTAGGTGAGGATGCTCTCCACTGCGCCGCGGTAGAAGGTCACCAGTATCTCCTGCTTGTTGTGTTCCTTCCTGAGGACTCTCAGGATGTAGAGCCGCTGTTGTGCCTTCTTGATGGTGGCTGTTGTGTTGTTCTTCCAGGACAGGTCATCCTGTATGTGCACCCCCAGGAATCGGAGGGTTGAGACTCTCTCCACGCTCTCTTCGTCGATGAGCAGGGGCTGGATCTCGGACTTTTTCCTCCTGAAGTCCACGATGATTTCCTGGGTCTTTGACTTGTTCAGCAGCAGGTTGTTAACCTTGCACAGCTTGCTCAGTTGCTCTACCTCATCCTTGTACGCCGCCTCGTCCCCCCCCGAGATGCAGCCCACCACGGTGGTGTCGTCTGCAAACTTTACGATGGAGTTGCTGGGGTGGACGGGGGTGAAGTCGTAGGTGTAGAGGTTGTAGAGGATGGGGCTTAGCACGCAGCCCTGGGGGGACCCAGTGCTGAGTCTGAGGGCTGTGGAGGTGTGGGGGCCCACCCGCACCCTCTGGGGGCGGTCGGTCAGGAAGTCCTTGATCCATGCACATATAGAGTGTGATAGTCCCAGGTCTAGTAGTTTGGTCACTAGCCTGTCTGGAAGGATGGTGTTGAAGGCGGAGCTGAAGTCCACAAAGAGCAGTCTCGCGTAGCTGTTTCCCCTCTCCAGGTGGGATAGAGTGGCGTGGAGAGTCGTCGCGATGGCGTCCTCTGTGGACCTGTGGGCTCTGTAGGCGAACTGGTATGGATCCAGGTTGGGCGGGAGGCGTGTGAGTATGTGGGCCCGGACTAGTTTCTCGAAGCACTTCATGATGATTGGTGTGAGTGCCACCGGGCGGTAGTCGTTTAGGCAGCTCACCGTGCTTTTCTTCGGGACTGGGATGATAGTTGAGGTTTTCAGGCAGGGTGGGATGGTGGCCTGGGACAGGGACTGGTTGAAGATGTTGGTGAAAACCCCGGCCAGCTGGTCGGCGCAGTCCCTCAGCACCCGTCCCAGGACGCCATCCGGCCCCGAGGCTTTCCTGGGGTCCACCGCCTTCAGCACACGTCTCACTTCATGCTCTGTGAGGGTGAGGCTGCTGAGAGCTGGAGAGAGTGGTGTTTGTGTTGTGGTTACCTCCGTTCGCCCCTCGTCGAACCGGGCGTAGAAGGAGTTCAGCTTTTCCGCCAGCAGGGGGTCGTCCTCTGCGGCTGTGAGCCTGTTGGCTCTGAAGTTTGTCATGTGCTGAACCCCCTGCCACATCCGCCTGGAGTCGTTGCTCAGGAAGCATTCCTCAATCTTCTCTCTGTGGTCTGCCTTGGCCTCTTTGATGCCGCGCTTTAGGTTAGCCCTGGTGGTGCTGTACAGCAGTGTGCCCTTCCCTGCGAAGAAGGCGTTGTCCCTCTCGTTGATCGGTTTTTGGACCTTCCCAGTCATCCATGGCTTCGTGTTGGGGTAGACCCGTTTGTCCACGGTGACTGAGTTGGTGCAGTTCACTATGTGGTTCAGAACCGACGACGTGAACTGTTCCAGGTCCTCATGCTCATATTCCTGCCATGAGGTGTCATTTAGGCAGATCTGCAGTGGAGCGGACCCTTCTGGCCAGGTTCTGACAGTCTTAGTGGTGATGGGAGCACTTTTCCTCATGGTAGTGTATGCTGGGATCAGGAGGATTGACACATGGTCAGACATGCCTAGATGAGCTAGCGGTCATGAAAGGGGCCTCTATTGTATTGCTTCAGTCACAATTCTCATATTTGAGGAAAACGTGTGATTTTTTAAATTCTTCGTTTGGGCAAGTTGACACCACTATTTTCCTTATAAATGGACTGACTTAAATAGCGCCTTTATCCAAAGCGCTTTACAACGGCCTCTCATTCTCTCATTCACCCATTCACACACGCATTTACACACCAATGGTGGCAAGCTATCATGCAAGGCGCCGGCCCGCTCACTGGGAGCAATTTGGGGTTCAGTGTCTTGCCCAAGGACACTTCGACATGTGGCCAACCAGGGCTCGAACCGCCAATCTGCCAACCTTACGATCATTAGACGGCAGCTCTACCTCCTGTGCCAAGCCTTAATGACAGGTACAGCTGTCTCTTACCAGCTGGTGCAGCAGAAGGCAGAGTTCCATTGTGGGGCGTGTCATAGCTCAGCTGGGCTTGGACATCATTGGCCCTCCTCAGGCTGAGCTCAGGAGTGAAGGGGGCTGCTGGTTGGCTGTGCGTGGGCCGTGATGAAGTGGGAGTGGCCGGACCTTCCCCTTCCAGACAGGAACCACTGCTCTCAAACTGTCAATCAAACAGCACAACCCAAACTCAACCCAAGCCATACAGTACATGCATGGTAAGACTTGTTATAAGGCAAATTATTGGATTGGATATTGAATTAGGGTTCCCACACCTTCTGAAACCTCAAATTCAAGCACCTTTCAAGGACTTTCATGGCTCAACATTATTAAACCCTAATTTGCTCTCTCTCTCTCTGTCTCTCTCTGTCTCTCTCTCTCTGTCTCTCTCTCTGTCTCTCTCTCTCTCTCTCTCTCTCTGTCTCTCTCTGTCTCTCTCTCTCTGTCTCTCTCTCTCTCTCTGTCTCTCTGTCTCTCTCTCTCTCTCTCTCTCTGTCTCTCTCTCTCTCTCTGCAAACATCCTAAGTGGGCTTGAATAGGCTTGAATGATGTGCTATATTCACACTGATTGAATTAAACATGCAATAATCTATCTATAATAATCTATCTATCCAGATTCTATCCTGCTTCAATTCCACTGCATAGTTCCCTATGCTTTCTTTTATTTATTTTGTTTCTTTTTATTTTACTACTCGATCTTTTCAGTTTGTAAAGCGTCTTTGAGTGTCTAGCTTTTGGATGTGTAACAATATGGCGCTGGGACCATATAAAAAATCCATTGAATGTTGTAACACGACGATGGCCATTTTCAATTCGTAAATATTTTTTAATCCCAAGAGACCCATTGACCCAATGATCTCTCTCTCTTTCTCTCAGATGATTGTGAGGTTCTCTTGGATCAGCCCTGCTGCCGGGCGCTCTACGACTTCGTGCCTGAGAATGAAGGAGAGCTGGGCTTCAAGCAAGGCGACCTCATCATCCTCACCAACCAGATCGATGACAACTGGTACGAGGGCATGATCAGCGGAGAGTCCGGCTTCTTCCCCATCAGCTACGTCAACGTCCTCGTACCTCTGCCAAGTGATTCCAGGATAGCACCGGCGCTAACCACTGGGCCATGAACTCATCACCTGAGCTCTTATTTTCTAATGAATGTCATTCCAATTTTGGGATTGATTTATGGACTTTTTTTCCATTTCTTAAAGCCAATCTACTAGACTAGAGGCATGTCAGGAACGCCTAGTTTGGTGATACCATCGCTTTTGCCAGGACCTATTGTGATACGTCACTCTCTCTCACTGACCAAACTGCACAGGGGTGTTCTTTTCTTAGTCACAAGCGAACAGAGCGATGGTGGCTCGTCGTGTGACGGCAGCTGGTGAAACCGGGAACAAGTCGGGTAAGCAATTAAATTGTTCAGACTTTTATTCCGAAAAATGTAAATCAAATGACACACTTGTTAGTCAGTATTGCAATGTAATAGATTCGGTGAGTAACCTCCACTACTCTACACTAACTAGGTAGTAGTGGGGATTACTCACCGGATCCATTGCATTGCAATATTTTATTCATTTTTCAGAATAAAAGTCTGAACAGATGGTGGGGTTGCAGACTTGTTCCCTGTTTCACCAGTCACATATTACATATGTATTATGTTATATTATATGTTATATTATTATTATGTTATATTATATATATTATATATTACACATATTATTACCACCATGATTTGTACATTCCACCATTGATATTCCATCATCCCACCACAGGACATCCAAGAAAATAATCAAATACTCACAGACAAATATCTTGTACAGTAAATGTTGAAACTCACAGGAACTAGATACGAGCTCGCTTCTGCTAAACTTCAACACAATACAACACCATGGTTACAGTACAGCTACATTACCATGGTTACAGTACAGCTACATTACCATGGTTACAGTACAGCTACATTACCTTCTAGGTTTTATTGTTTGAATCCAATGTGTCCCCAATCTGGCCACACACAGCTCTTCTCATAACAGTCAAGGAAGAAAAGAACAAAATAAACGTAATAATAAGACTTAATAATAATAATAATATCGCAGCTCAAAGTGCTTTAACATATCCACACAGCATAACAAATTATAATAGAACAATATGAATCAATAAAACACACAGTAGCAACAATATAAACTACATAATAAAACAAGAATAAACCAACACCACAGCCACATAAATAAACAACACACTCAGAGGCAAAGGTTTGAATGCTGTAATCACAAGTGCTATCATTAGGCCGTAAACCCTGCAGCAATGGAAAGGAAGCAGTTTTAAGAGGAAATAATGACTTCCTTTAGTCGGAAATGAAGTACCCCACATTAAAGGTAAAGTTCACTCTAATAAATAATCATTGATTTTCCACAATGCCTCCACCAAAACACATTTTTAAGCCTTCTTATACTGAGCAAATTGCAGCATTGAGCAATTGTCTGGAGCAGTTTAGTTTAGTTTAGTTTATTATATCGAGGACAATCCTAATACATGAACCATATAAAATACAGTAAAAAAGGCAGCGTTAGCCTAGTCGGCTAATTTTCAGCTGAAGTCCCCGGCCAGTTGCAACATGGCATCCTGAAAAGTAACGTCATTAGTTAAAATAAAACATTTAAATATTCTAAGAACACGTGGCTGAGACAAGGTACCCCAACATCACACTTGACAAAAAACACACGTAAGCAAGCTGAGGTGATTGAAGGGGCTACAACAAACACCACATACACACTTATGGGGGCAGCGACATTTCAAGCACATATAAGCCACAGGACAATTACAGGCCACACAACATTAAGCACTTACAAACAGCAATACATTAAACAAAACAAAACATACAAAAAAAAGGCATTATGGGGAGGCAGCACAGAGAGGGATTAATGAGGACAAGTATAGTTCTGTGTCAGCCAGGCTTTCATGTGTGTTGTGAAGGTGGAGTAAGTATGTATGTCTTTGAGTTGGTTGGGTAGTGAGTTCCAGTTTTCTATTGCTATCACTGAGAAGGATTGCTTACTGAAGGTGCTTTTCCTGAATGGAACTATAAGGTCGCCACGAGAGGTGCTTCTGGTGGGCCGTAAGCTGTGGTCACGCTGGTTTATGAAAGAGTTAAGCGGGGGAGGAGCTTTGTTATGCAGAATTTTATGGATGAGACAGATGTTTTTGTATTTGATGGTGTCTTCCCAGCTAAGGTATTTACATTTGTCTAGGATGGTACAGTAGTGTGTGCTGTTGGGCTTCTGGTTCATGACCTTAAGGGTCCGCTTGTATAGGGTGGCTAATGGCTTTAGGGAAGTGCTGTATGCATGGCCCCAGCTTGTCAAACAATATGTGAGGTGCGACATAATTGATGCGTCCATGTATAGTCTGGCAGCACTCATGGTCAGTGAGCTTCTGATGTACCTGAAGTTTGCCAGGCCAAACTTCACCCTACCAGACACTTTCTTGATGTGCTCTTTGAAAGTCAGGTTTGAATCAATGATGATCCCTAAATATTTGAACGACGGAACTATACTAATGTTTTGCCCTGAAATGGTTATGTTTGCCGTGGTCATATTGTGTTGTTTGGAGAAGAACATTCCTACAGTTTTATTAACATTGAGCTGGAGGCAAGAGCTGTTGAGCCATTTGGTGACCTTTTCCATAGCAGAGCTAAGTTTGGCAGCTGCCAGGTGTTTGTTCTTGTCATGTACATATAAAATAGTGTCATCAGCGTACATTTGTACATGCACTTCTGGGCAGACAGATGGTAGGTCGTTGATATATAGGCTAAACAAGAGTGGGCCAAGTATGGAGCCTTGTGGTACCCCGGTGCAAGACATGATGGTAGGTGAGCGCTGATTGTTTATCTGGACTAGCTGATTTCTGTCACTGAGATATGAGTCCAACCATTTAAGGGCTGATGGCAAGAAGTTAAAGGCAGACAGCTTGGTGATAAGGACCTGGTGATTGACTGTGTCGAAGGCTTTGCGGAGATCTAAAAACACAGCACCTACAACACCTCCTCTATCAACCATACCTTTGACCTTTTCTAGGAAGTAGCAGTTGGCCGTTTCTGTAGAGTGTAGGGTCCTAAAGCCAAACTGCATTGGATGAAGGGGAAATGGGCTATTGCTTAAAAAGTGAACGAGCTGCTCTGTAACCCACTTCTCAGTGACCTTGGAGATAATGGGTAAAATACTGATTGGCCTATAGTTACCAACATCCTGGGGGTCACCTGACTTGAAGATGGGAGAAACAATAGCTGTTTTCCAGGTACTAGGGACTGTTTCCTCAAGTATTGATTGGTTGATAATTTGTGTAATGGGGTGGACTAGGTGTTCTTTCAGAGATTTCAGCATTGTAGTGTCCATTCCATAGATATCCTTCGCTGTTGAGAGTTTGAGAGATGAAATTATGACTTGGGTTTTGTGTGCCGAGATGGGCTGAATGCTGAAAGAGGGCTTGGTTTCATCAAGTTCAACATTATTGTTGGTTATTTGAGGAAAATTCTGTGCGATCTCTTTTACAGAGTCAATGAAATATGTGTTAAAAGCTACAGCTATTTGGGCTGGATCTTGTGTTAAGTTGTCATTCAGTTTCAGCTGTATCTGTTTCCTAGGCCTGTGGTTGGTTCCCATGAGCAGTTACAGAGCATCACACCTGTCTTGCGGGGAGGTAGTGCGTTTGGTGAAACATGTAGTCCCACTTCAGATCAACAAGATAAATGTTTGAAAAACTGACAATACTTGCTGGACATAATGGTTTAAGGAGACCATGGTTGGTTGGTCCTCATCCATTTGCATTGAAACCAAAGGTACTAGTGCCTAGTGGCTGCTATGATATATGGGCTAAAAAAGGTTGTGTCTAAAAAGGCTTTCCTTGCCTGAAAAATAAGCAGTGATTATGACTGCTCAAGGAGACCCCAAATAGCACATTTCTGGAGAAAGAAAATCCCTAGTCATTATTCCCTAGTTTGATAGTTTCCTGAAACTAACACTTTTTGCATTTAAAGGATTAGTATGTCATTTTTTAACTTTAATTATTGATATAGCCATTGATTCTTGAAGAATATAACTTATTTATGCCTTATGATCTTAGTTAAACTGTCGTACCACATTAGAAGCCAAAATATAAGCTTGTTTGACTCTTTTTACTTTTTGTAAACAATGTAATTGTAAACAAACACTGTATTTTAAAAACAACGTGTTAATCCCAGATTGCCCCTTTAAGCAAAAAAAACAAACTTCTAGCCTTGAACATTACCATAGCGTATTTGCACTGATTGTTTCTCTCTTTGGCAAGGAAACATGAACACACACACTGTGCTTTTATCGCAAACATGTAGACACACACCCCACCACACACACACACACACACACACACACACACACACACACACACACACACACACACACACACACACACACACACAGTGTATTTCACCTCAGTTATTGTATTGTAGGCTGGTGTCCTATGATATTCAGTAACCTAGAATGTCACAGACTTCACTTAAATGAATGAGTGAATGAATATAAGACAAAATGGCAGCATCATTTATTTCCTATTATTCTCAATGCTTGCTGTTTTAAGTGATCATATTCCATGCTGGCATTAGACAGAAATTATACAATGATAAGCTATTGTAGTTAAAACAGAGTAATTCTATATGATTGGCTGTACAGTATTACTGTATCTTGTAAGTGAATAATAATCTTGTCTTATTCCATTAACAGTTTTGCCACAGCTGTCCTCAGTCATCTACATCATCTTTTGCTAGAAAGAATAATTAGGTTTTAATTTATGGAAAATCTGAATAAATAAGAAACGGATTAGCTCTGTTTGTCTCAGTCTGTTAATTTCTATGATCGCCGCTCATGTAATGTAAGGTTGGGTTTATCTGACTTTTATTCAGAAATTTTATTTTTCAGACTTATTCTGAAATTTTATTTTTCAAAATAAATCTGACATGTAATGAGGATGTTAATGAAAGGAGGATGTTAATCCTGAATAAACCGTCCTTTGAATTATCACCACATAACAACCATCAACTGAACACATTATGTGCAATCAACAGATCTCTCAAATACCATAATGATGGACAACCTTTTAAACATGAACACTGCTCTCCTCTTCTTCTACCACCTCCTCCTCTTTCTGCTCCTTACCATCAGAACACTCTGCCTGAGGGAATCACAATTTATAGGAGTATAAGTCGCATCAGCCAAAAAATGTGCCATTAAGAGGAAAAAACATATATAAGTCGCACTGGACTATAAGTCGCATTGATTTAGAAATGTATTTCACAAAATCCAAGACCAAGAACAGACATTTGATCTGGAAAGGCAAGTTTATTCAACTACACAATAGCACACAGAACAACAGGCTGAATAGAAGTCTGGTATGTTAACATAACACATTAACAGTTATTCAGCAACACAATAGCATAAAGAACATACCTGGGAGGCTAAATAGGCCAAATTAACATAACAAGCCAGCGAGTCCAACAAGCAAGTTACCAGTAAGCAAGTTCACCAAGCTACCGTTTGCTTAGCTTCAACAAGCTAATGTTTTTAATAATAATAATAATAATAGGTCATTGAATTTATATAGCGCTTTTCCGAGGCTCAAAGACACTGATCATTAGATCATTTCTTCAGTGGTATAGGAGCAGCATATAGTTGTCACAAGCCCAGAGCGGCCCAGAGCGCCCTCTGTCGGCTGTAGACGGTAATGTTTACTCCTTGGTTCATGTCAGTCAGTATGAATTTATATATATATTGATATATAAGTCGCACCTGACGATAGTCGCAGGACCAGCCAAACTATGAAAAAAAGTATGACTTAGAGTCCGGAAAATACGGTATGAGGTCAATCCAACCGATCATACGATTGATCTGCCCATTATGGAGCTGGATACCTTATAGGCTTTGACCTACCCTTTCATAGGATCAGAGGCCTCTAAACCAGTGGTTTTCAACCCTCTCCTCGGGGACCACCAGCCGTTCCACATATTTGATCTGTTCCACCACCAGCACACCTGATTCAACTAATCAAGTACAAATCATAAGACGGTTGAAAACCACTGCTCTAAACCATAACCCGGCCTTGACCAACCCTCTCAGAGGGTCACGGCTACCTTAAACCCTCTCACAGGGTCATGGCTACCTTAAACCCTCTCAGAGGGTCATGGCTACCTTAAACCCTCTCAGAGGGTTACCATGGCTACCTTAAACCCTCTCAGAGGGTCATGGCTACCTTAAACCCTCTCAGAGGGTTACCATGGCTACCTTAAACCCCCTAACCCTAACCCTTTCTGGGGATTCTTCAATCCACCCTGATATAGGATTGAATTCACCCTTCTCAATATTTTATTTTTATTTTTTTTACATTTAAAATGTAAATGTAAAAATGCTAGCACACGGATATATATATATATATATAAATATATATCATCCCATAAGTGGGTAAAATGTATAGAATTAAGAAATGAAAGAAATGAAATAAAATCATCAAGTAATTTAAAAGTCATACTAAATGTTAGAAAAATAATAAAAGGAAATTAAATGAATGACCAACCTTGTTCTTCCCATACTCTGCCTATCTGATATACAAAAAGAATGGAGAAGTTCGACTTTGACCGATGCCCTAATTCTTCCTTTCAGCCACCAGCCTGTATCCTCAGAGTTGAAATCGGCCCTCGGCAGAGCCTCGTTTCACTTCCCCAATACAAGTGAAGGCGGTTCCAAAAATAATCCAAGTCTGAGACCAAGTATTATTCAGTAAGAAACCCTCTACGTTTTACAGCCCAATTGGCTGGGATCACTCCAAACTATTAGCTACTAGCTAAAAAGAGGAAGTTCTCCTCTCCCGGAGACCATCTGGTCAAGAAGGGGAAAGTTACTTGCTCTTACGCCTAGTGAGCTTATTTTAGTAAAAGGGGAACTCCTTTGTCCTCAAGCTCTGTCCCTAGTTGCTTGTGACCTTCTACCGCTGCACAGTGGAGAGCATCCTCACCTACTGCATCTGCGTGTGGTTCTCCAGCTGCACAGCCGCAGAGAGGAAAGCGCTACAGAGAGTCGTGAGATCGGCCCAGAAGATCATCGGCGCCCCCCTCCCCTCTCTGGAAGAGCTGTACAACACACGCTGCCTCAGGAAGGCCTCCAAGATCTCCAGGGACCCATCCCACCCTGGGAACGAACACTTTGTTCGGCTGCCCTCAGGCAGGCGGTTCAGGACCATGTCCGCAAGGACAAATAGACTGAAGCTCAGCTTCTACCCTAGGGCCATTCAGGCCCTGAACACAGCAAAGACCTAGGTTCTAGGCCCTGGACAATCTAGACAATTTGATGGCAGCTACTAGATTGTAATCACAACTTGTGATTACAATCTAGTAGCTGCCATCAAACTGGCGTGGGTCCAGAAGTGCAATATTGAAATACAACTGTGAACATTTCAAACCTGCAAACTGCAACACTTTAAATGAATGTGCAATAATACTATGTGCAATATGACAACCCTTGTGTACATAAGGTTCAGAGATAGGAAATGTGAGGATATTTATAGCATAGAGTACAGCATAGTGTTTTATTTGTATAGTATAGTAGTATAGTATAGTGGATAGTGTATATAGCCTTTATTAATGTAAACCAGCTCTTTTCCCTTCTTGTTTTTAGTATTATTATTATTTTTATTTTTTTCCTAGCACCAGGGGAGCCCCCCCTCCTAAATTTCGTTGTATGGTACCTGTACTGTATTAATGACAATAAAGACCAGTCATTCATTCATTCATAGTTCAACATAAGACATTGTTTTAATCAACATCAAGATAGTGCACACATCTCAAGTCTCAGCTACATCACATTGGTCCTATCTCACATTTCTTATACATCTTGCAACACAATCAACCCCATTCTAGTGGGTATCTTGGATATGTTGACTTCTCTCAGAGTATATGTGTTTAGCTTTTCACTTCCTGATTCTATTCTTATGCAAGCAGGTCTACATTTCATAGCAAATCAGTCTGGCAGATCATGGCAGAAACATTCATCATTGCAGAGTCATTGGTGGTAAACCCAGGTTAATCATGTGGAACAGCACGATGTCATAGTTCAAGTCCAGACCCAATGCTGGCATTGGATCCTCCTCGGACGGAGGTGGGGTCTGCTCATCGTTGCCCTCTGGTGGTGTTATAATGACCTGTGGCAGGGTGGACTGCTCGATGCCTCCCTCTGGTGGCAAGAACCGTGGAGTGATCTTCAACAACCACTTATCCGGTGTGGTGAACATCACACACTCCTGCAGATTCTTCTTCTCTGATGCTTCTTCAGGCTTCCTGCTTGACTGAAACTCTTCCCACACTCAGAGCACTGGTATGGTTTCTCTCCTGTGTGTATTCTCTGGTGTAGAATTAGGTCTCCTGATTGATTGAAACTCTTGCCACACTGGGAGCACTGGTATGGTTTCTCTCCTGTGTGTATTCTCTGGTGTATCTTTAGGTATCCTGCTTGATTGAAGCTCTTGCCACACTGTGTGCACTGGTATGGTTTCTCTCCTGTGTGTATTCTCTGGTGTGTCTTTAGCTGTCCTGCACTATTGAAACTCTTCCCACACTGGGAGCACTGGTATGGTTTCTCTCCTGTGTGTCTTCTCTGGTGTGTCTTTAGCTGTCCTGCACTATTGAAACTCTTCCCACACTCAGAGCACTGGTATGGTTTCTCTCCTGTGTGTATTCTCTGGTGTGTCTTTAGGTATCCTGCTTGATTGAAGCTCTTGCCACACTGGGAGCACTGGTATGGTTTCTCTCCTGTGTGAATTCTCTGGTGTGTCTTTAGGTATCCTGCTTGATTGAAGCTCTTGCCACACTGTGTGCAATGGTATGGTTTCTCTCCTGTGTGTATTCTCTGGTGTCTCTTTAGGTCTCCTGCACGATTGAAACTCTTCCCACACTGGTAACAGTGGTATGGCTTCTCTACTGTGTTTCCTGATGTGGTGGAGCTGGGCTCGCTGTCTGAACCTGGGTTGGAGCTCTGCTCATCTGTAAGAATATGAACATATACAGGGTTACAAACACATTTTGTAAAAAAATAAATAGCGGTTAAACCATTAAAGCCGAGCGGCGATGTTTTATATAGCAGGTGATCAAATACCAAGATCGTAAATGTTGTATGTGTTCAATATTTACGACTAGGGATGTCCCGATCCCACTTTTTCACTACCGATACCGATACCGATACCTGGGCTTCGGGTATCGGCGATACCGATACCGATCCGATATTTGTGTACATTTTTTGACCCCTGAATATTTTTTTTTTTTCTTTTTTTTTTTTCCTAACACCAGGGGAGCCACCCCTCCTAAATTTCGTTGTTTGGTACCTGTACTGTAGCAATGACAATAAAGACCATTCATTCATTCATTCATTCAAATACCTCCCCAGTATATAGTCCACCACACCAACAACAGTTAAATTAAAGACTGCCAGCCTTTATTAAAGCAACAAATGCGACGTGTTGTGGATTGGAACTACGGATCATAAGCTTTCAAATGATGTGTCATACATTGAAATCCGAAAAAATATGAAGTTAGAGTAATTTGAATGTTGTTAGACGTCAGGCACATAGGGTTAACCTCTTTGTAATGAAACCGGAAGCACACAGCGCAGCGCTATGCGCATTTTAAGCGCATATAGGACTCGCGTGAAGCGCTATGCGCATTTTAAGCGCATATAGGACTTGCGTGAAGGATTTCTGCGACACGTGTTTCTGTTCACTGTTTTTATTCTCTCATCGCTTATACACATAAGTTTGACTGCGGATGACAGTAGGATCGGATCGGAGCCTTTTTTTTTTCTGGTCCGATCTCCGATCCAGCATTCAGGACCAATATCGGGTCGATATCCGATCTCAGTATCGGATCGGGACATCCCTATTTACGACCAACCATCCTTATGTGTGTGGGCAACTCCCAACTCCCGACTAGGGTTGCCAGATGGGCTCGGGTTTTTTTGGTGGAATTAGCGGTTTTAGACTGTGGTTAGGGTGGAAAATGTCGATCCTATCTGGCAACCCTGTTCGCGAGTCCGGGATGGAATGTAGCCAATCAAGAAGCGAGCTGACTTCTTCTTTTCGGATGGAAATATCGGCGCACACCACACACAATACGATCAAGGCTGTTCAATCCAAGATTTTTTATCTTTTTAAAATTAAAACGTTTTTTTTTGCCCATGATTTGGCGGCCCACTTGCAGTACTCTCACGGACCACCAGTGGGCCGCGGCCCATAGGTTGGGAACCGCTGCTCTAGATGCTTCCATTGGGACACATCATAAAAAAGAACAAAATTGCCTACCAAAATTGCCTATGACATACATAGCCCTCTCACCGAACGACTATAGCAGGGGTATTCAGCAAAAAATTCAACAAGGTCCAGTTAGAGAAAATGTCCTCAAGCAAAGGTCTGGAACATTATAATGTCTAAATTGCGTTATGATTCAGTGCCATATATATAAACTCCTCAAAAAAAGTTTGGAAACTTTATTTCAGTCGATTCTTCCTCCCCTTTAATAATACCAATGGGTATTGTATTTTATATCGTTGGAAAGCCTTATTAGTCACCTTTACAACGAGGTACAACTTGTAAGGATCATGCATTCGTGGAATGAGTTAACACAGCTAAACGTGTGGGTAGCAGGCCAACATTATTTGACAAAATCCCCTGCAATATTCTTCTGTTGGTATTCACTCTCGTTTTGAGCTTCAAGTGCTGGCAGGTGTATGTCAGTCACAGGTGTGTGACTGGCACCTGAATGGCACCTAATTGACAGTGGCAATCCCATATCTCCAGATTCTGGGACCAGGCTGGTGACCAGCATGAGGAGGAGGTGCCAAGCTGTTGTGACTGCGTATGGATCTTCCACACACGACTGAGGTCCCTGACAGTGTAAAATGGCCAACATGTGTTGTTTTTTCCTTATTACTGTGGGAGAGTGCAATCATCCAATCCACCAAGCAACTCAAAACGAGAGTGAATACCAACAGAAGAATATAGGGGATTTTGGCAAATATGTTTGGGCCGCTACCCACATGTTTAGCTGTGTTGTTCATTCCATGAATGCATGATCCCTGTACAGGTGACTAATCAGGCTTTCCAACGATATAAAATACAATACCAATTGGTATTATTAAAGGGGAGGATTAATCAACCAAAATAACATTTCCAAACTTTTTTTGAGGGGTTTATATATGTTACGGTACATGTGGGAATACGGTACATGTGGGAAAACTAGGGTTAGGGTTAGGTGCTAGGGTGCTACGGTTAGGATTAGGGTTAGGGTTAGACATGCCAGCATGTACCAAGTCGACGTAGCACCTAACCCTAACCCTAGTTTTCCCACATGTACCGTATTCCCACATGTACCGTAACATATATACATATAGTACATATACATATTAAAGTACAATTCAATAATATTTCAACAATATTGTAGATTTTCACTTTGAAGTGGAGAGATTATAAGTACTAATACATGTTCTTTTCTCATGTGAAATAAGGGCTGCATTTAAATGTAAAGATACATAACAGAGCTTTTGAAAAATGTGCATCTTAAAATAAAGTGCTTAATTTTTGAAAAATAAATAAAAAAACTAAATATAAAGTGTAGCTTCAGTTTCCCTCTCTCTTCTGTTTTGCTAGCATGTCCTGGGTTAATATTTCGGTTTCCCTTGTGGCTGATGATGCTGACGTAGGTATCTGTAGGTACATAGGTGTACAGATAAAGGCTGTAAACCCCTTATGCATCACTGTGTGCTATACTCTCTGGTTAACGGGTCATCTCTCTCTATCCGCCGAACCCTTCACTGGTATATTTTCATTTACAAATCCCAAGGACCCAAGGCGCACGGCAGCCCTAGCCCTCGTTTATTCAACTAGTGAATACTGCGCCCCAGTATGGTGTCGCAGTGCCCACACTGCAATTAAGTTGACCCTCCCTTTTGCCCCTCCCTGTCCCTAGCTCTTTAGCTGTCTAGTTTTTGGTTTTGTAGTTTTAGTTTAGTTTTAGATTATCTTAGACTGTTTTAGACTAGTTTTAGTTTTAGACTATGTAGTTTTAGTTTAGTTTTAGACTATATTGACGGAAAGTTTAGATTATCTTAGACTGTTTTATACTAGTTTCAGTTTTAGACTATGTAGTTTTAGTTTAGTTTTAGACAATGTAGGCCAGGTTTTGTATTGTATTTGGTTGTGGTGGATGTTGTATGCCTGTAAACAGGTCACACTTGAAAACGAGCCCTTGGGGCTCAATGTGTTTTTTACCTGTATAAATAAAGGTACATTTAATAAAAAAAAAAAAAAAAATAGGTACATCGGTATCTGCTTGATCTTTTCACAAAACTCTTATTTTTGTTTCCCCTCAAGGAAGGTTTCAGCTACCACTCATGCACTCCTTGACCGTCAGTAAATGTGTTTTATGTTGACGCAAAACGCAAGCAACTTTAAGGGAACATTCATTAGCACGTTGTTGGGCAGTGAATGAATGTGTTTGAATTCTGGTGGATCGATCATATTGGACTCTGTATCGTGTATTTTCTCTGTCCTCGGTTCAGATTTGAGTGTGTATGTTTCTGCTCAAAAGATGGGTTTAGTCTCGTAACGCTTCACATTGCCGCTTTTAATAATCGCCATGGTCTCCAAACATATCAGACATACAGGGTTTGAACTGAACTGCCCGTGGGAAGAATGAACATGTGAGATTCTGTCCATTCTTCATTGAACAAGGACAAAACAGAGATAATTGTATTCGGTAAACCTGACAAAAGATCGAAAGTCAGTGCAAAACTTGATTCTCTCTCTAAACTAAAAAACAGGTCAGAAATGTTAGTGTAATTCTAGACTCTAAACTTCAACAGCCACATGAACTCAATAACTAAATCAGCCTACGATCACCTGAAAAAAATAACAAGAATGAGAGGTTTCATGTCCAAATAAGACCTTGAAAAAAAACTCATCCATGCATTTGTTTCGAGTAGACTTGATTATTGTAATGGTCTACTAACAGGCCTATCTAAAGGGGCTGTTCGTAAGCTGCAGCTCATCCAAAACGCAACTGCTAGGGTCTTAACAAAAATGAATACGTTTGAACACATTACACAAATCCTGAGATCCCTACACTGGCTACCAGTCTCTCACAGAAAATGGTCTTGGACCAAAATACATATCAGATCTCCTCCCACCCTATATTCCCGCAAGGCCCCTAAGGTCAGCTGAGACTAATCAGCTAATCATTCCAAGAGTAAAAACAAAACACGGTGCAGCAGCTTTCAGTCACGCTGCTGCATGCTCCTGGAACAAACTCCCTGAAGAAATCAACAGGCGCAAACCCTAAACATATTTAAATCTAGGCTGAAAACCATGTTTTGCAGCAGTTATGATTAAACACTTCTATCAATGTCTTTTATCCATGAACTATTGTCTTATTAAATGTTTTATCTATTTACCTCTTACATTTGCTTTTATTCAGTCGTTTTTATTTTCTTGCTATGCTCCTCTTGCTGTATTTTTAAATAATGTATGTAAAGCACTTTGAATTGCCCCTGTTGTATGACATTTGCCAAACAAATAAACTTGCCTTGCCACTGGCAGCATTGATTTTACAGCAGTGCAATGACCCTCACAACTATACAACAAAGACTTACTTTATCTATTTACCTCTTACATTTGCTTTTATTCAGTCGTTTTTATTTTCTTGCTATGCTCCTCTTGCTGTATTTTTAAATAATGTATGTAAAGCACTTTGAATTGCCCCTGTTGTATGACATTTGCCAAACAAATAAACTTGCCTTGCCACTGGCAGCATTGATTTTACAGCAGTGCAATGACCCTCACAACTATACAACAAAGACTTACCATTCGTGTCTTCAATCTCCACTTCTACTTCGACCTCTTCTTTCACCATCACTCCCTCCTCCCTCATTTCTTCTCCTCCATCTTCTTCTTTCACCATCACACCCTTCTGCATTACAGCTGCACCTCCATCTTCTTCTTTTACCATCACTCTCTTCTCGTCCACTTCTTCTTTCACCATCACACCATTCTCCTCTCCATCTTCTTCCTCCAGCTTCACTGCCACCATCTCTGGACCCCACCATGTGATTTTCAGGGCTGGAAAACCACAGTCATATCTGGGGGACTCTGTGGACTCTGGTTCATACATGGTTACATGAGCTGAAGAGGACCTGCAGCTAGAAACAATGGAGGCACAAACAGTGCAGAGTCAATTATAAATGACAGCCAACCAGTTCACTGAAAGCCCATCTAGACTGACAGGACATGTCCTGCAAATGCAATAATCTATGGATTACTGATTGCATTTCTTTGTAATTAAAGGGTCTGGAAAATAGACATTAAACGTTTCCAATTAGTATTTTGATATTTGATATTTTAAATACTTTACACAAGAAAAGATTACAATAATCTTCTAGTTAGGCTCAACTTCCTGGTCAGACAGAGGGCTGTATGGGCGTGGACTTTGCACGCTTGACTGGCAGCTCCCTTTCAAGCTAGCTTGCTGCGTTATCATACATGACATTCATCTATTAGATGTGCTTATAGTTCTGCCCTTTAATTACCAAATGTTTAGCTGCTGCTGAAATGTACTGAGCTAATACAATGACTTGGCTAAGATTATAGTTATGCACCTGGCAGTATAATTCATCATATCAATTCAATGACCACCATTAGCATACTGTACACCTGGCACCCTATGGTGAATTATTGAACAAGGGTTCGACAGTAACGCTTGGCCGCTTGCCCGGAGCAAGTAAAAAATTCACCGGATTTGTTTGCGCGAGCCCGACAACGCTGCTGGATCCTGGATATTTTTACCTGTGTGCAGGAAGAACAACAGACGGCGCAGGCGCCAGACCAGACTAGATGATCGTGGAGTAAAGATATTATTATTATGCCGTCTGTTGTTCTTCCTGCACACAGTTAAAAGTATCCAGGATCCAGCAGCGTCATCGGGCTCGCGCAAACAAACCCGGCAAATGTTTTACTTGCTCCGGACAAGCGTTACTGTCTAACCCTGTGAACACAATAGGCTACTTGTAGACAGGATTCACAGCATGTGTATGACTTACTGATCAGTTGTACCACAATGGTGTTGTCCTCCTTTTCTAATTCGCTGCCGTATTTTCACAATATCCTCCATGTTTAGTTTCTTCCCACACTGGACGTAGCACTGGCGCATGTTGTCATGACCAGAACAAGCAGAAGCATCCATCATTGCCCAGATGGGGAGTTCACAGTGCAGGGAAACCTACGAATAAAGATGATCAAAATATTAAAACGAGTGAAGAAATTTCATCAAAACATATTTTATGTAATTTTTTTACCAGAAGTGGAAAACAGTAGCCAAGCTATATGTAGGTCCATATACTAGAGATGCTCCGATCAGGGTTTTTGGTGCCGATCACCGATCACTGGAATCAGTGATCTGCCGATCCGATATCACCGATCACAACGTCGAAAATGGCAATTGAAGCATTCTATTTATTGTGTAGCATTATTTATGTTTTTAATTATTCTTAACACCATTGACATTGTATATTAAGTATTCAAATGAAACTAGGAGATGAGAAAGTATCATGAATTGACAACCATCTGTTTTATTGAATTCACAACCACCTGTAGCTTACTTCAGGAAAAACAAATAAAATGTGAAAATAAAAATCATAATAAATAAAATGTACACTGTCACATCAAATGTGCAACATTCCACTCGAATGAGAGGAACTAGGGGCTCTTAGAGAACATGGAGCTTATACTGTAGCTTTCCTGAGGAACAATAAACATACCCAAACTAAACTGTAACATAAACAGGCTATAGCCAAATATAAAATACTGTTTCAAGTCAGTCAGTTTCAAGTCATATTTAGGAGGAGATAAGACAGCAAGTCAGCAATAATCAATAAAACAAAAAAACAAAACATTGCACCTAAGGAGATTTCAGACTCAAACCTTACTTCTTAAGCAGCATCACTGGCAGATTAGCCTTGAGAAATACAAGCATCTCAGCGTTTTTGGCACTCAGCCTGTTCCTCTTATCATCTAAAATATGTCCTGCTATGCTGAAAAGTCGCTCCCTATCTACACTTGTGCAAGGTGCACAGAGGAAGACCTAAAACTCGCGCGCTAATAGTTGTTGCTATGGGCCTTAGCCTAGCTTAGTGACTTCCTGCTCGCGGGGTCACATGACGTCGCTGAACACTACCTACACTACGCTCGTGAAGTCGCGCTGGAACTCTGACCAGCACTTGTGGAACGCCTCTCGTCCAATCAAAGCACTCGGTCCCTTTATGACGTCGAGCCCAGTATGCGCTTCGGCGCTCTCGGAGCGAATCGACGAACGCAGCAAATGCCGTATGATATTCGTGGTATTGAAAGACCTTGCGTGCGTTCCTCCGCGAGGTATTTCTTTTGAGCAGACATTACAAACTGCATATTTGTTGTCTCTTTCCGACACTGTGTAATATTGCCAGACTGGCGACGCCATTTCTCTATGTAAACTGATCGGCCGTGTTTGATCGGCCGTTTTGAGAACTCCGATCAAAACCGATCAAGGGCATATCGGCCAATATCGATCGGCGCCGATCAGATCGGAGCATCTCTACCATATACTGTATACATATGTGTGGTGGCCTGGGAAAACCCTTCACATGGTGGCATTTTGACATTTTCATTTTTTTATATTTCCATACATTAGAAGTTCTCAGCTATTCATAACTGGTTGAATGACTGAGATAGCCCTTTATTTTGGAATGGAATGGAATGGACTTTATTTGTCATTGCTACAGTACAGGTACCAAACAACGAAATTTAGGAGGGGTGGCTCCCCTGGTGTTAGGAAAGGGGAAAAAAAAACACATTTTAGAAAAAGCATAAAAGCATAAAATCACAAGAAGGTAAGGAGCTGGTTTACATCAATAAAGGCTATGTACACAATCCACTGTACTATACTGCACAGATAGTCAACTAGGGTTGTCATATTGCACAAAAGTATTTTTTCACGTTATTTTAAAGTGTCACAGTTTGCAGGCTTGAAAATGTACATGTTTGTGCCTCAGCACTAGCTGCCATACAATCCGTCCGGACTGTCCTGGGCCCAGAACTTAGGCCTTTTCTGTGTTCAGGGCCTTGACGGCCCTGTGGTAGAAGCAGTCCTTCAGTCTGTTTGTCTTAGCGGCCGGGGTCCTGTACCTCCTGTTCGAGGGCAGCCTGACAAAGTGTACGTGCCCAGGGTGGGTCGGGTCCCTGGAGATCTTGGAGGCCCTCCTGAGACAGCGTGTGTTGTACAGCTCCTCCAGAGAGGGGAGGGGGGCGCCGGTGATCTTCTGTGCTGTTCTCTTTAAAAAGTTATGAGCATTTTAATGTATCATGTCAAAAAAAGTGAAAGGTAAGAAATGCTGCCCCCGACCCCTTTCTCCTCCGGGTCGGGGGAGGAGCCTATGCAGGTCGGCCGGTCTCGTTTGTCTGCTTGTGATGCGGTGTTAGTCTGCTCGCCTCGTCGGTATAAAACAAGTACTATCTCTTTTGTTTTCTTAAAATGTTTATTCACCATAATCTAGTATGGAGTTCAAAGTACTAGAATACCACATAATATCAAAATCGCCAAAATCGCGATTTCCGTCTATTTTTGCTCTTTGCCACAAACGAACGCCAGCGACATCCGACGGGTTTTCCCAGGCCACCACACATATATATATATATATATATATATATCCATTTTGGACACAGACAGAATTGTTGTTATTTTAGCTGTTTACCAAAACATATTCGGATCGCCCTCCACGGTTCGGAACGCATGTGTACCGCGGATCAATTGCAAAATGTTAACAAGTAATAATATTACTTAATATCTTACTTAATATCTCTTGTAAAGCACAATGTCGAGTTTCCATGAAAAGATAGACGCGACAGTTGCGGGTTTGTTTTACTCTAAAGCGCAATGATAGGTTGATAATGCGAAAGAAAAATAATCCGTTGTTTGCTCACTACACGTGGAGCTGGGAATCCACAACAACAAGGCTGCGTTCGTAAATCCGTGTTCGTAAATCCGCTCTGGAATCTGAGCGCTGAGCGCTCTTGTCCAATCAAATTACTTGGTCCCTTTATGACGTCGGACCCAGTGTGCGCTCCGGCGCTCTCAAAGCGAATTTACGAACGCGGCCCAAGTGTGTCATGTTACGTTGTTCGGCAGAGAAGAACTCGAATTGCCGCCCTCGTCATTTAAATCCCATGTATGGGAGCACTTTGGCTTCTCTGTCAACTATGACGGGAGGCACGAAAAAGGTAGCTCGACAACTTAACAAAACATGTTTATTCATCTGCATTAAAGAGCCCAGTGATTCACTGCTGCAACCAGGCGCCTCCTCCCTCTCTCCTATCATTTAAATTGAGTGTATTTCAGTATAATTATGTCATGTTTGAGTGTAGAATATGTTCAGTGTTTCCTCTACATGCATTTCATCGTGGCGGTCCGCCACGATGGAATTTCCTCCGCCACCATTCAGATTTCTCAACCCCAAAAAAAAAAAAAATTTAGGCCGCTTTTCAGACCTTCACAGCGCTAGACACACCCACAAGCGCGAAGCGACGCGCTTGCAAAACTGTTTTGTGATTCCTCATTTAAATTACGTTGTACCTGTTACAATGACAATAAAGATCATTCATCTTCATCAAGATGAGAGATGGAGCGATCCGCTCACACAGCTGTCCCGCATCCGCTAATCAGCGCAGCACCGAACCGCCGGGCTCGTTGAGCGGATGCGAGGCAGCTGTGCCCGGGACCGGCCACTTCACATAAAGGAAGGAAGGAAGGAAGGAAAGAAAGAAAGCCGTGCACAAACGAGAGCTAGTCAGACCGGGACGCTGCCAGTATGTGTGAGAGCCGGACTGCCTGCGTGAACATTTGAACCGTGTCATTTTATTTAATGGACCATTTCGTTGTCTGGTACCTGTACTGTAGCAATGACAAATAAAGTCCATTCCATTCCATTCCAGAGAGGGACGGACGGACGGACTACCCTTGTTTTTAATTTACAGGAAAACATTTTATTTTTCTCGAGTTTTGGCTGAAATTACGTCGTTGTTTTGAGCGCGCGTGCGCGTTTCATGCGCGTGCACGCGAAAAAATCGCGACAGCACTACCCGCCACCATTGTAAAAATTCCTGGAGGAAACACTGATGTTATATATATATTATATATATTACCAGTTTTGACATCTTGAATGTTGTTCTCTCTTCTCTCCTCCACCCTTCTCTCCTCCACTCTTCTCTCCTCCACTCTTCTCTCCTCCACTCTTCTCTCCTCCACCCTTCTCTCCTCCACTCTTCTCTCCTCCACTCTTCTCTCCTCCACCCTTCTCTCCTCCACTCTTCTCTCCTCCACTCTTCTCTGTCCTCCACTCTTCTCTCCTCCACTCTTCTCTCCTCCACCCTTCTCTCCTCCACTCTTCTCTCCTCCACTCTTCTCTCCTGCTACTCTTTTCTCTGCTGCTCCACTCTTCTCTCCTCCACTCTTCTCTCCTCCACTCTTCTCTCCTCCACCCTTCTCTCCTCCACTCTTCTCTCCTCCACTCTTCTCTCCTCCACTCTTCTCTCCTGCTACTCTTTTCTCTGCTGCTCCACTCTTCTCTCCTCCACTCTTCTCTCCTCCACTCTTCTCTCCTCCACACTTCTCTCGTCCACTCTTCTCTCCTCCACTCTTCTCTCCTCCACCCTTCTCTCCTCCACTCTTCTCTCCTCCACCCTTCTCTCCTCCACTCTTCTCTCCTCCACTCTTCTCTCCTGCTACTCTTTTCTCTAGGGATGCACGATATTATCGGCACCGATATTTATCGGCCCGATAATGGGACATTAATGTTTATCGGTATTTATCGGTTTTATAAAATGTAGCCGATATTTAACCGATATTATGAAGCCGGAAATATTTACATCTAATATACATCTAATTACTCTTAGGTGAGCCTTTTTTGTTTTCATAAAAGGAGGCCAGATCTTGGCTAAAAAACGCATTGTGCACTGTCTATAACAGATTCTGTTTGTTAGAGGAAATAATAAATGAACATTTGAAGAGTCAGAAGTGTTCTCTTTGTTGTGTTAACAATAGTGATGTAAGTTAGATTTGGTGAGATCACTATGGAATATTAAATCATCAATCTTTGCTCACTACATAGCCTTTCTTACCTTCAGGTGTGCATGAACTACAGGTTATCAACTGTGAAATTATATCTGAATGGTCTTTATTGTCATTGATATAGTACAGGTACCAAACAACGACATTTGGGAGGGGGGGGGCTCCCCTGGTGCTAGGAAAAATAAAAAAAAATAAAAAAAAATATCGGTTATCATATCGGTTATCGGCCACGAGAAGCGGGTAAATATCGGTATCGGTATCGGTTGGGAAAAACGCATATCGTGCATCCCTAATGGAGACTACACTTTTCTGTGTATTCTGCCACTTTCTCTGTGACCTGTTTGGCCTGCTAGCCAGCCTCAGCCTCACACTGCAGAGGAACAGTTTAATCCTCCCCACAGCCAATTCAGAAATAAGAAAAACGTTAACCAAGCTTCAGGCACTCAAGACACAGCCAAAGGAAGGTGGCTTGTTTGAGAGAATCCTGGCCACATTCGCACAGCAGCAGGGAAATGAGATGAGATTCCAGGTTAGTTTAGGATAAGTCAGTGTTTGTGATGTCAGGGTTTAACATTGATCATCTTGAGGATTATGCAGGGTTGAGAGAGTTTGAGGATGAAATACTGCTATGGTCACAACCAAGATTTTGTGTGTGTGTGTGTCTTTTGAAGGGAATGACCCTGAAGGGGAACATGAACGGCCTCACACATCCACAGCTGAAGCGACATGTGGATGCTGCCATTGACATCAGCATGGATGCTATCAAAGCGAGGTATGGGCAACAAACACTAAAGGAGCTCTGTGCTCTCTTTTGTTTTTAAAAGCATCACACCAAGGTAAATCACAAATCGATTGTGTTGACATCGCAATAAATCTTCTTTTTTAGGTTTGGTAGTTTGGTGTCAGATGAGGGCGTCAAGTCTACGCTGGACTCTTTCAAAGTCTTCAACCCTGATGCCTGGCCAAAAGACCAAGCCAGCCTACTCACTTATGGAAATGAGAGCGTTGCAGATCTGGCAAGGCATTTCCATGAGCCTCTGACAGGGTAAGAATGCATTTTAAGACATTGCATTGACAGACGTGAGACACTAGTTGCATATGTGCTAACCCAATTGCTCTCTTCTATCCTTCAGAGCGGGGTGTGATATTCCTGCCCTGCAACAGGAATGGGAAGGGCTGAAAGTACTCGTAAGCGAGAACTTCAGCGACAAAAGCTATGCTGAGCTGTGGGAGGTTCTCCTCACAAAGGACCCCTATAAGAAAGACTACCAAGTAAGGCAAAGTAGATCCAGATAGCCCTACACTTAAACACATTCATGTTTATTGTATGTATGTTGTTTTTGAATAGTGAGAGGTGAGTATTAAAAATTAATTAAAAATGAAAATTGTTCTCCCCTTAGAACATACTGGAACTGGTCCAAATTATGTTGGTGCTCCCAATCTCGGCTGCCCAATGTGAGAGGGGGTTTTCAGCCCAGAACCGCATTAAAAGTGCAACCAGAAGTAGGCTGGCCGTTTCTACCACAGAAGACCTAATGCGAATCAGTTTGGAGGGGCCTCCGCTTGAGCAGTTTGATCCAAGTCCAGCGGTTGAAAGATGGCTTGATAGCTCTAAGCGGGCCAGGCGACCAGATTATCAAGACTGCTGGACCACAGACATTCTTTGCATTTAATTGCTCAGAATTTATGAATTTTATATGAAAGCCTGGGCTTAATTATTTATTTATTCATGAATCATTTATTAATAAATGAATATTCTTACTTCCCCTTTACATTGTGTGAGTCTCCATTTTTATTACGGCCAAGAGCCGGTTATGATAATTCTGATATGTTATGATTATGTTAATTTGTTGTCGTCATACGAAAATTGCGCAATTTTCATTGTGCTACTGAAATTCTTGGTGTGCTACTAAATTTTTTGACATGGTAGCACAGTGCTACCTGGGGAAAAGGTAAGCGTCAAACCCTGGCCTGTATGGGTTCTGCTGCACCTACCGCTTCGTTGCAGCGGTCTATCTGCAGGCGGATGTTCTGCCACATCTGGCTCGGCTGTCCAAGATGTTCCAGAAAGAAAATGTCAACTTCTTGGCCATCAAAGAGCAGGTATTTCCTAAAGGCAAATCACTTTTAACATGTTGCTCTAGAACTCAATAGAACTAATCACAGCCTTACTGAAAAAAAAATTAAGCCTGGCCCTTGTGTGACTACCTTTATGAGGTCCCAGTGACGATGGCGTGCCTGAGGACCATCAGAGATGCAGGAGATGCACAGCCCCCTGGCTCATTCTTGGCCCAGCTCAATAATGAGCTTGATAACCCTGCAGGATTAGGGGGGTTTAATATCACCCATGAGGAGGAGAGGGAGAGGAGAGGCAGAGGCCAGCTGGAGCAGACTAGGGAGGCGCTCTGGTCCCGGTTCAGGACGCAGGTACATTTGTTTTGGATGTTACATGTTGATCTAGTCTAGTACTATAAGTGTTAATCTAGTAAGTACTATAATAAGTCTGAGGAAATTAAACAAAATACCAGATAGGCACTAAGGTAGCCATCCCAGTTGTGTTTTGGAGGAAACAACATGACATTCAGTTTTCATTGCAAAACCACTAAAGCTATCCAAACTCCAAAGCTATCCAAACTTGCAGTCTTCCACTAGTATTGTATGTTTATCCTCTATACAGGGCATTTCTGTAAAAGACTCCCAGCGCTCAAACTAGTCTGTAATTTGTGCCCTGTTTAGGTAATGGAGCCCTATCTGGATGGCCTCCAGGATAGCCTGGACAGAAGGTTCCAGAACCTGGACATCATGGGGGCATTTCATGTTCTGGGACCCCAAGCAGCCAAGGAGGATGATGCCGTCAACATTGCACATCTTAACTCCCTGTCTGCAAAATTCCTGCAGCAGTCTGGAGGAAATGTACCGGTACTGCAAGAATGGCCTTCTTATAAGCAGCATGTGCTGATTGGAGCATTCAAGGTAAAATCTGAAAGTCACAATTAATAGTTCTGCAGAAAGATAATTGAGGACCCCAGAATAATGTTGTCTCACTGTGTTATGTGTTTCAGACCATGGACCAGCTCACTATGATGGGTAAACTGTCATCCCAGCACGATGAATAGGGACAGCTCTACCCATGTCTGAGTCAGCTGGCTGCCATTGCCCTCACAGTTCCCATCTCCAGTGTGAACTGTGAGAGGGACTTTTCCACAATGAATAGGGTAATTTACTAAGTAATCTAAATCTGATATTGTTTGATTTCTCTCACCTTCCCACATACCACTTATTTTTGTCATTGTTTCTATTTGCAGGTGAAGACTGACCTGAGAAACAGACTGCAGGGGGACCATCTGGCCGCCTGCATGATACTGAGCATCAACGGGCCGCCAATAACTGAGTTCCCTTATGACAGAGCCTTAGAGCTCTTCTTCAAAAAGAAAAGAAAAAGCCAGGCTGCACACTTTGCTCTCAGCCAGGCTGCACACTTTGCCACTAAGGCCCCCCCCCTCCCAAAAAAGCATGACCCTCCCCTGTTTTTCCACCTAAGAAAAATCCACCTCTACCAGAAAACTGCATTACTTACTTTACTCATGTACTTATTATTGTGATTATGTACCTTGCTGCAATGCTAATGTTGAAAACATTAGGACACAGGAATTGCACACTACCTGACTACTTGAGAAATACCTGAACACTTTCATTTTCATCTTGTTGAACTTTGCACAGCATGTTACACTATTGATTGCACTTTAATTCTGCTGTAGTGCGACTACCATCACTTATCACTTTATTCCTTATCATTACTTAATTTACTTGTGATTATTGTGATGATGGTATTGTTGTGATTATGTACCTTGCTGCAAAGCTAATGTTGAAGAACCACAGCCAAAGATTTGTATTATTGTGTACTGTAAAATAAATTCTGATTCTGATTCAAGACTTTTTTGTATCATTAAAATAATAATAGTTACAACAACCATAAAGCCTCCATAATGATAAGCTGGCTAATTAGCTTAGGTAATACCAGATCAGCGCTATAATGGATGTTGACTAAAAGTGCACCTAAATCCACGCCCATCTCTCTCTAACCGCTGATCCAAAATCAGATTAATGACATTAAACATTCAGTTGACGACGTGACACAAGGGCTACTTCTGATTGGTCTAAATGTGAACCATCTAAAAGATACAAAAGCTGATCTAGCTAGCCAGGTGCACAAATAAGATATCACGTTAAATAACTTTGAAAAATTAAACGAAAACAGCGACAGATGGATGGATTTTTCAAGAAAAAAGGTGTCCCAGACACTTCAAACATTGCTGAAGCTAGCAGTGTCTATGAGCGACCCGAAACTGCATGGCTGGCAGGACCAAAGAAGCTAGGTGGTGGATCAGCTAACAGCGTTTATGGCGGGGTACCACCACCACCAGCTTCAACTACAGCTACAGCGGGAGAGCCATCAGCATCGGCTAGCTGTGTTGGTGTATCAGCAGACATTAGCAAGTCAAAAAACGATTCTTATGTGCCGTCACTTTAGCAACGACACAGTATTGTCAAGGGGAAAAGAAGGGGAGACGATTTTTTTATTGACAACGGAATTACATGCTGGAAAAACATGCAGCTAAAATTCAGGGAACATTTGGACAATAAGAGACACACGGGAGAAGTACGGGAAAACAGGGCTGATGTGGGTGTCATCAAAGGTAAGAGTTTGTTTTCTTTAACTCAGCTGATACTCAGCTGTTTACCGAATGCACCATCTGACTGTGATTTTACTTCTGTAATGTGGTGGGTTGACATAATTCACGCACGGAACTATGGGTTGGGAGTATTGTTCCGTCCGCAGTTGAGTGCGTAGTACCCAAGTTGTTTAGTCTGTTCTATTTACTGCTTGAGTGTGTTGTTGACAATCGTTCATGTCCTTCATTAAACATTTAGCTTTGTCATTTGTAGGGTTGGGTACCGTTTGGGTTTTATCCGGTACCGGTACCTAACCGATACTTTAAAAACGGTACCGGTACCAAAACGGTACTTAATTCGGTACTTTTGATTTTTAAAAATGACATATATATATATAATAATAACACGGTCGACAACATTAAACAGCTTTTCACTTTTTTATTGCTGAGGCACAATATATATTAGTTAAATATACACTCAAATTAAAATAAATGAAAATAAAACTCCTGAGTCTTGGGGACTCCATTAAGCTGGGGGTGCCTATCGTTGGTACTGATGTCGAATACGAGTACACACTTGTTCGGCAGCCCCTCAAGGACATCAGAATATTCTTAGAAAAGGGATCTAGTGAAGAGGCCTGCATAGCCCCCAGAACCAAGAGGAAATATAACTCTGATAAACTGGAGCCCTCCACCTCGTCAAAATCCAAACTCTGTTGCCGCTCAGCTACTACTACTCCCCTCCCCCTCTCTGGTCCATGATACATGACGATTGATTTTTCAGACACAGTAGTAGGATAAGGACAGTACCCGAATATCAAGAGATCCCCGATCATGTTGTCCTCCTCGCAGAGACGCAGCCACACATCCGCACAACGTCATCAACAGACGCGTCGAATCCTGGAGTGCACTGTCCAATCAAAGGCTTGCGTTCGTAAACTCGCTCTGAGAGCGTCGCAGCGCACACTGGGCCCGACGTCATAAGGGGAGCAAGTCATTTGATTGGACAGAAGGCATTCCACGAGTGGTGATCAGAATTCCAGAACGAGTTTACGGAACGCACCCATAAGTCGAGCGTCGCGTTAAGCCAACCCGCTAGCGGAAGTTGCTATTAGCAACCTTCTCGTTATCCTTCCGTACTCGCTGCTTTCACTGAGTGGAAATTTAACAGGCGATGTGACGTCGCGAGATAGAAAAGTACCGAAATGAGGCACCGAAATCTCCTTTGCGATTCGGTACGGGTACATACCGAATGTAAAGTAACCGGTACCTACCGGTACCGATTTTCGGTACCCAACCCTAGTCATTTGATACGCCGCCTACGACTACCATCTCTCTGCACTACAGTAAACAGTTAATCAGTAACGTTAGCCACTTTTGTGCTCATGTAGGCCTACTTCGTATTATATTATAGCTGATGATCTTTGTGTGTGTGTATGTGACTGTCAGTCACAAGTTTATATTCTGTATATTATTTGTATTTTTTTGGGCCATCCTCTAGTTTTGGCTGAAATTAGGTCGTTGTTTTGAGCGCGTGTGCGCGTTTCATGCGCCAATGTAAAAATTCCTGGAGGAAACACTGAGTCTACTTGATGTATTTTTAGCAGCTGTTAAATCACCACAGCGGTTAATCCACTAATAGAGATAATAGCAGATTGAAAATGCTTGTAGCTAACTACTCTATATCTCGTGGTCGCAGCTATTGCGAATTGCTATTCACGCGAGTCAGCTGTGAATCACCGCAGGTCCTTGGCGCTTGTTGCAAAAATGGATGACGAACGGCCAGTGTTTCCTCCAGGAATTTTTCCATTCGTGGCGGAGAGCCCTATCCGCGCGCGTAGCCCGCGCGATTCTTTTCCGCGTGCACGCGCATGGAACGCGTACGCGCGCTCAAAATCCCAAAAAGGATGGCAAAAAAAATATATATATACAGAATATAAACTTGTGATACCGGTTTCCATCCATCAGCTCTGAAGGTTTACGTTACTCACGGCAGTGTTTTTCAACCAGAGATCATCAGATGTGCCGTGGGAAATTATCAAATTCCACTTACCGTATTGACCCAAATATAAGACAGGGTTTTTTCCCCAGAAAAAAGTCTGGAAAAGTTGCATCGTCTTATATTCGCGCCCTAGACTTTTACACGTCAATATTAATTCAGAACAACGTATGGCGCCAAAAGACTGTTCCCCACGCGAGCCACAGTGTTTCTCCCTCTCACACACACCCCAGTGACGGTGCCTGGAGAGATGGAGACACACTCACACACACACCCGCGGAGAGACACCGCAGAGACACACTCGGACCAGCTCGAAAAAAGTGGCTCAAGTGGTTGGTCAAACAACAGAGGAGGAGTTACGATGCCAATTTTAAGACCATGGTGGTCAATGAAGCAGAGGCATCAAACAACTGTCCAGCAGCCAAGAAATATGATATTACAGAGTGTAATGTTAGAAGTTGACGAGCCCAAAAAGATCGGCTTAAGAATGGTAACAGTCAGAGAAAAGCGTATCGCCGTCCGCAAAGCGGCCTCTTCCAAGTGATTGAAAGGAGGGTGTGTGAATACGTGACTGAAAAACCTAACGATTGTATGCCCATACCCCAAGATTATAAAAAATAACCTACATTGTTTCATTCATTCATTAAGACGATTGCCAGACGCATTGTCGAAAATGTTGTTTTGGAGAAGATACGTGGCAGTGGGCAGTTTGCTTTGCAACTTGAGTCTTGGCTCAACTCTTGGCCAATGCACGCTTTGTGGATGGAGACACAATCACAGAAAATGTCTTTTTTGCAAGACATTGCATAAAAACAACAACAGGGGAGGACTTCAGTGGGACAGCTGCTTAAGTGTCTGCACTGATGGAGCAAGCAGCTATGTTGCTGAGACTTCCCAGCGGAGATATCTGATGTGTTGAATGCTGTTGTTCGTATGGTAAACTTTGTAAAAACAAGACCTCTGAAAAGCCGCTTATATGCAGCATTATGTGAAGAGACGGGAGCCCAGCATAAGACGTTATTGCTCCATACGGCGGTCCGATGATTGTCCTGCGGAAAAGTGCCGGCCCGCGTGTTTGAGTTACGGGAGGAGCTGAAAACCGTTTTAACTGATGAGAAGTGTGATGACGCAAAGCTGCTTGCAAGTGACAAATTGTGGCAAGGCTCGCATACATGGCCAACATACAGGGCCAGGCTTCGCACTGAGTGAGTATAACGACAAGTAATATATGTTATATAATGTTACGTATATGATAGGCTACTATGTATCATTTTGTAACATTTGGGATGGTGGTGTGCCCTGGGATTTTTTCAAGGTAAGAAATGTGCCGTGGCACAAAAAAGGTTGAAAAACACTGACTCACGGATCCAATGTCCTTCCAAACGAGCAGTCTTGGCTCCGTCTCAAACACAACAGGAAAAGTATGTCCAACTTGGCGAAAGTTTCCCAGTGTTTCCAACTTGCGCGAGTTCTTCAATTTGCGACAGTTTTTCAGCAGGGATGGTTGAGTCTGCACGGTTCTCATGCCGGTTCACATTTAGACCAATCAGGAGTAGCCCTTGTGTCACGTCGTCAACTGAATGTTTAATGTCATTAATCTGATTTTGGATCAGCGGTTAGAGAGAGATGGGCGTGGATTTAGGTGCACTTATAGTCAACATCCATTATAGCGCTGATCTAGGATCAGATATATTTTAATCAGCAAAAATGTTCAGAGGTGGATTTTTTTTGTTTTGTTTGTTTTGTTTTTTTGTTTGTGGACTGAATCAATTCGTGGCGGAGGAAATTCATTCGTGGCGGCCCGCCACCAATAAATGCATATAGAGGAAACACTGCGAACGGCTGATACTTGAGGTGGAAAACTATATATTTTTGACAGTGGAGCAGGTAGAACGTTGACGGTGACAACGCTCAGGTGGAGCATGGACAACGGGAAGTTGACACAACACCGATGGAGAGGTGACGCAACGCAGTAGGTGGAGCTTGGGCGTAACGCAACCCCAGTCAAACGTTTGACTGCAGTATCTTCTATTCTATGCGCCTTATAATCCGGTGCGCCCTGTATATGAAAACAGTTCTAAAATAGGCCATTCATTGAAGGTGCGCCTTATAATCCGGTGCGCCTTATAGTGCGGAAAATACGGTACTGTTCGATTAATGTATCACTTAATTTCCCCCCAAATAATGGCTGTATTGTCTCTCTCTGTTTAACAGTGTCTTTATAATGCACTCTGGGTAATAGCTTCTGCTCTTATTAGGGGTGTAACGGATCACCTAACTCACGGATCGGATCGTGTCACGGATTTTGAGTCACGGATCGGATCATTTTTCGGATCAACACAAAACATATATTTTTTTTAATAAAAACAACATTTTCCTTGAATTCTGTAAAAACACCACTTTTAATGTGTGAAACAAAAAAACAACATTCAAGATGTCAAAACTGATATATATATCACATATATATATATAACATCTATATATAACAACATATATATGCCTACACACCGTAACTTTCTTATCGACCTCCCTCCTTCCATCATTATTATAAGTAACAGGGAAGCCAAAGTGCTCCCATACATGTGATTTACATGACGAGGGAGGCCTTTCCAGTTCGCCAACGTTGCTAGCACTCGCCATGATACTTGTTGCTGTGGATTCCCAGCTTCACGTGGAGTGAGTACGTAACAGAGTACTTTTTTTGTGTGTTTACACAATCACCCAGGCTGCTTAGCGGGTGATATGACGTGATATAAGTGGGACAGAGATGAGTGAATGAATGTTGTTGTCAACTCAGTATGCATGCAGAGAGTGAGAATAAAGCGCACATGATTGTTTTTCTACCGGTTACATTTGAATGAATGAATGGTCTTTATTGTCATTGCTACAGTACAGGTACCAAACAACGACATTTAGGAGGGGTGGCTCCCCTGGTGTTAGGAAAAAAAATAAAAAATAAATAAATAAAAAACATTTTGCTATTGATCCGCGGTACACATGCGTTCCGAACCGTGGAGGGTGATCCGTTACACCCCTAGCTCTTATAAAACAAAGCAGCGTGTGACATGCACATTACTCAGACGGCCGGCCCTTTAAATGATCAGCTGATGCAGTGTTTCCTCCAGGATTTTTCACATTAGTGGCGGGGTGCGCGTGCATACAACGCGTGCACGCGAAAACAAATATAATTTCTTAAATAGCGGTTAAGTCATTAAAGCCGAGCAGGTGATTTTATATAGAAGGTGATCAAATACCAATATTGTTATGTACGACAGTATGTCATTGCAGCACTTTGTTGCACTTTACGACGTCACGTTCTGTTAGAGCTTTACGACTGTGTGTGTGTGTGTTGTCAGAATGAATGGCACTTGACAGTAAACGGATCTCAGTTTGTATACCTGTGTGGATCTACATTTATTAGCATAACACAAACATAATAAATTAGATAGAACAACCCTGTTCATTAATGTTCATTAATGCTTGAGTTCATGTTCATGTTCGCACTGTTACTGTGTTGTGTGCCAATGCACCCCTGTGATGCTGTGTGTGTTATTGAGACCGTTGGGAGAGAGAGCTCGGGTGAACTAAGAAAGTTGTGTATGAGATAGTTTACAATTAAACGCACAGATTACATGAGAGAAGCTATCTGTCATTATTTCAACCACTGTCCAAGTGGGGACGTTACAATACTTTCGTTTTAGAACGAAACGTTAGGCTAGCAGCGTTTAGCAGTCACCATTCTTGAGCAAAACATGATACAAACAAACATTCAAATACTCGTGTCGTCTTGATTTTTTTTTCGATTTCAATGTATGACGCATCATTTGAAAGCTTACCATCTGTAGTTTCAGACTATGTAAACAAACGAAAAATTACGTAAGCAAATGGTTATTATTTATCTGGTATAGATACCACTTCTGCGCCGAATGTACCGCCACCGGCACAAATCCGCACCCGACATTGTAATTACCGTAATTTCTAAACGGTTTGTGCTATCGAAAAAAATCCAACTGTCCCTGAAAGCTGAGATGTTGCACTTCAACCAACATATAGGGTATTACGGTAAAATGTGACGTGAGGACATTCTCAGAGTCAGTTTACTCACAGTGATTGGCGGAGCGTTCAGGGACACATGCTTTTTTTCAGTTCTCCGGTCATAATAACTCGCTGCCTTTCTGCGCAGCCTGAATCAAAGTGGACTGTCTGAATCATTTGGTGGCGGAGCAAATTCATTCGTGGCGGCCCGCCACCAATAAATGCATATAGAGGAAACACTGGCTGATGTATGGGGGCTGTCTGTGGGCCCGCAATTAAACACAGACACCTTTAATTCGGCGACCTGCTGCTGCTGCTGCTGCTGCTGCTGCTGCTGCTGCTGCTGCTGCTGCTGCTGCTGCTGCTGCTGCTACTGCTACTGCTACTGCTACTGCTACTACTACTACTACTACTACTACTGTAACTGCCTCTGTCAAACAGCCCCAGACACAGGGCAGACTCACTGCTATGTTTAGCCAACTTGAATGCCAACATGGCCATCAGGGTTTTTCCTGGCTCAAAATGAGGCGGAGGTGGTACCAGTGGTGTTTGACATCGGGGGGGACCCATGAAGCAGGGCTGTCTGGGGGTCCTTAAACATCAAACACTTAATTTCTTGCATTCTGGTGAATTGATATGCACCAATTTGTGCCCTTTCTGCATCAATTTATGGTGGAAATGTCATTATTTATGTAAAGGAAAACACAATATTCAGGCACCAGATGACCATTCAAAATATAATGTAATATAATGCAATATAAGGCTCTCAGGCATTCTGTACTTTCAAATATGTATTCTCCTTGAGCAGTCAACATACTATCAGCTATTTCGCTAGCAAAAACAAAAGCTAACTTATTTGCGAAACAGCGCCCCCGCCACCACGTCGTCGCAGTGCCGCAATTGCAGTTAGATTATTTTATTTTTTTGCGACGCACCGACGCACATTACGCAAGTCGACGTATTGACGTAGTCGATTACGTCGACTACGTCGACGCGTCGTCCCAGCCCTAGTCATGTCATGAGTAATTCACTACGGTAATGTTACAGAGTTGGCTGGTTAACTAGCCAAACAAAGCCACATCTATTAACATGATTGTATTTGATTGTAATAAATAAGTATGTAATAATGATCTTGTATCACTAACGCAGCTCCACCTATGAGCGGCTGCAGCTCTGTACTAGGGCTGCACGATTATTCGATTTTAAATCGAAATCGCGATTTGAGATGATGCGATTAGCAAATCGCAAAGCCTGCGATTTGGGATACATTATACAGCGCGTCTGATTCAAAGTCAATGAACGCACACACCCCAAGAACAACAACACTGCACGTGAAACGCCCACGTGTGAATCTGTGAAGACGTTTCAGTAGCTAGCAACATTCATGGTGTGGATAAATCGCTTCAAAAACAGCACTTCTGTTGTATGGAAGTATTTCGGGTTTAGGACGACAGATGTGCAACAACAGCAGGTGTTGCGCACAACCTGTCGTGGAACAGTCGCTACATCCAGAGGCAAGGAGAGTTAAGTGAACGTCCCGTAGCCCGGTCTAACGTTAAGCAACCTAGTGTTTTAGAGTCGTTTGCGTCTGTTACGCCGTATGAAAAGGGCTCACGAAGGCACCGTGAAATAACCAATTCCATCACGCACTACCTCGCTAAAGACATGGTGTCTATTAACACTGTGAGCAACGAAGGGTTTAAAAAACTCATCCAAACGCTGGATAAAAGATATGCGGTTCCCTCTCGCACGTACTTTAGTCATGTGGCCATCCCAGAAACGTACTTTAGTCATGTGGCCATCCCAGAAACGTATGTAGCGGAATGTAGGAAGATACTTGAGACGGAGCTGAAACATGTTGAGTACTATTATATATAATATATTATATGCAACAACAACAACCGATCTGTCGGGCAGGACGACCGAGCCGTATCTCAGTCTCACCGTGCTTCATACATTACGACTTTGAGTTGAAGAGTTGCCTGCAAACGGTATACTTTCCTGCTTTGTCTATTTCAATGTTTACAGAAAGGACCAATTATTCTTTACTGGACATTTTTATTATCACTTTATTTAACTTGATTGCAGTATGTGCAATATTTAGATGCTGCTCCTAAGCCATAATTGAATAACCTTGTTTGTAGAAAGGTCCTATTTTATTTTCATATTGGAATTGTTAAAACATGTGGACACTTGTTGAGAGAAACAAAATCACAGCTGTTTAAAAAAAACATAAAATAAATGTGTTGTTCCAATTCATATCTTTTAAGTTCTCATCCTTGCATTAGAATTAGAGCAGTTAACAGGTTGATGGTATCATGTGGTAATGCTCTCTGAAATTAGTCCATGATAGAAGGTGATAGACAGATTCATCCAATCACCTGTATTTTTGAAAGTACCCAGCCTTTTCCAAACAGCTTCCAATGAAGCTTTCCTAGATGGTTGTGTGAAACAAACCATCTGAGTCAGGTTAGTAATGCTCCATCACATCTATTACACAGTGAATCTTAAACTGAAGCTTGACTTTGAAGCAACCCAACGTAAGTTTCATGTAAGTGTAGTTCTTTCACTCGTAACTCGGGCTGTGGGGCTGCTAGAGACGGGAGCCAATGAATGTGTGCTCCTAAGTCCCCTGAAGATCTTCGACGTACAAACAAACTGCACGTTGATACGACCTAGCCGGAGATATGGAGGCACTTTACAAAAACCTCTTTAAAAAAATAATAATCGCAAATTAAATCGCAATCGCAATATCTGTCAGAATAATCGCAATTAGATTTGTTCCCCAAATCGTGCAGCCCTACTCTGTACTGACCATTGTATCTAGCAGCTCTCTGCTTCATTCATCAATCACTCCAACTCCTACCGTCAGGTCGGCGCCTCCGTTGTTGTTCAAGCTAGTGTCGCTTTCCCAGTCTTTGTGTAATAAGTGAACATGTTGTAATGTTTGCCCTCTAGCACAGTTATAAACTTAATAAATGAGTCGTGTTGTCTTCAGTCTCAGCGCTGTGTGCGTTTATGGATCCACCATTTTAGTTTCACGTCCTGCCGTTTCAAATCCCGTTCCCTGGTCTCGCGGGAATAGCTGACGTCTATTCATCAGAGCAACGCATCCGGGTACTTTCCCCTCCCGTAATGTCCACGCCCCTTTTTGGGTGATAGAAGCGGAGAAGTTTGACTGGCGGTCAATGGGAATTTCTGGTCTTTGCTACTTTAATCCGATAAAATAAAAAAACCGTAGTGCTTTTTGGATAATAGGAGCCCAAATCCGATGGCCAGTTAGGCAAACTATTATATAGTGTCGTTGCCGATCAATGATCGACGTCGTTATCAGGGGCGGATTTAGGATTGTAGGAGATCCGGGGCTTAGCCCAGAGGGATAATATAATGTGAAAAAATTGCCATAAAAAATGTTTTGCCTTCAAAAAAAAAAAAAAAAAATGCCTTAAAAAAAAAAAATGTTGCCTTCAAAAAAATTGCCAGAAAAAATTGCCTTCAACCTTCAACTTACCACCACCTTAAAGCGGACAAAAGAGACTGGCACTGGAGAACACATATACATTCACACCCTTTAATGAAGCAAACTAATTGTGGTGGTTCTGGGCACAGAGGGAGGTCAGCACACGTAGCTCCCCCTGCAGGCCAGAACGCGCCATGTCCCCCACACTAATGCCTTAACTCACTCAAATACAGTCAGCAGCTGGTTGAAGTGATTTCAGATCACTGATCCAGGGAACATGCCTCACATCCATTGAAAGAAGAACATATAAAACAAAAGGGGTATTAAGACTGACCATATCATGATATATAATATATATAATAACTATATCATGTAAAACAATAAAATAAAATGCATCTTATTCTCTTACAGTACATGTGATCCTGGCTGGCACCTCATAAACTTCAGATGTAAAAAACAAACATGAAATGCATCTTATTCTCTTACATGTGATCCTGGCTGGCACCTCTGCTGTCTTTTACTGCTGTGTTCTTCACTCCTTTCTTCTCACCCTGTTTTCATCTCTTCCTCTAGTTGTATCTCCTCCATTCTTTTCCTCACTGTGTTCTCTCTTCCTCACTCATTATACAGACTTTCAAACTATAACTATACAAACTATTAAACATCAACCTTATATCCATTCACGTTTTCTCGTAATCCCGTAACAGTACCTTGCTATGTTTCATTTTCATTATAACATAACGTTATGTTATGATAGCCAGCTAGCATTAGCAAACCGGAACAGTAGTGTCAGTGAGTCAGTCACCTTTCTAATAAGATTCACAAACCTGAAACATCATCTATGTCATCACTGCTGGTGACGTCATTGTTGTCAGCTGCTGATACGGCTGCTGCAACAGTTCTTGGCGATTGTTTTTTTGAAAAAAACTTTCGGATATCCATGCTTACAAAGTCAGGCACTGATTGAGAGGCACTGATTGAGATCACTTCTTCTTCAGGGCAGGGCAGGCTACGCAGTACGCAGGCTAATGTCGCGCAGCTGCTGCCTCTCTGTTGGACTCCGGTACCGCACGTTACTCACGATTTTTTTTTTTTTTTTTTTTTTTTTTTTTTGAAAGTAAAACATTCGGGGCTTTTCAGAAAACATCCGGGGCTTGAGCCCCAGTAGCCACCCCCTAGCGCCGCCACTGGTCGTTATATAGAGAAAATTAATGAAATAGGGGTTGATTCATCAGAGCAGTCATACGTCATCTCCCTGTCTTCAGGGATTTGTAGTTCTTCATTTGATCTAGCCTACTAAGGTACTACTTAGTACCTACTAACCCTTCACCCATAACGGCTATCGACTAGTGCTACTGTGCATGATATTTCTATTGTAATCATGGGAGATAAATGTTCAAAGAAGAAACGAAAGCAAACGCTGTTGGGGGAACTGGAGGTGAAGACGTTAGGACCACGGCAAATCAAATGAAGAACTACAAATCCCTGATGACAGGGAGATGACGTATGACTGCTCTGATGAATCAACCCCTATTTCATAATTTTTTTCTATATAACGACGTCGATCATTGATCGGCAATGACACTATATAATAGTTTGCCTAACTGGCCATCGGATTTGGGCTCCTATTATCTAAAAAGCACTACGGTTTTCTTATTTTATCGGATTAAAGTAGACCAGAAATTCCCATTGACCGCCATTCAAACTTCTCTCCGCTTCTATCACCCAAAAAGGGGCGTGGACATTCTGATGACAGGGAGATAATAATAATAATAATAATAATAATAATAATAATACATTTTATTTATGACGCGCAATTGCTCTGATGAATCCTATGGCCAGCGGTGAGGTATAATATTATGGTTTATAGTATGTGTGTGTGTGTGTGTGTGTATAAGCATATGTTGAGTGTGTATTGTGTGTGTGAATGTGTGCATTGTTGTTATTGTCATTATTAATGTGTCTTTCTCCTTTGTTGCCTGTTAGTTAGTTTATATGTGTCTTCAGTGGTGTAGTCTAGTTTTTTCTAGTGGGTATACTGTGATTTTGCCCTCCCAGTCAGAGCGACACCTGTCCCGTAGCGACACCCCATAAGCACCACCACACTCACTTATGCATACAGTATGCATCTACACCAGTGTTTGCTGCCTTGGGGGGGTTGGCATGGACTGTACTTGTACATCAAGCTGCCTCACGCTACAGAAACAGGAGATAGGCTCCTGCCCCCTAAGGGCTGTTAGGCTCGAGAACCATCGGTTCTCAAGGCTACTTATGTGGTCTTGACTACATGTCCACTTTCTCACCTGGTTCTTGCTCTCTCTCTGGTGTGCCGACACCATCCTGCTCTCTCTCCTTCTCTCCCTCTCTATCCTCCTCTCTCCCTCTTTTGCTGTCAACCAAAAGGCAAATATAACAACCAGAGTATTTATAATTTAATAAGAGGTATATGTAACCCCTCACAATCCGGACAGACCAGGCAGGCACACAGGTTCACTTTCAAGCTGTTTATTTATCTGAATGTGCAAACAAAATGGTGGTTATTTAATGGTAGGCTCCAGCACAAAACAGCTCTCGCCCCATCTCAACAGCTCACAAAGACGAAAGCCTAAGGGCATCTGCCTTTGTCATAACATCAAATAATTATTAGTTATCATACCATTCATATCATTATAACACACAAGACTAAACCATACCCATGGATACAACATACATACAACATACCTGAATGTGCAAACCAAATGGTGGTTATTTAATGGTAGGCTCCAGCACAAAACAGCTCTCGCCCCTGCATGTCAGCAAAACAATACATTCAGAACACGCTACATTGCCGCCATCTGAGCTAAGATGGCTGTTAGCTAGCTGTTAGCTAGTTAGCTCACAACTTTATCCATCCATAAAATACAAATAAACAAAACATAACTCAAAAGTAATGGCATAAAAACCAATGGTAAACATTAATCTCAAATAATACATTCGGTTTATATTAGTGGCAACTCTTTATCAAAGGAAATATAAAACGGGACCGGAGCACAAAATCTAACCTACCATCTCAACAGCTCACAAAGACGAAAGGGGTGAGCTACGGTGGCCTTCGTCAAAACATTAAACGCGGCCAGTCCAACCACCACTAGGGGCACTACACACCGTATGCAGCCATGGGTAAATCAATTCAAAACACTTAACCAAATGATAAAAAGCAAACGATTTTGATGAACTTCAACCTATAACTTAAATATAATTTATAACCCTGTTACATATACATTGAATTCATATCAAATCATAACATCATTCTAATTGAATATTGGGTTGCTGTGGGCAATGCAGTCAGATACTGTCTTTACTTACTCTCTCACCTGTAAGAAAATCGTATGTCCAACTACAAAAAACAGACATTTCCAATGAGTGAGGGTTTGTTCCAATGCTTTAATCCACTGTCCATGTACTGTAAATATACCATTATGGTATTACTATAAAGCCCAATTCTAGCAGAATAAGAAAGATTGTATATCTACTTTCCTTCTGCGCCGAATGTACCGCCGACGGCACAAATCCGCACCCGACATTGTAATTACCGTAATTTCTAAACGGTTTGTGCTATCGAAAAAATCCAACTGTCCCTGAAAGCTGAGATGTTGCACTTCAACCAACATATAGGGTATTACGGTAAAATGTGACGTGACGACATTCTCAGAGTCAGTTTACTCACAGTGATTGGCGGAGCGTTCTGTGGATGAGTTACGTGGAGTTTGGTTTACAACATTTTTGCTAGCGCTGGCTTTTTGGATCTTTAAACTTAAAAAAATGTCTCGGAAATCATTGAGGGTGTCAAAACCTCCATCTCGATTTATCGAGGAGTCAGAGGACGACAGTGAACTTGGGGACGTGATTTCGTCTTCATCAGCGTGAGTAACTTTGTATGTTGTAGCCTGTAACATTTGTAGCCTAACTTTTTGGGTAACTCGCGTAATATTTTCCTTCGGGATGACTGAGACTCAAGCTATAATCTTATGTTATATTATCTACATGACTTTTAGCAGCATGCCTTCTGAGGGGAGGAATGGAAGTACTGAGAGGGGAGAGAGTGCACACCGCAGACAGCTTCAGAAGCCGGTCACCAATCAGAGCAACCGGTTGGAAAACGGAGGCAGACCCTGACATTGACCCTGACATTGTGACATTGCCCCCAAACCACCACGGTTTGCTCCCAAAAGGAGCCCCGGAGTTCAGCCCCCCCTCAACACTGGGAATCCATCCCCAGGCGAAATCTTTTTACAGTTTTTTGATGAGGAAATAATGAGAGTGCTGTGTAACAACACAAACAGCAAAGCAGCAAAGAATAAAGAGAATGGTAAAACATTTGTGTGGAGAGAATTGACCCCTGCAGACATGAAGCAGTACCTGGGCATCATGCTTTACATGGCGGTGCTGCACCTGCCCAAGGTGAGAGATTTTTGGAGGAAAGACACCATCTTTCATGTGCCCTTTCCAGCCACCATGATGCCCAGAGACCGCTTCATGGCAATTTCTGCCAATCTCCACATGAGCGATCCAACTGAAGATGTGGAGAATGACAGAAAAAGGGGCACTGAAGAATATGACCTCCTCCACCGGGTCAGGCCACTGTATGGCATGATCAGGAACCGCTGCATGGCCATTTACCATCCCAGGCAACACATCTCTGTCGATGAGAGGATGGTCGCCACCAAGGCCCGGTTGTCCATAAAACAGTACATGAGGGCAAAGCCCACCAAGTGGGGGCTGAAGTTTTTTGTTCTTGCCGATGTAAATGGCTATACCATCGACTACAGGCTCTACACCGGCAAGTCCAAGTTTGCCACTGGGAAGGGTCTGTCGTTTGATGTTGTGGCTGACCTGGTGAACAAGAACTTCCTGCGCTCTGGTTATCTCATATATTGTGATAACTACTACACCAGCCCAGCCCTCTTCAGACACCTCGGCCAGCAGGGATTTGGGGCATGTGGAACCTATCGGCAGGGTAGAGTTGGCACTCCATCCTCTCAGGAGAATGCTGTGTGTAAAAGGTAATAACAGTAATAATACTATCTAGACAGAATAATAATAGTAATAATACATTTGATTTGATTTGTAATGCACTTTTTGTTTGAAACACCTCAAAGGTCACCACGAGGAACCATCCGGTGGATCAGGGATGGTAACCTGCTCTTTGTAAAGTGGATGGACACGAGAGGGGTGTCCATGTGCACCAATGTCCATCCAGTCTACACTGGCGAGACGGTACAGCGCTGGCAGAAGACAGGTATTGACATAATGCTGTAATGTAACCTTTTGTCAGTTGATGAATAAATGACAGGAGCAAAACACATTGAATTACCATTGTGACAATGTGCACCCTCTTTTTCTCTCCTATCTATCTAGCTGATGGACAAAATGAGAGGGTCCCCATCCCCAGGCCCACAGCTGTCGGGGAGTATAATAAGTACATGGGGGGTGTTGATACATCTGACCAGATGCTGGGGACAAACTCTGTCCACCGCAAAACCAGGCGGTGGCCTATTACTGTGTTCCAGCACTTTGTGGACATTAGTTTGACAAACAGCTACATAGTCCACAAGGAGCTATGTAAAAGCAAGCAGGAGGTATGTAATTGTACTCTACTGTATTTTGCACTGTCCTGTCTTGTCCTTGCACCTTTTGTATGCTTGTCTACTTATTGTTATGCACCAACATTCCAAAGCAAATTACATGTATGTGTGAAAACCCCCGGCAAGAGTAAATATGATTCTGATTTTGTTTCAGGGACACATGACACGCCAGGACTTCCAGGAGCAGCTGACTGCCCAGCTCCTGGGAGTGCCACTGCATGGCAGGCCGGAGAGGACCCCCAGCCAGGGCCATTTAAGCTTTAAAAACCCTCTAAAATCAATTCCGTTTTTGTGTTTTTCTTCCCTCAAAACATTTCAGTAATGTCAGATATTGAAAGCTGAAGTAATCCTGACAAAAGGAGCAAAGGCATTTACTCACAGGACATTATCTGACATTTTTACAGCCAAAATATTACAAAATACTTTTATTCTTGACTAAAAACCTATAAAACCCAATTCCGATTTTCTTTTTCCTCCATGTCACTAATCACTAGAATGGTCATTACCGTACTCTTGAACAATATAAGATATTTCTAACCTGTCTTCTATTCTGAATTGCCAACAGAATTGTGCATGCCTCATACCCTCGAACTTTCCTTCAAGCTTGTAAGTAAAATGGTTTAAAATGCAGTTTTCTGATGGAGTATGGCAGCCGGAGAAGATTTTTGTAAAGATTGCTGTGTGAAATCTGCTGGATAAAGGATAGTTATTCTCAAATAATAAAAGAAATATTGATACCATTTAAAAGCCCTAGCTCTTCTCTTTAAAATGGTCATATCATTTTGGCTCTGTGATTTAATATGAAAACACCACAAATGTTCTTGTATCGGAATGCCATATTCCGGAATATGAAAATATGAATATATAATTAGGTCTAAAAGGGTCTAAAAGGGTATGACTATTTATTGAAACAAAGTACAGGTATACAGGATATCAGAGCTGGTAGCTGGTGGTCTGATGGTCAGCTGAGGTGAATAAGAGAGAGAGCTGTCCCTGTGCTCTCCACTTTATGTCCTTTCGTATGCAAATACAACTACAACAATGGTCCTATCACAGTCACTACATAGATGTTTGAGGTGTGAAAAAGGGGTCAGTACTCAGGTCAGAAGCCATCTTAAGGTACAGTCAATTCAGGTCATCCATTTTGTCACAGAACAAAAAGTAATAAAACCCCCACAGCCAGGAGAATCTTACAGAACTTATGCAAGTCAAAAGGCAAATAATACAGGCCCATACTATACAATTAATGTATGTGTGTGTGTTCAAGTAAAATATACTACACCTGCTGTTTGTATTGTGTTGTGTGTTGTGTTTTTGTCTCCCCCTGCTCATTTTTCCTAGGTTCACAGATAATTGCTTGGTTCCAGTCCCATCATTCCACACACCTGTTCCTGATTCATCAATCAACCTGGTCTTTCCACTATAAATGTTCTGTGTCCTCAGTGTTCTCTCTCTCCTGTTTTGAGCTGTGGTAGGGCTCTGGTGGGTTGAGCTAAGCTATGATGTAAGTTTCCATGTATTATATTACCTTGTTTATGTATTTTGTTTGTTAATCATTTATGTTTATTTGTGCACACAGGGACAGATGACTAGTTGAGATACCCTGGGTTTACATCTGCACATACGTAGGACATACCTGCTGTCTAGCACCCCAGTTTAGAGTGAGCACCACCCACTGTACTTTTGAGGTGCCTAGCACCTGTAAAGGGGGGGGGGGGGGTGGGGGTTATTATTTTGATTACTTTTATTTGGTGCCACTGTTAGTCCTCTCTGTTCCCTGTGTTGCTGTATCAATAAATATCAAGTTAATCAAGTTAGTTTCCTGGTTTTTGTGTGACTGCACCCTCACTTGTCCAAGTTGTTGCTCTATGTTGCGCCCTTCTACCCCGAGTCACCAGGGGGCGTAACAGGAGCAAATCCCTGCAACCATAGAGTTCTAAAATTAGTAGAAAGTCTTCCCAGAAGAGTGGAAGCTGTTACAGCAGCAAAGGTGGGACCAACTCCACATTAATGCCCCTGGTTTTGGAATGACAAGTTCAACAAGCACATATGGGTGTGATGTTCCGGGTGTCCCAATACTTTTGTCCATATAGTGTATATGGAAACTTAATTATTTAAATATTTTATTGTTTATTCAGATTTACAGAATTGGAATGCTCTGCCCTTGGATCTTAGATCAGCTGGCTCGGTTGAGGTTTTTAAAAAAACGCTAAAGACTGTCTTGTATAGACAGGCTTCTGGATAGCCCCTAGGGCCTGTCTGTCTGTGTCCTGTTGATGTTGTTGTACACTTGTTTGTTACTTGTTCATATTTTCACTTGTTTGCCTGTTTTAACCTGCTATGACTTTCGCTCTTTTATTATTTACATTTACATTTTTGGCATTTAGCAGACGCCTTATTCCAAAGCGACTTACAATCAATACATTTGAATACTAAGCATGTGAATCAGCAGTCCACCATTCGTTGCAGGAAGAGTACTCTAGCTCGGGCCCGGGGCCACTGATAGAAGGAAAAACCTTCTCCCTATTATCGCCTTCTACTAAAACCTTTTTTTAAAAGTTTTAAAAACTTTATTTTTTATTTTTTATATTACTGGAGAAACTGAGAAACAGTACAAGGGGGGCAATAGAAGTTCTTAGGGACACAGTAGAGGGGAAAGCGGGTGTCTTTAGGAGACGTAGTGGTGAGGGTCAGAAGATGTCTCAGGAGGAGCAGTTAAGATGTAACCTGAAGAGATGGGTCTTCAGTCTACGACGGAAGATGGGTAGTGACTCTGCCGTTCTGACAGCCGTGGGGAGCTCATTCCATCAGCGGGGAGCCAGTGTTGTGAAGAGACGTGATCGGGCAGCCCGACTGCTGTGTAGAAGAGGTGGGGCCAGTCGGCCAGCCGAAGTGGAGGAGCGGAGTGAGCGGGCAGGGGTTTGGGGGGTTACCATTTCCTTCAGGTAGGCAGGGGCTGTCCCTTTAGCTGCCTGGTATGCAAGCACCAGGGTCTTGAATCTGATGCGAGCTGCTATCGGGAGCCAGTGCAGGGTGCGAAGGAGAGGGGTGACATGCGAGTATTTGGGGAGGTTGAATACCAGCCGGGCAGCAGCATTCTGGATGAGCTGCAGAGGTCTAATGGCTGAAGCGGGGAGCCCAGCCAGGAGTACATTGCAGTAATCCAGGCGGGAGATGACCAGTGCCTGGGTCAAGAGTTGCGCTGCCTCTCTGGTAAGGAATGGTCGTATCCTTCTGATGTTGTAGAGGAAGAATCTGCAGGAGCGAGCCGTTGCTGCAATGTTCTCCGCACAGGATAGTCGGTTATCCAGGATCACTCCAAGGTTCTTGGCTGTCAGGGAGGGGGTTACAGTAGAGGTCTCCACTGTGATGGAGAAGTATTGGAGAGGACAGGCTTTCCCGGGGATGTAGAGGAGCTCGGTCTTGTTAAGATTGAGCTTGAGATGGTGGTCAGCCATCCAAGTTGAAATGTCAGCGAGACATGCTGAGATACGGGTTGCCACGTGTACATCAGACGGGGGGAAGGACAGGAAGAGTTGAGTGTCGTCTGCGTAGCTGTGGTAGGAGAGCCCATGTGAAGAGATTACCGAGCCAAGAGACTTGGTGTAGAGGGAGAAGAGTAGGGGCCCTAGGACGGAACCCTGGGGAACTCCAGTGGAGAGGGTTCGTGGAGAAGATATCGATTCTCTCCAGGTCACCTGGTAGGAGCGGCCCGCCAGGTAGGAAGAAAACCAGGAGTGTGCGGTGCCAGAGATGCCCAGGTCTGAGAGGATGGAGAGAAGGATCTGGTGATTGACAGTGTCGAAGGCAGCAGACAGGTCAAGGAGAATGAGAACAGAGGAGAGGGAGGAAGCTTGGGCAGAGTGGAGGGCTTCCGTGACAGCAAGGAGCGCAGTCTCAGTGGAATGCCCAGCCTTGAAGCCGGATTGGTGGGGGTCTAAGTGATCCATCTTCCGGAGATAGTCAGTCAGTTGTTTAGATGCCGCGCGTTCAAGGGTTTTGGAAGGGAAGGAGAGAAGGGATACAGGTCTGTAATTGTGGGCAGATGATGGGTCAAGGGTAGGTTTCTTGAGGAGAGGCTTGACTCTGGCTATTTTGAAGGCCGCTGGGACAGATCCAGTGGATAGGGAGGAGTTGATTAGGGTGGTAAGGTAAGGAAGGATGTCGGCGGAAATGGATTGGAGAAGGGGGGAGGGGATGGGGTCAAGAGGACGTGGTTGCCCGCTTTGATGTGATAAGTGTGAGAATCTCATCGGGGGAGAGGGGGGAAAAAGATGACAATCCAGAGATCGAGTGTCGAGGGGAGAGTTTGGAAGGGGTGTTAGCATTGTTAGTGGGAACAGTGTTAGCATTGTTAGTGGGAGGAGGGAGCGGTGGGGGGAGAAAGGTGCTGCTGATATCGTCCACCTTTTTTTCAAAGTAGGTGACAAAGTCATCGGCGGACAGGGAGGAAGGAGGAGGGGGAGGAGGTGGATTAAGGAGTGAAGAGAAGTGGAGAACAGTTTTCTAGGATTAGAGGCAGAAGAATGTATTTTTGAATGATAGTAGGATGTTTTAGCAGCTGATGCCGAGGAGGCGTAGTTGGCAAGGAGAGAGTGATAGAGGTTAAGGTCATCAGAAAGGCCAGTTTTTCTCCATTTCCTCTCAGCTGCTCTGAGCTCTAGTCTACAAGCATGTAGCGTTTCAGAGAGCCAGGGAGCTCGAGGAGAGGATCGAGCTGGCTTCAAGGTTAGTGGACAGAGGGTGTCGAAGGATGAGGTGAGAGCGGACAGGAGGGTTGAGGATGCCGCATCAGAGGATAGAAGGGAGAAGGATTCGACAGAGGGTAGGGAGGATAGGACAGAAGAAGAGAGGGTGATGGGGGACAGGGTACGTAGGTTACGACGAGAGGGTCTTAAGTGGTTAGAGGCTGAGAGGGAAGAGGACGTTTTGAGGGGAAGGGAGAAGGATATAAAGTGGTGATCAGAAACTGGAGGAGGGGTAACGGTAAGGTTGGAAGTGTGGGAAGATCTGGTGAAGACAAGGTCAAGCTGATTGCCTGCCTTATGAGTCGGAGGAGAGGGGGACAGGGTAAGGCCGAAGGAGAGGAGAAGGTCAAGTACTCCAGATGAGAGAAGCTTCTCAGATTGGAAATTGAAGTCACCTAATAGTACGAGCGGAGTGCCATCATCAGGGAAGGAGCAGAGAAGGCCATCCATCTCGCCTAGGAAGTCACGAGCTGGCCTGGGGGACGATAGATGACGACAATGTGGAGTTTGACCGGGGAGGAGACAAAAGCAGCATGAAATTCAAAGGAGGATGTAGACAAGTGTGCCAGGGGAAGGACAGTGTGTGACCACTTGGGCGAGATGAGGAGACCAGAGGGTCTAGGGGAATGAGAAAAGGAGTAGGCGGCAGAGAGGGCTGCAGGTGTAGCTGTGTTTTCTGGTGTGATCCAGTTTTCAGTGAGAGCAAGGAAATTGAGGGCCATAAGAGATGCATAAGCTGAGATAGCGTCAGCTTTCCGGACCGCCGACTGGCAATTCCAGAGACCGCCTGCGGCGATAAAGTCATGGTCAGTAGAAAGAGGTGGGTAGATGAGATTGGAAGGTTTGCGAGGGGGGATGTAGCATCTAGGTGTCCTCCTGAGTGTCAGAAGAACAGGGATAGGGAGAACGCACATTGTGGCAAAAAGTCTGTAGAGGGGAAGAGGGCTAAGGAACCAACAGAACTAGGAGTAGCTAAGCGCACTCAGTAGACCGGAGTGACTAGAGAAGACAGCAGCAACACTACAAACAACTGGAAGAGAAGGTACTTAGTACCCTGGCTTCTGGCTTCCTCTCAGGCCTTCCTCGATGGACTCCCACAGACACCCGTCTTGTTGTCATTATTATGCTTTATTGTGTTTCTTCTTTGTTATGTAAAGCACTTTGTGACCCTTGGTCTGGGAAAGGTGCTGTATAAATACATTTTACTTACTTACACCAACTATAACCTCACCCTGCACCAGATCGGACATCAGCTCCAGTCTATGTAAGGGAACCGACAACCCTAATCCCTGATCCAAAACACTCCTGTGTGTGTCTGTCTGTCCCCGCCAAGAAAGGAACACTGACTAACACTGACTAACACAAATGATTCAGACGCCCCCAATGTTCCTCAGGATCTTCGCAGGAACCTTTTCATCAGCTCCCCCCCCCCCCCCCCAGAGATACAAAACTCACCCCCCCCCCCAAGAGATACAAGACCCTCGGTGATAAAAGGTGCGCAATCTGAATCAATTAATGTCTTATCATACACTCAGGGTTCAAGTCAAATTCAAGACCTTTTTTAGACCTCTTTGAATATAATTTTAGACCTATTCGCGACACCATATGATAGTTTTTTGTCATCCTCGAGGTGATGAAATTAGGGATTCGTTGAAGTCATTTATGATGACATCTGCCCCGGACTGGCCTTCCTTCTAACAGAGTCGATCTGTAGTCTGTATTACCCTAAAGGTAAACTAAGATACTTAGGCTAGAGGCGGAGAGATTCACCCTGCTGTTCACTGTCTTACTTGCTTCCTCCTATTGTCATATCCCACAAATAAGCCTCAATAATAGCACTTAGAAATCATAGGTACATAGGTCCCTGTAGTTAATGACAGCTCTGATATTTTGTTAGGCTAGGCTAACCATTTAGTAGTAACTATAACGTGCATTGAATCTAATGTTTTACAATTGACAAGAAGGGTACAAGGGACCTTTGTTACATAGGGAATTCCTAATAATTGCTGTGCCTGTCTCTAAATCCTCCACATAACCTTCTACCAAGAACCTTCTGACTGAACGAACCTATTGCTTACTATAGCTTATTAACCTCTGAACCTAGTAATAATGTTACCCTCGCCTTAAGCATGCCTGTCATCAAGACCCTCACTAGCGCCACCTAGGGGCAAGGCCAGGTAGTGGAGCAGCGAAAGGTCAAGACTCAAGACAACCTCTCTAACTCAGCTTCCAATCGATTGCCTACGGTCATGCCGCATGACATCAATGGTTGCAGAGTCTTCCCGCTGCTAGAGAGAGTTCATGCAAGGATATTGAGTCCTTGTAATACCTTAATCTAGTAACCTGTTAATCCCTGATATCCAGTTCACCTATTATAAGGTCAATCCAACCGATCATACGATTGATCTACCCATTATAGAACTGGATACATTATAGGCTTCGACCAACCCTTTCATAGGATCAGAGGCCTCTAAACCAATGGTTTTCAACCCTCTCCTCGGGGACCACCAGCCGTTCCACATATTTGATCTGTTCCACCACCAGCACACCTGATTCAACTAATCAAGTACAAATCATAAGAAGGTTGAAAACCAATGCTCTAAACCATAACCCGGCCTTGACCAACCCTCTCAGAGGGTCACGGCTACCTTAAACCCTCTCAGAGGGTTACCACGGCTACCGTAAACCCTCTCAGAGGGTTACCATGGCTACCTTAAATCCTCTCAGAGGGTCATGTCTACCTTAAACCCCCTAACCCTAACCCTTAAACCCCCTAACCCTAACCCTTAAACCCTCTCTGGCGATTCTTCAATCCACCCTGATATAGGATTGAATTCACCCTTCTAAATCATTTTTCAAAATGTGTTTTAATTATTTGTAAATATTTTATTCTCCTTGCGATGATACATGCACTCCATACACCGCACAGTCGCATGTCATTCCAAGTTTATGAACTGTAAAACATCTGTAACATCTGTAATCAAGACACCAGATGTTTCAATTCATAAATACCCTATTAATAATAATAACTTAATAATAATATGTGTTTATAATAGTGCTAATAATAATCATCCTAACAGCTGGTCAAATCATTGAACCCCTCTTGTCAATTGCTCAAGTAACACTTTATTATTCAAGTGATGGTAAAAATGTCAGCACATGGATATATATATAAATATACATATATCATCCCATAAGTGAGTAAAATGTATAAAAATAATAAATTAAATAAATTAAATAAAATAATAAAGTAATTTAAAGGTCATACTAGACGTTAAAAAAATAATAAAAGGAAATTAAATGAATGACCAACCTTGTTCTTCCCATACTCTGCCTATCTGATATACAAAAATAATGGAGAAGTTCGGCTTTGACCGATGCCCTAATTCCTCCTTTCAGCCACCAGCCTGTATCCTCAGAGTTGAAATCGGCCCTCGGCAGAGCCTCGTTTCACTTCCCCAATACAAGTGAAGGCGGTTCGAAAAATAATCCAAGTCTGAGACCAAGTATTATTCAGTAAGAAACCCTCTACGTTTTACAGCCCAATTGGCTGGGATCACTCCAAACTATTAGCTACTAGCTAAAAAGAGGAAGTTCTCCTCTCCCGGAGACCATCTGGTCAAGAAGGGGAAAGTTACTTGCTCTTACGCCTAGTGAGCTTATTTTAGTAAAAGGGGAACTCATTTGTCCTCAAGCTCTGTCCCTAGTTCAACATAAGACATTGTTTTAATCAACATCAAGATAGCGCACACATCCTATCTCAAGTCTCAGCTACATCACATTGGTCCTATCTCACATTTCTTATACATCTTGCAACACAATCAACCCCATTCTAGTGGGTATCTTGGATATGTTGATTTCTCTCAGAGTATATGTGTTCAACGTTTCACTTCCTGATTCTATTCCTATGCAAGCAGGTCTACATTTCATAGCAAATCAGTCTGGCAGACCATGGCAGAAACATTCATCATTGCAGAGTCATTGGTGGTAAACCCAGGTTAATCATGGGGAGCAGCTCGATGTCATAGTTCAAGTCCAGACCCAATGCTGGCATTGGATCCTCCTCGGACGGAGGTGGGGTCTGCTCATCGTTGCCCTCTGGTGGTGTTATAATGACCTGTGGCAGGGTGGACTGCTCGATGCCTCCCTCTGGTGGCAAGAACCGTGGAGTGATCAACAACCACTTATCCGGTGTGGTGAACATCACACACTCCTGCAGATTCTTCCTCTCTGATGCTTCTTCAGGCTATCTGCATGACTGAAACTCTTCCCACACTCGGAGCACTGGTATGGTTTCTCTCCTGCGTGTATTCTCTGGTGTCTCTTTAGGTGTCCTGCACTATTGAAACTCTTGCCACACTGTGTGCACTGGTATGGTTTCTCTCCTGTGTGTATTCTCTGGTGTACTTTTAGGTTTCCTGCTTGATTGAAACTCGTCCCACACTGAGAGCACTGGTATGGTTTCTCTCCTGCATGTATTCTCTGGTGTCTCTTTAGGTGTCCTGCACTATTGAAACTCTTGCCACACTGTGTGCACTGGTATGGTTTCTCTGCTGTGTGTATTCTCTGGTGTGTCTTTAGGTGTCCTGCAGTATTGAAACTCTTGCCACACTGGGAGCACTGGTATGGTTTCTCTCCTGTGTGTAGTCTCTGGTGTACAATTAGCTCTCCTGCATAACTGCAACTCTTGCCACACTCAGAGCACTGGTATGGTTTCTCTCCTGAGTGTATTCTCTGATGCAGCCTTAGGGTATCTGCCCGAGTGAAACACTTCTCACACTGGGAGCACTGGTATGGTTTCTCTCCTGTGTGTATTCTCTGGTGTACAATTAGGTCTCCTGATTGATTGAAACTCTTGCCACACTGGGAGCACTGGTATGGTTTCTCTCCTGTGTGTATTCTCTGGTGTTTCTTTAAGTCTCCTGCTTGATTGCAACTCTTGCCACACTCAGAGCACTGGTATGGTTTCTCTCCTGAGTGTATTCTCTGGTGTATAGTTAGATATCCCGCCGACCTGAAACTCTTCCCACACTGGGAGCAGAGATATGGTTTCCCTCCTGTGTGAATTATCTGATGTCTCTTTAGATCTACTGCTCGACTGAAACTCTTGCCACACTGGGAGCAGTGGTGTGTTTTCTCTCCTGAGTGTCTGTGTTGTTTATGGTTTCCTGATGTGGTGGAGCTGGGCTCGTGGTCTGAACCTGGGTTAGAGCTCTGCTCATCTGTAAGAATATGAACATATACAGGGTTACAAACACATTCTGTGCAAAACATTGAGCAAAGTTGTCAAAAAGAAGAATATTATTTTAAATAGATATATACTTATAGTTTATACTGCAAAACATGATGGTGTCTCTCTGGTTTCTCAAATATATTGTTAAAGAAAAGGTGTAATAAAATTAAAAAATATAAACATGCCTGTACGTCATATACGTGTGAGTTTGGCCCAACATAATACAAGGGTGAAAAGGTCAAATTGTATGACCAAGTGGATTGGGGGAGTAACACAATGGTTAATTAGCATAATTTATATATAGCCATGGTATAAATTCAAGGAAATAAGAAAATTCAAGGAAGCCATCATACAGTAAGTTGACGACCCAAAACATCTTGCAATAGCAACTAGGGAGTTTTTCAGAGCCAAAAAGTTGAAAGTTTTGGACTGGCTCCGGGTCATAGCATTGATATGAACCGGGGTAGTGGTGGTCTAGTGCAGTGGTTCCCAACCGGGGGTACGCGGACCCCTAGGGGTACGTGAGGGGATTGCAGGGGGTACGTGGAAAGATTTGGAATTATAATTTATTTCCCTTTCCAAAAAAATTATTAAATATAGTCGTTTGATAAACCTGTTGTTAAAATGGTACGCTGCAACTTAAGTTCCTCCCCGACAGGTGATGACTGTAACACACGTGGTAGTCACGTCACATTTAAATCACGTTCATTTACGTTCATTTACGCGCGCACGTCAGCTAGGCCTGTCAGTATACCGCAAAGATGGACAGATGGCTAAAACGACCAGCTTCAGAGGCAGATCAGACGGTCAGATCAGAGGCAGATCAGACGGTCAGATCAGAGAAAAAAAGAAAAAAAGGACCCCGCTATTATTTGGAAACATGTGTTTTGTGGGGATTTACATGTACATCGGCTGATCCACCACAGCCACAGTGCTTTTTCTGCTGTGAAGTCCTGGCTAATAATTCAATGAAGCCAGCCCATTTACAGCGACACCAGAGCACCAAACACCTAGCAACTGTTGGTAAAACTGACGACTTTTTCAAGCGAAAACTGTCAGAGTTCAAGTCAAGTCAGGCTACACTGAAAAAAGCGGCAAGTGTGTCAAGCAAAGCACTGGAGGCGTCCTATGCTGTTTCATTACTAGTGGCTAAGTCAAAAACCCCACATTCAATCGCCGAAGATCTGATTTTGCCTGCCGCTGTGATTTTGGCTCAAACTATGCTGGACAAGAAAGCAGCTGACGCGCTCAAGTTGGTACCATTATCTAACAATACCGTCTCCCGTCGGATTGATGATATGTCCATAAATATTGTCGGACAAGTGGTGGATAAAATGAAGCAAGCAGGTCAGTTCGCTTTGCAATTAGATGAAATGACCGACGTTAGTGGGGAGGCTCAGCTGCTGGCTTTTGTGCGTTATAAAGAAGAGTCGGACATAAATGAGCATATCTTGTTTTGCAAGACGCTGCCAGGAAAGACAACTGGCGAGGAAATATTTCTGATTATTGACAGCTTCTTCAAAGACAACGATCTGGAGTGGAAATCCTGCAGTCACATCTGTACCGATGGAGCGGCAGCAATGACGGGTAAGGTGCGTGGGCTGCTTGGGCGTGTGATGAAGGTGAACCCCGAAATTAAGTGGATGCACTGTATTATTCACCGGGAGGCACTCGCCAGCAAAAGGATGAGCCCCGAGTTAAGTGCAGTTATGGATGACGCAGTTAAGGTGATTAACTTCATTCAGTCCCGGCCAATGAACCACAGACTGTTTCAAACTCTTTGTCATGACAGCGGGTCAGAGCATGAGCAGCTACTGCTTCACACAGACGTTCGCTGGCTGTCTCGTGGCAAAACGCTGCTGCGGCTCTATGAATTGCGCATCGAGGTGTTTGCTTTCCTGACAGAAAACGACCACCCTCTTGCAGCCCTGTTTGAGGATGCAGTGTGGGTTGCGCAGCTGGCATATCTTGCTGATGTCTTCACTAAGCTGAATGAGCTCAACCTTTCACTTCAGGGCAAGTACTCACACATCCTTAATTAACATGTATGACAAAGTGAATGGATTCATAAAGAAGGTTAAATTATGGGAGAGGAAATGTAAGGATGGAGATGTGAGCTGTTTCCCACTGCTTGATGGCCATCTCGCCACCACTGATGCTGACAGAGGTCCTGTGGTGAAAATAGTTAAAGCACATCTGTCCAAACTTGACACTGACTTCAACCAGTACTTTCATGACATTGAAACAAAGTCAGAAAAACTGGACTGGGTGAGGAACCCATTCAGAGTGAATGACAGGAGCAGCAGCAGCCTTCCTGCAAGCCTGCAGGAAAATCTGATGGACATGTCCTCTGATCGTGGGTTGAAGATGGCACATGCTGACAAGTCATTGACAGAGTTTTGGTGTGATGTTGAAAAGGAATATCCAGTGCTGGGAAAGTGTGCATTGAATGAACTTTTGCCTTTTGGATCTACATATATGTGTGAAGTGACCTTCTCAGCTTTGACCCACATCAAAACCAAGCCAAGGAACAGACTGAGTGTGGAGAGCAGCCTGGTGACTGCTGTTGCCACACTGCCTCCAGAACTGTCAAAGATTATAAAAGAGAAGCAACCTCAAGTGTCTCATTAAAGCTCAACTGATGAAAAAAAGAATTGCAACTGCTACTGGGTGAGTCTATTTTTCACAATGGTGTAAATATCTATGTATTAAAGGGGAGTGGTTCAAATGATTTCATTAATAATCAGTAGAGTTAGATAAGAAGTTTAAGTGTGTGTGTGTGTGTGTGTGTGTGTGTGTGTGTGTGTGTGTGTGTGTGTGTGTGTGTGTGTGTGTGTGTGTGTGTGTGTGTGTGTGTGTGATAAGTTTTATCCTGTCTCATCTTGTCTGTTTCCTCTCCCCATCAGTCAAGACTCTAGGATGAGAAAATTATGACATCACTGCACCTCAGACAGAAGCCAAAGAGGAGCAGGAGAAAGGGAAAAGAAACAGATATCAAATCAAATTCATTATTATTTATTATTTATTTTTCTATTTTCAGTGAGTGTGTGGGCATGTGGTAACAATTAACCATTGAGGTGGCCAGGTGGCACATGTATTGGCCAATTAGCTCATGTAGTCTAATTTTGAATGGCAATGTTTTGAAATGGCAAACATGTGACTTTATGTCAGATTGTTGTGTGCAGCAAACCGTGTTCAGTGCATTTAAAAAGTGCCATTTTGAATAGCAAAATGTGTGTAAAGCAGAAAATGTGTTTAGAGTTTTGGAGACATGAGAAGAGGTTTTGCTCTCTGTGTGTCAGTAATAAATGTTATATTTGCAAGTTAGAGTTTAATTGATTTTTTGGGGAAATAATCAACACGCATGAGTGAGGGGGTACTTCTGGCATGGCAAAACAGCTCAAGGGGTACACAAGACAAAAAAGGTTGGGAACCACTGGTCTAGTGGATAGTGAGTTGGACTTGTGATCGGAAGGTTGTGAGTTCAAATCCCGCCTGAAGCCACACCACTACTAGTGTGCCCTTGGGTAAGGCACTTAGCCCTCAGTTACTCCAGGGGGAATGTCCCTGTAATTCGTAATTGTAAGTCGCTTTGGATAAAAGCGTCTGCTAAATGGCAAAATTATTTAATTATTTGATATAGATTATTTACTTCCATCTTCGTAATATCAACCGCCTCCGCCCTTCACTCACTCCCAACAGCGCCGCAATCCTGGTCCACTCCCTCGTCACTTCCCGCCTAGATTACTGTAACTCCCTTCTCTTTGGTCTCCCCCACAAACTGCTCCACAAGCTCCAACTGGTCCAGAACGCTGCTTCCCGTATTGTCACCAGAACCCTTGTCATCAGTCACATCACCCCCATTCTACACCAACTCCACTGGCTCCCCATCAAACACCGCATCGATTACAAAATCCTTCTCCATACTTTCAAGGCCATCCATAACCTCGCCCCTCCATACCTGTCCAACCTCCTCCACATCAAAATTCCCACCCGGTCCCTCAGGTCTGCCTCCTCCATCAACCTGACCGTCCCCCCAGCCCGTCTGTCCACCATGGGGTTTAGAGCCTTCAGTCGCTCCGCCCCTCGCCTCTGGAACTCCCTCCCCCCCGACATCAGGAACATTGATTCAATTTCCTCATTCAAAACCCACCTCAAAACCCACCTGTTTACGCAGGCATATCCCTATTGATTTACTGTTCCCGTGCTGCTCTGCTGCTAGCTATGTTTTATACTGTATATTTCTATGTGTTTTGTATTTGGAATTTTGTAACTGTTTTTAAATTTGTTGTTGTACGGCGACCTTGAGTGCCATGAAAGGCGCCTTATAAAATAAATGTATTATTATTATTATTATTATTATTATTTACATACTTAAGACAAGTAAGTCGCTTTGGATGAAAGTGTCAAAAATGTAAATGTAATGTAGACGGATGTGGCTGTCCTATAGCCCACTAGGTTAGACTGGGGAACCAGCCCTGATAGATCAATCCCACACAAGGGGAGAGACCAGGACTGTCAGACTATGCAGGTTCTGACTGACTTACAGTGCACTGGAGAGATGAATTATCCCCCGTCTAAACTACTGAAAGGCAGCCAACCGAAGTCCTCGTTAGCATCGTTAGCAACAAATATGTGACGAGACGTCATCGAACTGCGAAGTGGGCGCAAAGTGCAAAGGCTTCAATTTTGCGTTCAAAGATTTTTATTCGAAAAAATCTGATTTAGTTTTTTTGTCACCAGACGCAAGTTAAGGTTTTGAACTACTCACTCTTTATTTTTTCGAGCAGTTTTACAATAGTTAAATACGTGTACTTAATCAACAAAATAAGCTTATTTTTCGCCTGAATGCTTCTGAGAACTTGGGGGCGGGAACGTGAGCCCAGCTAACAACAACAATCGGTGTGAATGGCTGTGAGCTCAATCGACGTAGCCAATAGCTGGGCGAGGGGGAGGGATAAAAAGCCCCATGCTGGTCTGTGTACTGTATTCTGCTTACGTTGTGTGTGACTGAGAGATGGAATCGCAAATGCTCGCCGATGAGATCAACAGAATTTCTGCTGCCGGTACAAGGATCGACAATGGAGAATTGATGACCTCGTTCATTGCTGACTACATGCACGGAGGCAATTCAGATCCTCTGTCCTCCTCGGATTCCGATAGCGAAGAAGAAGACTCGCTTCAACCACGATCTGAGATAGCTGATCTCGCCGAAGAATGTTGAAAATGAGTTTACCGAGCAAGACTCCGAATTGGACAAAATCAAAAGATTTGAGTGCAAATGCCAGCGTAGACGCACAGACAATGCTCGACCGAGAATCTCTTGCAGCAAAAGACTGTCTTCTGAACTGATCTACGAGACGCGGTTGAATACAGCATCTTTGGATGCAGAGAACAAAGACTTGCTGGTTATGGGCGCTCTCTTGACGTCTATGAATCGTTCCGTTATGACTCAAGGTCTCAAAAAACTGCCTAAAAAACGCAAGTTATCCAGGGTCTCATACTCTATTCAGGGGACGAACGTCTGCCGTGACACCTTCTGCTTCGTATTGGGGTAAGCTCTTTAAAATGTATACGTTCTGTTACTGTTAGTAGTTAAAATGACCTGGTATGTATCGTGGCGTTAGCCATGCTAGCTAGCAGACATCAGCTATTTCTACTGTGCTGTTATTTATACGTTCTGTTACTGTTAGTAGTTAAAATGACCTGGTATGTATCGTGGCGTTAGCCATGCTAGCTAGCAGACATCAGCTATTTCTACTGTGCTGTTATTTATACGTTCTGTTACTGTTAGTAGTTAAAATGACCTGGTATGTATCGTGGCGTTAGCCATGCTAGCTAGCAGACATCAGCTATTTCTACTGTGCTGTTATTTATACGTTCTGTTACTGTTAGTAGTTACAATGACCTGGTATGTATTGTGGCGTTAGCCATGCTAGCTAGCAGACATCAGCTATAGCTATTAGTCTATTATTTATACGTTCTGTTGTTTTTTTGCTCAGGATAAGCAGCCGAACTCTCCATACCATTTCCCAATGGTACCAGGAGCACGGTGCTCTGCCACGCGAGAGAAAGACATGTCGAAAAAACAAAAACTTTCACACAAAAGATGACATCGATGCAGTCGTGAAATTAATCAAAAACTACGCTGAAGATCATGCCATTATTCTACCTGGCAGACACCCTGGACACAGGGACTACAGTGCTAAACTGCTGCCGTCCAATGTCACCAAAACCTCCGTCTGGCGTCTCTACAATGATGCTCTGCAAACATCTGGTATGTAAAATGTGTGTGTGGGACTACAATCCAAGATTACAGAAATGTAACAATGTAAAATATGTTACATTGTGTTAAATATGCTAAAACAACTTTTTAAAATGACTTGACTGATGGCTGTGTTAACAGCCAGGCCCTGTGTATACACTGTGATAGCCATGCTAATGTGCAATTAACAAATTCAGATTCATGAGCCTGAAGTTGCTATTGCCAATACAATGGGGGGGGTTTGTTTAAAAAAAGGCACATTCATTGAGACTATAGAATAGATTATGTTAAGCACATGGGAATGGCATTCATGTGATAATAGCATGATTGTTACATCATCACATTTTGCCATTGCATTGAACATGAATCAACACGTAGCATTGACTGAGCAATCCAATCTCATACTCATAAAATCTTCTTTTGCAGAGCAACGTGTTGTTGGTACGCAAGGCTTCCGAAATCTGTGGAAGCAATTGCTCCCTGAAATAACCAGCACCAAACCCCGGACAGATCTGTGCTGGGAGTGCCAGAGGAACAACTACCAAGTGTTCCGAAGTGCCAATCTGCCGGATGTGGTGAAATCAGCCAAGCTGAAGAAGCAGGAGCAGCATCTAGACCAGGGGTCACCAACTATATTTGTCCAAGTGCCAGAATTTTTCAAAGCATACACTGTGGGGGCCGGACTTTAATATATATATATATATATTATATACGTATATATATATATATATATAATTATTTTATTTAGGCATACTATTGTATAGTACTATTAGCATATTACTGTTTAATATTTTCATTTTCTTACTAAATTAATGTTATTAATGATTAACATTACGTTGCGTTTTGCGTTACTTGCGTTTTGCGTTACTTGCGTTCCAAGATGGCCGCGCGCTTAGACGCTGCGGCTCGGGGGGCTACCACACTGGTGTTTCATTGTGTTTTTAATTACTTTTGTATGTTCACTCTTTTTTTAGTACTTATAGGGAACAGTTGTGTATATAGTACCTACAGCAGGCTCGACTTATTAGAATTCGGCACGCAAAACGACAAGATAGTTAGGGCGGATTTCCTGGAGCAATACAGCATTGATAAGGACATCGCCAGGCTACCGGGAGAGCCCTAGTTCACAGTCCCCTCCCTGAGGCGGAAACGCCGGCGGCGGGATCGTAGGAAAAGGCGAGGCCGCAGGGGAGGCCTGCTAGCAAGATTGAGACGCAGCCCAAACAAGCCAGCTATTCCAAGCATTTTCCTCTCAAATGTCAGATCCCTGACAAATAAGATGGATGAACTGAGACTACAGGTGGCAAAAAACTGCATCGTAGGGGATAGCTGTGTGATTATTCTGACCGAAACCTGGCTAAATGACAACATTGTGGACGCTAACGTTAGCTTAGAGGGCCGAACGCTACATCGCGCTGACCGTACGGAGCGTAGCGGGAAGTCAAGAGGAGGTGGGATCATAATATCGACGAAGGATAGCTGGTGCTTAAACACGAAAACTGTAAGTAGCCACTGCTCCCCAGACCTAGAATACTTGACTGTTAAATGCCGACCCACATACCTGCCTAGGGAGTTTAACGCGGTGCTAATTACATGTGTGTATATTGCACCTAGCTCAGACAGCAAAGTAGCATTGGCGCGACTATACGACGTCATTAGTAGCCAACAAAGTACTGATCCACAGGCTATCCACATCATAGCGGGGGACTTTAATCATGTCGACCTGAAGGCAGTACTACCCAAGTTCTACCAGCATGTAAAATGTGCAACGAGAGGAGAAAAAACACTGGATAAGGTATACACCAACATCAAACGTGCTTACAAGGCTAGTCCGCTAGCTCATCTAGGCATGTCTGACCATGTGTCAATCCTCCTGATTCCTGCATACACCACAATGGGGAAAAGTGCTCCCACCACCACTAAGACTGTCAGAACCTGGCCAGAAGGGTCCGCTCCACTGCAGATCTGCCTAAATGACACCCTATGGCAGGAATATGAGCATGAGGACCTGGAACAGTACACGTCGTCGGTTCTGAACCACATAGTGAACTGCACCAACTCAGTCACCGTGGACAAACGGGTCCGGGTCTACCCCAACACGAAGCCATGGATGACTGGGAAGGTCCAAAAACTGTTAAATGAGAGGGACAACGCCTTCTTCGCAGGGAAGCGCACACCGCTGTACAGCTCCACCAGGGCCAACCTAAAGCGCGGCATCAAAGCGGCCAAGGCAGAGCACAGAGAGAAGATTGAGGAATGCCTCCTGAGCAACGACTCCAGGCGGATGTGGCAGGGGGTTCAGCAGATGACAAACTTCAGAGCCAACAGGCTCACAGCCGCAGAGGACGACCCCCTGCTGGCGGGAAAGCTGAACACCTTCTACGCCCGGTTCGACGAGGGGCGAACGGAGGTAACCACAACACAGACACCACTCTCTCCAGCTCTCAGCAGCCTCACCCTCACAGAGCACGAGGTGAGACGCGTACTGAAGGCGGTGGACCCCAGGAAAGCCTCGGGGCCGGATGGCGTCCTGGGACGGGTGCTGAGAGACTGCGCCGACCAGCTGGCCGGGGTTTTCACCAACATCTTTAACCTGAAGATAGCCTGAAAACCTCAACTATCATCCCAGTCCCGAAGAAAAGCACGGTGAGCTGCCTAAACGACTACCGCCCGGTGGCACTCACACCAATCATCATGAAGTGCTTCGAGAAACTAGTCCGGGCCCACATACTCACACGCCTCCCGCCCAACCTGGATCCATACCAGTTCGCCTACAGAGCCCACAGGTCCACAGAGGACGCCATAGCGACGACTCTCCACGCCACTCTATCCGACCTGGAGAGGGGAAACAGCTACGCGAGACTGCTCTTCGTGGACTTCAGCTCCGCCTTTAACACCATCCTTCCAGACAGGCTAGTGACCAAACTACTAGACCTGGGTCTATCACACTCTATATGTGCGTGGATCAATGACTTCCTGACCGACCGCCCCCAGAGGGTGCGGGTGGGCCCCCACACCTCCACAGCCCTCAGCCTCAGCACTGGGTCACCCCAGGGCTGCGTGCTAAGCCCCATCCTCTACAACCTCTACACCCACGACTTCACCCCCATCCACCCCAGCAACTACATCGTAAAGTTTGCAGACGACACCACCGTGGTGGGATGTATCTCGGGGGGGGACGAGGCGGCGTACAGGGATGAGGTAGAGCAATTGAGCAAGCTGTGCATGGTTAACAACCTGCTGCTAAACAAGTCAAAGACCCAGGAATTCATCGTAGACTTCAGGAGGAAAAAGTCTGAGATCCTGCCCCTGCTCATCGACGGAGAGAGCGTGGAGATAGTCTCAAACCTCCGATTCCTGGGACACAACATGCGGGATGACCTGGCCTGGAAGGACAACACTAAAGGCACCATCAAGAGGGCACAACAGCGGCTATACACCCTGAGATGCCTCAAGAAACAACACAGCAAGAAGGAGATGCTGGTGGCCTTCTACCACGGCGCAGTGGAGAGTATCCTCACCTTCGGCATCTCCAACTGGTTCCACAGCTGCACGGCAGCGGAGAGAAGCGATCTACAGAGAGTCGTGAGAACAGCACAGAGGATCACCGGCGCCCCCCTCCCCTCTCTGGAGGAGCTGTACAAAACACGCTGTCTCAGGAGGGCCTCCAAGATCTCCAAGGACCCGACCCACCCTGGGCACGAACACTTTGTCAAGCTGCCCTCGAACAGGAGGTACAGGACCCCGGCCGCTAAGACAAACAGACTGAAGGACAGCTTCTACCACACGGCCGTCAAGGCCCTGAACACAGAAAAGGCCTAAGTTCTGGGCCCAGGACAGTACGGACGGATTGTATGGCAGCTAGTGCTGAGGCACAAACATGTACATTTTCAAGCCTGCAAACTGTGACACTTTAAAATAATGTGAAAAAATACTTTCTTGTGAAATATGACAACCCTAGTTGACTATCTGTGCAGTATAGTACAGTGGATTGTGTACATAGCCTCTATTGATGTAAACCAGCTCCTTACCTTCTTGTGATTTTATGCATCTATGCTTTTTCCAAAATGTGTTTCTTTTTCCTTTCCTAAACACCAGGGGAGCCTCCCCTCCTAAATTTCGTTGTTTGGTACCTGTACTGTAGCAATGACAAATAAAGTCTATCTATCTATCTATCTATTATTAGCCTATTATCAGTGTGAACAGACTCCTGACACCTATTATCCAACCAGCCACCAGGGGGCAATCGAGATATTTTGGCGTGCTGTGTGCCAAACTAAGTGGGGATCTGAAAGAGGTTATGGACAAAACAATGAAAATAATTAACTTCATCAGAGGAACTTCCAGTACGCAGCATCGCCTGTTCCGCAAGTTTGTGCTGGAATCTGAAGCCATTCACGAGGACCTCCAGCCTGATTTTAAGAAGTTGGCGTCAGAGGGGAGATGTTAGTTCTCTCATTAACAAAATGTGAGTATTGCAGACATAGGATTTTATTGTTGCTATGTTAAATGGCATGGTTTATTCATTGTTAAAGTGTAATTTAATGACCTGGTTATTACCGTTTTATTTGATATAGGCTACAGATGCCAGGCGATACCAGGATGCCGCGTTGAACGTTTGACTGACCGACTTGAAAACAACATTTCTGGCAATGAAGGCCTATCATTTGCCATACTATTTTTTTATTTAAGTGATGTTAATCTTTTTCATTTTCTGACTGAGAAGTTAGTTATTTAAGTCACTGTTAATATTACGAAATGTTAAACAAGAGCAACAAAGAGTGAAAAATAAAATAAAACGAAATGTTAAATAGGCCTATGAGTAGGCTATGTGAAAAAATAAAATACAACGAAATGTTAAATGAGAGCTATGAATTTGTCCTCATTCTTGCATGAGAATAGCGCTACGTCTGCCGCATTCCATTTAATAAAAGAGGGGAATTAGTTTCAGCTTCGCTACTGCCATTTAGTGCCCAACCAGAAGCAAGGCTGCAGCTTTGTGAATGAGGTAGGTCTGACTCCTCCTGCATTGTAAGAACTATATGAATCTATGATATATGTTCTAAACGGTATTTCCCTCATTTTCGAAAAAAAAAAAAAAAAAAAAAACGCTAAAAAACCCCGCAAAACATGAATATTCGGCGGGCCCGATGGAAAGCTTTGGTGGGCCGCATCTGGCCCGCGGGCCGCCTGTTGGTGACCCATGATCTAGACCGTGTTGCAAAGGAGCGTTCTTTCTACCAGAAAATGAATGCTGCATGTGCGAAGGTCTGTGAGGAATTGCAGCTCTCTCTTGGCCCCTCCACACCAGCAAGCAAGGAAATCACAATGCACTACAGTTTTGATTTTGCACAACAGGTGAGAATAACTTCATCATATGACACTGTTGATTTGGTTGATTGAATTTCATTTACCCACACACACACCTCTGTGATGTTACTTTTCACTGCATCTAATCTTTTTCTTCTCTTCCTCTTTTGCCTCTCTTTCTTAGGTCCACTACCCCACTGACCCTCATCAACCAGGGCCCATGTACTTTCTGACTCCACGCAAGTGCGGCCTCTTTGGTGTCTCCTGCGAAGGGATGCCTAAGCAGGTGAACTACCTCATCGATGAAGGGATGGCATCGAGTAAGGGCAGCAACGCAGTCATCAATTACCTGCATCACTTCTTCGAGAAGTATGGAGTTGGAGAAACATACGTGGACCTGAACTGTGACAACTGCAGTGGCCAAAACAAGAACAACTTCATGCTGTGGTACTGTGCATGGCGGACCATGCATGGCCTTCACAAGACACTGGGCCTCCACTTCCTGATTGCAGGCCACACCAAGTTTGGCCCCGACTGGTGCTTTGGCCTTATCAAGCAGTGCTTCAGGAAGACCAGAGTGGACACTTTGGATGACATTGTTAAAGTCGTGAGGGCCAGCTCTCCAGTGAAACACGTCAACATCCCGCAGCTTGTAGGCCTGGAGAATGGCACCGTGCTGGTTCAAACCTACGACTGGCAAAAGCATCTGGGTGGCTACTTCCGAAAGCTCCCACAGATTAAGAGTTACCAGCACTTCAGGTAATTCATTGTCATGTATTTACCTATTTCATTTTATGAACATAGTATGGCGGTCATATAATATCATTTACTGTGGGCAATAATTTAATGCATTGTCTTCATTCTGTTGCAGCTTTGATGCTCGGAAACCTGGCGTGGTTATAGCCAGTGAATACGACGGGGCAGAACCAGTCGAGTTTCAGCTACTGAAACACACTGATGTCAAGCCCCCCAGAGGTGATCTTCCTGTGCAAGCCCCACCCGGACTTGACGTGGCCAGACAGAAGTACCTTTTTGACAAGATCAGAGAATTCTGTACTGATGAGGCGAAAGACACTACATGCCCCTGCCCACCAGACTCCACAGCACCTCTGAAAAAGGCACCTCAGAAAAAGGCTGTCCGTTTGTAGCTGCAGGACAAACACACAGGAGGAATGCAGGAATTGCACACTGATTGTACTTTGCACAGCTTGCCGCACTATTGTTCTGCTTTTTCCTCCTTAATATTAGTCATGCCTGATGTTATTTTATAAAGTCTAGATTTGAGCTGTAACTCTGTGCCTCGGATAGGAGCAATTTATCATTGTAATAACGTACCACTTTTTTACTCTTACTCTTTTTACATGGTTCATTCTGATTGCAGTACTGTGATTTGGTACACTTTTTTTGTGCTTTGGTCGACATGACGTGACGTGCAATATTGGTGTGAAGTGTTTGTAAAGTGTGCCCATATATCTTTTTTTTTTATTAGATGTGCTTTGGTCGACATGACGTGAAGTGCAATATTGGTGTGAAGTGTTTGTGAAGTGTGCCCATATATTTTTATTTTTTATTAGATGTGCTTTGGTCGACATGACGTGACGTGCAATATTGGTGTGAAGTGTTTGTGAAGTGTGCCCATATTCTGTGTATGACACAATTTACAGTGATATCTTTATCCTACCTATTCTTGTGTACTGTAAAATAAATTCTGATTCTGATTGAATACTTTTTTGTATCATTAAAAGACTAACTATAACAGTTACAACAACCATAAATAATAATAAGCTGGGTAATTAGCTTAGGTGATACCTTGCTAGGTAATAATGTTATAGCTGTATAACTATAGCTGTCTGACCCAGTGACCAGTATTGACAGCTGATAGCTGTCAAGCTAGAGGGGGAGTGGTTGGGGGTGGGGTTGACCAGCTATTGTTACCGCCCATTACCTGCCTGTGTGAAGGTGTGAAAAAGTCCAACATCTTTGAAGGCCGTTTCCTCAGGATTTAGTTTTCAGGGTTAACAAGTTTCAAATACTCATGTTGTCTTACATTTTTTCCCGATGTCTATGTATGACACATCATTTGAAAGCTTACAATCTGTAGTTTAAGCATATGTAAAAAAACAGAAAAATGACGTTGCCCCCTCCTTGATCACTCCACCAGATCGCGTCACATATGCCCGAGCCTTGGGCTTGCATGAATGAACAACACTGAGGTAAGACTCAGAGGCGCCGGGCAAAACGCACAGAACAAGACAGGCCCGCGGAGCGGCGTCAAGCCAAGATTTCAGAGGCCGCAAGAGCCTGGGAATCACGTGACTCCCCAGCCCCCCCTGGTGACTCCCTGGCCCGCTCAAGAACATCCCCTCCTTCCTCTGCTTCTCCATGTGACATGCAGCGGATGAAACAGACCTCACAGATGATTGGAGACTCGGCGATCAGAAATGTAAGAGGTAAAAAATTGCAAATCCACTGTCTTCCTACTGACTAAATATCCAGGCACAAAGCGGCTCATATTACACGTGGGATCAACCGATCCATGTAAAATGAGACGTGATTTTATGGAACATTTCAATAGACTTGACAAGCTTAAGATTGAAACATTCATCTGTGGACCGCTTCCCACTGTTGCCAGAGGTAACTTCGAATTCAGCTGCTAAGCCTTAACACTCGGCTTTCGGGAGCGTGCAAACTTAAAGGGCTGAAATCTATTGACCACTGGAACATATTCTGGAGGCAGAGCGACCTATTCAAAAGAATGGGCCTCCACTTAAACAGATCGGGAAAATACCATTTAACAAACAACATACTCTTCAACCTCATACCCTCTGCTCCCCCTTCTCTCGATGCTCTTGAGACAACTGAAAGGCCTACAATGCAGGATTCTTCAGACACAGCACAGTCAACTGAATTGTTCACAGTTAGGGATGTCCCGATCCGATATTGATATCGCATATCGCCGCGATATCGGTCTCACTCAGCGGGCTACACTTTTAAAAAGGGTGCTATAATTGATTTGCCATTTGTAAGAGTAGATAAATAGAATAAAAACATGAAGGCACTAAAACTAGAAATCTGACAGTAACTCATGTTTTTTCTACAATGATGAATGCTGCAGTTTAAATTGTTTTAACTTTAAACCAGTTGGTCACTGAGTACTGCAGAGTACTGTTTTTGTTGCTTGAATAAAGGCTGTCAGTCTTTAATAGCCAACTGTTGTTGTGGACTATATACTGGGGAAGTATTTGTTATTATTCAGGAGTAAAACAATAAATACAAATATCGGATTGATATCGGTATCACAGATACCTGAAGCCCAGGTATCGGTATCGGTAGTGAAAAAATGGGATCGGGACATCCCTATTCACAGTAGTTCACAGCTCCAGGGGCCTCATTTATAAAGCTTGAGTACGCACACTAGGGTGCGTAAGCAAATTTTCCCGCAATTTGGGGATTTATAAAAACTGTGCGCACCTCTAGGCTACGCACACTGTGATCCATGCGTACGCATAGAAACTCGAGAAATGTCAACTGCGACTCCGCTGGCAGATGGATGAAACAGGAGAAACGCTTTGAAATGGATACCAGTGTTTCCTCCAGGAATTTTTACAATGGTGGCGGGTAGCGTTGACCGCGCGCACAGCGCGCGGCCGCGATTTTTTCCGCGTGCACGCGCATGAAACGCGCACGCGCGCTCAAAACAACGACGTAATTTCAGCCAAAACTCGAGGATGGCCAAAAAAAATAAAATGTTTTCCCGTACTTCTCCCGTGTGTCTCTTATTGTCTGTGTCTGCATGTTTTTCCAGCATGTAATTCCGTTGTCAATAAAAAATTCGTCTCCCCTTCTTTTCATTATCATTATGGAGGCTTTATGGTTGTTGTAACTATTATGGGAAGCGGTTGACACAGTAGCCGCTTTTCGTGTACGCTGCAGTGGATCCCTTCACAACGCAGAAGAAAGAGGAGAGAGAAAACATTGTCAATGTGCAGGGAAGAATCATGTATCAGCAGGGTTCAACAGTAACGCTTGCCTGGGGCAAGTAAAAAAATTCGCCGGGTTTGTTTGCGCGAGCCCGAAGACGCTGCTGGATCCTGGATCTGTTTACCTGTGTGCAGGAAGAAAAACAGACGGAGCAGGCGCCAGACCAGACTAGATGATTGTGGAGTGAAGAGATTATTAAAGCGTACGCGATGCGACGGGTGATCGACAAGCACGTACACTTTCATAATATCTTCACTCCACGATCATCTAGTCTGGTCTGGCGCCTGCTCCGTGTTCTTCCTGCACACCGATGCACAGATCCAGGATCCAGCACCGTCGTCGCGCATATAGTAACATTTGAAGTAGTTTGTAGACTACACGCAGCCTAGATGTATTCGACCAATCACAAAACAGTTTTGCAAGCGCGTCGCTTCGCGCTTGTGGGTGTGTCTAGCGCTGTGACAGTCTTTTTTTTTTGAGAAATCTGAATGGTGGCGGAGGAAATTCCATCGTGGCGGCCCGCCACGATGAAATGCATGTAGAGGAAACACTGGATACAATTTCCACCAACATTAATCGTTACCTCACATATTACCTCACATATTATGTGAGTGCACACAAAGAATATACGTGCACACTGCACATCTCTTATTCTCCCTTGTCCTGTACCCATCACAATGTAACCTACATATATCTTTGTTCGTATATAGATATTCATGCAAATATATTAACTTTTTATATTCATATTCATTGCACATAGCGCGAGGCTGGACAAGTTGAGCACTGTTCCTGATTCACTGTTCCCGAGTGCTCAATGGGTAACGTCCCGATAAGTCCAATGATCGCAATATCCATACATTGAAGAACATGAACAAGCCCACTAGACAATTGACTATCATCCACAAGCACACCCCATCTATACGGACTACGAACATTTTAAGCGCAGACACTTTATTACTGAGCTATCTATTATTACTAATTGCACCACCAGTGTATCTTGTCTTACTTGTCTTACTTAATCTGTAATTATTAAACAATACTTGGATGTTATGACATGTATTATCATGAATAGTAAGGTGAACAGTAGGACGAATCACGTTTAAACTGACTCCGTTGTTGAAGCAGTCTGGAACATAGATATTATATAGACGAGAGAAGAGTTTCGTCGTACGCAAAGCAAGAACATTTGGATTCTGATTTATAAAAGGCGCACCGCACGCGCACGCAAGTGGAATTTGCGGGCCACTCTTCCCACACCTGCTTCCCTTTATCCCAATCAACCCTAATTAAATGTTGCGCACAGGAACGAGCGTCTCGCCCCACCCTTTTTCACCCATGCTTTGCCTATTATTGGTCAGTGAAATGCCCGTCAGAAGGCGAAAAAGAATTCACCCACTCAATTTCTGCGCAGTAGTTCCGCTTAACGAACACATGAAACTCTCGTATAATATCTATGTTCCAGACTGTATCGACAACGTGTTCACCTTATTATTTATGATAATACATTTCATAACATTCAAGTATTGTTTAATAATTACAGATTCAATTAAATATGGTTCCCGATTAAACTGTACAACATATCTCCCTTTGTATTTATTATGTTAAATCATGTTTTTTCTTTTAGATTAGATTCAATCTTATTGTCATTGAGTCAAGTACCAAGGTTGTCACAAGGAAATGCAGTTCGTCATCTAACCTGCATTGTAGAAAAGCCAAGCATGTTTCAAGTTTATTGTTACGTTACATTAAGAGAGTAAAATTCGTAGGCTTCGGTTCCTGACATGGCAGCACAAGACATAAGGCAATAGGCATAATACAAGATAAAGGTGACAATATTACAGCTAAGACAGGATACACTAGTGATGCAACTAGTAATAATAGATAGTTCAGTAATCTGTGCGCTTAAAGTTTTCGTAGTCCGTATACATAGGGATGGGGTGTAGGCCTACTTGGGGATGATAGTCAATTGTCTACAGTGGGCCTGTTCATGTTCTTCACTGTATGGATATTGCAATCATTGGACTTATCGGGAACGTTACCCTTATGAAGACGTACATTACTGTGAAGTCAATGCGGACGGTGGTCAACCTCGCGCTACGTGCAATGAATATTTATGTAAAAAGTAAATATATTTGCATGAATATCAATATGATATGTACAGTAAAGATATATGTATATAGTGTGATGCGTACAGGACAAGGACGAATAAGATATGTGCAGTGTGCACGTATCCTTTGTGTGCACTCCTTCATAATACGTGAGGCAATATTTCTTATGTCGGTGGAAATGGTATCCATTTCAAAGCGTTTCTCCTCTTTCATCCTTCTGCCAGCGGAGTCGCAGTTGCTCATTTCTCCAGTTTTTATGCGTACGCATGGGTCCCAGTGTGCTTAGAGGTGCGCACAGTTTCACGCCAAGTTCCTTTTTTATAAATCCCAAATTTGCGGGAAAATTTACATACGCATGTACGTACGCAAGTCACAGAATCAATCAATCAGATTCTAACCTCTCCATCATGGGCAAGACCAAAAAGTTGTATAAGGACGTCAGGGACAATATTGTAGACCTGCACAAGGCTGGAATGGGCTACAAGACCATCAGCAAGCAGCTTGTTGAGAAGGAGACAACTGTTGTGCGATTATTTGAAAATGACAGAAAGACAAAATAACCATCAATCGCCCTCGGTCTGGGGCGACGATCATGAAATGCATCTGCGTTTCCTTGTCTTAGTACTTCTCAATGACAATAAGGTTGAATCTAATCTATTCTAAAAGATAAATGATTTAGTATAATAACAACATAGCGAGGTATCTGTTTTTGCAAAACAACCTCTCAAATGTTGTAGTTTAATCGGGAATCATATTTAATTGGATCTGTAATTATTATAGGCTACATATTATACCAATACTTGGATGCTATGACATTATCATAAATAATAAGGTAAACAGTAGGACGAATCACGTTTAAACTGATTCCGTTGTCGATGCAGTCTGGAACATGTTATATATGGTCTGGCGAGAACGTTTGTTGCGCGGAAATTGACTGATTGGGTGAAAAGTATTTTTTTTCTGCGTTCTGTCGGGCGTTTGACTGACCATTTATATGCAACGTTTGCAGGAAAAGTGCTATAGAAATAAAAAAATATTATTATAGGCAACTATGGGCGTCAAAAAGGGTGGGACAAGACACTCGTTCACGTGTGCAACAGAGTTGATTGGAAGCAGGCGTGGAACTTGCAAATTCCACTGGCGTGTGCACCGTTTTATAAATCCGAATGTTGGTGACGGAAATGTTCTTGCTTTGCAAAGGTGCGTAGGTACGCAAAGCGTAGGTAAGCAACGCTTTATAAATTAGGCCCCAGGTCTCCCCACAGACCTGCGACTCATCACAGCCCACAGTAAAGGGCCCTCCAAACTCATCACAGCCTACAGTAAAGGCAGTGTTTCCTCTACATGCATTTCATCGTGGCGGACCGCCACGATGGAATTTCCTCCGCCACCATTCAGATTTCTCAACCCAAAAAAAAAAAAAAAATTTAGGCCGCTTTTCAGACCTTCACAGCGCTAGACACACCCACAAGCGCTGAAACTGGACCAGTCCGTGTGTGTCGCGAGTATTGAACTTGAGGCTGCGTTCGTAAATTCGCTCTGAGAGCCCCGGAGCGCACACTGGGTTCAACGTCATAAAGGGACCAAGTCATTTGATTGGACAAGAGGCATTCCGTGAGTGCTGATCAGATTTCCAGAGCGTATTTACGAACGCGCCCTGGCTGTCACCCGAACACCGCGAGCTAGCGTAGTGTAGTGTAGTATAGGATGCGTAGTGTAGTGTAGTGTAGGATGGAGAGAGAGAGGAGAAGCCTCTCTATGTGTTACCTATGTCCAGTGTACTAGAACCACTCTAACAGGAGTGTTTGTCCGTGAATAACACCGGCTATGCCCGGGGTAGAAACACAAGACTATAGCTGGATAAGGTCTACAGGTCTACACGGTCATTTTAAGCCGTCGACCAGCCCTCTACGACCACGGGAAGTCATGTTAAAAGTGAAGATACTTCTGTTAAACTAAGCTAAGCTAAACATCGCTAATCGCTAACTCCCTCCTGGGCTTAAAGTGACAAGTACCGTATTTTCCGGACTATAAGTCGCGGTTTTTTTCATACTTTGGCTGGTCCTGCGACTTATAGTCAGGTGCGACTTATATATCAATAATTCATAATCTCTGACTGACATGAACTGACATACGGTAATCTCTGACTGACATGAACCAAGGAGTAACTTCCGCTAGCGCCTCATACACGATAGAATAGCCATTATACTTGACAATGTGGACATTAAACACGACAATGTGGACATTAAACATGATGTTATGGACCTTATACACAATGTTATGGACGTTATAAACGATATTAAAGTCATTTATTCCTTCCAGAGACTGTTCTATGTTGCTAAATTACCCCCGCGAGGCTATTTTGCTACTTCCGCTAGCGCCACATACGCGATAGAATAGCCATTATACTCGACAATGTGGACATTAAACACGACAATGTGGACATTAAACATGATATTATGGACCTTATACACGATATTATGAACGTTATACACGATATTAAAGTCATTTATTACCTTTCAGAGGCTGTTCAATGTTGCATTGTTTGTAGGCCGCCCTTCATCCTAACTACTTCCGTTTTTCACCAAGCTATCTTTGTCATGGCCTTATACACGATAAATAGTCGTTACACTCGACAATGTGGACATTAAGCACTATATTATGAACGTTATACACGCTATTATGAACGTTATACACGATATTAAAGTCATTTATTACCTTTCAGAGGCTGTTCCATCCTGTTTGCTTGCTCCCGCGACGCCATTTTGCTAACCTTCGTTAGCAACGCGCTAGCTAGCCCTGGCTTTACACTCGATAATTTAAGTATTTCTAACCTTTCAGAAGAAGTTTTAACGTGAATTATGTCCTTCCTGGGCTTACAAATCCTCTCATGTCTCTTCACAGTGCCAGACTAGAGTCAAGTTCAACAGCGTCTTCTTTCCCCGCTGATTCCGCCAAGCCCGTCCCCTTGAACCATGCGACTTATAGTCCAGTGCGACTTATATGTGGTTTTTTCCTCTTCATGACCCATTTTTGGCCTGCTGCGACTTATACTCGGGTGCGACTTATAGTCCGGAAAATACGGTAATAACGTTGTGAAAAAAAACGTCAGATCAGTGTTTTTGTTTTTATTGACAACGGAATTACATGCTGGAAAAACATGCAGACACAGACAATAAGAGACACACGGGAGAAGTACAGGAAAACATTTTATTTTTTTGGGCCATCCTCGAGTTTTGGCTGAAATTACGTTGTTGTTTTGAGCGCGCGTGCGCGTTTCATGCGCGTGCACGCGAAAAAATCGCGAGCGCGCGCTGTGCGCGCGCGGTCAGCACTACCCGCCACCATTGTAAAAATTCCTGGAGGAAACACTGAAAGGGCCCTCGAAACTCATCACAGCCTACAGTAAAGGGCCCTCCAGACTCATCACAGCCCACAGTAAAGGGCCCTCCAAACTCATCACAGCCTACAGTAAAGGGCCCTCCAAACTCATCACAGGCTACAGTAAAGGGCCCTCCAAACTCATCACAGCTGGCTGAACTGCGCCCTTCAGTCGCCAGGGCAAGACAGATCGTTAGCCAACTTGTTGAGCCACTAAAGCGACGGTGCAGCCCCCCTTCTCTCCCCCCACCCTCACTCCCAGCCCCCAACTCCCCAAACCACTCAACCCCAAATGAAGGTCCTTAATGACATTCGTGTGAACACTGACTCCAGAAAAATCTCAGTTTTAGTACTACTAGACTGGTTTAGATCCTACCTACAGGACAGAAGCTATTATGTCTCCATTGGCAACTTTGTGTGCGACCAAATTAAAATGACATGTGGGGTTCCCCAAGGGTCAATCCCCCCTCCTATTCAATCTCTATATGCTTCCATTGGGACGCATCATAAAAAAGAACAAAATTGCCTACCACAACTATGCAGATGACATACATAGCCCTGTCACCAAACAACTATAGCAGGGGTATTCAGCAAAAATTCAACAAGGTCCAGTTAGAGAAAATGTCCTCAAACAAAGGTCTGGAACATTATAATGTCTAGATTGCGTTGATGAGGTGATGGAGTACACGGTTCCATTTATAAAAACTCTATGTGCCATTCGTTCTCTAAACCCTCTGAATACTTAAATGAGGCTAACATAACAATATTGCAGAACATAAAAATGCTGCTAATACCGACGCTTGCATTAGAGCGATGCACGCATTTTGGACTATTATAGCTGTCCAGCCTCAGACTCTCGGAAAACAGCAACCAATTAAATGTTTTTACTCACATCAAAACCTGAGAATCACTGCCTGCCAGCGTTAGATCCCATCGCTGTTTCACTTCAACTTTACGTTTTGACGTCTCTTAATAGCCTTTCTCCTTTTGCACTTTCAGCATGGTATCTACCATAGAGCCATGAGATGTAAACATGGTATCTACCATAGAGCCATGAGATGTAAACATGGTATCTACCATAGAGCCATGAGATGTAAACATGGTATCTACCATAGAGCCATGAGATGTAAACATGGTATCTACCATAGAGCCATGAGATGTAAACATGGTATCTTGAGTTGAGTTGAGTTGAGAATGTTTATTTTGGTCCCCTATACAATTCACAATACAGATATAAAACATTTACACAGTCACAATGCATAACACCAGGACCAAAAAGGTGTAGGCTGAAGCCATGGCTTATTGCGCCTACCCTTGTTACATGCATGTTGTTGGTTTTTTCCCCCCCATGCATGCATAATCAAAACATTGAAACTTTTACAAACAAAATGTCACTTACGCATGTCAACAAAAGTTCAAAAATACCAAACAAAAACTATATTTAAACCTCTGTTTTATACGTGTTAATCATCTTATTTTTAAATATGTTTTTTTTATCCTTTTAGTGTACTACACATTTTCATTTCCTTTTCAAAAGTATTCCATAAGTTTACTCCTTTAACTGTTATACATCTTTGTTTTGCATTTGTTCTAATCTTTGTTTTCATAAACATACATATTCCTCTGAGTTCGTAATTACTCTGTCTAACTTGAAATAGTCTCTGGATACAGTCTGGAAGCATCTTATTTTTTACTTTATACATTACTTGTGCCAGTATGCCATGAAAAGCCATGAGATGTAAACATGGTATCTACCATAGAGCCTTGAGATGTAAACATGGTATCTACCATAGAGCCAGGAGATGTAGACATGGTATCTACCATAGAGCCAAGAGATGTAAACATGGTATCTACCATAGAGCCTTGAGATGTAAACATGGTATCTACCATAGAGCCATGAGATGTAGACATGGTATCTACCATAGAGCCATGAGATGTAGACATGGTATCTACCATAGAGCCATGAGATGGAAACATGGTATCTACTAGGGCTGCAACTAACGATTATTTTGGTAGTCGACTAATCTGTCGATTATTTTTTCGATTAGTCGTGTGGCTTTTCGCTGCGCGTAAATGGCGACGCAGAAGCATAAATCCGGCTTAACTAGCTATCTAACCTAACGTTACGCCAAGCTACAGCTGCTCACAGAGCTAGTTGATTGGCTAGCTAGCATTGCTGGCTAGACTACAGACAGCTCACGTTAGTAGGCTACGCTTGGCGCTGTTTATCTTACAGACAGCTCGCTGGTGGACTCAACATAATTGAAATAGCATTCACTTATCAAGCATCATTCATGATCATCCACCATGACTACCTGGTATTTTAATAGCGACCACCCCTCACTTCATTTCATCTCGCGTTCTCCTGGCTTCAACATGGAAAACCCCTGCTACGTAACGTTACATACAAGCGCCTCTGTCTGTCACACGCGTGCCACAGGGCAAATAAATTAATAGCACAAACGCTCATAGCATGTACAGCCCTGTCCATGAGACGTTGTTTTCCAACATGTAAACATAAACATTACGACCCTAACAATATAACGTTAGCCAGTTGGCTAACAACGTTAGCTAAAACTAACCCAGCTGATTCTTGCATGGCTCCCGTTATTTTTTTTTAAAAATTAAAAGAAAAAACGTTTATTTTTTATTTTTTTTATAATACGATTAGTCGACACAAAAATTCCACGTCGACGAGTTTTTATGATCGACGTCGTCGATTATGTCGACTAATCGTTGCAGCCCTAGTATCTACCATAGAGCCATGAGATGTAAACATGGTATCTACCATAGAGCCATGAGATGTAGACATGGTATCTACCATAGAGCCATGAGATGGAAACATGGTATCTACCATAGAGCCAAGAGATGTACACATGGGATCTACCATAGAGCCATGAGATGTAAACATGGGATCTACCATAGAGCCTTGAGATGTAAACATGGTATCTACCATAGAGCCATGAGATGTAGACATGGTATCTACCATAGAGCCATGAGATGGAAACATGGTATCTACCATAGAGCCATGAGATGTAAACATGGTATCTACCATAGAGCCATGAGATGTAGACATGGTATCTACCATAGAGCCATGAGATGGAAACATGGTATCTACCATAGAGCCAAGAGATGTAAACATGGGATCTACCATCGAGCCATGAGATGTAAACATGGGATCTACCATAGAGCCTTGAGATGTAAACATGGTATCTACCATAGAGCCATGAGATGGAAACACTGCTATTGCTACTAGTGTAGGAATATGCGTGTTTTGTTTGTCTCAAATAGCAGTGTTTACATCGCTTCATTAGGACAAAACAGAGATAATTGTATTCGGTGCACCTGACAAAAGATCGAAGGTCAGTGCAAAACTTGATTCTCTCTCTAAACTAAAAAACAGGTCAGAAATCATAGTGTAATTCTAGACTCTAAACTTCAACAGCCACATGAACTCGATAACTAAATCAGCCTACTATGACCTGAAAAACATAACAAGAATGAGAGGTTTCATGTCCAAATAAGAAAAAACTCATCCATGCATTTGTTTCGAGTAGACTTGATTATTGTAGGCTAATGGTCTACTAACAGGCCTATCTAAAGGGGCTGTTCGTAAGCTGCAGCTCATCCAAAACGCAACTGCTAGGGTCCTAACAAAAATGAATACGTTTGAACTAGGGTTAAGCGTGACCTCAAAACCTACTTATTCAATGTCGCCTTTTGATACTACGGGAGACATTGGACATTATAGAACTAGGATCACTAGGCCATTACACCATACTCGTGTTTTGAGATTTGTGTTGACAGGAAAATGGACCCGGGTGCTGATGAGGCACTGTCAGCTCCAAATAGCACCTAGAGCAGTACTGGAACCGGTACAAGGGTGTACCAGGACCACCATCAGGTTGTATTGCTGTCATCTTTATTGTCTCTATTGTGTTGTTGCATCATAACTGTGCTTAAGTTTCTCTTTTGGCAGGACCTGTGACCATACTGGATGCAGAACGATGCAAATACAACACAACATTTATGGACAGTGTGTACGCCGATAATATGCAAGGAATTTTTCCTGGATACATGGTGTACAGGTTTTTGCCCTTGCTTGCTTGCTTTGTGCCGGTGGTCCTGGCCTCCCCTGGGGGACCGCTGGGTACTGGTAAGCAAACTGGCTAGTAGTCGCTCTATTGGTAGAGGGCTGCAAGGGAATTTTTCCTGGCTACATAGTATACAGGTTTTTTACTTTTGCCTGCTCGCGGCTCTGTCAGTATTGATTGATTGATTGACTGATTGACTGAACATTTTCATTGTGTGAAGCGCATTGAGTTGCATCTTGTAAGAAATGCGCTATACAAATAAAATTTGATTTGATTTGATTTGATTTAACGGATCACCTAACTCACGGATCGGATCGTGTCACGGTTTTTGAGTCACGGATCGGATAATTTTTCGGATCAACACAAAACATTTTTGTTTTTATAAAAACTGCTTTTTCCTTGAATTCTTTAAAAACACCACTTTTACTATGTGACAAAAACCAACAACATTCAAGATGTCAAAACTGGTAATATATATATATATATATATATATATATATATATATATACATACATACATATATATACATATATATATGTATAATATATATAACATATTCTACACTCAAACATTACATAATTATACTGAAATACACTCAATTTAAATGATAGGAGAGAGGGAGGAGGCGCCTGGTTGCAGCAGTGAATCACTGGGCTCTTTAAAGCAGATGAATAAACATGTTTTATGCCACTTTTAACTAAATAATAAAGTGAACCCTTATTTTGAACATGGTATGAAAAAAATGCCTACATTATCAGAAGTTGTCGAGCTACCTTTTTCGTGCCTCCCGTCATAGTTGACAGAGAAGCCAAAGTGCTCCCATACATGGGATTTAAATGACGAGGGAGGCATTTCGAGTTCTTCTCCGCCGAACAACGTAACATGATACACTTGGGCCGCGTTCGTAAATTCGCTTTGAGAGCGCCGGAGCGCACACTGGGTCCGACGTCATAAAGGGACCAAGTCATTTGATTGGACAAGAGGCGTTCCTTGAACGCTGATCAGATTCCAGAGCGGATTTACGAACGCAGCCTTGTTGTTGTGGATTCCCAGCTTCACGTGTAGTGAGCAAACAACGATTCTTTTTCTTTCGCATTATCAACCTATCATTGCGCTTTAGAGTAAAACAAAGCCCGCAACTGTCGCGTCTATCTTTTCATGGCAACTCTACATTGTGATTTACAAGAGATATTAAGTAAGATATTAAGTAATATTATTACTTGTTAACAGTGATACAGTATATAGGTTTGCTTCTCTGTCCACTTTATCCAAGCTAGACCCCCTGTATCATTCGGTTCTAAGATACATCACCAATAGTTCCTTCAGGACCCATCACTGTACACTGTATAGTCTTGTTGGATGACCATCTCTTTCTGTCAGAAGGCTCCAACACTGGTACACTCTTGTGTTTAAAATCATCTCTGGCTTCTTACCGAATTATCTGGGCCTGAAGTTCATCGCTATACCGAGTGGCTCGGGTCTCAGGTCTCGTAGATGGCTACAATACAAGGTGCCACTTATCATGAACAATGTTGGAAGGGCAAGCTTGTCTTATTATGGCCCTTGGTCTTGGAATGACCTACAGACTACTTTTAAATTAGAGGCCCTTATTTCCATAAGTATCTTCAAGCGTAGATTAAAGGATGTGGTCACCGCTCGCTGTACCTGCTTTGGTTAGACTTCTCAATGTTTTAATCACCTTGTAAATACCCCTACCATTGTTTGTCTATTGTATTGTTGCCACTGTCTTATGTCCTGTCTTGTTATCTGAACTGTTTTTTAAGCTACTATTTTGACCCTGTCTTGGCCAGGTCTCTCTTGTAAAAGAGGTTTTAATCTCAATGTGACTTCCTGGTAAAATAAAGGTAAAAAATAAATAAAATAATGCAATTGATCCGCGGTACACACGCGTTCCGAACCGTGGAGGGCGATCCGAACGGATCACGGATTTTCCGTGATCCGTTACACCCCTAGTTTGAACACATTACACAAATCCTGAGATCCCGACACTGGCTACCAGTCTCTCACAGAAAATGGTCTTGGACCAAAATACATTTCAGATGTCCTCCCTCCCTATATTCATATCAGACCTCCTCCCTATATTCATATCAGACCTCCTCACCCTGTATTCACAGGGCTTGACGCTTACCTTTTCCCCAGGTAGCACTGTGCTACCATGTTGAAAAATTTAGTAGCACAGCAAGAATTTCAGTAGCACAATGAAAATTGCGCAATTTTCGTCAACAACGACAACAAATTATCATAATCATAACATATCAAAATGATCATAACCGGCTCTTGGCCGTAATAAAAATGGAGACTCACACAATGTAAAGGGGAAGTAAGAATATTAATTTCAGTTGGCCCACGGTTCGGTATGAACCTCGGTTTTTGGGTCACGGTTCGTTTTTTTTTTTTTTTTTAAATGCCACTATTTATTTACAAACTGTTACTTTATTTTGCTCATACTTATTGAACTTTAACATTTAGACACATTCCAGAATATGACTGGTAAATTGTATAGTATAAATATATATAAACAAAAAACACTTTCAAATGTAAAAAAATTACATAAACACTTTCAAATGTGACGTGTTGTGGATTGGAACTACGGATCATAAGCTTTCAAATGATGTGTCATACATTGAAATCCGAAAAAAGATGAAGTTAGAATCATTTGAATGTTAGACGTCAGGCACATATAGGGTTAACCTCTTTGTAATGAAACCGGAAGCAAACGCTGCGAGCAGCTAGCGGCTAACAAAACACAGCGCTATGCGCATTTTAAGCGCATATAGGACTCGCGTGAAGCATTTCTGCGACACGCGTTTCTGTTCACTGTTTTCATTCCCTCATCGCTTATACACATAAGTTTGACCGCGCATGACAGTAGTTCAGCAGTCTTTTGGTCGCACTGGTGCGATTGAATGTATTTCCAAGTCGCACAGAAATATATTCACTCGCAAATGCGACCAAAACAGTCGCACTGTCGAGCCCTGATTCATATCAGATCTCCTCCCTCCCTATATTCATATCAGATCTCCTCCCTCCCTGTATTCATATCAGATCTCCTCCCTCCCTATATTCATATCAGATCTCCTCCTACCCTATATTCATATCAGATCTCCTCCCTCCCTATATTCCCTAAGGCCCCTAAGCAGGGGCGGACTGGGATCAAAAAACAGCCCTGGCATTTGCGACACAACAGCCCTATTTCCAAACGCAACATCAACACGGATTGTTAACATAAAAAGCTTGAGATAACCAGACTCACTAGAATCGAATGTAGACATTTGGAACACAAATGTAACACACACACGCACACGCAACTGACACACTACAATCGCTGATGAATTCAGAGTGCCGACAACAATCCACACAACGTTATTGAGAGCATAGTATAACCAGTAGTATGCTATAAGGCACATTCAGGACAAATAGGCCAGACCAAAACATGAGAAACAATGCCAACTGCTAAATTCTGAAATCAAACTCACAACAAGTAGGCTAATTCTTTAGATGATCTTATATTGAACTCCATTTCCCAAGCATAGCCCCTACCTAGTGGGGGCCCCTGGGCTTGAGTCATTGTTCGGGCCCCTACCTACACCAAGAAAGGTTAGAAGTCATAAGGAAACATGTTTATTGACTGGGCAACACAGTGTAAATACAGTACTAGCCTGATCTTGGTCATGTGAACCAGCTTCATAAAATAAACCAGAAACACTCATTCTGCAGTCTGCACGTTTTATTCTGATATTAACCAGCTTGTTAACATTCAATTTGTCACATTGTATACCCACAAACCATATTACTGTGTTGACGCACTTCAGGGGAGTGTGTTCATTTTCTGCTGTGCACCGCTCCCCTCTTTCACTTTCCCATAGTCATGCTCCCTCCGGACTCTTCAGAAGCAACACTGAGTCATCTAATAAAGTAACACTATTTAGGAGCAGTAACTAGTCTGCAGTAGGGATGGACGGTTTTTCGGTTAAACCGAAAACCGGGGTTTCTAAAATTAGAAACGGTTTTTTATCAAAACCGTCTGAAACCGGATTTTTTTTTTTTTTTTTTTAAGAATAAAATAGAATAAGAATAAAACTGGAACATGTCACATGTTTGTCGTGTGTGAAAATAAAAATAATACAGTCTGAATCTGCCGCACAATGAGTGAGAGGTTTGGTCAGTTGTGAAGAATAACTGAGGATTAATATCTAATTGGGATTATATTTAAGGGTAACGAATCACTCTATGGGAAAGATAGTTGCCTTCAGTTATTGGTAGATAGGAAAGGTTTTTTACAATTACTCGCTTACATTTAATAAGATCCTTTTCGCTGCTCTCTGTAAAGCGCATTGGGTCACTTTTGTGAGAAATGCGCTATAGAAATAAAATGTGATTTGATTTGATATCAATCAATCAATCAAACTTTATTTATGTTCTATAGCACAAATCATGCATTGAATGTAACTCCAAGTGCAGTATTTACTAAACCACAATATAATAAAACAAGAGCTATACGGATCAAGAGTGTTTGTGCACAGCGCCACTGTGTGTGAAGGCGCTACTGAAAGTGATGACAGAACGCATGTCTCAGAAGATACGCGGTCACTTAGTGACGCAAAGGTAGTTCTGTATTTATCTCTATCTGTATTAGTACATTTATTTTGAAAGCTCTATTTTGACAGCTCTACCATGGGCACTTTTATTTTGATGGGGCATTCTTTGTTGATTGACTTAGGACAGTTCAGGACGAGTCAGTCTCGCGGCATGTGGTTTTTATGAAAAGCTTTAAGTATGTTCACTGCATAATTCTAAGTCTAATATTTCAGTGATTATTGAGCAGTATTCAAATATTTAAATACATTGAGCAGCAGCTGAAACTTTGTCTAAGAACCAAGATATTGAGAAAGCAGTTCATTCAATGAAGACGCTGTTCCAAGAGATGATCTTCCGTGCAGGCGTGCACCCTGGATCAGCGGAGCTGGTGTGTTAAGTGTTCATGTGTTTTCATGTATGGTGTAGCTTACAAAAGTCTGCCTTTCCACTTATATTTGTGAAACTAAGTAGCCTAAATGTGTTGCGACTGTGCTTACGGTGTTTTAATGGTGTTCGACATGAGTGTATTGTAGCAGTAGGGCTCAATTATTTGAAATTGGCGCTCTTTAAACCTTTTCGGTTAACCGGAAAACCGCGGTTTTAGTCTTTGACGGTTTTTCGGTTTCAATAATTGGAAACCGTCCATCCCTAGTCTGCAGACTTCAACCATACTCAACTATCATCACTTCTATTCAACACATGGACAACGCATTATTGGATAACGTTTACGTTAGCCCAATATTGCTAGCTTATAGCAAGGAGTCTGGCTAATTAGATGGTAGACTCGCCAGCCAATGAGGGGGCTCTTCACGAGTGCTTCGCCAACCAATCAGGTAGCGGTATTGCTCTACCATCCCCTACCATCCCAGGTTCCGCAAATTCACGGCCCGGGCACCCGCGCAGAGCTGCATTGACGGCCCGGGCCGGTATAATATGTTTTGGCCCGCGGTCTGCTGAAATAAGTTATTTTCAATGAAAATCACCAGAGACAAAATTACAAATAATATATATATATATACAGTATATATATATATATATATATATATATAAAAAAGATAATACATTCTGAGCGGCCCAGAGTCTTGCGGCCCTCCTGGCATTTGCCAGGCATGCCCGGTGGCCAGTCCGCCACTGCCCCTAAGGTCAGCTGCTGCATGCTGCATTTGTTTTTATTCAGTCGTTTTTATTTTCTTGCTATGCTCCTCTTGCTGTATTTTTAAATAATGTATGTAAAGCACTTTGAATTGCCCCTGTTGTATGAAATGTGCCATACAAATAAACTTGCCTTGCCACTGGCAGCATTGATTTTACAGCAGTGCAATGACCCTCACCACTATACAACAAAGACTTACCATCGGTGTCTTCCATCTCCACTTCTACTTCGACCTCTTCTTTCACCATCCCTCCCTCCTCCCTCATTTCTTCTCCTCCATCTTCTTCTTTCACCATCACACCCTTCTGCATTACAGCTGCACCTCCATCTTCTTCTTTCACCATCACTCTCTTCTCCTCCACTTCTTCTTTCACCATCACTCTCTTCTCCTCCACTTCTTCTTTCACCATCACACCATTCTCCTCTACATCTTCTTCCTCCAGCTTCACTGCCACCATCTCTGGACCCCACTGTGTGATTTTCAGGTCTGGAAAACCACAGTCACATCTGGGGGACTCTGTGGACTCTGGTTCATACATGGTTACATGAGCTGAAGAGGACCTGCAGCTAGAAACAATGGAGGCACAAACAGTGCAGAGTCAATTATAAATGACAGCCAACCAGTTCACTGAAAGCCCATCTAGACTGACAGGACATGTCCTGCAAATGCAATAATCTATGGATTACTGATTGCATTTCTTTGTAATTAAAGGGTCTGGAAAATAGACATTAAACGTTTCCAATTAGTATTTTGATATTTGATATTTTAAATAGTTAGGCTAGTTAGGCTCAACTTAGGCTCAACTTCCTGGTCAGACAGAGGGCTGTATGGGCGTGGACTTTGCACGCTTGACTGGCAGCTCCCTTTCAAGCAAGCTTGCTGCGTTATCATACATGACATTCATCTATTAGATGTGCTTATAGTTCTGCCCTTTAATTACCAAATGTTTAGCTGCTGCTGAAATGTACTGAGCTAATACAATGACTTGGCTAAGATTATAGTTATGCACCTGGCAGTATAATTCATCATATCAATTCAATGACCACCATTAGCATACTGTACACCTGGCACCCTATGGTGAATTATTGAACCAGGGTTCGACAGGAACGCTTGCCCGGAGCAAGTAAAAAATTCACCGGATTTGTTTGCGCGAGCCCGACAACGCTGCTGGATCCTGGATATTTTTACCTGTGTGCAGGAAGAACAACAGACGGCGCAGGCGCCAGACCAGACTAGATGATCGTGGAGTGAAGATATTATTATTATGCCGTCTGTTGTTCTTCCTGCACACAGTTAAAAGTATCCAGGATCCAGCAGCGTCATCGGGCTCGCGCAAACAAACCCGGCAAATGTTTTACTTGCTCCGGACAAGCGTTACTGTCTCACCCTGTGAACACAATAGGCTACTTGTAGACAGGATTCACAGCATGTGTATGACTTACTGATCAGTTGTACCACAATGGTGTTGTCCTCCTTTTCTAATTCGCTGCCGTATTTTCACAATATCCTCCATGTTTAGTTTCTTCCCACACTGGACGTAGCACTGGCGCATGTCGTCATGACCAGAACAAGCAGAAGCATCCATCATTGCCCAGATGGGGAGTTCACAGTGCAGGGAAACCTACGAATAAAAATGATCAAAATATTAAAACAAGAGTGAAGAAATTTAATCAAAACATATTTTATGTAATTTGTTTACCAGAAGTGGAAAACAGTAGCCAAGCTATATGTAGGTCCATATACAGTATATATATATATATACAGATCGGAGCATCCCTAATATATATATATATATATATATATATATATATATATATATATATATATATATTAGGGATGCTCCGATCTGGATTTTTGGGGCCGATACCGATCACCGATTTGTTTCCTCAAGATCAACCGATACCGATACCGATTTTTAAAAAAATACATAACTGACTGGATAGCCTAAATATTTTTAGCTTTTTAGACAAAAGTTTTGATCCATTAGGCACCAAGCAAACGCAGACCCATTTTTATGGCATAGTAAAGGTCTGGCCTATCACCCAGTTAGGGCCTGAAGCCCAAGTCAGTCGATATGGCTGTATAAAAGACATCATAAACGTGGCCTTCATGGTTTACATACTGTTACGTCCTCCTATGTTTTCGGTTCAGTTATCTGTCTTCCCCAGGAAAGAAAAAAAAAAAAAAAAAAAATCGGTTTTTGCGATCGGCCATTTTTGCCGATCACCGATCGAGTCATTTGGAGTGAAATCGGCCGATTTAAATCGGTGGCCGATAAATCGGAGCATCCCTAATATATATGTATCCATTTTGGACACTGACAGAATTGTTGTTATTTTAGCTGTTTACCAAAACATATTCAAGTTACAGTTATAGAATGATATGGCCTTAGAGTGCAGACTAAATGCCCTCTTTAATTTGAGGGTATTCCTATCCAGATTGGAGGAAGGGTCTAGGAATTACAGCTCTTTAGTGGCCCCCTCTTTTTCAAGGGAAAACCAAAAGTTTAGCTTTTTCTGTGTTGACAACACAGCAAATAGGCTGACTATGCCATGATTTTCAAATACCATTTACAGGCCACAGGATAAGAGTGCAGAAGAAATGAAAATAGCGAATGAAAAGGTAAGAGATTACAGATTTGAATAGATCAAGTTTGTATTGTTACATTTAAAATATATAGGGGTGTAACGGTACAGACACATTTCAGTTTGTGGTTTTGAAGTCACGGTTCAGTACCTTTTCAGTACAGCAGTGTAAAAGTAAGTAAGTAAGTAAGTAAGTAAGTAAGTAAGTAAAGCTTTATTTACCTTTCGAACATGAAATGCAATCTTTTACAGAACAAAAAGTGCCATGGATAAGTGGTGGAAACTGTTTGTGCTTGTTTATAAAGGGCTGGTAACATTTGCTGTCTGAAATGCGGACGAGAGGGAACTAGTAGGCCTACGTCATGAGTAATTCACTACGGTAATGTTACAGAGTTGGCTGGTTAACTAGCCAAACAAAGCCACATCTATTAACATGATTGTATTTGATTGTAATGAATAAGTATGTAATAATGATCTTGTATCACTAACGTAGCTCCACCTATGAGCGGCTGCAGCTCTGTACTAGGGCTGCACGATTAATCGATTTTAAATCGAAATCGCGATTTGAGATGATGCGATTAGCAAATCGCAAAGCCTGCGATTTGGGATACGTTATACAGCGCGTCGGATTCAAAGTCAATGAACGCACACACCCAAGAACAACACTGCACGTGAAACGCCCACGTGTGAATCTGTGAAGACATTTCAGTAGCTAGCAACATTCATGGTGTGGATAAATCGCTTCAAAAACAGCACTTCTGTTGTATGGAAGTATTTCGGTTTTAGGACGACAGATGTGCAACAACAGCAGGTGTTAATGCGCACAACCTGTCGTGGAACAGTCGCTCCATCCAGAGGCAAGGAGAGTTAAGTGAAAGTCCCGTAGCCCAGTCTAACGTTAAGCAAACTAGTGTTTTAGAGTCCTTTGCGGCTGTTACGCCGTATGAAAAGGGCTCACGAAGGCACCGTGAAATAACCAATTCCATCACGCACTACCTCGCTAAAGACGTGGTGTCTATTAACACTGTGAGCAACTTAGGGTTTAAACAAGTCATCCAAACGCTGGATAAAAGATATGCGGTTCCCTCTCGCACGTACTTTAGCCATGTGGCCATCCCAGAAACGTACTTTAGTCATTTGGCCATCCCAGAAACGTACTTTAGTCATGTGGCCATCCCAGAAACGTACTTTAGTCATGTGGCCATCCCAGAAACGTACATGCGGAATGTAGTAAGATACTTGAGACGGAGCTGACAAATGTGGAGTACTATTATACATATTATATTATTATATGCAACAACAACAACCGATCTGTCGGGCAGGACGACCGAGCCGTATCTCAGTCTCACCGTGCACTAGGGATGGACGGTTTCCAATTATTGAAACCGAAAAACCGTCAGAGAGTAAAACCGCGGTTTTCCGGTTAACCGAAAAATACAGTAAAAAAAAAAAAAAAATTTGAAAAAAAAAATGAAAAAAAAGAGCGCCAATTTCAAATAATTGAGCCCTACTGCTACAATACACTCATGTCGAACACCATTAAAACACCGTAAGCACAGTCGCAACACATTTAGGCTACTTAGTTTCACAAATATAAGTGGAAAGGCAGACTTTTGTAAGCTACACCATACATGAAAACACATGAACACTTAACACACCAGCTCCGCTGATCCAGGGTGCACGCCTGCACGGAAGATCATCTCTTGGAACAGCGTCTTCATTGAATGAACTGCTTTCTCAATATCTTGGTTCTTAGACAAAGTTTCAGCTGCTGCTCAATGTATTTAAATATTTGAATACTGCTCAATAATCACTGAAATATTAGACTTAGAATTATGCAGTGAACATACTTAAGCTTTTCATAAAAACCACATGCCGCGAGACTGACTCGTCCTGAACTGTCGTAAGTCAATCAACAAAGAATGCCCCATCAAAATAAAAGTGCCCATGGTAGAGCTGTCAAAATAGAGCTTTCAAAATAAATGTACTAATACAGATAGAGATAAATACAGAACTACCTTTGCGTCACTAAGTGACCGCGTATCTTCTGAGACATGCGTTCTGTCATCACTTTCAGTAGCGCCTTCACACACAGTGGCGCTGTGCACAAACACTCTTGATCCGTATAGCTCTTGTTTTATTATATTGTGGTTTAGTAAATACTGCACTTGGAGTTACATTCAATGCATGATTTGTGCTATAGAACATAAATAAAGTTTGATTGATTGATTGATATCAAATCAAATCACATTTTATTTCTATAGCGCATTTCTCACAAAAGTGACCCAATGCGCTTTACAGAGAGCAGCGAAAATGATCTTATTAAATGTAAGCGAGTAATTGTAAAAAAAACTTTCCTATCTACCAATAACTGAAGGCAACTATCTTTCCCATAGAGTGATTCGTTACCCTTAAATATAATCCCAATTAGATATTAATCCTCAGTTATTCTTCACAACTGACCAAACCTCTCACTCATTGCGCGGCAGATTCAGACTGTATCATTGTTATTTTCACACACGACAAACATGTGACATGTTCCAGTTTTATTCTTATTCTATTTTATTCTTCTTCTAAAAAAAAAAAAAAAAAAAAAAAAAAACGGTTTCAGACGGTTTTGATAAAAAACCGTTTCTATTTTTATAAACCCCGGTTTTCGGTTTAACCGAAAAACCGTCCATCCCTACCGTGCACTTCATACATTACGACTTTGAGTTGAAGAGTTGCCTGCAAACGGTATACTGTCCTGCTTTATCGATTTCAATGTTTACAGAAAGGACCTATTATTCTTTACTGGACATTTTTATTATCACTTTATTTAACTTGATTGCAGTATGTGCAATATTTAGATGCTGCTCCTGAGCCATAATTGAGTAACCTTGTTTGTAGAAAGGTCCTATTTTATTTTCATATTGGAATTGTTAAAACATGTGGACACTTGTTGAGAGAAACAAAATCACAGCTGTTTAAAAAAAAACATAAAATAAATGTGTTGTTCCAATTCATATCTTTTAAGTTCTCATCCTTACATTAGAATTAGAGCAGTTAACAGGTTGATGGTATCATGTGGTAATGCTCTCTGAAATTAGTCCATGATAGACAGATTCATCCAATCACCTGTATTTTTGAAAGTACCTAGCCTTTTCCAAACAGCTTCCAATGAAGCTTTCCTATATGGTTGTGTGAAACAAACCATCTGAGTCAGGTTAGTAATGCTCCATCACATCTATTATACAGTGAATCTTAAACTGAAGCTTGACTTTAAAGCAACCCAACGTAAGTTTCATGTAAGTTTAGTTCTTTCACTCGTAACTCGGGCTGTGGGGCTGCTAGAGACGGGAGCCAATGTGTGCTCCAAAGTCCCCTGAAGACGTACAAACAAACTGCACGTTGATACGTCCTAGCCGGAGATATGGCCGCACTTTACAAAAACCTCTTTAAAAAATAATCATCGCAAATTAAATCGCAATCGCAATATGAATATCTGTCAGAATAATCGCAACTAACTAGATTTGTTCCCCAAATCGTGCAGCCCTACTCTGTACTGACCATTGTATCTAGCAGCTCTCTGCTTCATTCATCAATCACTCCAACTCCTACCGTCAGGTCGGCGCCTCCGTTGTTGTTCAAGCTAGTGTCGCTTTCCCAGTCTTTGTGTAATAAGTGAACATGTTGTAATGTTTGCCCTCTAGCACAGTTATAAACTTAATAAATGACTCGTGTTGTCTTCAGTCTCAGCAATGTGTGCGTTTATGGATCCACCATTTTAGTTTCAGGTCCCGCCGTTTCAAATCCCGTTCCCTGGTCTCGCGGGAATAGCTGACGTCTATTCATCAGAGCAACGCATCCGGGTACTTTCCCCTCCCGTAATGTCCACGCCCCTTTTGGGTGATAGAAGCGGAGAAGTTTGACTGGCGGTTGATTGATTGATTGAAAACTTTATTAGAAGATTTGCAGAAGTAGGTACATGAAAGTACATATTACATACACGGTCAACTAAAAGGATAAAAAAAACAAGAAAGCCACTGGCCTATTTCAATTGGGGTCCTTGATTCTCAATTCATCGTTACATGTAAGACAGACAAAAAAAACTACTACTATCTACAAGATAATACAGACAAATAACTATTACTATCTACAAGATAAACATACATCCATCATGGGAAGAACAATACAACAAAACATAAGGTATGTACAGCGGGTAGGACAGGTGGGGACATACACCACAGGTGGGGGCGGGGGACAAAACACAAAGTATGTACAGTGGGTAGTTCGGGTCTTTTAATCAGATTTTTGATTTAGAGGGTCCAGTTACGGATTGCAGCCTCCTGTAAATGTTTTTTGAGAGTGGTTTTGAAGGTGGGCAGTGTTTTGCACTCCTTTAAGATTATAGGAAGGGCGTTCCACATTTTTACTGCATAGTTTGCAAACGAGTTTAACCCCTTGTTTGTGGTGCAACGCGGTTGAACGTGGTTCGTGGAGCTTCCTCTGGTGTTGTATGTTGTTGTGTCCTGTTTATACCGCCAGTGGGCGCTAGTATGCTAGTGATGTATGCAGTTACGGAAGTGATGTATGCACTTACGGATGTTAAGGAGAGGAGTTGAATAAACGTGCGAAGTGAAGAGCAGCTGCGTGTCTCCCGGTCTCATTCTTTCCTAACTTCTTTCTTACTACAGAATACCACATTTTTGGCGACGAGGATGGCTATTTCCGTACCCTTACCTACACCGTTCATGCCTGTGCCAGGCGAACCTGCTATTTCTTTTCCTACTTGGTTGAGAATGTTTGAAAATTACATGCTCGTAATTGATGCTACCGGAGAAAAATGGCCGGAGGAAAGAAAGCGTGCGGTTCTTCTCCATGCACTTGGGACCGAAGGACAAAGACTGTTCTACACTCTAAAGGATACGGGTGTTACCTACACTTCTGCCGTGGATGGACTGAAAAAGTACTTTGTTCCTAAGGTGAATGTGATTGCTGAACGTCACAAATTTCGACAGAGAGCTCAGGGTCCTGACGAGACGGTTAATCAGTTCCTTGCTTCATTACGCAAGCTAGCTGCAGCTTGTGAATTTGGTGCCATGGAGGAACAAATGATTCGTGATCAACTGATTGAGCGTGTTGCTAATACACGCATACGAGACAGACTTTTGCTTGAATCGGACTTGTCTCTGGACAAAGCTACTTCAATGGCCTTACAAATCGAGGCTGGACTACGGAACTCCAACGTTCTCTCTGGAGCTACAGCTTCGGTGAGAGCCATCGAGAAACAGCCGACGAGGAGGAGGTTCGACAAGGGCAAGAAGAAAGCTCAGACGACGACTGCACCTGCCACGGTCTACAGCCAGCCAGCTACAACTGGGAATCAGCGCGCCTGCTTCCGATGCGGATCCACAGGACACTTAGCTAACAAGCCTACATGCCCGGCGGTTAAGGTGACTTGCAATACATGCGGAAAAGTTGGACATTTTTCCAAGGTGTGTAGATCGGCTCAAAAAGAGGTGCGTGAGGTAGTGGTGAATGACGTTACTGTGCTTTACATGCAGGGGGCCGTCGTGAATGATAAAATTATGTGTACTGTACGAGTTGATGCAAATTATCATTCCCATGATGTTGAGCTGATAGTGGATACAGGCTCATCTGTTTCTATTATTCCAGAGAGTACTTACCAGACACTTTTCCATACATGTGTCCTTGCTGAGCCTACAGTGAATCTGCTTACTTACTCCAGAGAGAAAATTCCTGGTAAAGGTTGCATGCATGCTACAGTTGTTCATAATGGACATTCAGTTACAGGTTCATTGATAGTGGTTGAATCAGGAAATGCATTGCTGGGACTAGATTTATTTGTAGCATTGCAGATGTGCATTGAGGGTAACAAAATTATTACTGTTAGCTCTGCTAGCTCTCCTACTGTGCTCCGAGCACCTACTGTACAGAGTACGACTCCACAGACCGAACCAGAGGTTCTAGTACAGGAGTTAGGGTGTGCAAAAGGTTTTATGCACAAAATACAGGTTAAACCAGATGCTGTGCCAGTACAGCAGAAACTGAGGAGGCTTCCGTTCTCAGTGAGGCAGGCTGTGAAAGATGAGCTCGCAGATCTACAGGAAAAAGGCGTTATAGAACGTATAGACGCATCTCCATGGGTTTCCCCTATAGTTGTGACCCAGAGAAAGGGGGGAGGAAAGCCTCGCCTGTGTGTTGACCTCAGAGAACCTAATAAGGCAATCATCAGTGACTGTCATCCCTTACCACACATGGATGAACTGTTCGCTGAGCTCCGTGGAGCCACAGTCTTTTCTACTATAGACTTAGCCTCTGCTTATCACCAGTTGCCATTGCATCCAGATAGCCGTGATTTAACTGCGTTTATCACGCATGAGGGTCTCTTTCGTTTCTGCCGAGTGCCATTTGGCCTCGCTTCTGCTCCTTCAGCTTTTCAGAAAATGATGTCGACTGTACTGACAGGCCTGCCAGGCGTACAGGCCTACCTGGATGATGTGATTTGCTACGGCATCACACAGCAGGATCACGATGTCAGCCTACGGAGAGTGCTACATGCTCTAAATGAAGTGGGACTTAAACTGAACATGCACAAGTGTAAGTTCAACCAGAAAGCTCTGCGCTTCCTGGGCCACACGGTGTCCAAAGATGGTCTTCATCCTGACCAAGACGGGGTCAGTGCTGTGGCGAACGCGCCTGCCCCGCACGACACATCCTCCCTGCGGTCCTTCCTAGGACTTGCATCGTGGTATAGTAAATTCATACCTGACTTCTCTACTGTGGTGGAACCGCTACGTGCTACACTCAGGGAATCTACTGACACTAAGTTTGAATGGACAGCGGATGCAGAGTCCAGTTTTACTGAGGTTAAGAGACTGATTACTGAGAGTCCTACCTTAGCATTATATGATCCTGAGTTACCTACTTATGTCACTACCGATGCTTCTAACTATGGATTGGGGGCTGTAATGAGCCAGATTCACCCAGACAATACAGAGAGAACCATAGCTTTTGCGTCCAGGACACTTTCTCCTGCAGAGAGAAAGTACTCTACCGTCGAGCGTGAGGCGCTGGCATGCGTTTGGGCGGTGGAAAGGTGGAGAACCTACCTGTGGGGACATCGTTTTGTCCTACGCACAGACCACCAAGCGTTGACAACCCTACTCACTTCCAGGGGTACGGGTCGCGCAGGTCTGAGAATAGCGAGATGGTCTGCACGTCTACCATGCTTTACTTATGATGTCACTTACCATCCAGGGAAACGTAATGTGACTGCTGACTGCTTGTCCAGACTCCCTCTGCCTTCGACAGGAGAGGTGGAGGAGGAGCCAGACAAGGTGACTACAGTGTTTAGTCGTGAAGGTAACCCTTCCTTCCTGGTCTCTGACAACGGATGTCAGTTTACCTCCCATGCTTTTGCAAGCTTTCTGGGAGAGAGAGAGATAAAGCACCTGCGTTCCAGTGTTTATTATCCAAGAGCCAACGGGGCTATTGAGAGATTTAATCGAGTTCTCAAAGAGTGTATTCAGACAGCTGAGAGAATGCACAAGCCATGGAAACATGCAGTAACAGAGTTCTTACTGAACTATCGCGCTACGCCGCATGCTACTACAGGAGCTACTCCCTTTGAGTTGCTGAGGAACAGAAAGATGCGTACAAAACTAAATGTCCTCCCTGTCTCACAACAAATTAAGTCACATGAGAAAGTGCAGGAGACAGTGAGACGCAAGCAACAGGAGAGTAAGGAGTACACAGACAGAATGAGGGGAGCGAAAGTGCCCATGTTCCAAGTGAATGACACCGTACGTGTCCGCAGACCGGAGCATGTAAAAAAGGGATCATCAAGATTCACAGAACCGCTGACAGTAGTTAGTAAAGCAGGACAGAATACATACCTGCTCAGTGATGGTCGAAAATGGAATGCCTCCAAGCTTACACGCTTCCCCAAGGATGCTCTGTCTGGCACCAGTGGTGAAAAGGAGATTGAGCTAGAGGAGTTCATGGTGCCCGAGACAGAGAATGTGTTTAATGAACCAGGTCCAAGAAGGAACCTTAGAGTCAGAAACCCACCTAGGTGGCTGGTAGACTTTGTGCCGTAGAGAACGTACTAAAAGGGTAGGATAGAACACGGTTCTAACTTAGTACAAAAAGGTCCTACAATGCAATGACAAAAGTGAATGTTCATTTCATGTTTCACTGTCATAAACTGTTTATTGTTGTTATTCATTCTGCTGATTCATTCATTTTCATTTCCTTAGTTTTCATTTTATTTCAATTGTACTGACACCAGTCTACAGAATATTGCATTCTTTGAGTATTGTAATTCCTTTAAGAAAGGGGGAAATGTTGTGTCCTGTTTATACCGCCAGTGGGCGCTAGTATGCTAGTGATGTATGCAGTTACGGAAGTGATGTATGCACTTACGGATGTTAAGGAGAGGAGTTGAATAAACGTGCGAAGTGAAGAGCAGCTGCGTGTCTCCCGGTCTCATTCTTTCCTAACTTCTTTCTTACTACAGAATACCACATATGTGTGGGCGTTGTTCACTTTTTGGAAGTATGTTGACAGGTACTTGGGTGTCTTTGTGGTGTAGCGTATCTTGAAGACCAGGCCCAGTGCAAGCTGCTGCACTCTGTCAACTACTCGTAGCCAATCAAGGCTAAAAAAATGAGCAGCGGTTAGATGTGTCCTAGGGTTGAGGCCTAGCAGAAGCCTAACCAGTTTATTTTGGGCTGTCTGGAGTCTTGTTTTATGGGCCTTTGTGGTTCTATAGTACCATGATGTTACGGCATAGTCGAAGTGACATTGAATGAGAGCTCCTGATAGGGTCCTCAGTGTGTTTTTACTGACAAGTGAGGATATCCTGTACAAGAATCTAGTTCTAGTCGGTCAATGGGAATTTCTGGTCTTTGCTACTTTAATCCGATAAAATAAGAAAACCGTAGTGCTTTTTGGATAATAGGAGCCCAAATCCGATGGCCAGTTAGGCAAACTATTATATAGTGTCGTTGCCGATCAATGATCGACGTCGTTATATAGAGAAAATTAATGAAATAGGGGTTGATGCATCAGAGCAGTCATACGTCATCTCCCTGTCATCTGGCATTTGTAGTTCTTCATTTGATCTAGCCTACTAAGGTACTACTTAGTACCTACTAACCCTTCACCCATAATGGCTATCGACTAGTGCTACTGTGCATGATATTTCTATTGTAATCATGGGAGATAAATGTTCAAAGAAGAAATGAAAGCAAACGCTGTTGGGGGGACTGGAGGTGAAGACGTTAGGACCACGGCAAATCAAATGAAGAACTACAAATCCCTGATGACAGGTAGATGACGTATGACTGCTCTGATGCATCAACCCCTATTTCATTAATTTTCTCTATATAACGACGTCGATCATTGATCGGCAACGACACTATATAATAGTTTGCCTAACTGGCCATCGGATTTGGGCTCCTATTATCTAAAAAGCACTACGGTTTTCTTATTTTATCGGATTAAAGTAGCGAAGACCAGAAATTCCCATTGACCGCCATTCAAACTTCTCCGCTTCTATCACCCAAAAAGGGGCGTGGACATTCTGATGACAGGGAGATAATAATAATAATAATACATTTTATTTATGACGCGCAATTGCTCTGATGAATCCTATGGCCAGCGGTGAGGTATAATATTATGGTTTATAGTATATGTGTGTGTGTGTATAAGCATATGTTGAGTGTGTATTGTGTGTGTGAATGTGTGCATTGTTGTTATTGTCATTATTAATGTGTCTTTCTCCTTTGTTGCCTGTTAGTTAGTTTATATGTGTCTTCAGTGGTGTAGTCTAGTTTTTTCTAGTGGGTATACTGTGATTTTGCCCTCCCAGTCAGAGCGACACCTGTCCCGTAGCGACACCCCATAAGCACCACCACACTCACTTATGCATACAGTATGCATCTACACCAGTGTTTGCTGCCTTGGGGGGGTTGGCATGGACTGTACTTGTACATCAAGCTGCCTCACGCTACAGAAACAGGAGATAGGCTCCTGCCCCCTAAGGGCTGTTAGGCTCGAGAACCATCGGTTCTCAAGGCTACTTATGTGGTCTTGACTACATGTCCACTTTCTCACCTGGTTCTTGCTCTCTCTCTGGTGTGCCGACACCATCCTGCTCTCTCTCCTTCTCTCCCTCTCTATCCTCCTCTCTCCCTCTTTTGCTGTCAACCAAAAGGCAAATATAACAACCAGAGTATTTATAATTTAATAAGAGGTATATGTCACCCCTCACAATCCGGACAGACCAGGCAGGCACACAGGTTCACTTTCAAGCTGTTTATTTATCTGAATGTGCAAACAAAATGGTGGTTATTTAATGGTAGGCTCCAGCACAAAACAGCTCTCGCCCCATCTCAACAGCTCACAAAGACGAAAGGGCATCTGCCTTTGTCATAACATCAAATAATTATTAGTTATCATACCATTCATATCATTATAACACACAAGACAAACCATACCCATGGATACAACATACATACAACATACCTGAATGTGCAAACAAAATGGTGGTTATTTAATGGTAGGCTCCAGCACAAAACAGCTCTCGCCCCTGCATGTCAGCAAAACAATACATTCAGAACACGCTACATTGCCGCCATCTGAGCTAAGATGGCTGTTAGCTAGCTGTTAGCTAGTTAGCTCACAACTTTATCCATCCATAAAATACAAATAATGGCATAAAAACCAATGGTAAACATTAATCTCAAATAATACATTCGGTTTATATTAGTGGCAACTCTTTATCAAAGGAAATATAAAACGGGACCGGAGCACAAAATCTAACCTACCATCTCAACAGCTCACAAAGACGAAAGGGGTGAGCTACGGTGGCCTTCGGCAAAACATTAAACGCGGCCAGTCCAACCACCACTAGGGGCACTACACACCGTATGCAGCCATGGGTAAATCAATTCAAAACACTTAACCAAATGATAAAAAGCAAACGATTTTGATGAACTTCAACCTATAACTTAAATATAATTTATAACCCTGTTACACTCTCCCCGCCTGAATTCAACGAAATCGAGACTAACGGGGGAGTAACATCAAATCTAAAGACATCCAAAACACGAGGGACTAACTAGCACCATGAAAGTGTCAAAGAATCCCACCATACCCCATAAGCAACACTTTGAATGAATAACACACATATACAACAATGTGCCCTGTCAAGCCACAAGACTGTTCAATAAAGAACTCCTGAGGGCAGTGCTGCGCATATCACAAACCCTTCACAGACGACGTAAATGGTGCCTTTATACACCTCTCGCATTCAATTCAAACTCAAGACCAGCCAACTACAATGGCACTGCTAAGAGGTATGAAAACACAAACAAAACAACATCTCAAAGGCAAGAAAGCCTATCCCAGTGTGTCTATGCCAAATAAGGAGCTAGCCCACATCTTAAGTTTCTGCGTCTGCACGTTCAACACCCTCTGATTGCTCATGGTTTGAATCAGCCTGTTCACCGGTTTGATGACGCGGCCTACTCTGGATACCACTGTGTCAGCATCGTGAACATGGCTAGATTCTGCTAGCAAGGCACTGGTATCAGCATGAGCGTGGCTATGTGGACACACCATGGATGCAGTGTGCTCAGAGCTTCCCTCCGTCCGCGGACAGGTGGACCCGCCGATCGACTCCAGAACTGTCCTCCCAGAAATCTCTTCGGCCACTACGCCCCCATCCTGGTCCTGATCGGATCTGTTCTCATGGGGAGGGGTGGGAGGGTTACTATCCACTGCACGAAGACTCTCCTCGTGTACCGGAATCTGGGACACCCAGTGCTGAGTACGGGAGGTGTGTCCCACTGCACAGTCAAGCCCCGTGAGTTGCTCAGAGATATCCACGGCTCCATTCTCTTCAGAAGCACAGTCAAGCTGTGTGAGTTGCTCAGATGAGATATCCAGGGCTCCATTATCTTCAGAAGCACTATCAGAGATCACTGAGGCACTATCATCATCCTCGGGCAGGACTGGCAGGAAATTCACACAGAGTAACAGGTTACGGTGGACAACTTTTGACTGGCCTGAGACCGGATTCCGCACCTCATAGGTGTGAGTCAGGGGGTTGATCACTGCATAGACCACATCTCCCCATCGGTCAGCCAGCTTCCTGCGTCCTCTCTCTCCCTTGTTCGCCAGGAGAACTCTGTCACCGGGTTCGATATCCACTCCCTTGACTCTCCGGTTGTAGATCTTGGCCTGACGCCTTTGTTCGTCACTGGTGTGTCTTTCTGCCAACACCATAGCTTCACGAAGATCTGACTTCAGCTCCTCAACGTACTGTGGGAACGAGGTTTCACTGTCGTCTCTCAGAGCGGATTTGAACAGGACATCAACCGGTAGGCGTGGAACCCAGCCGAACATGAGGTAAAACGGCGGATATCCGGTGGTCTCATGCGTGGTGCTGTTGTACACGAATGTCAGTGTGTGTAACATTTGAGGCCAGACGTGCTTGGCTCGTGGAGAGAGGGTCCTGATCATGTTCCCCAACGTGCGGTTGAAACGCTCCGCTGATCCGTTTCCCATCGGGTGATAGGCTGTGGTACGAGACTTCTTAACACCGGACACCTGAAGAAGGGCTGCTATCAACTCGCTCCCAAAGTTGGCGCCCTGATCTGAATGTATTCTTTCAGGGAGACCGTAGTCGCAGAAGTCATCCCACAATGTCCTCGCCACCTGTTTAGCGGTTTGGTCAGGACAGTAGAAGGCGTGAGCCAGCTTTGTGAAGTGGTCCGTCACAACTAAGACGTCCACAGGACGGTTCTTAGAATCCTCAGCAGTCCAGAAATCGATGCACACCAACTCCAACGGTGCTGTAGTCTTGATGCTCTCGAGTGGCGCACGGCCCTCTGGCTCTGGGGTCTTGGCTGCAACGCACCTGGGACAGCGTTTGACATGTTCTCTTACATCTCGCTCCATGGAGCTCCAGTAAAACCTCTGTCTCATGAGGGAGAAGGTTCTATCCTGACCCTGGTGTCCCGCATTGTCATGACACCCACGCAGAGCATCCTCTCTCAGTGACGAAGGGACAACGTACTGCTGCCTCTTCTTCCTGGTTACCGGATCTCTGGACACACGATACATGATACCATCCTCCATCACTAACTTGCCCCACTGCCTCATAAGCCTCAAAGCACCCGCAGTCTCACCAGGCCTCTCTCTCCTTGAAGGTCTCCGGTTCCGCTCGACGTAGAACACCACTCTCGCTATGTCAGCATCTTCCCGTTGCTTGTCTCTGAGATCTTGCTTAGAGAAAGACGGTAACACATCTTGGCCAGTGGACATGACCCTCTGGACGTGGTCTACCAGGACTGTGGACCTGACTCTCGCAGCTGTGTCCCAATTGTTATGACCTTCAAACAGAGCTGACACTTCATCTTGGGACATGGAGCTGACTGAGGGCACAGCTGCGTTGGAGGCTGTCGACTGGTCTTTCCGAGAGGGTTTCTGGGTTGACTGGCGGGCGTTGGACCACCTGAAGGCCTCTTGGACACCATCCCCAGACAGACCCTCTGACTCCTTCAATAGACACTCGTAAGGCTCACTGATCAGGCGCCCACCGATTCTCCTTCCCGCAAAAGGCTCCCTACTAAGGGCATCCGCGACGACATTCTGTGGCCCTGGGACATATTTGATGTCAAACTCGTAAGCAGCGAGCTTTGCAACCCATCGTTGCTCGACAGTGTCCAGCTTGGGCTTAGTGAGAGGGTTGTTGTCTGTCCAGGCGGTGAAAACATGGCCCTTCAGCCAGTGGCTGAACTTCTCGCAGACAGCCCATTTCAGAGCCAGAAACTCCAACCGATGAGCAGGGTACACACTCTGGGCTTTGTTCAGGGTCTTACTCGCAAAGGCTATTGGGCGAGCCCGCCCATCACTGGAGGCAACCTGAGACAGCACAGCTCCTAAGCCGTCAGACGACGCGTCGGTGGAAAGGATGAACGGCTTTGAGAAGTCAGGGTGAGCCAGCATGACGTTGCTGAGTAAGGCCTCTTTAAGGTTCTGGAGGGCCTGGTCGCACTCTGCGGTCCAGTCTGCAGCGGTCAGTTTCCTGTAGGTCACACGCTTCTGTCTCTTCCCCTTGTTACTCTTGTCCGTCTTCGCCTCAGCCGTCAGTCTGAAGAGAGGTTTAGCTAGAGTGGAGCAGTGAGGGATGAACCGCTGGTACCACATGACCAAACCAAGGAATGACTTAATCTTCTTGGGGCATGGGGACTGGCAGTCGGAGGACATCAGGTCTGACTTGGTCATCTCCATTACGGCTCCCACCGTAGCTGGATCTGTTGACACGCCACTACTGTCTACAATGTGCCCCAGGAAGTGGACAGAGCGGCGCAGTAGGTGGCACTTCTTGGGGGCCAACTTTAGGTTGTATGCCCGCAGACGCTCGAAGACGATCTCCAGCCTCTTCACGGCCTCCTCCTCACTGGCCGCGAATACCATCAAGTCGTCCAGGTAGCACAACAAGTTCATGAAGTTGAGGTCCCCAAAGATCATCATCATCATCCTCATGAAACTTCCTGGGCTGTTACACAGACCCTGAGGAAGTCTGTTATACTCATGGAGGCCGACAGGCGAGGCAAAGGCAGTGAACTTCTTACTGTCTTCGTGCAAGGGGACGTTATAGAAGCCACTGGTAAGGTCCATTGTACTGAACAACACGTTCCCTCCTAGAGCTGCCAGGCAGTCTGCCTGATGTGGAAGAGGGTAGGCATCTTTCACTGTCCTGGCATTGAGAGAGCGGAAGTCAGTACAGATGCGCAGCTCGCCATCTCTCTTCCAGACGAGGACAAGTGGAGAGGCAAACTCACTAGTTGACTTTCTGATGATGCCTTTTTCCTCCATTTCATTCAGTGTTGTCCGGAGCTTCTGGTAGTGCGCTGGCGGCACGCGCCGGTACGGAAGCTTGAATGGCCTCTCATCTACTAAGTGGATCTTGTGAACAAAGTCCCTCACTTCGCCACAGTCGAGCCTATCCTTGGAGAAGATATCAGAGTATCTGAGAGCGAGCTTGCACATCTCCTGCCTACAGTCCTCAGAGACCTCACATGAATCGAGATCCAAGTCACTCAGGCCACTCTCTCTCAGAGCTCCCGTCAGGTCAGACGGAGGTGGGGCCCGTTCAGCTGTGACATGTTGACTATTGGACTTTAAACATGGACCATCAGCGGGCTGGAGCTCCTCAACAGCCAGGCATGGATACACATCTGCCAACTTGGCGTTTCTTCTCATCGTTATTGGCTTGTCCGTGGGGTTTATGATCTTCATGGGGACCCATCCATCTCCCCACAGAGGAGTCACCACTCTGCCAACCAGGACGTTTCTCGGGATTGCATGTGACTTTGTTGGCTCAACCACCACGGTGCAGCCCGGGGGTCCACGTGATTTCTCTGGAAGCTTCCCCCACACCAGGTGTTCATGTCCAGGCAGGAGAGTGACGGCTTGGTTGAGTTTGACTGTTCTAACAACGTCGGGCACATCATCACCCTTCCACCGATTGATGCCGGAGAGCATAGCAAGGAAGTCGTCACGCCCCCCAGCCACAGGACCAACTGTCTCAGAGATCATTTTCCAATATGTGTCTGAGTCCTTGAATTTGTGAGTCAGATACTTGATCACATTTGTCCCTATGATGAGCTCATCTACCTGACCCGGGACAACTAGTGTGGGCACCGTCACTGTACATCCATAAACCTCAAACTGTAGATCACAAAGTCTCTTAGGATGGACTCTCTTTCCTCCACATCCTATCAGTACTATATTTAAGTCACTCTGAACATCACTGTCTAGAGTGCCAGCAGCAATGAGCCGCTGTTCAACAGCCTCACTAACAGAGCATGCCATCGAACCTGTGTCCAACATGGCATTCACTGTTACACATCCATTAACAGCCACAGGTGTGTAAAACAAACTATCACTACCATTTAGACGCTGTATGTTCTGAATGATGACTGTCTGACGACTGGGAGCACTCTCACAGACTGACTCATATACTGACTGTAGATCATCACTGAGGGTATTATCACTTAAGCCCATTAGGTTCTGAATCACAAAACTCCATGTTCGCACCCTCTGCCATATCTACTCACTAGTATCTAAATCGTATGACATAAAATTGACTGAATAAATTGTGCCAAAAGAAAATAGATCACTCAGTGTATAAAATAATGACCGACCCAAAACAAAAACACTCACTGTAAACCATTAGTGACAGGCAAATGGCAAATGGCAGTTAAAATCACTTCCACTGCTACCCAAGCTAAATAATTACTAGATCAGTACTAGACTAACTATTCAATTGCCTGCTAAATAATACTGTAGTACTCGTTCTGCGTTGTGTCTGATAAACTTGTCTGCTATACATATAACTGTATCATTCATGGAACCTCAATACATCTATGGGGCTCTTCGACAGCCGGCCTGGGGTCCGTAGGATGTTGGATCGGCGATGGGCTGATCCTTTGAAGTCGCAGGGTCACGGCACCAGTTGTAACCCCTCACAATCCGGACAGACCAGGCAGGCACACTGGTTCACTTTCAAGCTGTTTATTTATCTGAATGTGCAAACAAAATGGTGGTTATTTAATGGTAGGCTCCCTCCAGCACAAAACAGCTCTCGCCCCATCTCAACAGCTCACAAAGACGAAAGGGCATCTGCCTTTGTCATAACATCAAATAATTATTAGTTATCATACCATTCATATCATTATAACACACAAGACTAAACCATACCCATGGATACAACATACATACAACATACCTAAATGTGCAAACAAAATGGTGGTTATTTAATGGTAGGCTCCAGCACAAAACAGCTCTCGCCCCTGCATGTCAGCAAAACAATACATTCAGAACACTGTTAGCTAGCTGTTAGCTAGTTAGCTCACAACTTTATCCATCCATAAAATACAAATAAACAAAACATAACTCAAAAGTAATGGCATAAAAACCAATGGTAAACATTAATCTCAAATAATACATTCAGTTTATATTAGTGGCAACTCTTTATCAAAGGAAATATAAAACGGGACCGGAGCACAAAATCTAACCTACCATCTCAACAGCTCACAAAGACGAAAGGGGTGAGCTACGGTGGCCTTCGTCAAAACATTAAACGCGGCCAGTCCAACCACCACTAGGGGCACTACACACCGTATGCGGCCATGGGTAAATCAATTCAAAACACTTAACCAAATGATAAAAAGCAAACGATTTTGATGAACTTCAACCTATAACTTAAATATAATTTATAACCCTGTTACATATACATTGAATTCATATCAAATCATAACATCATTCTAATTGAATATTGGGTTGCTGTGGGCAATGCAGTCAGATACTGTCTTTACTTACTCTCTCACCTGTAAGAAAATCGTATGTCCAACTACAAAAAACAGACATTTCCAATGAGTGAGGGTTTGTTCCAATGCTTCAATCCACTGTCCATGTACTGTAAATATACCATTATGGTATTACTATAAAGCCCAATTCTAGCAGAATAAGAAAGATTGTATATCTACTTTCCTTCTGCGCCGAATGTACCGCCGACGGCACAAATCCGCACCCGACCGTAATTACCGTAATTTCTAAACGGTTTGTGCTATCGAAAAAAATCCAACTGTCCCTGAAAGCTGAGATGTTGCACTTCAACCAACATATAGGGTATTGCGGTCAAATGTGACGTGACGACATTCTCAGAGTCAGTTTACTCACAGTGATTGGCGGAGCGTTCTGTGGATGAGTTACGTGGAGTTTGGTTTACAACATTTTTGCTAGCGCGGGCTTTTTGGATCTTTAAACTTTAAAAAATGTCTCGGAAATCATTGAGGGTGTCAAAACCTCCATCTCGATTTATCGAGGAGTCAGAGGACGACAGTGAACTTGGGGACGTGATTTCGTCTTCATCAGCGTGAGTAACTTTGTATGTTGTAGCCTGTAACATTTGTAGCCTAACTTTTTGGGTAACTCGCATAATATTTTCCTTCGGGATGACTGAGACTCAAGCTATAATCTTATGTTATATTATCTACATGACTTTTAGCAGCATGCCTTCTGAGGGGAGGAATGGAAGTACTGAGAGGGGAGAGAGTGCACACCGCAGACAGCTTCAGAAGCCGGTCACCAATCAGAGCAACCGGTTGGAAAACGGAGGCAGACCCTGACATTGACCCTGACATTGACCCTGACATTGACCCTGACATTGTGACATTGCCCCCAAACCACCACGGTTTGCTCCCAAAAGGAGCCCCGGAGTTCAGCCCCCCCTCAACACTGGGAATCCATCCCCAGGCGAAATCTTTTTACAGTTTTTTGATGAGGAAATAATGAGAGTGCTGTGTAACAACACAAACAGCAAAGCAGCAAAGAATAAAGAGAATGGTAAAACATTTGCGTGGAGAGAATTGACCCCTGCAGACATGAAGCAGTACCTGGGCATCATGCTTTACATGGCGGTGCTGCACCTGCCCAAGGTGAGAGATTTTTGGAGGAAAGACACCATCTTTCATGTGCCCTTTCAAGCCACCATGATGCCCAGAGACCGCTTCATGGCAATTTCTGCCAATCTCCACATGAGCGATCCAACTGAAGATGTGGAGAATGACAGAAAAAGGGGCACTGAAGAATATGACCTCCTCCACCGGGTCAGGCCACTGTATGGCATGATCAGGAACCGCTGCATGGCCATTTACCATCCCAGGCAACACATCTCTGTCGATGAGAGGATGGTCGCCACCAAGGCCCGGTTGTCCATAAAACAGTACATGAGGGCAAAGCCCACCAAGTGGGGGCTGAAGTTTTTTGTTCTTGCCGATGTAAATGGCTATACCATCGACTACAGGCTCTACACCGGCAAGTCCAAGTTTGCCACTGGGAAGGGTCTGTCGTTTGATGTTGTGGCTGACCTGGTGAACAAGAACTTCCTGCGCTCTGGTTATCACATATATTGTGATAACTACTACACCAGCCCAGCCCTCTTCAGACACTTCGGCCAGCAGGGATTTGGGGCATGTGGAACCTATCGGCAGGGTAGAGTTGGCACTCCATCCTCTCAGGAGAATGCTGTGTGTAAAAGGTAATAACAGTAATAATACTATCTAGACAGAATAATAATAGTAATAATACATTTGATTTTATTTGTAATGCACTTTTTGTTTGAAACACCTCAAAGGACACCACGAGGAACAATCCGGTGGATCAGGGATGCTAACCTGCTCTTTGTAAAGTGGATGGACACGAGAGGGGTGTCCATGTGCACCAATGTCCATCCAGTCTACACTGGCGAGACGGTACAGCGCTGGCAGAAGACAGGTATTGACATAATGCTGTAATGTAACCTTTTGTCTGTTGATGAATAAATGACAGGAGCAAAACACATTGAATTACCATTGTGACAATGTGCACCCTCCTTTTCTCTCCTATCTATCTAGCTGATGGACAAAATGAGAGGGTCCCCATCCCCAGGCCCACAGCTGTCGGGGAGTATAATAAGTACATGGGTGGTGTTGATACATCTGACCAGATGCTGGGGACAAACTCTGTCCACCGCAAAACCAGGCGGTGGCCTATTACTGTGTTCCAGCACTTTGTGGACATTAGTTTGACAAACAGCTACATAGTCCACAAGGAGCTATGTAAAAGCAAGCAGGAGGTATGTAATTGTACTCTACTGTATTTTGCACTGTCCTGTCTTGTCCTTGCACCTTTTGTATGCTTGTCTACTTATTGTTATGCACCAACATTCCAGTTATAGTTTTTGTTTGGTATTTTTATTTTATTTTTTGAACTTTTTGTTGACATGCGTAAGTGACATTTTGTTTATAAAAGTTTCAATGTTTTGATTATGCATTCATGGGGGGACATGCATACATGTAACAAGGGTAGGTGCAATAAGCCACGGCTTCAGCCTACACCTTTTTGGCCCTGATGTTATAAATTGTGACTATGTACATTTTCTTATATCTGTATTGTGAATTGTATAGGGGACCAAAATAAACATTCTCAATCAATCAATCAAAGCAAATTACATGTATGTGTGAAAACCCCCGGCAAGAGTAAATCTGATTCTGATTTTGTTTCAGGGACACATGACACGCCAGGACTTCCAGGAGCAGCTGACTGCCCAGCTCCTGGGAGTGCCACTGCATGGCAGGCCGGAGAGGACCCCCAGCCAGGGCCATTTCCCTGTCCCTGTGAGCGACGGTCAGAGGAAGGGCAAGACCGTGAGAGCCACCCTGGGGAGAAAGAGGTGCACTCTGTGCAAAAGAAACACTCCTTGGAGATGTAGAGAGTGTGGTGTGGGCCTCTGCCTTCAACTCGACAGGAACTGTTTCACTCTGTACCACGACTGAGTACAGTAGGCCTGTCTGTATATAGTTAGTTAGTTAGTCCTCTTCACCCCGTTGAGGGGCATAGGGCGTCCACCAGAGCTCTCCATCTCACTCTCTTTTGGGCCTGGGCCAGCTCACCCCGATGTTCTTCAGGTCTTGGAGTGTGGAACGTCTCCAGGTGTTTTTCGGCCTTCCAGCTTTCCTCTTCCCCTGCGGGTTGTAGTCCAAGGCCTGTCTAGTGATGTTGTTGGAGTCCTTCCTAAGGGTGTGCCCTATCCAGCTCCACTTTCTCCTTTTGATGGTGGTAGCTATGCTGTCCTGGTTTGTTATTCTCCACAGCTCTTCATTTGTGATTCTGATGGGCCACCACAGCTTGAGGATGTACCGCAGGCATTTGTTGACTAACACCTGGATCTTGCTTGTGAGGCATAGCTTGTGTATATAGTCTGTTCTTAATTATTTGTATATAGTCTGTTCTAAATCATTTGTATATAGTCTGTTCTTAATTATTTGTATATAGTCTGTTCTAAATTATTTGTATATAGTCTGTTCTTAATTCTCAGGAAATTTCTAAGCGAGACCTCAAAACCTACTTATTCAATGTCGCCTTTTGCTACTAAGGGAGACATTGGACATTATAGAACTAGGATCACTAGGCCATTACACCATACTCGTGTTTTGAGATTTGTGTTGACAGGAAAAAGGACCTGGGTGCTGACGAGGCACTGTCAGCTCCCAGTAGCACCTAGAGCAGTACTGTGCTTGAGATTCTCTTTTGGCAGGACCTGTGCCCATGCTGGATGCAGAACGAACCACCGCTGGGTGCTGGTAGGCAAACTGGCTAGTAGTCGCTCTCTGTGTAGAGGGCTGCAAGGGAATGTTCCTGGCTACATAGTGTACAGGTTTTTACTTTTGCCTGCTTGCGGCTCTGTCAGTATTGATTGATTGATTGATTGATTGACTGAGAATGTTCATTATGTGAAGCGCATTGAGTTGCATCTTGTAAGAAATGCGCTATACAAATAAAATTTGATTTGATTTGATTTGAATTATTTGTATATAGTCAATTTAATATTTCACTAAAAACCCTCTAAAATCAATTCCGTTTTTGTGTTTTTCTTCCCTCAAAACATTTCAGTAATGTCAGATATTGAAAGCTGAAGTAATCCTGACCAAAGGAGCAAAGGCATTTACTCACAGGACATTATCTGACATTTTTACAGCCAAAACATTACAAAATACTTTTATTCTTGACTAAAAACCTATAAAACCCAATTCTGATTTTCTTTTTCCTCCATGTCACCAGTGTTGGGCACGTTACTTTAAAAAAGTAATTAGTTATAGTTACTAGTTACTTATCCCAAAAAGTAACTGAGTTAGTAACTGAATTACTTCATTATAAAAGTAACTAGTTACTAGGGAAAGTAACTATTGCGTTACTTTTTACCACGGTGCAGCGGGCTAAGTTAAGGTCAGTCAGCCAAATGTGACAAGGAAAAGCTTACCCACTGCCATATTAGAAGATAAATGTGATCTTCTTGTGAAGATAGATTTTTTCTGAGCAGGTTTCAGCAGGGAACTTTTCATATTTATTGCACTTCAACAGACCACAACTGGTAGACATATTGTACTTCAAGTATTTTCTTCATTACAAAAGTTAACAGTTAAACAATATGAAGTGCTTTTAAAGTAGTACTGAAATAGTGCCTGTACTTCCACCGTGAAAACGCCACGTTCACCTCAGAACACTCGGGACTCGCCATTGCTGCGTGTATTTCTCTGATAGTTACAGTGTAATATCTATTATATATCATATATATATCATTGCTTTGTGTATCTCTCTGATAGTTTGAGTGTGTGTGTGATGCTCTGCGCGCATGTGGTTTGTGTGTAGAAACATCCGCACAACACTGAACTATGGTTGGCTTACCATGACATTTTCTCCCAGCTGTGACTGAGGTCGGATGATAATGAGAAGCTTCAGTAGTAACTAGTAACGCGCCGCATTGAATTACCAGTAACGGTAACAGCGTTATAACGATGGAAATAGTAATCAATTAGATTACCCGTTACTGAAAAAGTAACTCCGTTAGTAACGCCGTTTATTTTAACGCCGTTATTCACATCACTGCATGTCACTAATCACTAGAATGGTCATTACTCTTGAACAATATAAGATATTTCTAACCTGTCTTCTATTCTGAATTGCCAACAGAATTGTGCATGCCTCATACCCTCTAACTTTCCTTCAAGCTTGTAAGTAAAATGGTTTAAAATGCAGTTTTCTGATGGAGTATGGCAGCCGGAGAAGATTTTTGTAAAGATTGCTGTGTGAAATCTGCTGGATAAAGGATAGTTATTCTCAAATAATAAAAGAAATATTGATACCATTTAAAAGCCCTAGCTCTTCTCTTTAAAATGGTCATATCATTTTGGCTCTGTGATTTAATATGAAAACACCACAAATGTTCTTGTATCGGAATGCCATATTCCGGAATATGAAAATATGAAAATATGAATATATAATTAGGTCTAAAAGGGTATGACTATTTATTGAAACAAAGTACAGGTATACAGGATATCAGAGCTGGTAGCTGGTGGTCTGATGGTCAGCTGAGGTGAATAAGAGAGAGAGCTGTCCCTGTGCTCTCCACTTTATGTCCTTTCGTATGCAAATACAACTACAACAATGGTCCTATCACAGTCACTACATAGATGTTTGAGGTGTGAAAAAGGGGTCAGTACTCAGGTCAGAAGCCATCTTAAGGTACAGTCAATTCAGGTCATCCATTTTGTCACAGAACAAAAAGTAATAAAACCCCCCGCAGCCAGGAGAATCTTACAGAACTTATGCAAGTCAAAAGGCAAATAATACAGGCCCATACTATACAATTCATGTATGTGTGTGTGTGTTCAAGTAAAATATACTACACCTGCTGTTTGTATTGTGTTGTGTGTTGTGTTTTTGTCTCCCCCTGCTGTTGTCATTTTTCCTAGGTTCACAGATAATTTCTTGGTTCCAGTCCCATCATTCCACACACCTGTTCCTGATTCATCAATCAACCTGGTCTTTCCACTATAAATGTTCTGTGTCCTCAGTGTTCTCTCTCTCCTGTTTTGAGCTGTGGCAGGGCTCTGGTGGGTTGAGCCTTGTTTGGTTTTGTTTGTGATATTTGTTTTGTTCATTTAGATGATTTATGTAAGTTTCCATTTATTATATTACCTTGTTTATGTATTTTGTTTGTTAATCATTTATGTTTATGTGTGCACACAGGGACAGATGACTAGTTGAGATACCCTGGGTTTACATCTGCACATACATAGGACATACCTGCTGTCTAGCACCCCAGTTTAGAGTGAGCACCACCCACTGTACTTTTGAGGTGCCTAGCACCTGTAAAGGGGGGGTGGGTGTTATTATTTTGATTACTTTTATTTGGTGCCACTGTTAGTCCTCTCTGTTCCCTGTGTTGCTGTATCAATAAATATCAAGTTAATCAAGTTAGTTTCCTGGTTTTTGTGTGACTGCACCCTCACTTGTCCAAGTTGTTGCTCTATGTTGCGCCCTTATACCCCGAGTCAGCAGGGGGCGTAACAGGAGCAAATCCCTGCAACCATAGAGTTCTAAAATTTGTAGAAAGTCTTCCCAGAAGAGTGGAAGTGGAAGCTGTTATAGCAGCAAAGGTGGGACCAACTCCACATTAATGCCCATGGTTTTGGAATGACAAGTTCAACAAGCACTTATGGGTGTGATGTTTCGGGTGTCCCAATACTTTTGTCCATATAGTGTATATGGAAACTAAATTATTTAAATATGTTATTGTTTATTCAGATTTACAGAATTGGAATGCTCTGCCCTTGGATCTTAGATCAGCTGGCTCGGTCGAGGTTTTTTTAAAAAACGCTAAAGACTGTCTTGTATACACGTGGCTTTTGGATAGCCCCAAGGGCCTGTCTCTCTGTGTCCTGTTGATGTTGTTGTACACCTGTTGTCTGTTATTTGTTTTTATTTTCACTTGTTTGCCTGCTTTAACCTGCTGTGTCTTTCGCTCTTTTATTATGCTTTATTGTGTTTCTTCTTTGTTATGTAAAGCACTTTATGACCCTTGGTCTGGGAAAGGTGCTGTATAAATAAATGTTACTTACTTACTTACACCATCTATAGCCTCACCCTGCACCAGATCGGACATCAGCTCCAGTCTATGTAAGGGAACCGACAGGATGTCCAACCCTAATCCCTGATCCACAACACCCCTGTGTGTGTCTGTCACCGGCAGGAAAGGAACACTGACTAACACAAATGATTCAGATGCCCCCAATGTTCCTCAGGATCTTCACAGGAACCTTTTCATCAGCCCCCCCCCAGAGATACAAACCCCCCCCCCCCCCCCCCCCCCAGAGATACAAGACCCTCGGTGATAAAAGGTGCGCAATCTGAATCAATTAATGTCTTATCATACACTCAGGGTTCCTACAAGTTTCAACAAGTCAAATTCAAGACCTTTTTTAGACCTCTTTGAATATAATTTTAGACCTATTCGCGACACCATATGATAGCTTTTTGTCATCGTCGAGGTGATGAAATTGGGGATTCGTTGAAGTCATTTATGATGACATCTGCCCCGGACTGGCCTTCCTTCTAACAGAGTCGATCTGTAGTCTGTATTACCCTAAAGGTAAACTAAGATACTGAGGCTAGAGGCGGAGAGATTCACCCTGCTGTTCACTGTCTTACTTGCTTCCTCCTATTGTCATATCCCACAAATAAGCCTCAATAATAGCACTTAGAAATCATACTGGTAATTCAACCTCTCTCAGAGGTTTACCATGGCTACCTTAAACCCTCTCAGAGGGTTACCATGGCTACCTTAAACCCTCTCAGAGGGTCACCATGGCTACCTAAAACCCTCTCAGAGGGTTACCATGGCTACCTTAAACCCTCTCAGAGGGTCATGGCTACCTTAAGCGATACACAGAGGGACACAGATGGACACAGAGGGACAGATGGACAGAGCCAACTGGAGAGAGGGACACAGAGGGACAGATGGACACAGACCCAATGGGAGAGAGGGACAGATAGACACAGAGCCAATGGGAGAGCATCCAGGGGAGTAGGAGAGGGAGTGGAGGGGCGGGGGGCATTGTCTTACGACAGATGACCTAATTCCTCTGCGATACTCGGGAGTCTTAAACGATCGTAGGACGTGAAACCATTCTGAAGGGTGAAGCATCCACGGTGAGACAGATCCTAGTTTACCAGATCCATGCGCCCTCCCATTGCTTTCTATGGGAGAAACTGCTACTTGTGTTAGAAAATCGTGGAAATTCGATAAACGTCTATGGTATTCTGTAGTAAGAAAGTAGTTAGGAAAGAATGAGACCGGGAGACACGCAGCTGCTGTTCACTTCGCACGTTTATTCAACCTCTTCTCAACATCCGTAAGTGCATACATCACTTCCGTAACTGCATACATCACTAGCATACTAGCGCCCACTGGCGGTATAAACAGGACACAACATTTCCCCCTTTCTTAAAGGAATTACAGTACTCAAAGAATGCCATATTCTGTAGACTGGTGTCAGTACAATTGAAATAAAATGAAAACTAAGGAAATGAAAATGAATGAATCAGCAGAATGAATAACAACAATAAACAGTTTATGACAGTGAAACATGAAATGAACATTCACTTTTGTCATTGCATTGTAGGACCTTTTTGTACTAAGTTAGAACCGTGTTCTATCCTACCCTTTTAGTACGTTCTCTACGGCACAAAGTCTACCAGCCACCTAGGTGGGTTTCTGACTCTAAGGTTCCTTCTTGGACCTGGTTCATTAAACACATTCTCTGTCTCGGGCACCATGAACTCCTCTAGCTCAATCTCCTTTTCACCACTGGTGCCAGCCAGAGCATCCTTGGGGAAGCGTGTAAGCTTGGATGCATTCCATTTTCGACCATCACTGAGCAGGTATGTATTCTGTCCTGCTTTACTAACTACTGTCAGCGGTTCTGTGAATCTTGATGATCCCTTTTTTACATGCTCCGGTCTGCGGACACGTACGGTGTCATTCACTTGGAGCATGGGCACTTTCGCTCCCCTCATTCTGTCTGTGTACTCCTTACTCTCCTGTTGCTTGCGTCTCACTGTCTCCTGCACTTTCTCATGTGACTTAGTTTGGTGTGAGACAGGGAGGACATTTAGTTTTGTACGCATCTTTCTGTTCCTCAGCAACTCAAAGGGAGTAGCTCCTGTAGTAGCATGCGGCGTAGCGCGATAGTTCAGTAAGAACTCTGTTACTGCATGTTTCCATGGCTTGTGCATTCTCTCAGCCGTCTGAATACACTCTTTGAGAACTCGATTAAATCTCTCAATAGCCCCGTTGGCTCTTGGATAATAAACACTGGAACGCAGGTGCTTTATCTCTCTCTCTCCCAGAAAGCTTGCAAAAGCATGGGAGGTAAACTGACATCCGTTGTCAGAGACCAGGAAGGAAGGGTTACCTTCACGACTAAACACTGTAGTCAAGAAGCTAATAACCGCCTCTGTAGTTACAGTAGAGACAAACGCCACCTCTGGCCACTTACTGTAATAGTCTGTGAGTGTAATAGCATAACGGCAGTCCCATGTCGCACAGTCAAAGGGACCAACCATGTCAATGGCCACCTTCTCCCATGGTCCACCTGGCAGTTCCACTGGGGTAAGTGGTGCAGGCGCAGTTTTGGCTGTTTTGTCATTGTATTGACAGGGTACACATGAGCCTACTAATGTCTGGACACATCTGTCCATTTGCGGCCACCAATATAGCTCTCGTAGTCTCTGTTTAGTACGCACTATTCCCTGATGCGCTTCATGAGCTAAATTTACAACTTTAGACCGTAGTGTAGTAGGAACCACCACACGGTCGGGGCCTCTCATGACAAGTAGTTCATCCACAGCCAGTTCATCTCTCACTCTAAAATATGGAGCAAGTTCCTTTGTCACATTCTTACTGCATTTTGGCCAACCTTTCTGTATCTGCTGTCTCAGTTGAGTCAGTTCAGGACAGGCCTCACAGGCAGCAGTGAACTCGGTCACAGATATGGCATGTGAGGAACCTGTGAACACAGTAGCCACCATGTCTGGCTCCTCCTCCACCTCTCCTGTCGAAGGCAGAGGGAGTCTGGACAAGCAGTCAGCAGTCACATTACGTTTCCCTGGATGGTAAGTGACATCATAAGTAAAGCATAGTAGACGTGCAGACCATCTCGCTATTCTCAGACCTGCGCGACCCGTACCCCTGGAAGTGAGTAGGGTTGTCAACGCTTGGTGGTCTGTGCGTAGGACAAAACGATGTCCCCACAGGTAGGTTCTCCACCTTTCCACCGCCCAAACGCATGCCAGCGCCTCACGCTCGACGGTAGAGTACTTTCTCTCTGCAGGAGAAAGTGTCCTGGACGCAAAAGCTATGGTTCTCTCTGTATTGTCTGGGTGAATCTGGCTCATTACAGCCCCCAATCCATAGTTAGAAGCATCGGTAGTGACATAAGTAGGTAACTCTGGATCATATAATGCTAAGGTAGGACTCTCAGTAATCAGTCTCTTAACCTCAGTAAAACTGGACTCTGCATCCGCTGTCCATTCAAACTTAGTGTCAGTAGATTCCCTGAGTGTAGCACGTAGCGGTTCCACCACAGTAGAGAAGTCAGGTATGAATTTACTATACCACGATGCAAGTCCTAGGAAGGACCGCAGGGAGGATGTGTCGTGCGGGGCAGGCGCGTTCGCCACAGCACTGACCCCGTCTTGGTCAGGATGAAGACCATCTTTGGACACAGTGTGGCCCAGGAAGCGCAGAGCTTTCTGGTTGAACTTACACTTGTGCATGTTCAGTTAAAGTCCCACTTCATTTAGAGCATGTAGCACTCTCCGTAGGCTGACATCGTGATCCTGCTGTGTGATGCCGTAGCAAATCACATCATCCAGGTAGGCCTGTACGCCTGGCAGGCCTGTCAGTACAGTCGACATCATTTTCTGAAAAGCTGAAGGAGCAGAAGCGAGGCCAAATGGCCCTCGGCAGAAACGAAAGAGACCCTCATGCGTGATAAACGCAGTTAAATCACGGCTATCTGGATGCAATGGCAACTGGTGATAAGCAGAGGCTAAGTCTATAGTAGAAAAGACTGTGGCTCCACGGAGCTCAGCGAACAGTTCATCCATGTGCGGTAAGGGATGACAGTCACTGATGATTGCCTTATTAGGTTCTCTGAGGTCAACACACAGGCGAGGCTTTCCTCCCCCCTTTCTCTGGGTCACAACTATAGGGGAAACCCATGGAGATGCGTCTATACGTTCTATAACGCCTTTTTCCTGTAGATCTGCGAGCTCATCGGTCACAGCCTGCCTCACTGAGAACGGAAGCCTCCTCAGTTTCTGCTGTACTGGCACAGCATCTGGTTTAACCTGTATTTTGTGCATAAAACCTTTTGCACACCCTAACTCCTGTACTAAAACCTCTGGTTCGGTCTGTGGAGTGGTACTCTGTACAGTAGGTGCTCGGAGCACAGTAGGAGAGCTAGCAGAGCTAACAGTAATAATTTTGTTACCCTCAATGCACATCTGCAATGCTACAAATAAATCTAGTCCCAGCAATGCATTTCCTGATTCAACCACTATCAATGAACCTGTAACTGAATGTCCATTATGAACAACTGTAGCATGCATGCAACCTTTAACAGGAATTTTCTCTCTGGAGTAAGTAAGCAGATTCACTGTAGGCTCAGCAAGGACACATGTATGGAAAAGTGTCTGGTAAGTACTCTCTGGAATAATAGAAACAGATGAGCCTGTATCCACTATCAGCTCAACATCATGGGAATGATAATTTGCATCAACTCGTACAGTACACATAATTTTATCATTCACGACGGCCCCCTGCATGTAAAGCACAGTAACGTCATTCACCACTACCTCACGCACCTCTTTTTGAGCCGATCTACACACCTTGGAAAAATGTCCAACTTTTCCGCATGTATTGCAAGTCACCTTAACCGCCGGGCATGTAGGCTTGTTAGCTAAGTGTCCTGTGGATCCGCATCGGAAGCAGGCGCGCTGATTCCCAGTTGTAGCTGGCTGGCTGTAGACCGTGGCAGGTGCAGTCGTCGTCGGAGCTTTCTTCTTGCCCTTGTCGAACCTCCTCCTCGTCGGCTGTTTCTCGATGGCTCTCACCGAAGCTGTAGCTCCAGAGAGAACGTTGGAGTTCCGTAGTCCAGCCTCGATTTGTAAGGCCATTGAAGTAGCTTTGTCCAGAGACAAGTCCGATTCAAGCAAAAGTCTGTCTCGTATGCGTGTATTAGCAACACGCTCAATCAGTTGATCACGAATCATTTGTTCCTCCATGGCACCAAATTCACAAGCTGCAGCTAGCTCGCGTAATGAAGCAAGGAACTGATTAACCGTCTCGTCAGGACCCTGAGCTCTCTGTCGAAATTTGTGACGTTCAGCAATCACATTCACCTTAGGAACAAAGTACTTTTTCAGTCCATCCACGGCAGAAGTGTAGGTAACACCCGTATCCTTTAGAGTGTAGAACAGTCTTTGTCCTTCGGTCCCAAGTGTATGGAGAAGAACCGCGCGCTTTCTTTCCTCCGGCCATTTTTCTCCGGTAGCATCAATTACGAGCATGTAATTTTCAAACATTCTCAACCAAGTAGGAAAAGAAATAGCAGGTTCGCCTGGCACAGGCATGAACGGTGTAGGTAAGGGTACGGAAATAGCCATCCTCGTCGCCAAAAATGTGGTATTCTGTAGTAAGAAAGTAGTTAGGAAAGAATGAGACCGGGAGACACGCAGCTGCTGTTCACTTCGCACGTTTATTCAACCTCTTCTCAACATCCGTAAGTGCATACATCACTTCCGTAACTGCATACATCACTAGCATACTAGCGCCCACTGGCGGTATAAACAGGACACAACAACGTCGTTAGTTTCTGTTGTTTGAATAAGTTATCCACTATTAAGTTCACATGAAACTAAACGGGTACTTCACCCTCAGCTGTGTGATGTGAGCTGCTCAGCAGGCTGGCTAGCTCACTGAACATGCTACGCTAGTTGTCTGTCTACATCACCAAAGTAAAATAACGGTTATTGTTTCAGTTACGAGTAGTAGATACGTTGTATAACCACGGTAACGATACGACAGCACATTTTAGCACCGGGACAGATCAGTGCAGTTGGAGTCGTACTATCTGACATGAGACAATGGGGGTGGGGGTGGGGGGGGGCTTTGTAGAGCTTTGAAGAGCTTTGAAGAGTCGTTACTGACCTTGAGTGAACTCTAACCCTAACCCTAAGATTTGAGCCAGTCAGCTGGTGTTTTAAACCCCCTAACCCTAACCCTTAAACCCTCTCTGGTGATTCTTCAATCCACCCTAATATAGGATTGAATTCACCCTTCTAAATATGTTTTTTAAATTTGTTTTAATTATTTGTAAATATTTTATTCTCCTTGGAATGATACATGCACTCCATACACCGCACAGTCGCATGTAATTCCAAGTTTATGAATTGTAAAACATCTGGAACATCTGTAATCAAGACACCAGATGTTTCAATTCATAAATACCCTATTAATAATAATAACTTAATAATAATATTTGTTTATAATAGTGCTAATAATAATCATCCTAATACCTTGTCAAATCATTGAACCCCTCTTGTCAATTGCTAAAGTAATAGTTTATTATTCATTAAGTGATGGTAAAAATGCCAGCACATGGATATATATAAATATATATCATCCCATAAGGGGGTAAAATGAATGAATGAATGAATGAATGAATGGTCTTTATTGTCATTGCTATAGTACAGGTACCAAACAACGAAATTTGGGAGGGGTGGCTCCCCTGGTGCTAGGAAAGGAAAAAAAAACAAAAAACAAAGAAGGGAAAGGAGCTGGTTTACATAAATATAGGCTATGTACACTATCCACTATACTATACTGTTGTAGTTGTTGGTTTGAGGGATATGAAGAAGGACTAGGAGCACATGGTTAATGTGTAAACAAGAGCTGTGTTTATTGCACACTCTGCATTCACTTCCTCATTCACACTTCCTGGTCGCCTTAAATACACCTCATCACCCTGCTAAGGCACCTGGGTAATGTAGTGAATTCGCCCTGATCACTCAGTGGGTGTCTAGTCACCACACAGGTCCCCCCCAGAATTCACAAACACTGACTTCCCATAACGTGCCGGAGCTCGGAGGACTCGTCCAAAGCGATTACGGGACTCCGGAACTTGGGCTGGACGGAAATCTCTTGGCTGCTGACAGCCTGGCCCGGAACCACTGGGAGGTTTTTTTGTTGTGCTTGTAGGAGGGCGGCCACGACGTGGTGGACGGGCCACCTCCACAGCCCGTTCTCCATCTAGATGAGCTGTCTTCAGGCGGTCCACTGAGATATGCTCCATACTTCCCCCTATGTCAATGATAAAGGTCTTGTCGCCTGTCTCCACAACTCTGTAGGGGCCATCGTAAGGCGGCTGTAGAGGGTTCCTATGTGCGTCGTGGCGGATGAACACATATCTTGCTGATTGGAGATCCAGAGGGACATGGATACGTGGCAGGCTGTGATTTGAAGTAGGGGTCGGCATAAAGGCACTTGCCTTGTCCCATAGATTACGAAGTTGTTCTGGTGCAGACCAGGGAACGTTAACAGAGGGGAAAAAATCACCCGGTACTCTAAGGGCCTGGCCATAAACAAGCTCTGCCGAAGAAGAGAGGAGGTCCTCCTTAGGTACAGTACGAAGTCCCAGCATCACCCAGGGTAGCCTGTCGATCCAGCTATTGCCCTGGAGGTCCACTTTCAGGGCTGCTTTCATGGAACGGTGAAATCGCTCACACAGGCCATTGGCCTGGGGATGATATGCTGCAGTCCGATGTAGTGAAATACCCAACTGTTGGGTGATAGAGGTCCACAATTGTGAGGTGAATTGTGGTCCCCGGTCTGAGGAGAGGTCAGAGGGAACCCCGAACCGGGCGATCCAAGTACCAATGAATCCGCGGGCCACCTCAGCTGTCGTTGTTCCCGACAGTGGAACCACCTCTGGCCACCGTGTCGTTCTGTCCACCATTGTCAAGAGATGGGTGAACCCTCCAGAAGGAGGAAGAGGTCCAACTAAATCCACGTTGATGTGGTCAAAGCGCCTTTCTGGGACTGTGAACTGCTCCAATGGTGCCTTCACATGTCGATGGACTTTTGTGAGCTGGCATGCGATGCATGTTTTGACCCAGTCGCGAATGTCCTTCTTCATGCCATGCCAGACAAATTTTTCTGTCACCAGACGCTGTGATGGCTTCCGGCCTGGGTGTGACAAGCCATGTATGACATCGAAAACCTTCCGTCTCCACATCTTGGGTGCCAGAGGACGGGGCTGGCCAGTAGAGACATCGCATAGCAGTGTCGTACCCTTATCGTCAAAAGGGACATCCACCAACCGAAGCCCTGTAGTCGCCGTCCGAAAGGCCTGAATGTCAGGGTCTGCATCTTGGTCCACAGCCATGCGGGCATAATCGATGCCGAGGTGGACGGTGCTTGTGAAGGTGCGAGAAAGGCAGTCAGCCACGACGTTCTGCTTTCCTGCTACATGTTGTATGTCTGTAGTAAATTCAGAAACGTAGGAGAGATGACGCTGTTGCCTGGCTGACCATGGCTCCGACAGTTTAGACATGACAAAAGTTAAAGGCTTGTGGTCTACAAAAGCAGTGAATGGTCGAGCCTCTAGGAGGAAACGGAAATGTCTGACTGCCAGGTAAAGGGCTAGTAGCTCACGGTCGAACGTGCTGTATTTCTGCTCACTAGCACGGAGCTGCCGGCTAAAAAAAGCGAGAGGCTGCCAAACCCCGTCAATCTGCTGCTCTAAAACAGCACCAACTGCGCGGTCTGAGGCATCAGATGTCAAGGCAATGGGGGCATCTGGCACTGGATGTGCTAGCATGGTTGCATTTGCAAGAGCTTCCTTGGTGGCAGAGAATGATCCTGACATTTCACTGGACCAGTCAACAATGTGCTTGGGAGGCTTGCCCTTGAGGGCCCCATACAGGGGTCGCATGAGGCAGGCTGCTTGTGGAATAAAGCGATGATAAAAATTCACCATACCCAGGAACTCCTGTAGGGCCTTCACTGTTGTGGGGCGTGGGAACTGCAGCACCGCCTTCACCTTTAAGGGCAGTGGGGTTGCACCGGCAGAAGTGATGTGATGGCCGAGAAAATCAATGGAGGGCACCCCAAACTGGCATTTTGCTGGATTGACAATCAAGCCGTGCTGCTGCAATTGAGCAAAAAGGAGGCGGAGGTGTGACATGTGTTCTGCCTTGGATGTACTGGCCACCAGGATATCATCAAGGTAAACAAAAAGAAAAGGCAGATCACGCAACACTGAGTCCATCAACCGCTGAAAGGTTTGGGCGGGATTCTTCAGGCCGAAAGGCATTCGTAAATATTCAAAGAGGCCAAACGGTGTGATGACTGCCGTTTTGGTGATGTCTTGAGGATGGACTGGCACTTGGTGATATCCTCGAATGAGATCCACCTTTGAAAAAATAACTGCTCCTGCCAGGTGGGCTGAGAAATCCTGAATGTAGGGAACTGGATACCGGTCAGGCGTAGTGGCATCATTAAGCCGCCGGTAATCACCACACGGGCGCCAGCCTCCATTGGCCTTGGGAACCAGGTGCAAAGGCGAGGCCCAGGGACTGTCAGACCTACGAATGATGCCCAGTGTCTCCATGGAGCTGAACTCCTCCTTTGCTATCGCCAACTTTTGTGGGTCCAGCCGGCGGGCTCGAGCATGCACAGGCGGACCACTGGTAGGTATGAAGTGTGTCACATTGTGTTTTATGGAGCCAGCCAAAAACGTTGGCGTTGTGATGTCTGAAAACTCCAGCAGGAGTTGGGCGACATCATCAGCCGGTGAAAGGAGAGCGGCCAGTCTTGTCGATGTAGCGGTGGTGTGCTCACAAGCCAGTGAGCAGAAGGTCTCAGCGTTGACAAGCTGACGGTTACCCACATCCACCAGCAGCCCATTAGCACAAAGAAAATCAGCACCCAGGAGCGGGGTGGACACCTTCGCCAACACAAAGTCCCAAGAGAAACGTTGTCCAGCAAAGCACAGTGTTAAGGGGCGTGTGCCAAACGTGGGGATGGGGGTGCCATTAGCTGCTTCAAGGTTGGGGCCCAGTTTGGCTGCTCGGATATCCAAGGCTGACGCCGGCAGAATGCTGACCTGAGCTCCAGTGTCACAAAGAAATCTGCGGCCAGATATAGAGTCAGTAATGAACAGCAATCCGCTGGAAGGGCCGACACTCAGGGCTGCTAACGAGTGGCGGCCAACGCGTTTCCCGACCAGCTACAAGGTGGCAGGCACTTCTTTGCTTTGTTGCCGAACTTGCCGTGATAGAAGCAGAGACTTGACTTCTCACGGCGGGCCACAGCGCTGGCGGAGACAGAGTGTGTGTGCGGTTGATGCATGCATTCCTCCCAGGCAGTGCTGGTGTTGGTAAGGGGCGTGACTGAAACAGTCTTTCTCCCAGCTGAAAAAAAAACATCAGCTTCTTTAGCCAATTCACGAAGGTTTGCCTTTACAGAACTGGCTAAAGGCAAACGAATCTGGTCTGGGAGTTGCTGCAAAAAAAGCTCTTTAAAAAGGAAACATGGTTGATGATTGCCAAGCAGAGCCAGCATATGGTCCATTAACTCAGAGGGCTTTGAGTCTCCAAGCCCAGGGAGAGATAGGAGCTGCCGGGCTCTTTCTGGTTCTGACAATCCAAAAATTCCTTTCAGGTGCCCTTTAAGAGTGGTATATTTGTCCCTGGCTGGTGGGTTTTCTATCAGGTTTATCACCCGTGCGGCAGTTGAACCCTTCAGAGATGCCACCACATAGTAATACTTTGTGTCTTCTGCAGTTATATCCCTGATGGCAAACTGAGCTTCAGCTTGCACAAACCAAGCACTAACATTTTGCTCCCAAAACTCAGGCAATTTGAGAGCAACTGCATTAGCCATGTTCAAAAAAGTTTCAGAAAAACGTCCAAAAAACTCACTTGTCAGGGTCACCAATGTAGTTGTTGGTTTGAGGGATATGAAGAAGGACTAGGAGCACATGGTTAATGTGTAAACAAGAGCTGTGTTTATTGCACACTCTGCATTCACTTCCTCATTCACACTTCCTGGTCGCCTTAAATACACCTCATCACCCTGCTAAGGCACCTGGGTAATGTAGTGAATTCGCCCTGATCACTCAGTGGGTGTCTAGTCACCACACTGTACAGATAAAACACTGTGCTGTACTCTATGCTATGCTATACCTATTCTAACATTTCCTATTTCTCTGCAACCTTATGTACCCTAGGGTTGTCATATTGCACATAGTGTATAGTGTTATTGCACATTCATTTAAAGTGTCGCAGTTTGCAGGCTTGAAATGTACACATTTGTGCCTCAGCACTACACCTGATTTTTCAATCCAGCAGCTGCCATCAATCCGTCCAGACTGTCCAGGGCCCAGAACCTAGGTCTTTGCTGTGTAGAAGCTGAGCTTCAGTCTGTTTGTCCTTGCGGCCATGGTCCTGTACCGCCTGTTCGAGGGCAGCCGGGCAAAGTGTTCGTACCCAGGGTGGGATGGGTCTCTGGAGATCTTGGAGGCCTTCCTGAGGTAGCGTGTGTTGTACAGCTCTTCCAGAGAGGGGAGGGGGGCGCCGGTGATCTTCTGGGCTGTTCTCACGACTCTCTGTAGCGCATTTCTCTCTGCGGCTGTGCAGCTGGAGAACCAGTTGCAGATGCAGTAGGTGAGGATGCTCTCCACTGCGCAGCGGTAGAAGGCCACCAGTATCTCCTGCTTGTTGTGGTCCTTCCTGAGGACTCTCAGGAAGAAGAGCCGCTGTTGTGCCTTCTTGATGATGGCTGCTGTGTTGTTCTTCCAGGACAGGTCATCCTGTATGTGCACCCCCAGGAATCAGAGGGTTGAGACTCTCTCCACGCTCTCTCCGTCGATGAGCAGGGGCTGGACCTAAGATGTTTTCCTCCTGAAGTCCACGATGATTTCCTGGGTCTTTGACTGGTTCAGCAGCAGGTTGTTAACCTTGCACAGCTTGCTCAGCTGCTCTACCTCATCCCTGTACGCCGCCTCGTCCCCCCCCGAGATGCAGCCCACCACGGTGGTGTCGTCTGCAAACTTTACGATGGAGTTGCTGGGGTGGACGGGGGTGAAGTCGTAGGTGTAGAGGTTGTAGAGGATGGGGCTTAGCACGCAGCCCTGGGGGGACCCAGTGCTGAGTCTGAGGGCTGTGGAGGTGTGGGAGCCCACCCGCACCCTCTGGGGGCGGTCGGACAGGAAGTCCTTGATCCATGCACATATAGAGTGTGATAGTCCCAGGTCTAGTAGTTTGGTCACTAGCCTGTCTGGAAGGATGGTGTTGAAGGCAGAGCTGAAGTCCACAAAGAGCAGTCTCGCGTAGCTGTTTCCCCTCTCCAGGTGGGATAGAGTGGAGTGGAGAGTCGTCGCGATGGCGTCCTCTGTGGACCTGTGGGCTCTGTAGGCGAACTGGTATGGATCCAGGTTGGGCGGGAGGCGTGTGAGTATGTGGGCCCGGACTAGTTTCTCGAAGCACTTCATGATGATTGGTGTGAGTGCCACCGGGCGGTAGTCGTTTAGGCAGCTCACCGTGCTTTTCTTCGGGACTGGGATGATAGTTGAGGTTTTCAGGCAGGGTGGGATGGTGGCCTGGGACAGGGACTGGTTGAAGATGTTGGTGAAAACCCCGGCCAGCTGGTCGGCGCAGTCCCTCAGCACCCGTCCCAGGACGCCATCCGGCCCTGAGGCTTTCCTGGGGTCCACCGCCTTCAGCACGCGTCTCACTTCATGCTCTGTGAGGGTGAGGCTGCTGAGAGCTGGAGAGAGTGGTGTTTGAGTTGTGGTTACCTCCGTTCGCCCCTCGTCGAACCGGGCGTAGAAGGAGTTCAGCTTTTCCGCCTGCAGGGGGTCGTCGTCTGCGGCTGTGAGCCTGTTGGCTCTGAAGTTTGTCATGTGCTGAACCCCCTGCCACACCCGCCTGGAGTCGTTGCTCAGGAAGCATTCCTCAATCTTCTCTCTGTGGTCTGCCTTGGCCTCCCGGATGCCGCGCTTTAGGTTAGCCCTGGTGGTGCTGTACAGCAGTGTGCCCTTCCCTGCGAAGGCGTTCTGACAGTCTTAGTGGTGATGGGAGCACTTTTCCTCATGGGAGTGTAGGCTGGGATCAGGAGGATGGACACGTGGTCAGACATGCCTAGATGAGCTAGCGGTCTAGCCTTGTAAGCAAGCTTGATGTTGGTGTATAACTTGTCCAGTGTTTTTTCTCCTCTTGTTGCACATTTAACATGCTGATAGAACTTTGGTAGTACTACCTTCAGGTCAGCATGATTGAAATCCCCCGCGATGATGTGCACTGCCTGATCCGCGCTCTGTCCACCACTGATGACGTCATGTAGCCGCACCAATGCTAAGCTAGCATCTGCGCTTGGTGCAATGTATACAGCTGTTATGTACACCGCGTTGAATTCCCTCGGGAGGTATGTGGGTCGGCATTTAACAGTCAAGTATTCCAGGTCTGGGGAGCAGTGGCTACTTACAGTTTTCGTGTTTAAGCACCAGCTGTCCTTCGTAGATATGACCAGGCCGCCCCCTCGCTAAGCAAAGTCCGGTCGGCACGGTGTAAAGTGCGGCCTTCTAGCGCGACCGCAGAGTCGATAATGGAATCGTTGAGCCAGGTTTCTGTGAGAATAATCACACAGCTATCCCCCACGGTGTTGTTGGAAGCAACCTGCAGTCTCAGTTCGTCCATCTTGTTAGCCAGGGATCTTAGGTTGGAGAGGAATATACTCGGCAAAGCAGGTTTATCCGGGCTTCTCCTTAGCCTAGCTAGCAGGCCTCCCCTGCGGCCTCGGTGTTGTTTACGGTCTCGACGCCGACGTTTGCGTCTCAGGGACGGGACTGTGTAACATTGTTCTCCCGGTAAGCGAGCGATATCGTGTGGGATCTTTTGTTGCTTCAGGAACTCCGCTGTTACTGTCTTCTCGTGTTGCGCACCAACTTCTAGTAAGTCTAGTCTGCTGTAGGTACTATTTACACAACAGTTCTCTATAAGTACTGACATAAAAATGTACATACAAATGTACTTAAAAACGCTAAAAAGCACCGACGTCGGGAGCCCTTCCAGCCTTGCGTGCGAATGCGCCGCCATCTTGAAACTCAACTACCCCCCCTGTACAGTTTCTCTACTGTAAATACATTTTAAAATAAATCAATAAAAATAATTCTTCCTTCTTCTAGCATTGTGACTGCCAATGGCACCTGGGGCCTCATTTATAAAGCTTGCGTACGCCCACAAACGTGCGTACGCCAATTTTCCCACAATTTGAGGATTTATAAAAAAAGAACTTGGCGTGAAACTGTGCGCACCTTTACGCACACTGGCACCCATGCGTACGGAGAAATGAGCAACGGTGACTCCGCTACGCAAGCTTTTTACACCAGTTCTAAACTTCCCAGTTTCCCAAACTTTATAGATGAGGCCCCTGGTCCCAGCATAGATTTATAGATGAGGTCCTAGCATAGATTTATTATTTTCGTATGATGACTTATGGATAGATGATCCACTTACTTACACAATTGTATTTGTTGTAAGTCGCTTTGGATAAAGGTGCTTGATAGGGCGCTTAGGTGCAGTGGCGTGTCCAGACCTTTTTCACGGGGGTGGCCCAGGTGGGGCACCTTGTTATGCATGGGTGGCACCATTTTGAGAATTTAACACTTAATTCCCTGCATTCTGGTGAATTTGTACACACCATTTTGTGCTTTTTATTACCATTTCTGTCTCCACTCCCCATTGTATACTTTAATTGGGCTACTAAGGTCATGTTCTTACATGAAAATCTGAATCATGACCCAGAGCAAGCGGATAAGTTTGCAACATTGTTGCATAAATTATTTCTGATTTGCGTTCTCACAGCCCTTTATGTAAACAAAGTAACATAGGCAATTGAAGCAACAGATGTGGTAGTTGATTGGTCAGGAAAATAGAAAACTGCCCGTTCGTCCCGCTCTTATCCAGATCAACACGCATGCACTGTTGTTTTCCTATGGACAGCCTCGATGCGTCGTTTCTAACCGGAGCGAAACCACCCTTTTCAAGCGCCGGAGCATGTGTTGGTTGTTTGCTCCGGGAGTGACTTCGAATGTGCGTTCTCACAGCTCCAAACAACGCAGAGCAAAGCGAATTTCATCCTAAACTCTGATTCCAAGTGAAGCAAATGTTCTAGTGAGAACACACCCTAAAATAACAATCCCTGTTTAAAAGTCCCAGTGCTACCAATCACAACACAACAGAGTGGCTCCATACAAATGTAATATTAGATAGATAGACTTTATTTGTCATTGCTACAGTACAGGTACCAAACAACGAAATTTAGGAGGGGAGGCTCCCCTGGTGTTTAGGAAAGGAAAAGAAACACATTTTGGAAAAAGCATAGATGCATAAAATCACAAGAAGGTAAGGAGCTGGTTTACATCAATAGAGGCTATGTACACAATCCACTGTAATATACTGCACAGATAGTCAACTAGGGTTGTCATATTTCACAAGAAGGTATTTTTTCACATTATTTTAAAGTGTCACAGTTTGCAGGCTTGAAAATGTACATGTTTGTGCCTCAGCACTAGCTGCCATACAATCCGTCCGGACTGTCCTATTAAACTCAGATGTTTTTTATTCTTTAAACAAACCAGCATATTTTGTACACTATAACATGCAGGCACTCCAATTGTAACACAAAACAAAACAAAAAACACTGTACACTGTACAGGTACAAGGAAAAACAATAATTCTTAAACATATGTTACATTAACATAAAAAACTAGCTCTTTTTCTTACAATTTTTTCTAATTGCTTCTCTTAACTGTAAAGTTTCAAGTTTCCTGTACAATTTACTCTACTGTGGGGGAAAAAATGCCAAATGTTCACCGGGGTACAGGAAGCTGCCATTGTAAACTTATATATATATAAATAATAATAAATAATAATAAATAATAATGAAATCAGATTACGAGAAATTCAAAGCCACATCTACTGAAGTGTACTGGATAACAATACCAGTACATAACAGTGTACTGGTATTGTTAACATTCAAAAACATGTTGATTCTATTTCTGGACAAAAACTGCAAAGAAAAAAAAACAGAAAATTGGAATATCACCTAATATATACATGTATTTTTTCATTTCATTTATTAATTTGATAAATAGATGTTGTAAAATGTAAAGTGTGTCGTCCTACGTACCTATTCCTGACTGAATTAGCTGGAGGTGGTCAGAGAGGACTAGTAACCACACAGAGGGAATCACACATGCATAAGGAGGATGAGGGAATGCATGAGATGATCACATATTATCATATTGACATCACCCATGTCTATCTATCTGTAGGGTCTATCTAACTGGAGGGGTCTATCTATCTGTAGGGTCTATCTATCTGTAGGGGTCTATCTATCTGTAGGGGTCTATCTATCTGTAGGGTCTATCTAACTGGAGGGGTCTATCTATCTGTAGGGTCTATCTAACTGGAGGGGTCTATCTATCTGTAGGGTCTATCTATCTGTAGGGGTCTATCTATCTGTAGGGGTCTATCTATCTGTAGGGTCTATCTAACTGGAGGGGTCTATCTATCTGTAGGGTCTATCTAACTGGAGGGGTCTATCTATCTGTAGGGTCTATCTGCAGGGTCTATCTAACTGGAGGGGTCTATCTATCTGTAGGGTCTATCTGCAGGGTCTATCTAACTGGAGGGGTCTATCTATCTGTAGGGGTCTATCTAACTGGAGGGGTCTATCTATCTGCAGGGTCTATCTAACTGGAGGGGTCTATCTATCTGTAGGGGTCTATCTAACTGGAGGGGTCTATCTATCTGCAGGGTCTATCTAACTGGAGGGGTCTATCTATCTGTAGGGGTCTATCTAACTGGAGGGGTCTATCTATCTGTAGGGGTCTATCTAACTGGAGGGGTCTATCTATCTGTAGGGTCTATCTAACTGGAGGGGTCTATCTATCTGTAGGGGTCTATCTGTAGGGTCTATCTAACTGGAGGGGTCTATCTATCTGTAGAGGTCTATCTGATGAGGAGGAGGATGAGTAGTTTAGGACTGGAAGAAAAACGAATAAACTGACATAATATGAAAACAATCGGATTTCTCCTCTTTCTTCTACAGATTTTGTATGAAATAGAATCAATATGTTTTTGTTGCAAAGTTACAGTTGTCTGGGGAGTTGTAGTTTTTGTAGGAATATGTAGTTTTTGTTGAAATTCAGTCAGGAATAGGTACGTAGGCCGACACACGTTACATTTTACAACATCTATTTATCAAATTAATAAATTAAATGAAAAAATACATGTATATGTTAGGTGATATTCCAATTTTCTGCTTTTTTAAATTATTTTTTTTGCAGTTTTTGTCCAGAAATAGAATCATGTTTTTGAATGTTAACAATACCAGTACACTGTGCATACGTTGCACTGACTCAAAACAGGTTAATTCGCCTGTTCTTGTGTTTGCTTGCAAACACTTTTATAAAGTCATCCATGTTCAATGCCTTAGCTCGTCTTGATTCAATGCTTAGCACACCTAAATGGCTTAGCCTGCTGTCTAGCATGGTTGTCCGCAAATGATTTTTAATGAGCTTTAGAGCTGAAAAGCTCCGCTCACAGCCAGCGCTGCTGACTGGAAGGGTTACAGCTATTTTGCAAAGTCTGAAAAGCTCATGAAAAACGTCTGGGTATTGCTCTAAAAACACAGTTAAGTCTAAAGTGCTTGTCAACTGTACAGCCCCACTCTCTGCCTTCATTTTCAAAATTCTCCTAGCTTGGTGAAGCTGATGAGTAAGATCTTCACGGTCACATCCATATGTTTCACTTAAGCCAAATACCTGGTCATCCTGCAGGAAGGTATGGCTTTTAGGATGTAGGGCCTGTATGCCTTTCATTATTAAGCAGTTTGGTTTTGAGAACCTTCTGTTAATTTCACAGATTAGTGAATCAAGGATGGGGTAGAGTAGTCTCTGTCTGAATGCGTCTTTATCATAATGACCCTGTCGCAGACCTATAGTACATGTCACATAAGACCCACCAAGCCTGGAGCTAACTTTTTGTGACCTCTTCTCACCATCCTGAATAGCTATATTGCACTGTTTGGCTGTTTCTTCTATGTCGTGCCACAGTTGATCACAAAATGTCTCAGTCCTGTACTCCTGAAACGTATCACAAAGTGACTCTACCATGTCCACTGCCATAGCCAAGTCAACAGAAGGTGACTGGAGTAAGTCAGAAAGGAGCTTTGTGTTTCCAAACAGTTTTCTGAAGGTTGCAAGGAGGCCAATGAAGGTCAGGTCAATCTGTGCAAGCAAACCTCGAGCATCAATGGATCTGTCTCTATGATTTTCTGTGCATATATCTTGAAGAACACGCAACACGGCTGGTAACCTATCCATCAAGTTCCTGCAAGCCAATGCTCTACATGCCCATCTTGTGTCACTTAGTTTTACCAACTCCCTGGCCTGGCCACCATACGTCTCTTTTTGAACACCAAGCCATTTCTGGTGCACATAAGATCCAGACATGCAGTGTTTCCTCCAGGAATTTTTACAATGGTGGCGGGTAGTGCTGACCGCGCGCGCGCACGCGCGAGAAACGCGCACGCGCGCTCAAAACAACGACGTAATTTCAGCCAAAACTCGAGGATGGCCCAAAAAAATAAAATGTTTTCCTGTACTTCTCCCGTGTGTCTCTTATTGTCTGTGTCTGCATGTTTTTCCAGCATGTAATTCCGTTGTCAATAAAAACAAAAACACTGATCTGACGTTTTTTTTCACAACGTTATTACTTGTCACTTTAAGCCCAGGAGGGAGTTAGCGATTAGCGATGTTTAGCTTAGCTTAGTTTAACAGAAGTATCTTCACTTTTAACATGACTTCCCGTGGTCGTAGAGGGCTGGTCGACGGCTTAAAATGACCGTGTAGACCTGTAGACCTTATCCAGCTATAGTCTTGTGTTTCTACCCCGGGCATAGCCGGTGTTATTCACGGACAAACACTCCTGTTAGAGTGGTTCTAGTACACTGGACATAGGTAACACATAGAGAGGCTTCTCCTCTCTCTCTCCATCCTACACTACACTACACTACGCATCCTATACTACACTACACTACGCTAGCTCGCGGTGTTCGGGTGACAGCCAGGGCGCGTTCGTAAATACGCTCTGGAAATCTGATCAGCACTCACGGAATGCCTCTTGTCCAATCAAATGACTTGGTCCCTTTATGACGTTGAACCCAGTGTGCGCTCCGGGGCTCTCAGAGCGAATTTACGAACGCAGCCTCAAGTTCAATACTCGCGACACACACGGACTGGTCCAGTTTCAGCGCTTGTGGGTGTGTCTAGCGCTGTGAAGGTCTGAAAAGCGGCCTAAATTTTTTTTTTGGGGGGTTGAGAAATCTGAATGGTGGCGGAGGAAATTCCATCGTGGCGGTCCGCCACGATGAAATGCATGTAGAGGAAACACTGAGACATGTACACATAGATCTTCTCAAGACGCGAGAAGAAGCAATCAGCCTCTGGGACTGACTTTACAGTGTCAACTAAGACCAGGTTCAGACAGTGCGCATTACAGTGTACATAAAACGCATGCTTGGCCTCTGCCTTAATTCTGGCTGCCACACCCGAGTGTTTGCCACTCATCACTGAGGCCCCATCATAGCCTTGCCCAACCAGATTAGACTTGTAGTCGAGGCCATAGTTTTCTAAAGACTGGATGATCATGTCACTAAGCCCCTTAGCATCTAGATGTTGGGCATGTTTGAAATCCAGAAAACTTTCATGGACAGCCCCGTTGTAATAATATCGAACAACCAATGAGAGCTGCTCCTTCTTTTGCAGATCTTTGGTTTCATCAGCAATCACAGAAAAAAACTCACTCTTCTTCACTTCTGCCACAATAGAATCACGCACCATACCAGCTAGGCACTGCAGAATTTCATTCTGGATGGTATTGCTGGTGTATTTTGCATTACCTTGTGCCTTCATTTTGTTGGCTACCAAAGGATTGTGTTTAGCAATCATTTCAAGAATTTCTAAGAAATTCCCTTTGTGCTCTTCAGAGTCACTGTGACCTCTTTGGGCTATATTCTGAGTTGCAGTCAAACGCAATACATCTGCAACTGTTTTTATGTAGCTGCGATTCTCTTGCACTTTTTTTCTGTATTCTTTGTTAATCAGGTCTACTATGGAAGCATCTGTAAGTGCTGCCCTCTTGTACTCATTCAAAGCAAACATGGCATTAGTGTGACACTCAGATTTCTCATGCTGCTTGAAGCCACCATCTTTGAACATTGCTTTCTTCCAATTAGAAAAACCTGATTCTGACGTGAAAACAGACTGTGGTGCACTAGGCAGGGAAAAGTGTCTGCAAGGATAACAGTAGGCTGAATCTCGGCTTGGTGAGTATTCAAGCCATGAATGCAGCTGATACCACGGCGGATTGAACGACCTCCTCTTCTCACCTTGGACAGTCTTGGGAAAAATCTTTAGCCGAGGTTGAGTGGGACCGTCTGCTCTTGACTGTGAAATATCTGTGACAAAAGCCTGAGAATCAGATCCTGCCTTCAAGTCTCTGAGACAGAAGTACTCATTGGTGCATTAATACATAGATTAAAGAATTGAAGTAGTACAATATATTAAGCGGGCTACAGTATATTTAATATGAACAATTACATATTAAGGCTTACCAGGAGGTCCATGTGGGGCAGCAAGGCCTGCCACATCACTGTCCCCACAGGAAAATGCAGGGCCTGCAGGTACTGATGGCTGGTCCTCGTTGTCAGTATCATAGTCTGAGACTGAGAGTGGCTGACTAGACACACCTAAAGCAATGCAGGAATTGTAATAGTTGTATCAATTTAATAGTAGTAGTAATAGTTGTATTCATAACAACCTGAAAGCAGAGAAGTAGATGGCTTATATTGTATGTATTGTATACTGTACAACATACCCTGATGTGCAGGTGAAGCTGATGTGCAGCCTTCATCATCAGTATCCTTGTTTGACTCTACAAAATCACAGAAATGGTCATCATAATGACAAAATCAGCCTTTTTTGTAAGTAGGCCGATGTTAGCTACCAAACTCAAATGAATACAATATGAATACCCCTACAGGCTTAATCGACAAGATTCGGCTTTAGTTTAAATGTATAGCAATTAATCACAATGTTACATTATCACGGTTATCAAATAAGTGCTTACTAAAAATACATCTGGAGCTATCAGAATGTTACATACATACCCATGTGTACAGCAGAAGCTGGAGGCTCTTGCTGTGGGCTAACTGGGTCTACATCCTCCAGCTGGCTCTCATCCTCTGACTGACTAACATTAGCTCTGGCTTCTCTGTCCTGCTGCTCTGTCCTTTTGGGTTTTTTTCTTTGGAAGAAACCCTGAATGCTCTGATTTCTTTTCATACTGTAACATTAACCATCACATAACACATGTCACTTTATAACTTGCACAATACACAAACAAAACATACTCAAGCATTCAAATGTATATAGCTGACGTTACCTAGCCTATAGCCTAACGTTAGCATTAGCTAGCATTTCGACGACAGGTTTACTAGCAAGCTGAGATCGGATGATGAGAGACCAGAGTAGCCTACTACAAAATATAATGTTACAGCTAAAACGTTTTAACCACTAGCACAACACCGTAGCCTATATGTAGCTATGCAAAAGTCTAACCATTAATGGTACTCACATTTCTTCAGGAGCGCCAAGACCAGCACACCTCACCGCTGATCAAAAAGGTGTTCTGTTCGAAAAGTTTGTCTCGTGGTGCGAAGTGGCCTCTGCTCTGAGTGACTAGGCAGATAGCCAATCAATCAGGGTGGCACCTAGGGTGGCCAATCAGATTTCAGGGGTGGCACGGGCCACCCCTGGCCCCCCCCTGGACACGCCCCTGCTTAGGTGGCGTAGCGGGTTAAGCGCTGACCAGTAATCGCAGGGTTCCCGGTTCGAATCCGGCCGGGGACAGTGGCATTGCGGGCATTGCACTGACAACGTTTTTTGACCAGGCTTGATCTGTGACCAGGCTTGATCTGTGTTTATAAATACATATCAGACAGCTGATCTGAAGTGTTGTTTATTTGAAGAATGCATACTATATATGAATCTTTAAATTGTATAAATACAATTCCTGAAAAAAATGTGTTAATTTGGGTGTCTAGTACTGTACATAGTGTTAGGGTTACTGTATAGGTTTAGGTACCTGCAGCTTTGTGTAGGAGGCGTTGACCAGTCCATTTCTCAGAATGGAGTGCCAGTTCTCTATGTGGGAACCACTAAAGAGAGGGAGGGAGACAAGAATGAGAGGGTGAATATGGAACATGTGTGTGTGCGTGTGTGTGTGTGTGTGTGTGTGTGTGTGTGTGTGTGTGTGTGTGTGTGTGTGTGTGTGCCTGTAGAGAGAAAAATGAGAGGGTGAATATGGAACATGTGTGTGTGCCTGTAGAGAGAAGAATGAGAGGGTGAATATGGAACATGTGTGTGTGCCTGTGGAGAGAAGAACATTCTACAGAACATGTGGAACTGATCAGTGACGGGTAGGGCTTTTGGTGCTGTTACCTGAGTACCCAAATGATATGCTGGAGATGGGGCTCAGGTGGGCTTGAGATGGGGCTCAGGTGGGCGTGCGTGCGTGTGTGCATGCATGCGTGTGTGGGTATGTGCATGCACATGTTGGAGGTTAACTCACTGGAAGGCGAAGGTGCTGCCATGCAGCTTCCTGGCGGTCTGGAACGTGGCCTCTCTGGCAGGGGGACGACTGATCAGCAGGAACTGATGCGGCGTGTGCATGAACTTCAGTTGCTACGGTAACAAAACAAAGAACAAGAGAGAGAGAGAGAGAGAGAGAGAGAGAGAGAGAGAGAGAGACATAGAGAGAGAGTCAAGGAAATGTGCAGTATCATGCCAAGCCATCTATGCTTTTTAAATATATGTTTATATATTATGTACATATATATACATATGTTTTAGGGCATTTCTGCTTTATAAGGAGTGAGACAGTAGAGATTGACAGGAAGGATGGGTGAGAGAGGGGGGGATGACATGCAGGATAGGTTGATGGCCGGAATCAAACCAGGAACCCTGCGATTATGTGGCATGTGCCTTAGTGAGCTACGCCACCTAGCAACCCCCAGTCATCTACACTATTACAGTAACGAGCACAATGGGAAGCTACAGGTATAGCATAATATCTAACCAGATGCTAGCTATAGAAATAGGGGGTACATCAGTATCATCATACCCTGTTCTGTGGAAGCTTGACAATATGGGATCTGTTGCTTGATATAATCCTGGAGTCAAACACGCAATTAACATCCTACAGTACAGTACAGTGTGGAAAAACTCTCACAGATGTACGTGTACTGTCAAATTAAAACCATCGTGTTTTAGTAAATTACTTTCACTCACCATTGCAGCAAGGGGTAAGCAAGAGGATCTCTCTTGTCCATCTGTTTCTTTATTTCTGAATATGGATCCTGAAAGTACATCGCCATATTAGTCATTAGTAGAGTTGGATTTAGTCGTTCCTGCTCACAGATGATTTTTTTGTTTTTTCGGTGGAGAACAAAATCAGACACACGTTTACGAAGCTCACATCTTAAATGTTTCTTTTTACAATTCGAACATGAACTTTACTGTATATAAACGGTAGCAAGGACAAGCAGCAAAAAGAGAGAAAATAAAACAAAATCTAAAAACCTGCTTTCAGATGTGACAACACATACACTCCTTATAACTCAGATGTCTTATTCAGTTCAGGGTTTCTCTGAATTGTGGGTAGATGATGATGTAATGCAGATAAGAAGTTGAATGCATGAATAGTTGTTTACATTAGTCACCTGTGTGACCCGGGTGGCCATGACACTGTCCAAGGCTTTCTGCAGTCTCTCGAAGCTTTTACTCTGCGACAGGAAACATACACTGTATATGACTCTGCGACAGGAAACATACACTGTATATGACTCTGGACAGGAGACATACACTGTATATGACTCTGCGACAGGAGACATACACTGTATATGACTCTGCGACAGGAGACATACACTGTATATGACTCTGCGACAGGAAACATACACTGTATATGACTCTGCGACAGGAAGCATACACTGTATATTACTCTGCGACAGGAGACATACACTGTATATGACTCTGCGACAGGAGACATACACTGTATATTACTCTGCGACAGGAAACATACACTGTATATGACTCTGCGACAGGAGACATACACTGTATATTACTCTGCGACAGGAAACATACACTGTATATTACTCTGCGACAGGAAACATACACTGTATATGACTCTGTGACAGGAGACATACACTGTATATTAATCTGCGACAGGAGACATACACTGTATATTACTCTGCGACAGGAGACATACACTGTATATTACTCTGCGACAGGAGACATACACTGTATATTACTCTGCGACAGGAGACATACACTGTATATTACTCTGCGACAGGAGACATACACTGTATATTAGTCTGCGACAGGAAACATACACTGTATATGACTCTGCGACAGGAGACATACACTGTATATGACTCTGCGACAGGAAACATACACTGTATATTACTCTGCGACAGGAGACATACACTGTATATGACTCTGCGACAGGAGACATACACTGTATATGACTCTGCGACAGGAGACATACACTGTATATGACTCTGCGACAGGAGACATACACTGTATATGACTCTGCGACAGGAGACATACACTGTATATTACTCTGCGACAGGAAACATACATTGTATATATATATATATAATATATTATAAACACTGTATATTACTGGAAAGTCAATAGGCAGTTCTAAAATACATCTTCTACAACAGCATGTTTGGATACTGGATTCTGATTGGCTAGCAACAGTGGTAAATACCCCCAACAACCCACAGTTCAGAGCGCATTTCCAGTATCAATGCGCCTCCCAATCAATCTGATTAAGAACACCTGTGCTGACCTACGATCAGGGTTGGAGTTATAAGCTGAGCTTTGTGGGGGTCTCCGAAATAACAGTGCGAAATGTTCTCATGCACGCGCGCGAGTCATGCCCACACAGCGATGGGACTTAGGAGTTTTAATGAGCCATAGGCTACTCATTTCACCACATCAACACCACCACATGAAACAACAGCTAGAAGCGATAGTCACGGGTATCTCGGCCAATAATGTTGTTGTTTTTGCTATACAGTCCATTCACTTTCCCTGTTAGCACGACACATTGTCCACATCTCCATTTCCAGTGACATCGCATCTGACATCAATAATCATGCATGCTCGTCCATGAATTGTGCTTTCATCTAATGTTATGCTAATACGAGAATCAAGTGATTTGACATTAGAAATGAATTTGTTTTTCATCTATTGTGCAATGTGCTCTACAATCTGGTCACATGAATGATCGGTGAGTAGGCTAGGGCCGACTGTCATTCACAGGAGATTAATGGTGCGCGTAGTTCTTTTGGGAAAACGTGTTTATTTTAGAATATTTATCATAGAAATAAATATAAATAATACTCATTACATTGACATTTTTGATCAAATAATGGTTGTGGTAATGTATTAGCGACCCCCACAAGATGTATGATTTAGTTTCTCTTAGAGAGAGAGCTGTCAAAAACGTGTGATCTGTACATTGTGACATCATAATAGGTGACATTATGATGTCACATTATTCTAGAGTAACACAGAGGGACACAGCAAAGCAGTTTCAGACAGTGTTTCACTTCAGTTGGAGATGTAAGAAGTAGCTAACAAGAGAGAGAGACGATTAATTAAAAGATGAAATGTGTTCTAAACCAGCTGGGAGGACGCAAATGTGTCTGTGTGGCTGGCCTGGTAGCAGCCGCTGCTGGTTCCTTCTACATCTATAAGAGAACCTGGGGCTCTGAAGAGGCCCCTGTTATCACTGAGGAGGAAGGTAGGTTACAGTTAGCCAGTGGATATACAACAAATCATGATGTTAGAATTATAAATTGAGTTTTTTACATAATCTGATCCATTTGGTGTTTATTAATGCCTGTGTGGTGTTATTTTTAAAATGTTGACATTGTTTAGTTAGTAATTAATAAAAAAAACATAATAAAACATCTCACAAAACATAATGGAATGTAAAAACTTTGACGCTCAATATCTCTGAACTACCCTAAACGGAGATAGAACCTTATCATTCTAAGCTCACGAAATGTCAATGTCATTATTCCTTCTTTTAAGTCCACCGAGTGGACAAAGTTGGACGGTAATTTAGCTACGGCAAGCATGGCTCGAATTTTTTAAATCACGTTACAGTACATAACCTCAACCCACTATAATAGAGTGCATTTATTAGTTCAGAAATGATGACAACACTTGTGTGTTGTTGTGAACCACCTATGTAGCCTGTAGAACATTCTAGAAACCCTACCAATAAACATAATCATGTTTGATATTACTAGTCCTGACCGTGGAGGATCTGGCAGTGACTCAGGCGTGTGTCCTGACCCACCCTGTGGGAAACCCAGACCTCGGTCAACCAGACCAAGACTCACCCACTGTCCTCATCTGTGAGGTAAGATCTCCCACTAGGAGAGAATGATGACAGTCTCTAGTCTAGGTGTATGTATGTTAGTAGAGAGACAGACAAGACATCATTATTATGTCTTTATGTCCATGCATTCTGTGCTACAGGAGGTGCCGGTGTCAAGCAGGCAGTTGATGCCATGGAGGTCCAGTCGTCTGTACTGTGAGCCACAAGCCATAAGGGTAAGAAATGTTTTACTGTCCTAGCTTGTCAGTCTGTTGGATTGATAACTAAATGCGATCCTTGGTACGGCCCAACTCTGACGTCACCCGTTGGGTAAGGGTTAGGTAAGGGAGATAGATAGAAGTTTATTTTCCCCAGGAGGAACTTATTTTGTAGGGTGGTAGGCTACAAGCAACTGTTGGTACTAATCCACATGTCCATTAGAGAGCCAATCATTAATAAACAAATACAGTACAAGACAGAAGATTACAACTGTATATGATTGGGAGGAGTCATTGTTCAAGGGCAAGAGTTAAAGGTCACCCCAGAGAACCCACTTAGGGCTTGATTAGGTTTTGCTTGTGCTAAACATTTTTTTCACCTACTGAAAGTCGTCTTTGGCAGGACAGCCCCCTGGGGTATTGCGGGCCATTGGCCATTTTCCAGGTAAGAACACCAAGACTTTCACATACATTGTCCCAGTTGATGTATTCACTGTAGTTTGAGCCAATTTTGACATCGCCTCTGTCTTATACAGAAGGACTTCACCTCTGAGGTCCAGAAGTCAAATCAGTTCTGGGAGTTTGTTACTGAGTGCAGTGTCAGAGGCCCACATTAATAATAATATAATGTATACATATTTAGGCCCACTCTGGCCCTGGCCCCGCCCCTGGATCTAGCTCCGCCCCTGGCCCTGGCCCCGCCCCTGGACCTAGGGTTAGGGTTAGGGTTAGGGTTAGCAGCTGTCCCTGGCAGGACAGCCCCCTGGGGTATTGCGGGCCATTGGCCATTTTCCAGGTAAGAACACCAAGACTTTCACATACATTGTCCCAGTTGGTGTATTCACTGTAGTTTGAGCCAATTTTCACATCGCCTCTGTCAAAATTGTCTGAGTTTGTTACTGAGTGCAGTGTCAGAGGCCCACATTAATAATAATGTAATGTATACATATTTAGGCCCACTCTGGCCGTGGCCCCGCCCCCGCCCCTGGACCTAGCCCCGCCCCTGGACCTAGCTCCGCCCCTGGACCTAGCTCTGCCCCTGGACCTAGCTCCGCCCCTGGACCTAGCCCCGCCCCTGGACCTAGCTCCGCCCCTGGACCTAGCTCCGCCCCTGGCCCTGGCCCCTCCCCTGGACCGAGCCCTGCTCCTGGTACGGAACTCCAGGGATTCTTGAATGAGGTAAAGACTTCTAGACTCACTTTACGTCATTATTAACCAGCGTTGCCGGTGAGACTGACATTCCAATAAATCCAGAAGATTCTAGAATATAGATCAACATAGAATATCAATGGGGGCGCTTAGGTGGCGTAGCGGGTTAAGTGCTGACCATGTAACCGCAGGGTCCCCGGTTCGATTCCGGCCGGGGACATATCCTGCATGTCATCCCTCCTCTCTTTCACCCATCCTTCCTGTCTAAATCTTCACTGTATCTCTCAATACAAATGAAAAATATGAGTGGGACTGCCCCACTCAGAAAAAAATACTTAAAAAAAAAACCCAACAACATAGAATATCAACAAAAACCTCACAACCTTTGTGGTTTGTTTGTTTGTTTGTTTGTCTCTGAAGGCGGTCACTGAGGAGACAGGGCAGTTGTTGTCCTGGCAGGACAGCCCCCTGTATTACAAATCAAATAATACACTGGCCATTTTCCAGGTAAGAACACCAAGACTTTCACATACATTGTCCCAGTTGGTGTATTCACTGTAGTTTGAGCCAATTTTGACATCGCCTCTGTCTTATACAGAAGGACTTCAGCTCTGAGGTCCAGAAGTCAAATCAGTTCTGGGAGTTTGTTACTGAGTGGCGTGTCAGAGGCCCACGGAAGGTAAGCTGAGTGTTCTAATGTAAAACATTTCAAATGTTCCACTATAGAATGTGATATTAAGGCTTAATCTTCAAAAGGTTCCCTGCACTCAAGGAATATAATAAGATGTTCTAATTCCTTGCCTGCACTGAGAGCCAGTGTATGAAAGCACTTGCTGGCTTCTTGTATGAAATTATAATTATTCTATTTTACCTAATACTTGAACTATTGCATTTAATTTAAACATACCCGCTCAGATGTATTGAAATTATTTGACTGATTTCACTTTAGAGCTCAGAAGTCAAATGGATCTGCATCTGTGAGGTCACAGGGGTCGTGACCTGGATGTGGTTGAGCCAGACAAGAGTAGACGTAGTGAATTATGTGAGTGTCTTATGTATTGAATTAGAATTGACCAGTGTCACATGACATAAGAATTCTAATTCTATGGTCTCATGTCTCTATGTAAATGTTAATGTACGGCAGTGTCATAGTGCATGTTCTTATGGTCTTCACCTTCAGCTTGAGCCCCTCTTCAAGACGGAGACCAAAATGTGTACTGGGATTCAGGTAGGAGCGCATTCCTGTTTTATACTTTATACCAACCTCTTATTGTCTTTTAAGCAATGGTTTGGTTTCTAGTCTGGTGAGCATTGATTTACTATAGATACATAACTACCTGTGTTTTAATTTAATTAATTAATTAGGGGACATTCCCCCTGGAGAAACTGAGGGCTACTCAAGGGCACATTAGCAGTGGTGTGATTTCAGGCGGGATTTGAACTCACAACCTTCCGATCACCAGTCGAACTCACTATCCACTAGACCACCACGACCCCCCAGATATAAAGATATTAGAGGAGTTCCTCTCTCTTTCCTCCCTTTGTAGATCATGGGCGGGAGAGTCCAGCAGTGGATATCGTACTGCTCGGAGGAGACCTCCCAATATCGGTATTTGGAGGACGTCCAGGTAAATGCCCCCCCATTGTTCTGAGCTCTGATTGGCTAGTGTTTCATTGTTGTGTAGCGGACGGAGGTATCTGATTGGTAGATACTGTGGTCTTTGCAGCTGAGGGACGTCTACCTGCAATACACTGGGTTGAAGATGAACTCCTTGGGGGAAGCGTGTCACAACACATGGAGTGAGAGAACGTCACACTCGACCCCCCTGGAACCCCACTTTGCCTCTGACTTTGACTCTGACTTTGACTCTGACTTTGACTCTGACTTTGACTACGGCTTTGGCGATGGCTTTGACGATGGTCGCAGCCCTGGCCCTGCTTCTGATGCAGACTCTGCTTCTGATGCAGACTCTGCTGATGAAGATTGTTCCCCGGAATGTCAGGTAAACATTTCTAGACTCCTCCTCTCTTCTCTACCTGTCACTCTGTTGACTACGATGTTGTATTGTTTAGTATTAAGTCCCTAATTGAAGATGCAGTCACTGTTAATACATGATGTGATTGTGTAACAGAACAGTATCAGACGCCATGAATGTGCATTTGTGCCCTGGTTCTGCATCTGACCAAGGGCCCCACCCCTATTCTCAGGCCAAGCCAAAGGGCCCCAGACCTGCCCCTGGCACCAGACCTGCCCCTGGCCCCAGATTTCCCCCTCGCCCCAGAACTGCCCATGGCCCCAGACCTGCCCCTGGCACCACACCTGCCCCTGGCCCCAGATTTCCCCCTCGCCCCAGACCTGCCCATGGCCCCAGACCTGCCCCTGACCCCAGACCTGCCCCTGACCCCAGACCTGCCCCTGGCCCCAGACCTGCCCCTGGCTGTGGACCTGCCCCTGGCCCCAGACCTGCCCCTGGCCCCAGACCTTCCCCTGGCCCTAGATTTCCCCCTGGCCCCACACCTCCCCGTGGCCCCAGACCTGCCCCTGGCCCCAGACCTGCCCCTGGCTGCGGACCTGCCCCTGGCCCCAGATTTCCCCCTGGCTGCGGACCTGCCCCTGGCCCCAGACCTTCCCCTGGCCCCAGATTTCCCCCTGGCCCCAGACCTCCCCGTGGCCCCAGACCTGCCCCTGGCCCCAGACCTGCCCCTGGCCCCAGACCTGCCCCTGGCTGCGGACCTGCCCCTGGCCCCAGATTTCCCCCTGGCTGCGGACCTGCCCCTGGCCCAAGACCTGCCCCTGGCCCCAGACCTGCCTCTGGCACTGGCAGTGAATTTGGCCCCCAACCCTGTTCTCAGGCAAAGCCAAAGGGCGCCGGCTCTGCATCTGGCCCTGGCCCCCGCCCCTGTTCTCAGGCTAAGCAAAAGAAAAGAAGAGGAAAGAAGAATAATGAACAAAAATATTAAAAAGAAGAAAAGAAGAGAATGAAAGGAAGATTCAATAATACAAAATAAAAAACCTGATAAGCTAGTTAATTTAACAATAGAATAGGCATAAGTTAAGTACACTGTAAGTAAGTAAGAGCTTCAGATTAAGATAAGCAACATGTTGGTTTAGAGCAGGGGTGCCCAATACGTCGATCGTGATCGACCGGTCTATCGCAAAGGTAGTATGGGTAGATTGCATGGCATTGAAGAAAACAAATAAGTTCGCCTATCATCCATCCTCACTATGGCTTTTGCCACTTGATTGATGTACAGGACCTCCTCTATAATATCTACACCTATGACCTGCCCAACACACTCTCGCGGAAGTACGCCTACGCAGACGACCTCGCAGTGGTGTACTCTGCTGGAAATTGGCAGTCTGTGGAGGTGATTCTGAGCCAGGACATGCAGACACTAGTGGCATACTTCCGGAAATGGAGATTGAAGCTTAGCGAGGCAAAGACGGTGTCGGCTGTCTTCCACCTTAACAACAGGGAGGCTAAACGTGAGCTTAGAGTACACCTAGATGGAACTCCCCAGCCATGTTCCGCTGAGCCAGTCTATCTCGGCGTGACATTGGACAGGACGCTCACGTTTCGCCGGCACCTCGAGTCACTGCGCAAGAAGCTAACAGCTTGTGTGGCGTTGATGAGGCAACTGGTTGGCTCGGGCTGGGGCAACAGCGCAAGGACCTTGCGCACGGCAGCCCTAACCCTCGTTTATTCAACTAGTGAATACTGCGCCCCAGTATGGTGTCGCAGTGCCCACACCCGCCTCATTGACTCGCCTATAAATGAAGCCTTGCGCATTGTGACAGGATGCCTGCGTCCTACCCCCGTAGACAACCTTCCCATCCTAGCAGGCATCCAGCCCGCAGGCATCCAGCCTGCAGGCCTCCGCCGCATGGGAGCCACAGCACGTCTTGCCTGCCGGGCCGTGGAGCTTAATAACCATCTGCTCCATGATAGGCTCACTATAACAGCGTAGCCCTCCCGGCGTCTCAAGTCGAGACACCCATTTGTGCACAGGATCCCAGGCAGCAATGCAGAGATCTTAACATCAGTGCGGCAGGATGGGCGGATTATATGTGGCGCGCGGAGTGGGAGGCAAACACCTCCAAACTCCGCGACCACATCCCAGTCTCCGGCCCTGAGCCCCTCGGGATGGACTTGCCAAAGCTATCCTGGGTGAGGCTCAATCGTCTCCGGACCAGCGTTGGGCATTTCCGATCATCTGGCTTCTGGAGGGGTGTCCAGAAATATAGCCTGGGTGAGCCCCTCAACCAGGTCTCGGGGTGGTAAAAGGGCAGCCCCTCGGCCCCGAGCCTGGTGGAGTGGAGAGGAAAACAACAACCCATACCCCGAAGAAGAAGACGTACAGGTAAGCCAGTCTGAGATCTCATCTTTTCACCTAACACCTAACACACGGTTCACCACGCATGCGCAGTGTGTATGGCTGCATGTCTGTACCTGGCAGACACAGCTGTGTCAGTGTACACGGCCCTCACTGACTCTAGATCAGTGTCCAGCTGAGGGTGGCGGGAAACATCTGCAGCACAGCTCTCCTAGACACGCACACACAAACACACACACACACACACACACACACACACACGCGCACACACACACACACACACACAGGCGCATGCACACACACACACACACACACGCACACACACGCATACACACACACACACACACACAGGTGCACGCACACACACACACACACCCACGCACACACAAATACACACACACACACACCCACGCACACACAAATACACACACACACACACACTTACACACACACACACACACACACACAGACACAGACACAGACACACACACACACACACACACCCACGCACACACACGCATACACACACACACACACAGGCGCACGCACGCACACACCTACACACACACACGCATACACACACACACACACACCCACGCACACACGCATACACACACACACACACACACACACAAACCCACGCACACACACGCATACACACACACACACACACACACACACACACACAGGCGCACGCACACACACACACATGCGCACGCACGCACACACACACACACACACACACCCACGCATACACACACACACCCACACACATACACAGGCGCACGCGCACACACGCACACAGACACACATACACACACACACACACACATACACACACACACACACACACACACACTCGCACACACACACACACACACACACACACACACAGGCGCACACACACACACACACACACACACACCCACGCATACACACACACACGCACACACGCATACACACACACACACACACGCACACACGCATACACACACACACGCACACACACGCACACACACACACACACACACACACACACACACACACACACACACAATACAAACACATTTATCTTCTGGCCCAGACCCATTCTGTAACACTTAACTCTATTGCCATTCTGATCGCTTTTATTATTAATGTTTTCTTCCTTCTTGTTACTATTATGACATTGCACTGCTAATTGATATCGTTTCATTGTTGTGTTATTGAGGAGTTGCATTTCATATCCATATGTATCCTGTATGTGTATATTGTGTACCTGGAGAGGGGAAACAGCTACGCGAGACTGCTCTTCGTGGACTTCAGCTCCGCCTTCAACACCATCCTTCCAGACAGGCTAGTGACCAAACTACTAGACCTGGGTCTATCACACTCTATATGTGCGTGGATCAAGGACTTCCTGACTGACCGCCCCCAGAGGGTGCGGGTGGGCCCCCACACCTCCACAGCCCTCAGCCTCAGCACTGGGTCCCCCCAGGGCTGCGTGCTAAGCCCCATCCTCTACAACCTCTACACCCACGACTTCACCTCCGTCCACCCCAGCAACTACATCGTAAAGTTTGCAGACGACACCACCGTGGTGGGATGTATCTCGGGGGGGGACGAGGCGGCGTACAGGGATGAGGTAGAGCAGGGGTGCCCAATACGTCGATCGCGATCGACCGGTCGATCGCAAAGGTAGTATGGGTAGATCGCATGGCATTGAACAAAACGAGGGGAAAAAAAAAAAAAAAAAAGTTCGCCTATCATCCATCCTCACTATGGCTTTTGCCACTTGATTGACGTACAGGTAAGCCAGTCTGCGATCTGATCTTTTCACCTACACCTAACACGCGGTTCACCACGCATGCGCAGTCAACAGCACCAACTACAAAATACAAAATACCGGCGAGACTATTATTACCTAGTTAGCCTTCCAATTTCTACTATTTACTATATAATACTAAATAAAGGCTAAACAAATGAGTGGGGAAGCTGGACCAAGTAAGAAACCAATAACGTATAACTTCCATCCAGAATGGGAGGAGGACTTTTTTACACGATGTGATATTGGAAATGTGTCTGTCTGATCAGCAAATCTACGATGGCTATTTCGAAGAAGGGAAATGTGGCAAAAGAGCGAAAACGTACGGCTGCAACGATAGCTTCTTATCCCGTCAGTCACGTTCTTGTTAAACACAAGAAGTCATTCAAAGACGGCGAAATTGTGAAAAAAGTTTCTCGAGGCTGCAGATTGCCTTTTCGATGACAGATCCACAGTGGCTGATGACACCTTGCAACCAGCTCCTACAGCCCTGACTATGAGAAACTAGCTGCCTCCTCCCAGTGCCAGGTCTCCCACTAAGGTAGAGAAATGCATTTATTTCCTCCTTTCAAACTAGGGAACTACCTGTTTTGTATCTGGTTTACTTTTCTGTTTGTTGGATCAGTAGTTGGCTATGGTACTGCAGACTGGCTGTGATTGATTGATTGATTGAAAAACTTTATTAGAAGATTTGCAGAAGTAGGTACATGAAAGTACATATTACATACAAGGTCAACTAACAGGATAAAAACCCAAGAAAGCCACTGGCTTATTTCAATTGGGGTCCTTGATTCTCAATTCATCGTTACATGTAAGACAGACAAAAAAACTAGTACTATCTACAAGATAATACAGACAAATAACTATTACTATCTACAAGATAAAAATACATCCATCATGGGAAGAACAATACAACAAAACATAAGGTATGTACAGCGGGTAGGACAGGTGGGGACATACACCACAGGTGGGGGCGGGGGACAAAACACAAAGTATGTACAGTGGGTAGTTCGGGTCTTTTAATCTGATTTTTGATTTAGAGGGTCCAGTTACGGATTGCAGCCTCCTGTAAATGTTTTTTGAGAGTGGTTTTGAAGGTGGGCAGTGTTTTGCACTCCTTTAAGATTATAGGAAGGGCGTTCCACATTTTTACTGCATAGTTTGCAAACGAGTTTAACCCCTTGTTTGTGGTGCAACGCGGTTGAACGTGGTTCGTGGAGCTTCCTCTGGTGTTGTATGTGTGGACGTTGTTCACTTTTTGGAAGTATGTTGACAGGTACTTGGGTGTCTTTGTGGTGTAGCGTATCTTGAAGACCAGGCCCAGTGCAAGCTGCTGCACTCTGTCAACTACTCGTAGCCAATCAAGGCTCAAAAAATGAGCAGCGGTTAGATGTGTCCTAGGGTTGAGGCCTAGCAGAAGCCTAACCAGTTTATTTTGGGCTGTCTGGAGTCTTGTTTTATGGGCCTTTGTGGTTCTATAGTACCATGATGTTACGGCATAGTCGAAGTGACATTGAATGAGAGCTCCTGATAGGGTCCTCAGTGTGTTTTTACTGACAAGTGAGGATATCCTGTACAAGAATCTAGTTCTATGGTTCACTTTTTTGATTACTTTTGCTGCCATTTTATCTCCGGAAAGATTTGCCTCTAAGATGGAGCCCAGGTATGTAATATCCTCTTTTCTTGTGATATTAATGTTACCCACTTTTATTTTAAAATGTTCAGCCTTTCTGAGTTTAGATGGGGATCCGTATCGGATGGTTTCAGTTTTACCTAGGTGTATTGATAGTTTATTGTCAGCTAGCCAGATGCAGATTCTACTCAGTTCAGTGCTTAGCGCTTTTTCCACCTGCAATATGTCCCTGTCAGAGACCAGCAGAGCCGAGTCATCCGCGAACAGGAACAAATTGCAATCACATGCTGATGACATGTCATTCACATATATTAGGAACAGTAAAGGTCCCAATATGCTTCCTTGTGGAACGCCGCAGGTCACTGGGAGGGGGGGGGACAGTGTTCCGTTCACACTAACCACCTGTTCCCTCCCCTCTAAGTAGGATTGCATCCAGCTCACCGATGTTCTATCGAACCCAATTGCTTTCAGTTTATCTAACAATATGTGGTGATCTACTGTGTCGAAGGCCTTCTGGAGGTCCAGCATGACCATGCCGCAGTACTTGCCCGAGTCCACCTCATGGTTGATGTGGTCGTTCAAATAGAGAAGGCATGTGTCAGTGGAATGGGATGTTCTGAATCCTGATTGAAATTCATACATCAGATTTTTTTCGGTAAGGTACCTATCAACCTGTTCATAAACTATTTTTTCCATAAGTTTCGAGATGGAATTAAGAATAGAAACAGGTCGGTAGTTGCCTGGGTCTAATTTGCTTCCTTTTTTATACAGTGGGGTTACCCTTGCTATTTTAAAGTCAAGGGGGACGTGTCCCTGTTTGATGGAGAGGTTTATTATGTGGGTGATGATTGGGGTAATGGAGGCAGCTGAGTCTTTTAGAAATCTGGCTGGAATATTGTCATGGCCCGTGGCCTTTTCTGAGTGTAGAGCGCCCAGCTTTTTAAACACCTCATCGTTTGACACCATGGAGAGTTTAAAATCATCTTTGCGTACACCCAGTTTATTGTAGAACGCACGGATGTGCTCTACACCATAACGCCCTGAGTGGGGTGGTAGATTGTTAACTAATTTAGTGGCTATGGTTGTAAAGAAAGTGTTTAAGCACTTAGCCACATCCAGCTTGTCTGTAAGGAGAGAATCTCCAGATTTTATGCTGATGTTTGTAGACCTGGTTTTGAGTTTTTGACTGCAACCTAGTTGGCTATTAAGTAGCTTCCAAAGGTCACGTGGTTTGTTTAAGTTTTCTTCGATTTTGTTATCGAGGTATTCTTTCTTAGCAGATTTGGTCATGGTAATTACCTGATTGCATAGTTTGTTGCATTGTTTTTTAATTTTCTCAAAGTGGGTTTTGTGATCTTCGTTTAAGTGTTTCACTAATTTTGATTTGCATTTTTGAACTTCAGAGCATTTTAGGTCTCTGCATTTCATAGCATTTAGAATGTCCGAATCATCCATGGTTCCGATCGGGCTTTAACCCTGGTGGTTCTCATGGGGGCTATACTGTCAATAATATTTAGGAATTTGGTTTTGAAACCTAGCCATGCCTCTTCAACCTGTGTGCATTTTAGTTCATCTAACCAGTCTTGATTCTCCAGTTTATGGTTTAAGGCCTCACTAGAATAGGATTTAAGGGATCTAGTGGTTACAGTTTTATGACCGCCAGCCTTGGGTTTATGTTTTTTACGAGTGCAAAAGATCATGTAATGATCACTTAGCCCACATACAATAACCCCACTCTTGGAGATTTTGGACTCATCCGATGTTAGAATGAGATCTATGGTGGTTTGAGTAGAAATACACACCCTAGTGGGTTTGGTCATTTGTTGACGGAGACCGTGTAATTCAGAAAACCTAGTGAAGGATTTGAAAACGGATGCTTCATTTCTGAGCATGTCCGTGTTCAAATCCCCAATAAGAATCTTTTCCACACAGTCAACGTCATCCAAGCACCCCTCAAGAATATCATAGAAATCATTCTGATCGGGAGGTCTGTAGATAGTACCAACCAGCACCGGTTTTGCTTTGTTAAAGATAATTTCAACCCAAACAGGCTGTCAGTGTGTGAGTGAGAGAAAGTGAGTGTGTGTGTGTGTGTGTGTGTGTGTGTGTGTGTGTGTGTGTGTGTGTGTGTGTGAATGTGTGTGAGCGAGAATAGCAAAGAGGGAGGGTTTGTGATGGTCTTCTCCTGTGGCTGTGTGACAGAGAGAGGGAAAGTGTATTGTGAGTTTACTATGCAGGCTGGGAACTGTGTGTGTGTGTGTGTGTGTGTGTGTGTGTGTGTGTGTGTGTGTGTGTGTGTTTGTAGTACGTGCATGTACGTTTGCGATGTTGAAACTAGACTGGTAGATCTTGGCAGACTGGCTACTTGAAAAGTAGATCTTGGTTCCAAAAAGTGTGAGCACCCCTGAGGTAGAGCAACTGAGCAAGCTGTGCAAGGTTAACAACCTGCTGCTAAACAAGTCAAAGACCCAGGAATTTATCGTAGACTTCAGGAGGAAAAAGTCCGAGATCCAGCCCCTGCTCATCGATGGAGAGAGCGTGGAGAGAGTCTCAACCCTCCGATTCCTGGGACATCACTTGCGGGATGACCTGGCCTGGAAGGACAACACAAAAGGCACCATCAAGAGGGCACAACAGCGGCTATACACCCTGAGATGCCTCAGGAAAGAACACAACAAGCAGGAGATACTGGTGGCCTTCTACCACGGCGCAGTGGAGAGCATCCTCACCTACGGCATCTGCAACTGGTTCCACAGCTGCACAACAGCGGAGAGAAACGCGCTACAGAGAGTCGTGAGAACAGCACAGAAGATCACCGGCGCCCCCCTCCCCTCTCTGGAGGAGCTGTACAACACACGCTGTCTCAGGAGGGCCTCCAAGATCTCCAGGGACCCGACCCACCCTGGGCACGTACACTTTGTCAGGCTGCCCTCGAACAGGAGGTACAGGACCCCGGCCGCTAAGACAAACAGACTGAAGAACTGCTTCTACCACAGGGCCGTCAAGGCCCTGAACACAGAAAAGGCCTAAGTTCTGGGCCCAGGACAGTCCGGACGGATTGTATGGCAGCTAGTGCTGAGGCACAAACATGTACATTTTCAAGCCTGCAAACTGTGACACTTTAAAATAACGTGAAAAAATACTTTTGTGCAATATGACAACCCTAGTTGACTATCTGTGCAGTATAGTACAGTGGATTGTGTACATAGCCTTTATTGATGTAAACCAGCTCCTTACCTTCTTGTGATTTTATGCTTTTATGCTTTTTCTAAAATGTGTTTTTTTTCCCTTTCATAACACCAGGGGAGCCACCCCTCCTAAATTTCGTTGTTTGGTACCTGTACTGTAGCAATGACAAATAAAGTCCATTCCATTCCATTCCATTCCATTCCATTCCATTCCAAATGACCATTTACATTTTATTTGGAATGGCCACCATGGCGGCTGTGGCGTAGGAGGTAGAGCTGGCGTCTAATGATCGCAAGGTCAGCAGATCGGTGGTTCAAACCCTGGCTGGCCACATGTTAAATAATTAATAATTTTGCAGACGCTTTTATCCAAAGCGACTTACAATTACGAATTACAGGGACATTCCCCCTGGAGTAACTGAGGGCTAAGTGCCTTACTCAAGGGCACACTAGTAGTGGTGTGGTTTCAGGCGGGATTTGAACTCACAACCTTCCGATCACAAGTCCAACTCACTATCCACTAGACCACCACTACCCCACGTAGTGTGTTGAGGTCTCCTTGGGCCCAAATTTGCTCCCAATAAGCGGGCTGGTGCCTAGCATGGTAGCTTGCTTGTCCCTGATGGGTTCAGCAGCATGGCGTTGAGTGCAGTTGACTCGTTGAGACTGACACGTGGCTGGTTGATCATTTCAACTTTGTGTGGTGAGTGTGGAGCTTTTCTCTGAGATGAGTTAAGGGACGGCAGGATCAGTCCGTGTGTGGCGCTTCTGCCATATGGAAGCCTTGGCTTCCTGATCCCCATCTCACTATGTGAGAAGCAAGGCCTGAGAGACATGAGTCATGTAAATGGACTGACTTCAATAGTGCCTTATTCCAAAGAGCTTTACAACGGCCTCTCATTCACCCATTCACACACACATTCACACACCAATGGCGGCAAGCTACCATGCAAGGCACCGGCCCCACTCACTGGGAGCAATTTGGGGTTCAGTGTCTTGCCCAAGGACACTTCGACATGTGGCCAGCCGGGGCTCGGACCACCGATCTGCCGACCTTGCGATCATTAGATGGCAGCTCTACCTCCTGTGCCACAGCCGCCCACCCGTCATGTCCAACCCAAGAGAAGAAGTATGTATGCAATTTGCAGTCTCTCTCCAGAAATCACTGATATCAGTTTTAAAAAGAACAACTTCTGTACTTGCCAGGCTGTTGTAGGTCTCTATCATACAGCACATACCATGTAAGGCTTATAGGAACTACAACACAGGACGCAATGGTGTCGTCCATTGCTGCACTTCTTCACCAAACACCATTGAGAGACAATGAAAACAATGTTTACTTCAGTCCCACATAGGAACTCCTCCATGTCACTGTCTTCATCTGATTGGTTGTCAGTCCAGGGTCGGCACTGGATGTCCTGTTGTTGTTGAGACAGAAAAAGAGTGTCAGTCTGAATCTCCTCCTGACTGCTGCCTCAGTTTACCTCATCCACAACCCCATCTGTCTGCCTGCAACAACCTATAGGCTGGATGACTGTTACACCAGGACAGGCTACATAGACTTACACCAGGACAGACTACATAGACTTACACCAGGACAGGCTACATAGACTTACACCAGGACAGGCTACATAGACTTACACCAGGACAGACTACATAGACTTACACCAGGACAGGCTACATAGACTTACACCAGGACAGGCTACATAGACTTACACCAGGACAGGCTACATAGACTTACACCAGGACAGGCTACATAGACTTAAACCAGGACAGACTACATAGACTTACACCAGGACAGACTACATAGACTTACACCAGGACAGACTACATAAACTTACACCAGGACAGACTACATAGACTTACACCAGGACAGGCTACATAGACTTACACCAGGACAGGCTACATAGACTTACACCAGGACAGGCTACATAGACTTACACCAGGACAGGCTACATAGACTTACACCAGGACAGGCTACATAGACTTACACCAGGACAGGCTACATAGACTTACACCAGGACAGACTACATAGACTTACACCAGGACAGGCTACATAGACTTACACCAGGACAGACTACATAGACTTACACCAGGACAGGCTACATAGACTTACACCAGGACAGGCTACATAGACTTACACCAGGACAGGCTACATAGACTTAAACCAGGACAGACTACATAGACTTACACCAGGACAGGCTACATAGACTTACACCAGGACAGACTACATAGACTTAAACCAGGACAGACTACATAGACTTACACCAGGACAGGCTACATAGACTTACACCAGGACAGGCTACATATACTTACACCAGGACAGACTACATAGACTTACACCAGGACAGGCTACATAGACTTACACCAGGACAGGCTACATAGACTTAAACCAGGACAGACTACATAGACTTACACCAGGACAGGCTACATAGACTTACACCAGGACAGGCTACATAGACTTACACCAGGACAGGCTACATAGACTTACACCAGGACAGACTACATAGACTTACACCAGGACAGGCTACATAGACTTACACCAGGACAGACTACATAGACTTACACCAGGACAGGCTACATAGACTTACACCAGGACAGGCTACATAGACTTACACCAGGACAGGCTACATAGACTTACACCAGGACCGGCTACATAGACTTACACCAGGACAGGCTACATAGACTTACACCAGGACAGGCTACATAGACTTACACCAGGACAGGCTACATAGACTTACACCAGGACAGGCTACATAGACTTACACCAGGACAGGCTACATAGACTTACACCAGGACAGGCTACATAGACTTACACCATGACAGGCTACATAGACTTACACCAGGACTTACACTACAGACTCCTGTGTAATCCTGTGATCCTCTGTAAAAACATTTCTAATGTAGATTTACCACGTGTTCAATAGATATCATATTGGGAACACCTTGCTAGCTGGCTGCTGTATGTGAGGTTAGTAGTCCTAAACACACCACTGAGAGGCTTCTCCGTGCACTGCACACCTCAGCCTGACCTGCATACTGTAGCATTAACACAATATAAGTGAAATCTAGAAAACAGCATACTGTATGTTTAGAGAAGAGGACGAGAGAGACAGAAGGGATGGGTACGGGTGGGCAGAGGAGCGTTACTGTGAAGTATCTGTGTAGACTCACCATGGGCTCAGTTTATTGGCATTTCTTCAGTAAGAGTCAACAAACAGCCTATACTATCCATTCCAGTCGTGACTGACATAGTAAAACAATAGACTGTGGTGATCAAGATAGATTACCTTAATAGCTGCCCCCATGATAATCTCATCTGCAACACAAAGATACAATACACTACATTAGTACATGTTCGGTAGCAGTTATATCACCTGTATATTTACCTCTTCTGTTCCTTTTTCAGTTTATAAATGATTGGCACTGCTCCCATCAACTCACCACCAACAGTCTCCATGCAGTGTTTTATCATGTTAGTATATGGCATCAGTTCCATGTCCGTAATAAAAGAATCCCTTGAAAGACTATAAAATAAACACTCCTCACAGAAGCAAAAACACTGCCACTACAACACAACAATACTTCCCATTCTTACCTTTTAAGTCACAGGTGAACTTGGACTTCCCACATGAGTCTCTTAACCTCAATGTCGAAATCACAAAAAAAAAAATCACTGGTGTGAAGGTGTCACATAGAAGGCTGTGTCTTCAGAGATGCTCGCTGTCTGCCTGTGTGTTTGTCTGTCTGTCTGTCGACCTCGACTCCTTTCTGCCACGCTAGTTTTGTTAAACACCGCGAGAGAGTCGGACATGCTCAGTGCCCTGCTCCAGGGTCATGTGACCTGCTGAAGGCGCAGAGGTTGATGGGCTGAACCTGATCCGTAGGAGAGAGGAGAGGGTTGGAGGGTTGAGGGTGTTAGGGAGAGGGGTTTCAGGTGGATCTATAATGCATCCCTTTGACCCATATTGGGATCACGATAGGCTAGTGGCTAAGGGAGAAGTTGGAGACTGGGCTCATGGATTGGAATGAGGAACGGTGTCATCCTCCATCCTCCGATTTCTACCTCCATCAGCCTCCCCTCATCAGGATCCCTTTGACCCATCACCCTGAAGAAAGTCTTAGTAGTTAGTTACAAGCATAGGCTCGATTGTTACCACACCATGTTCTGTAGTATATTTTACTTAAACACACACATGCATGGACTGTATATAGTATGGGCCTGTATGATCTGCCTTTTTGGCTATGAAAGAATGTCTCCTGACAAAGGGGGTTTTATGACATAACACATCCTTTGTTCTCAAGAAGCCAAATGGTCAATACAAAATGGAAACCTGAAGTGACTGTATTCTAAAATGGCTCCTGACCTATGACCCAAGTGACATCATGTAAGGTCTCCTTCTTTTCACACTTCAAGCATCCCTACAGTAAAAATTATAGGGCCATTGTTGAAGTTATATTTGCATACCAAAAGGTATAAAGGTGGGGACAAATGAAACCAACCTCTCTCTCTTCTCTTGATCACCACAGCCTTTTGACCACCAGCAGCCAGCTCTCATATTTTGTAAACTGTACTTTGTTTAAATAAACCTTGAACCTCAGAAGTATATTTTTGAATTATTATCCAACAAGTAACTTAAAAGACTACAGTTCTTATATCACTACTTGCACTCTTCAGTTCTACCCTGTCGTGTTGTTCCAAGTCCCCCCCAAAAAGCTCTGCAAACTGTCCCTGTGTTTTGATACATACCTATACTGTAGATTACCCGTAATTCTCAAATACAATTGAGGAGGTGTTTGAGGAGGAGGAGCCATACAGGTAGAGAGACAGTCTCTGTGCGTAGGCTCGTTAAAGCTGATTAGTAACACACTATCCTAATCTACAAAGGGATGGCCCCTCTACGTTGGCACACCACACTGTAAATAAAAGAAAAAAGGTTTATTTTATGTCTCAACTACTGAATATAGAGCTGGGAGTTACAGTAGATACTAGAACATAGAGCGCAGGCCTTCCCCAAGCCACAAACGATCACAGACCATGAAAAAACACTATCAGTGAATGAAACACGTCTGTAGGTGTTTTCTGTGGGAGTTTAGAAAAATACCAAATAATCCAAATGATGTTTTAAGGATCTGGCACTCTCCTGAAGTTCTCCCTTGTCTGTAGAAGAGTTGTGACCTTAATCTGCAGTTCCTCTTGTTAGCACTCCCCTGCTGCTCTGAAGCCTGTCCAGATTAGACACATCCAGGACCGCTGGTCAATCTGGGCGAGCTGGCAGACTTCCTATTGTATCAACAAGGCCCCAATCCCATTTCCCCCCTTGGCCCTACATTTAAGCTCTACCCCTCTGCCCTATGATACTACTGATGTCGTATCAGGGTCTTGAAGGGTTATCCCATTTCATAGGGGAATACTTTCAACCACTAGCCCTTGTAACCCCCTTTTCTGAGGGGCAATCCGAAAAGCGAGTGGCGCTCCAAAACGAGGGGTAGGGGTAAAAATGAGAAATGAGATTGGGCCCAAGTGTCTTCCTCAATATAATCTACATACATGTGGAGGCGTGTTGGCGGCTATGTGGCAAAGTTCCTGATTAATTTAACGTTTAACCAAATCCACTTATTACAACAATAAATAGTTGCCTTATAAAACTGGTACTTAGGGAGGGTCATGAATGGTTTAAGGGAGGGGTCATGAATGTTCTGTGTTACCAACTGCTCCTAGACAACTGCAGGGTGTAACAGAACTCTCTCCCAACAGGGTACTAAACTTAGCACTCATTAATGCTTATCCATCAGGGGGGTATTCCATCAAGGTCGCTCAAGGGAAATCCAGGCTCCAAGTCCAAGTCTCACGAGACTTGTGTAAAATGTAAAAATGTAGACATGTAGACATATTTTTTCACATGATTGATGGACAACATATGGTTGGTATTGTGTGATTCGAGGATGAGACCATGTATGGACATTTAAACAACCTGTTCATCTCCCACCAGCCTCCTTGTAAACAATTTGTAGACCATAACTTTACAAGCCGATACACAGGACACACAAATAACGAATGCCCACGACAAAATGGTAAATGGTAAATGGACTGCACTTATATAGCGCTTTTTTTGCTGCTCCAAAGCTGCTCCAAAGCGCTTTACAACGGCCTCTCATTCACCCATTCACACACACATTCACAGACCAATGGCGGCAAGCTGCCATGCAAGGCGCTGGCCCGCTCACTGGGAGCAATTTTGGGGTTCAGTGTCTTGCCCAAGGACACTTCGACATGTGGCCAGCCGGGGCTCGAACCGCCGATCTGCCAACCTTGTGATCATTAGGCGGCGACTCTACCTCCTGCGCCACAGCCGACAAACAGACCACACACCGACATACCGACAGTACATGGCGCCCCGCCATATAACATAGAGACATCCTAGCACCCGCTGGTGGAACGAGCTGCCCACCGCTTTAAGGACTGCAGAGTCACTACCTATCTTCTGTCAGGACTGCAGAGTCACTACCTATCTTCTGACAGGACTGCAGAGTCACTACCTATCTTCTGTCAGGACTGCAGAGTCACTACCTATCTTCTGTCAGGACTGCAGAGTCACTACCTATCTTCTGTCAGGACTGCAGAGTCACTACCTATCTTCTGTCAGGACTGCAGAGTCACTACCTATCTTCTGTCAGGACTGCAGAGTCACTACCTATCTTCTGTCAGGACTGCAGAGTCACTACCTATCTTCCGCCATAGAGTGAAGACCCAACTCTTCATGCTGTATCTTAACTGTCCCTCCTAAAGACCTCCTCAAACCCCACTACCCACTACAGAGTACATCATTAATTGCATAATAATGGAGCTTAGTGGTTTGTGCTGTTACACAAGTGGAACTTGGACTGTAACGGCACAAACTGATCAAGTCCACATGCCATGCAATTACCTAATCTGACAATTTCATGCAGTCCTCAGTGTACACTGTATTGCAAACAGGAAATACAGTCAACATCAGCATGACAGCATGCAAACGCAGAGTCCTCTCAGCTGTGAGGCTGGAGCTGACCACCTCTGTATGACTCTGAGGAGGTCCTGGTTGTGGTCACACTGAGAGAGAGAGAGAGAGAGAGAGAGAGAGAGAGAGAGAGAGAGAGAGAGAGAGAGAGAGAGAGAGAGAGAGAGAGAGAGAGAGAGAGAGAGAGACAGAGAGAGAGAGAGAGAGAGAGAGAGAGAGAGAGAGAGAGAGAGAGAGAGAGAGAGAGAGTACAACCGTGGGAAACGATGTTTGGTAGGAGGAGCTTCAGGTTGTCTAGACGTGTGTACAGGTCATGAGGTACTTGGTCACATGATTTTTGTTGTAGTTTTTTTTCCTTTTGGGGAGCGCTGTGCGTGCAGTGAAGATGACTCAAAAAGTCTGGACATACATTCATCAAGGTTATGGTCTTCTTCAGTATGGTCCTACATGGCATCGGTGTAAAGATAATTCACACTTTATACTTGCTGCACTAAGCACTCACAGAGGAAACCAGAATACTTGAACTTCCTGTACTGTTTCATATCTCTACTATATTGCATAATGTATGATATTGTATTTCATCTCTTTCAAGCACTTTGAGCTGCATTTCTTGTATGAAAGCTGCTATATAAATAAAGCTTTACTTACTTACTTACTTACTACCTCATTGTATCCTGCACAGCATTTTGCACTATTGTTCTACTGCAGTACGACTACCATCACTTTATCACTTTATTACCTTATTCTACTTTTCTTTTTGTTAATTACCTTACTTTATTTTACTATTCTATTATTGTTGACTTTGTTTTCTGCTGCGATGCCAATGTCGAAGAACCAGAACCTAAGAAGTGTACTCTGTGTACCTGACCTGTACATTAGATGTAATAAAAGCAATTCTGATTCTGATTCTAACAAACTGATAGAGGAATAGATGTAGAATAATGATAGACCAGGGGATTGCTGTATACATTAACACTTACCCACACCCACACCCACACTCACACCCACACCCACACCCACACCCACACCCACACACATACATCCCACATCCGCTACCATGGGAGGTGCCAGGAATGGCAGCACATGTACTGTAAGTCTATACACTGCTGGCACAGAACTGTATGTCCTTACTGCCACACATGCAGTCCATCTGTCGTAGTTTAATGACTCCCAGTCTTAAAATATACCTGCTGAGCATGGCCACCATATATACCACCATATATGTATTTGACACTTTGATGGTGTTTTCACAAAGTAGCCTTATGAACCGATGGTTCTCGAGCCTAATGACCCATAGGAGCAGGAGCCTATCTCCTGTTTCAGTAGCGAGACGCAGCTTGACCCCCTGGACATTGACACTGGTATGTCACAGGGTCTTACCCCCAATCTAATCCATAATGCTGAGTGCCAAGCAGGCAGGCGTCAGGTACCAGGTAGGTCTTTGGTATGACCCGGTCAGGGGTCGTACTCACGACCTCCCAATCTCAGGGCGGACACTCTAACCGCAAGGCCGCTGAGCTGGTCAATATTTATATATTTATATCATATTTTCACAAGAAATAAGCAAACCGTTCCCTGAACAAACATGCCTGTATGTTTCAATCATTTCAATATTGTATGTTTCATTCACTTTATGCACAATCGTTTTATGCACTTCTCTCATAATTAACAATAATAATAAACATAATGTGCACGTGTCTCTCTTCAGTGTCTCTTGCGTGTCTTTTTCATGTCCCTTGCATGCGGAGACGCATAAGAACGATTGCATTCGAACTAAACTTTCAAAATGGTGGTCTCAAAATCGGTAATTCAATCTCTTTGTTGTTGGGCACTTGTTGCAGAGTAAAGCGTGTTAACTTGGCACATGAACTAAAGTGTGTTAACGGGGCAGAATTCCCAACCTGACCAGGCCTCCCACCATGGACACTTCATTATCCCCAGCTCTCTATCCCCATACAGGATGTGAGAAGCAAGGCCGGAGAGACATGAGTCCAAGAGGATTATTTATGTTGAAGTAAAAAGTAGTATATTCTAATGGGACATTTCAGTCCAGGGATGTATCCAATTTGAGTCATTAACAACTTCTGCACTTGCCAAGCTGTTGCTATGGTACAGCACATACATACTATGGAAGACCTATGATAACTACAGTAGCGGACTCAATAGTGTCGTCCATTGCTGCACTTCTTCACCAAACATCGTTAAGAGACAATGAAAACAATGTTTACTTCAGTCCCACATAGGAACTCCTCCATGTCACTGTCTTCATCTGATTGGTTGTCAGTCCAGGGTCGGCACTGGATGTCCTGTTGTTGTTGAGACAGAAAAAGAGTGTCAGTCTGAATCTCCTCCTGACTGCTGCCTCAGTTTACCTCATCCACAACCCCATCTGTCTGCCTGCAACAACCTATAGGCTGGATGACTGTTACACCAGGACAGGCTACATAGACTTACACCAGGACAGGCTACTAATAGACTTACACCAGGACAGGCTACTAATAGACTTAGCTCTGTAGTACAGTATGTAGACCTGTCCTGTAGTACAGTATGTAGGCCTGCCCTGTAGTACAGTATGTAGCCCTGTAGTACAGTATGTAGGCCTGTCCTGTAGTACAGTATGTAGGCCTGCCCTGTAGTACAGTATGTAGGCCTGCCCTGTAGTACAGTATGTAGGCCTGTAGTACAGTATGTAGGCCTGTAGTACAGTATGTAGGCCTGTCCTGTAGTACAGTATGTAGGCCTGTCCTGTAGTACAGTATGTAGGCCTGTAGTACAGTATGTAGGCCTGCCCTGTAGTACAGTATGTAGGCCTGCTCTGTAGTACAGTATGTAGGCCTGCCCTGTAGTACAGTATGTAGGCCTGTCCTGTAGTACAGTATGTAGGCCTGTAGTACAGTATGTAGCCCTGTAGTACAGTATGTAGGCCTGCTCTGTAGTACAGTATGTAGGCCTGTAGTACAGTATGTAGGCCTGTAGTACAGTATGTAGGCCTGCCCTGTAGTACAGTATGTAGGCCTGCCCTGTAGTACAGTATGTAGCCCTGTAGTACAGTATGTAGACCTGCCCTGTAGTACAGTATGAGCCCATGGTGAGTCTTGCCCTGTAGTACAGTATGTAGGCCTGTAGTACAGTATGTAGGCCTGCTCTGTAGTACAGTATGTAGACCTGTAGTACAGTATGTAGGCCTGCCCTGTAGTACAGTATGTAGACCTGTAGTACAGTATGTAGGCCTGCCCTGTAGTACAGTATGTAGGCCTGTCCTGTAGTACAGTATGTAGGCCTGCTCTGTAGTACAGCATGTAGACCCGTAGTACAGTATGTAGGCCTGCTCTGTAGTACAGTATGTAGGCCTGTAGTACAGTATGTAGGCCTGTCCTGTAGTACAGTATGTAGGCCTGTCCTGTAGTACAGTATGTAGGCCTGTAGTACAGTATGTAGCCCTGTAGTACAGTATGTAGGCCTGTAGTACAGTATGTAGCCCTGTAGTACAGTATGTAGGCCTGTCCTGTAGTACAGTATGTAGGCCTGCCCTGTAGTACAGTATGTAGGCCTGTAGTACAGTATGTAGGTCTGCCCTGTAGTACAGTATGTAAGCCTGCCCTGTAGTACAGTATGTAGGCCTGCCCTGTAGTACAGTATGTAGGCCTGTAGTACAGTATGTAGCCCTGTAGTACAGTATGTAGGCCTGCTCTGTAGTACAGTATGTAGGCCTGTAGTACAGTATGTAGGCCTGCCCTGTAGTACAGTATGTAGGCCTGCCCTGTAGTACAGTATGTAGGCCTGCCCTGTAGTACAGTATGTAGCCCTGTAGTACAGTATGTAGGCCTGTAGTACAGTATGTAGGCCTGCTCTGTAGTACAGTATGCAGGCCTGCCCTGTAGTACAGTATGTAGGTCTGCCCTGTAGTACAGTATGTAGCCCTGTAGTACAGTATGTAGGCCTGTCCTGTAGTACAGTATGTAGGCCTGTAGTACAGTATGTAGGCCTGCCCTGTAGTACAGTATGTAGACCTGTAGTACAGTATGTAGCCCTGCTCTGTAGTACAGTATGTAGACCTGTAGTACAGTATGTAGGCCTGTAGTACAGTATGTAGGCCTGCCCTGTAGTACAGTATGTAGTCCTGCCCTGTAGTACAGTATGTAGGCCTGCCCTGTAGTACAGTATGTAGGCCTGTAGTACAGTATGTAGGCCTGTAGTACAGTATGTAGGCCTGCCCTGTAGTACAGTATGTAGGCCTGTAGTACAGTATGTAGGCCTGTCCTGTAGTACAGTATGTAGACCTGTAGTACAGTATGTAGGCCTGCCCTGTAGTACAGTATGTAGACCTGTAGTACAGTATGTAGGCCTGCCCTGTAGTACAGTATGTAGGCCTGTCCTGTAGTACAGTATGTAGGCCTGCTCTGTAGTACAGCATGTAGACCCGTAGTACAGTATGTAGGCCTGCTCTGTAGTACAGTATGTAGGCCTGTAGTACAGTATGTAGGCCTGTCCTGTAGTACAGTATGTAGGCCTGTCCTGTAGTACAGTATGTAGGCCTGTAGTACAGTATGTAGCCCTGTAGTACAGTATGTAGGCCTGTAGTACAGTATGTAGCCCTGTAGTACAGTATGTAGGCCTGTCCTGTAGTACAGTATGTAGGCCTGCCCTGTAGTACAGTATGTAGGCCTGTAGTACAGTATGTAGGTCTGCCCTGTAGTACAGTATGTAAGCCTGCCCTGTAGTACAGTATGTAGGCCTGTCCTGTAGTACAGTATGTAGGCCTGTAGTACAGTATGTAGCCCTGTAGTACAGTATGTAGGCCTGCTCTGTAGTACAGTATGTAGGCCTGTAGTACAGTATGTAGGCCTGCCCTGTAGTACAGTATGTAGGCCTGCCCTGTAGTACAGTATGTAGGCCTGCCCTGTAGTACAGTATGTAGCCCTGTAGTACAGTATGTAGGCCTGTAGTACAGTATGTAGGCCTGCTCTGTAGTACAGTATGCAGGCCTGCCCTGTAGTACAGTATGTAGGTCTGCCCTGTAGTACAGTATGTAGCCCTGTAGTACAGTATGTAGGCCTGTCCTGTAGTACAGTATGTAGGCCTGTAGTACAGTATGTAGGCCTGCCCTGTAGTACAGTATGTAGACCTGTAGTACAGTATGTAGCCCTGCTCTGTAGTACAGTATGTAGACCTGTAGTACAGTATGTAGGCCTGTAGTACAGTATGTAGGCCTGCCCTGTAGTACAGTATGTAGTCCTGCCCTGTAGTACAGTATGTAGGCCTGCCCTGTAGTACAGTATGTAGGCCTGTAGTACAGTATGTAGGCCTGTAGTACAGTATGTAGGCCTGCCCTGTAGTACAGTATGTAGGCCTGTAGTACAGTATGTAGGCCTGTCCTGTAGTACAGTATGTAGGCCTGTCCTGTAGTACAGTATGTAGTCCTGCCCTGTAGTACAGTGTGTAGGCCTGCCCTGTAGTACAGTATGTAGTCCTGCCCTGTAGTACAGTATGTAGGCCTGCCCTGTAGTACAGTATGTAGTCCTGCCCTGTAGTACAGTATGTAGGCCTGTCCTGTAGTACAGTATGTAGTCCTGCCCTGTAGTACAGTATGTAGTCCTGCCCTGTAGTACAGTATGTAGTACAGTATGTAGGCCTGTCCTGTAGTACAGTATGTAGTCCTGCCCTGTAGTACAGTATGTAGTCCTGCCCTGTAGTACAGTATGTAGTACAGTATGTAGGCCTGTCCTGTAGTACAGTATGTAGGCCTGCTCTGTAGTACAGTATGTAGCCCTGTCCTGTAGTACAGTATGTAGGCCTGCCCTGTAGTACAGTATGTAGGCCTGCCCTGTAGTACAGTATGTAGGCCTGCTCTGTAGTACAGTATGTAGCCCTGCCCTGTAGTACAGTATGTAGGCCTGCCCTGTAGTACAGTATGTAGCCATGTCCTGTAGTACAGTATGTAGTACAGTATGTAGTCCTGCCCTGTAGTACAGTATGTAGGCCTGTCCTGTAGTACAGTATGTAGTCCTGCCCTGTAGTACAGTATGTAGGCCTGCCCTGTAGTACAGTATGTAGGCCTGTCCTGTAGTACAGTATGTAGCCATGTCCTGTAGTACAGTATGTAGGCCTGTCCTGTAGTACAGTATGTAGGCCTGTCCTGTAGTACAGTATGTAGGCCTGTCCTGTAGTACAGTATGTAGCCATGTCCTGTAGTACAGTATGTAGTACAGTATGTAGTCCTGCCCTGTAGTACAGTATGTAGCCCTGTCCTGTAGTACAGTGTGTAGCCATGTCCTGTAGTACAGTATGTAGCCCTGCCCTGTAGTACAGTATGTAGCCCTGCCCTGTAGTACAGTATGTAGGCCTGTAGTACAGTATGTAGCCCTGTCCTGTAGTACAGTATGTAGCCCTGTCCTGTAGTACAGTATGTAGGCCTGTCCTGTAGTACAGTATGTAGCCCTGCCCTGTAGTACAGTATGTAGCCCTGTCCTGTAGTACAGTATGTAGGCCTGTCCTGTAGTACAGTATGTAGTACAGTATGTAGCCCTGTCCTGTAGTACAGTATGTAGTACAGTATGTAGTCCTGTCCTGTAGTACAGTATGTAGGCCTGTCCTGTAGTACAGTATGTAGTACAGTATGTAGCCCTGTCCTGTAGTACAGTATGTAGTACAGTATGTAGCCCTGTCCTGTAGTACAGTATGTAGGCCTGTCCTGTAGTACAGTATGTAGCCCTGCCCTGTAGTACAGTATGTAGCCCTGTCCTGTAGTACAGTATGTAGGCCTGTCCTGTAGTACAGTATGTAGTACAGTATGTAGCCCTGTCCTGTAGTACAGTATGTAGTACAGTATGTAGCCCTGTCCTGTAGTACAGTATGTAGTACAGTATGTAGTCCTGTCCTGTAGTACAGTATGTAGCCCTGTCCTGTAGTACAGTATGTAGCCATGTCCTGTAGTACAGTATGTAGGCCTGTCCTGTAGTACAGTATGTAGGCATGTAGTACAGTATGTAGCCCTGCCCTGTAGTACAGTATGTAGGCCTGTCCTGTAGTACAGTATGTAGCCCTGTCCTGTAGTACAGTATGTAGCCCTGTCCTGTAGTACAGTATGTAGTACAGTATGTAGTACAGTATGTAGGCCTGTCCTGTAGTACAGTATGTAGTCCTGCCCTACATACTGTAGTACATAGCATAAACACACGTTTAGAGAAGAGGAGGAGAAACAGAAGGGATGGCTATGGGTGGGCAGAGGAGCCTTATTATACTGTGAAGTATCTGTGTAGACTCACCATGGGCTCAGTTTATTGGCATTTCTTCAGTAAGAGTCAACAAACAGCCTATACTATCCATTCCAGTCGTGACTGACATAGTAAAACATTAGACTGTGGTGATCAAGATAGATGACCTTAATAGCTGCCCCCAGAGTAATCTCATCTGCAACACAAGAATAATACTAGATTAGTACATATTCACTAGCAGTTATATTACATACATATATATATATATATATATATATATATATATATATATGTACAGATATTCCCTCTTCTGTTCTTTTTTCAGTTTATACATGATTGGCACTGCTCCCAACAACTCACCACCACCTGGTGATTCAGTCTCCATGCATATCCAATCAGTTCACCTGCACACACATATAACTGACAATGTAATCTATTTTAGTTTTACATTCTCTAATTTACAGCCTACATAATTATTGTTCTACTGCCTGTTTACTTGCTGTTTATTCCATTGTTGTTTTTTATTCATTATGTCATTTGTCATATATCATTTTTATCATTATGTCCAATGCACCAACCACACCAAGTCAATTTCCTGTATGTGCAAATATACTTGGCAATAAAAAGGATTCAGATTCTGTTTCTGATTCTGAAAGAATTCTGATTCTGATGATTCTGATTCTGATTCTATGATCATAATCCAGAAATCCCTTGAAAGACTATGAAGGCATGCAAACGCTGTGTCCTCTTGGTTGTGGGGCTGGAGCTGACCACCTGTGTCAGGCTGAGGAGGTCCTGGTTGTGGTCACACTGAGAGAGAGAGAGAGAGAGAGAGAGAGAGAGAGAGAGAGAGAGAGAGAGAGAGAGAGAGAGAGAGAGAGAGAGAGAGAGAGAGAGAGAGAGAGAGAGAGAGAGAGAGAGAGAGAGAGAGAGAGAGAGAGAGAGAGAGAGAGAGTACGACCGTGGGAAACGATGTTTAGTAGGAGGAGCTTCAGGTTGTCTGGACATGTGTACAGGTCATGAGGTACTTGGTCACATGATTTTAGTTGTTTTCCTTTTTGGGGGAGTTCGTTGTGCTTATAGTGACGAGTCCGTACATAGATGAACATTCATCTAGGTTATGCTGTTTTTCAGTATGGGGATTTTCTTTTTTGTGGTTCTATATGGCATCGGTGTAAAGATAATTCTACACTGAGCACTCACAAAAACCAAAATGAGGCAACAGAGAAACATGGTTTTAACAACATTGTATCTAGCAGCTCTCTGCTTCATTCATCAATCACTCCAACTCCTACCGTCAGGTCGGCGCTGTCATGCCAAAACCTGCTGCTGCCAAAAGCTGCAGGGCCATCAACGGCCTAATCGTTTAGAACGCGTCAGGACCAGGTGGTGACTGTGACGTCATTCTAGTGCGCTGTGTTTACTTCGCAGCAGTTTACTCCACCATTTTGCTCTGCTCCTGCACGACGAAACACCTGCTACTACTACTACAGAGAACTACTAGAGAACTACTACAGATAACCCTATCATTTCCTTTTATACGTTACTCTTATATTGTGCTTGTATTGTAAGTTGTTTTATTTTAGATTTTAGATTGTGATTTATTTCGAACTAGCTAACTTGGATAGCTAGCTGTTATAGCTAGCTGTTATTAGTTAGTCAAATTGTAGTGATTTATTTCTAGTTAGCCATTTATTGATTGCTTGCTAGTTAATTAAATAGTTTTTTATCTGTTTATATACACACGCGCACACACACACACACACACACACACACACACACACACACAATTTACCTCAGGGCATTGATAGCTAGCTTTCCAACCATTTATTGATTGTTTTCTCATGAAATTGTGTTTTATCTGTTTTAATATATATATACACAATTATTATACATATCAGATAATAGATATGGCATCCTATACCAGCCACAGTGACATTTTCTTATATCTGTCCAAAGCCCAGTTCCAGGAGGATATGTCTGCGGTGAAGAAGTGTTCTCTCCAGAGAGCAGCTGAGAAATACATGCTTCAGGGTAAGATTTGTTAAATTAACCCATAAAGCAATAAAGTAGTGTACTACTGTAAAAAAAAAAAACAACAACAAAAAACATTATTTAACAAGTCCTGGTCTCTTTTCTCTAATCCTTTTGATGTTGTAGATGGTCGCATGTATTTGAGGCCCAAGAAGGGACAGCCACAAAGGAGGGTCATCATGTCAGACGAGGAAAGGGAGGCAGTGCTGACCGAGGTCCATGCCGGTCACTTCGGAGTGAAGCGCTTCTTCTGGTTTGGCATTGTGAAGGATGTGAAAGACTGGGGAAGCAAATCTATTATTTCTTTAGTTAGTTTTTATGTTTTACAAACAGTAGCAAGATTGTATTTTACACACAGCTAATATTCATTCATTCATTCACATTTCATTTCAATTTGCACTTTACTGTTTGTTTCAAGGTCCGTACCTGCGTGGCTTGCCAGAGGTTTGAGAAGGTGAAGACTGAAGCCCCTGAGCTGAAGAGCATCAAGCCTGTTTCACCGTGGTACATGATTGGTGAGTTCTACACTTTTATATCCCAATTAATTTTTTGGGTTTTGACTTGTTTCCCACCATGCTTTCTTTCAGTATGATCTTTTAGTGTGAATGTTTTACTTCCGCTTGTCCAATGTTAGAGTATGCCAACACATTTTTCTTGCTAGGTGTGAACCTCATCAGACCGTTCAAGGCCTCATCCAAGAATAGCAATCGCTACTGCCTCACAGCGACAGATTTCTTCACCAAGTGGGTGGAGGCCATTCCTATCCAGGTGTGTTATATCTGTGTTTAGTGTTGTTTTCTCAAATATAATGATCATGACCATGCTTTTTAAAATACTTGAATGTATTGTACTTGAACAGTTCATCACCATGTATCCCAATTTTCATCTTAAAATTAACATTATCAGTATTAATATAATAGTACCATATCCTGTATGTATACACTGCTAGGACAAGACGGCAGTGGCAACATCCCAGGCCCTGATAGACATCTTCCACACCCATGGTGCGCCGGAGGTCATCCTGACTGACCAGGGCAAAGAGTTCTGGAACAAGGTCATGTACTTGCTAAAACATATGATTTTGTAACAGTTATGGACATAATTGTATGGACAAAACTAATTACTTCTGTCTTATTTTATTTTTTAGGTCAACCAGATGTTGTTTGAGAAGTGGGGGATGAAGCACCGGATTACCTCTGCCTACCATCCCCAGACCAACGGACTGGACGAGCGGACCAATCAAACACTCAAGAGGGCTATCGGGAAATATCTGGATGGGCACCAGGAACGGTGGGAGGTTAAGTTAATCCTTTTCGCACATAACACCAGCGTCCAGGCCTCCACCAAGTACTCGCCCTACCGCCTGATGTACGGTCGGGAGCCACGGCTGCCCTCTGAGGTACGTCAACTCTTGATATTATTGTTCTTATAATATATAATTTGTTTTGCAAATTGATTCTCAATATAAACAAAAAATAAAACACTAACTCTATGCAAATGTATGTATTGCGTATCTCTATTTGCCTCTCATTTCAGATCACAGGCGACCGTCCTTTTGTGGAGGTGGACGAGATTGATGAAGACACCGCTGCAGACTATCTCCACACCAGGGCTGAGAAGGATGAGGAGGTCTTTGACAAGGTGAAAGATATTACACAACTATATACTGAACAACCACCTGAGTGATGCTAAGTAACTGCTAAAGCAATAACAATGCCTCAGCAATATACAGAGCTATACTGCACAACAGAGAATTACAATCTCTGCTGCTTCGCTTTTTCTTCAACGATCAAGGTGCGACTCAACGTGGAGAAGGCCCAGGAGAAACAGCGGGAAAGCTACCGGAGGAGGATCAAGAAGGGAACCAAGCGGTTTGAGATCCTCCCGGGCATGGAGGTCCTGAAGAAGAATGAGAGGAAACGTGGGAGACCTGGTGGCACAATGGACCCAGACTGGCCAACTAAGTACCGGTAAATGTTAGACTTTTAAGAATATTCAGAATGAGAGGGTGATGTGTGATGTCCAATTTTGCCATTATTAATACATATTTTCTTCAGGGTGACTGAGGTTGGGGACAACAATTTGGTGCAGTTGGAGACCTTGGATGGCCAACAACTGGGAACGAAAACCCCCTATGCCTCAGTGAAGCCTCTGCCGAAGAGTAAGTGTAACATACAGTTCACATTTTAAAGTTAATGTAATGTGAAACTGTATTTTTTTTTACCACAAGATGTCATTCTAAAATTGTTTTGTTGATTGACTTAAGGATTCCGAGCCTGCCCGCCCACTCAGAAAGCTGTGTCCCATCCACCGGAGCCAGTGTGTTCTGATGACCCTGAACCGCTAAACTCTGAGCCGGAGTGGGACTCACTTCAGGTACACTTAAAAATCCTAGCTTCATTCATTTAAAATAATCAAAATTCCAATGGCTGAGTACTGTAACATGACAGTCCCTTTAACCCAACATCATTGTGTTTTTTAGGCACCATCTCAGCTGCTAGATGTCATCATCACAGATGTTCAGCTGGGGCGGGCCTGTCCAGCTTTACCTAGCAGGTTGGAGGTGCTTAAGCCTTTCGTTCTGAATCCCAATTGTTGGCTGAATGATCTCTCCATTGACCATGCTCAGGCTCTTTTACAGGCTCAACATCCCCATGTAGGAGGCCTCTACGCCACAACGTCCCTCTCCCTCCTCTCCTCCGTGCCTGCATCAACCCAGGGGTTTGTTCAGATTTTAAATGTTTGTTCAAATCACTGGGTTACGGTAAGTAACATCAACTGCAGGGTAGGTACTGTTAACGTTTATGACTCCTCTGGTCACGGGTCGACCGAGGAGTTCATTTCACAAATAACAGGTCTCCTCTCTTTTTCAGGTCCCAAGGTCCTTCTGCAGTGGCCTGATGTCCAGCAGCAGAGAGGCAGCTCAGACTGTGGGCTGTTTGCTATTGCGAACAGTCTCACACGCTGCAAAGGTGAGGACCCAGCAAGCATGGAATTTGATCAGTCTGCTATGCGTGAACACCTCTTTTCCTGCTTTCAGGCTGGGCACCTGAAACCATTCCCCAGCTCCATACGGTGTCCACGCACGGCCCAGTCAGTGTACACTATGGACGTTAGTGTGCACTGCATCTGCAGGAGGACCATCTGGACGAGAGGACCAGAGCTTCTGGTATCCTGCAAGAGGTGTTTAAAGTGTTTCCATTCGTCTTGTGTGTCAATTAATATGATGTTTCCTAATGAATTTGTTTGTACTGCTTGTAAAGTTGTTTTTTAAGTATTTTCCAGATTGTACCCAGATAGCCCTGCTACGTCCTCCGTGAGGGCCCGTTCCCCTGTACATAAGTCCCTGTCGAGCCCTGCTACGTCCTCCGTGAGGACCACCTCTACCACATCCTCCGTGAGGACCACCTCTACCACATCCTCCGAGAGGACCACCTCTACCACATCCTCCGTGAGGACCACCTCTACCTCCTCCGTGAGGACCACCTCTACCTCAGGCTACTGCAAGTATGAGCCACAATTACATCATTGTTATTTGTAAATGTTCATATTGATTGTTTCATTACTAATACATTAAATGTATGCTCTCATTCATTCACACAGCACCAAGATGTTTTGGACAAAATTACATCTGGACAGTTACCTTTCATCCCCATCCACCCAGTACACTGGTAAATCACATTGAATAAGGATTATTTAGAAATGTATTTACTCACAAAATGTTATTTTGACTGTACATATCTGTGCTTGTTTGTGTGTTTACACTAACAAGATGGTTATTGCTTACCTCAACAGGAGAGCTGATTGGTGTGATGTTACCTAACCCCCCAGATGTTACCCCCCAACCCTCCAGATGTTACCCCCAACCCTCCAGATGTTATCCCCTAACCTCCCAGATGTTACCCCAACCCTCCAGATGTTACCCCTAACCTCCCAGATGTTCCCCCCTAACCCCCCAGATGTTACCTAACCTCCCAGATGTTACCCCCAACCCTCCAGATGTTATCCCCTAACCTCCCAGATGTTACCCCAACCCTCCAGATGTTACCCCTAACCTCCCAGATGTTCCCCCCTAACCCCCCAGATGTTACCTAACCTCCCAGATGTTCCCCCCTAACCCCCCAGATGTTACCTAACCTCCCAGATGTTCCCCCCAAATGTTACCTAACCTCCCAGATGTTCCCCCCAAACCCCCCCAGATGTTACCTAACCTCCCAGATGTTCCCCCCAAACCCCCCCAGATGTTACCTAACCCTCCAGATGTTACTCCCTAACGCCCCAGCTGTTACCCCCTTTACATTATTATTACTTTACTTATTTGACTTTCTCTTATTTGACGAGTTGTACTATATTTAAGACTTTCTAAAACAATCGCATAGTAGCACATGCTGTTCTTATAAGTTGTGTTGTTGCTACTGTGTACAGTTAGTTAACGGTTTGTCTTGTGTTACTTGGGTTGGGCTAGCCGTGTTAGCTAGCTAGCATTAGCTAGTAAGTTATGTGTGGTATTGCATAAGACTTGCCTAAGAGAGAAACAAATATAGGGCCAGTTTCACAGACAAGGCTTAAGCCTAATCCTGGACTAAAAAGCATCTTCAATGGAGATTTTACATTGAAAGTGTGATTTAGTCCAGGACTAGGCTTAAGCCTTGTCTGTGAAACCGGCCCATAAAGTTATAAAAATGCAGGGCTTCATTCTTGTTGACAATGTTTACTTTGATTTTTTTTCTTTTCTTGGATACAATGTTTACTGTAGTAAAAAAGAAATGCATGTATGAGGACAAGAGCTCACCAAGTATAATTCTCCTCCTTCAATCCAATGCTTCCATCCTTTGTTCTTCTTCTCTCCCCTCTGGACACAGACCAGCTTGTCATTGTCCCACTTAACAGTTGACTGTGTAACATACGTATACTGGCTAGCACCAATTAAAAGTATGAGTGAGACCTTTTCTTGTTGTACATTCTATGCTCTGTGAGGGTGTTATTTACATACTTGTTGTTGTTACATGTCATGTCTGTCACGTACAAACAACGAATTGGATAACCACAATAACCGTCAGGGAGATGTCTGGAGTTTGCTTTTTGTGGCTTGTTGTTTTCCCTTTGAATATGGACCAATGTATCTTTGGTGACTGTTAGCTAGTATTACACTTCACCTGTGCCTTAGCCAGGAGTTGGCAGTACAAACTCAAATATAACACTATTTATATAACACTATTTATATAACCCAGCACTCCTGATACCATCTTACCCACAAGAGATATTCTCGGTAAAAGCAGCTACCGCCAACGGAGCTTCAATCAAGTTCAAACAAGGACATGATGAACTCATCCACAAGAGTGGCACAAAATTCGACATTAAAGAACACAACCGGCTCTACTACTTGAACACTGTGAGTATCTATGTAAGACGTTATTTATATTTATATTATTGTTGAATTTGTGAATGATATGTTACTCCCTAACTATTATTATATACCTGATTGTAACCTGTACAGTTCTTTTGCAAACGTTATCCCCCTGATGAATTCCCCCCTATGAATTTTCAAAGTGTTGTGTATATATATAAAGTTTATTCCGTTTTCTGAATCAGTGTGGACTCGTGGTGTGTTTGTTCATCGTCTGACATTGGTCTCCCACCCTATTTGGGTGGATCCACGTTTTATTACAATATCAACTACTATACTAGTCCAAAAGTCACATATGACTGTACTTATCATAACTGTACATGTCCTACTCTAATGGATCTTGAACGAAACGCGCATTTTTAAATTAAGTTGAATTGCTGTGCATTGTTTTAGGATGCTTAGTCCCTAAGGCTCAAGTTGCGTTTGCAACTTTATGAGAAATGATCTGCTGATCAGACCTCAGTTTCTTTCTTTTGAAACCGGGAGCACTAAACCAATAGAGAATATTGCCAACATTATATTGGACAGGGGGATATGATTTTACCAAGGTCTCCGCCCGAGACGTGGGTGCGCTCCGGGCTCTCTCCCTGCTGATTGCGCGATTGTGCACACTTGCATTTTATAACGTTGTATTTGATAAAGTTTATTCCGTTCTGCTTTTATTTGATAGTCGGGGTCTTATAGGGCTCTCCCAACCCGAGGTGCTCTGATGTGGTTTAACTAGCCAACTCCGTACTACGTTGTGAAATTAGCATGTGTTTTCATATAAAATGTTATATATTATATAGCTGACTAGTGAGCCTGCATCAACCTTAATGCTATTCAAGTGCAAGAAGATGACATTTGTCTTCGCAGTTTAAGATACACACGTTAATCTGCTGCTGCGAAGTAAACACAGCGCACTAGAATGACGTCACAGTCACCACCTGGTCCTGACGCGTTCTAAATGATTGGCAGCAGCAGGTTTTGGCATGACAGCGCCTCCGTTGTTGTTCAAGCTAGTGTCGCTTTCCCAGTCTTTGTGTAATAAGTGAACATGTTGTAATGTTTGCCCTCTAGCACAGTTATAAACTTAATAAATGACTCGTGTTGTCTTCAGTCTCAGCACTGTGTGCGCTTATTGATCCACCATTTTAGTTTCACGTCCCGTTTCACATCCCGTTCCCTGGTCTCGCAGGAATAGCTGACGTCTATCCTATGGCCAGCGGTGATGTATAATATTATGGTTTATAGTATGTGTGTGTGTGCGTGCATGTGTGCGTGCGTATAAGCATATGTTGAGTGTGTATTGTGTGTGCGTGCGTGTGTATAAGCATATGTTGAGTGTGTATTGTGTGTGTGTGTGCGTGTGTGTGTGCGTGCGTGTGTGTGCATGCGTGTGTGTATAAGCATATGTTGAGTGCGTGCGTGTGAATGTGTGCATTGTTGTTATTATCATTATTAATGTGTCTTTCTCCTTTGTTGCCTGTTAGTTCGTTTAGATGTGTCTTGGTGGTTGGCCCCTTCCTCTTTCTGTTTTTCAAGTCAACTTTGTTATCCTCATGAGTATAACTATTACTATTTGTATTGTTTTGTTTTCTTTCATTGGTTACTGAATAAGAATGTCTTTTGTCTTTTTTTCCTAAATAAAATAAGAATATGAATAAGAATGTCTTTTTTCTAAATAAAAGTAGTCCCCTGAAGAAGGTGATGCAACAGCATACAATGTGATTCTAGAGAATTGTATGCTTCCAACTTTGTGACAACAGTTTGGGGAAGGCCCTTTCCATGTTCAGCATGACAATGCCCCCATACACAAAGTGAGGTCCATAATGACATGGTTTTCTGAGTTTGGTCTGGGAGAACATGACTGGCCTGCACACAGAGCTCTGACCTCAACCCCATCGAACACCTTTGGGATGAATTGGAACGCCGACTGCAAGACAGTCCTTCTGACCCAACATCAGTGTCCGACCTCAGTAATGCTCTTGTGGCTGAATGGGAGCAAATCCCCCGCAACCATATTCTAAAATCTAGTAGAAAGTCTTCCCAGAAGAGTGGAAGCTGTTACAGCAGCAAAGGTGGGACCAACTCCACATTAATGCCCATGGTTCTGGAATGACAAGTTCAACAAGCACATATGGGTGTGATGTTCGGTTGTCCCAATACTTTTGTCCATATAGTGTATTTATGGAATCGTAATTATTTAAATATTTTATTGTTTATTCAGATTTACAGAATTGGAATGCTCCTCCCTTGGATCTTAGATCAGCTGGCTCGGTCGAGGTTTTAAAAAAACAGCTAAAGACTGTCTTGTATAGACAGGCTTTTGGATAGCCCCAAGGGCCTGTCTCTCTGTGTCCTGTTGATGTTGTTGTACACCTGTTTGTTACTTGTTCTTATTTTTACTTGTTTGCCTGTTTTAACCTGCTGTTTTAACCTGCTATGACTTAAACTCTTTTATTATGCTTTATTGTGTTTCTTCTTTGTTATGTAAAGCACTTTGTGACCCTTGGTCTGGGAAAGGTGCTGTATAAATACATTTTACTTACTTACTTACACCAACTATAACCTCACCCTGCACCAGATCGGACATCAGCTCCAGTCTATGTAAGGGAACCGACAACCCTAATCCCTGATCCAAAACACTCCTGTGTGTGTCTGTCTGTCTCCGGCAAGAAAGGAACACTGACTAACACTGACTAACACAAATGATTCAGATGCCCCCAATGTTCCTCAGGATCTTCACAGGAACCTTTTCATCAGCCCCCCCCCCAGAGATACAAAACTCACGAGATAAAAAAAAAAAAAAAAAAAAAAAAAAGCTTATTTTAGTAAAAGGGGAACTCCTTTGTCCTCAAGCTCTGTCCCTAGTTCAACATAAGACATTGTTTTAATCAACAACAAGATAGCGCACACATCCTATCTCAAGTCTCAGCTACATCACATTGGTCCTATCTCACATTTCTTATACATCTTGCAACACAATCAACCCCATTCTAGTGGGTATCTTGGATATGTTGATTTCTCTCAGTGTATATGTGTTTGTATACGTTTCACGTTTCACTTCCTGATTCTATTCCTATGCAAGCAGGTCCACATTTCATAGCAAATCAGTCTGGCAGATCATGGCAGAAACATTCATCATTGCAGAGTCATTGGTGGTAAACCCAGGTTAATCATGGGGAACAGCTCGATGTCATAGTTCAAGTCCAGACCCAATGCTGGCATTGGATCCTCCTCGGACGGAGGTGGGGTCTGCTCATCGTTGCCCTCTGGTGGTGTTATAATGACCTGTGGCAGGGTGGACTGCTCGATGCCTCCCTCTGGTGGCAAGAACCGTGGAGTGATCTTCAACAACCACTTATCCGGTGTGGTGAACATCACACACTCCTGCAGATTCTTCCTCTCTGATGCTTCTTCAGGCTTTGTGCCCGAGTGAAACTCTTCCCACACTGGGAGCAATGGTATGGTTTCTCTCCTGTGTGTATTCTCTGGTGTCTCTTTAGGGGTCCTGCTTGATTGAAACTCTTGCCACACTGGGAGCACTGGTATGGTTTCTCTCCTGTGTGTATTCTCTGGTGTGCTTTTAGGTTTCCTGCTTGATGGAAACTCGTCCCACACTGAGAGCACTGGTATGGTTTCTCTCCTGTGTGTATTCTCTGGTGTCTCTTTAAGTCTCCTGCTTGATTGAAACTCTTGCCACACTGGGAGCAGTGGTGTGTTTTCTCTCCTGAGTGTCTGTGTTGTTTATGGTTTCCTGATGTGGTGGAGCTGGGCTCGTGGTCTGAACCTGGGTTGGAGCTCTGCTCATCTGTAAGAATATGAACATATACAGGGTTACAAACACATTCTGTGCAAAACATTGAGCAAAGTTGTCAAAAAGAAGAATATAATTTTAAATAGATATATTATAGTTTATACTGCAAAACATGATGGTGTCTCTCTGGTTTCTCAAATATATCGTTAAAGAAAAGGTGTAATAAAATAAAAAAATATAAACATGCCTGTACGTCATATACGTGTGAGTTTGGCCCAACATAATACAAGGGTCAAAAGGTCAAATTGTATGACCAAGTGGATTGGGGGAGTAACACAATGGTTAATTAGCATAATTTCTATATAGCCATGGTATACATTCAAGGAAATAAGAAAATTCAAGGAAGCCATCATACAGTAAGTTGACGACCCAAAACATCTTGCAATAGCAACTAGGGAGTTTTTCAGAGCCAAAAAGTAGAAAGTTTTGGACTGGCTCCGGGTCATAGCATAGATATAGATGATTTACTTACTTAAGACAAATGTAGTAAGTCGCTTTGGATGAAAGTGTCAAAAATGTAAATGTAATGTAGACGGATGTGGCTGTCCTATAGCCCACTAGGTTAGACTGCGGAACCAGCCCTGATAGATCAATCCCACACAAGGGGAGAGACCAGGACTGTCAGACTATGCAGGTTCTGACTGACTTACAGTGCACTGGACAGATGAATTATCCCCCGTCTAAACTACTGAAAAGCAGCCAACTGAAGTCCTCGTTAGCAACAAATAGGCCCGAGCCTTGGGCTTGCATGACTGAACAACACTGAGGTAAGACTCAGAGGCGCCGGGCAAAACGCACAGAACAAGACAGGCCCGCGGAGCAGCGTCAAGCCAAGACTTCAGAGGCCGCAAGAGCCTGGGAATCACGTGACTCCCCAGCCCCCCCTGGTGACTCCCTGGCCCGCTCAAGAACACCCCCTCCTTCCTCTGCATCTCCATGTGACATGCAGCGGATGAAACAGACCTCACAGATGATTGGAGACTCGGCGATCAGAAATGTAAGAGGTAAAAAATTACAAATCCACTGTCTTCCTACTGACTAAATATCCAAACACAAAGCGGCTCATATTACACGTGGGATCAACCGATCCATGTAAAATGGGCTCACTAGACTTGAGACGTGATTTTATGGAACATTTCTATAGACTTGACAAGCTTAAGATTGAAACATTCATCTGTGGACCGCTTCCCACTGTTGCCAGAGGTAACTTCGAATTCAGCTGCTAAGCCTTAACACTCGGCTTTCGGGAGCGTGCAAACTTAAAGGGCTGAAATCTATTGACCACTGGAACATATTCTGGAGGCAGAGTGACCTATTCAAAAGAATGGGCCTCCACTTAAACAGATCGGGAAAATACCATTTAACAAACAACATACTCTTCAACCTCATACCCTCTGCTCCCCCTTCTCTCGATGCTCTTGAGACAACTGAAAGGCCTACAATGCAGGATTCTTCAGACTCAGCACAGCCAACTGAATTGTTCACAGTAGTTCACAGCTCCATGTCTCCCCACAGACCTGCGACTCACCACAGCCTACAGTAAATGGCCCTCCAAACTCATCCCAGCCTACAGTAAAGGGCCCTCCAAACTCATCACAGCCTACAGTAAAGGGCCCTCCAAACTCATCACAGCCTACAGTAAAGGGCCCTCCAAACTCATCACAGCCTACAGTAAAGGGCCCTCCAAACTAATCACAGCCTACAGTAAAGGGCCCTCCAAACTCATCACAGCTGGCTGAACTGCGATCTTCAGTCGCCAGTGCAAGACAGATCGTTAGCCAACTTGTTGAGCCACTAAAGCGACGGTGCAGCCCCCCTTCTCTCCCCCCACCCTCACTCCCTGCCCCCAACTCCCCAAACCACTCAACCCCAAATGAAGGTCCTTAATGACATTCGTGTGAACACTGACTCCAGAAAAATCTGTTTTAGTACTACTAGACTGGTTTAGATCCTACCTACAGGACAGAAGCTATTATGTCTCCATTGACCAAATTAAAATGACATGTGGGGTTCCCCAAGGGTCAATCCTCCCTCCTATTCAATCTCTATATGCTTCCATTGGGACACATCATTAGGGTCGGGTACCGAAAATCGGTACCGGTAGGTACCGGTTACTTTACATTCGGTATCTACCGTAACGAATTGCAAAGGAGATTTCGGTACCTCATTTCGGTACTTTTCTATATCGCCCCCTGGTGTCCGGTGTCATGCAACAGTCAACTGGTGACTCGTGACGTGACATCGCCTGTTAAATTTCCACTCAGTGCGTGTCGTGGTAGTGAGCTGAGCAGTTGTGTTACGAGTTAAGAAGAGTGAGTGAAAGCATATATACTAAATTATTATATTATCTGAATTGTATTATTATTATTATTATTATTATCATCATCATATTATCGAATTTCGCTAGCTAGCCTAGCTACGAGGTCACCGAGAATGCCGAAGTTCCTAATGAAGCGTTCTAAAGTGTGGCTGCATTTCACCCGACTCGACGAAAACAACGCGAAGTGCTCAAAATGCTTAAAATCATTCGCGTGTAAACGGGTTCTGGCTAAAGACGGGAAACGTGTCTGGCTGGACGGGCAGAGGTGCGTAGGCAGACTCGGCTACCAGAGAGCGGTCGTCCGCTCCCAGGGGCCGGGGTTGGCCATCGCAGTGGGTGGAGGGAACCACGGGCGGAGGAGAAACGGAGGAGAAGGTGACGGGAGCCGGGAGGACGTCCAGAGCAGCGAAGCCAAACGAGGCTGGCCTCAGCAATAAAAAAGTGAAAAGCTGTTTAATGTTGTCGACCGTGTTATTATTATATATATATAGTCATTTTAAAAAATCAAAAGTACCGAATTAAGTACCGTTTCGGTACCGGTACCGTTTTTAAAGTATCGGTTAGGTACCGGTACCGGATAAAACCCAAACGATACCCAACCCTACACATCATAAAAAAGAACAAAATTGCCTACCACAAATATGCAGATGACATACATAGCCCTCTCACCGAACGACTATAGCAGGGGTATTCAGCAAAAAATTCAACAAGGTCCAGTTAGAGAAAATGTCCTCAAGCAAAGGTCTGGAACATTATAATGTCTAGATTGCGTTATGATTCAGTGCCATATATATAAACTCCTCAAAAAAAGTTTAGAAACGTTATTTCAGTCGATTCTTCCTCCCCTTTAATAATACCAATGCAGTGTTTCCTCTATATGCATTGATTCATGGCGGGCCGCCACAAATGAATTTTCTCCGCCACTAATTGATTCAGTTATTATGACCGGAGAACAGAAAAAAAGCCGATTGAAGCTAGATTTAGGCCGCTTCCAGACCAACATTTCGTCACGATTTAGGGTGTAGTAAGTTACAATATGTTACAATGTTGCAATTAACCTCGTCGTTTGTGTTCGCACTGCAATCGAGACTGAATCGCTCTCAACAGGCGCGCGGCGCTGTTCTCTGGTTCATGTTCTTATACCAGTGCTCAGTATAGAGTAGTTTAGATGAACATTCGTAATGTATGTCTCTGATGTTCATGGTCAACTAAATCAGACTATTTTGTGAAACAAATAATGTTCCCGCTAATGGGTTAACCAAGCAGCCTCGCACCTAACGCTAGCTTCGAACTATTCATAGCAATATGCGCGGGGCAAAAATAATCTATTGCCTCTAAAATCACCACGAACAGAACGGCGGAGGTACGGGTAAACAGAGATCATGTCGGTGTCCTCAAAGGTAAGAGTTGGTTTTCTTTAACTCAGCTGATAGCATTACCTTGCTGTTGGTTGTTTACTGAATGCTCCATCTGACTGTCACACTGTGATTTTACTTCACGTTAGCCGGTTTTGTGCGTGTACTCTCATGGAGGCCTATTCGTATTGATGAGCTGTCGATCTTTCAATTTGTGTGTGTGTATGTATGTATGTGACTGTGAGTCACAAGTTTATATTCTACGGATGTTGTTCAGTGCTGTATGCTCGTTCCCGGTTCCATGTGTAGCCTACTCTACTCTTGTGTACTTCATATTCGATGAGATGATGATCTTTCTGTGTGTGTGTGTGTCATGCGCGTTCCGCATGTTCCGCTGCAGCTGTAGGATATGTTGGTATTTGATCACCTTCTATATAAAATCACCTGCTCGGCTTTAATGACTTAAAAAAATATATATATAATGTTGCCACCCTCTAGTTTTTGGTGAAATTCCGTCTTTGTTTTCAGTGCGCGTTTTATGCGCATGCACGCTACGCGCGCATAAACTGAACACCCCGCCACTAATGTGAAAAATCCTAGAAGAAACACTGCAATGGGTATTGTATTTTATATCGTTGGAAAGCCTTATTAGCAGGGGTGCACATAACTTTTTGGGGCCAGTGCTCAGAGGAGCACCTAGGGATGCTGCTTGGTGCTCCCTGAGCTCGCGAGTCACGACCCGTCCCACAGGATGGATGAAAAAGGGATACATGGATAACTTATATTAGCAAAACGACATTTATTCATAAATAAAGATGAACGAACAAATGATTGTGTGCAAAACAAAATAAACAAATGCAAAATCAAATGACTGCTCTTTAAGCATGAAAGTCTGTCAGACTCCTTTAAACACAATGAAATCAATTGACATCTCTTTAGGCACTAACTGAATGTCTGTTCTTTAAACACAATGCAATCAACTGACATCTCTTTAAGCACTGCTCTGTTCTGTAAACACTGAAATCAACTTTTCAACAAAAGGTTACAGCCTAAGCATTTACTTATGCTACAAGCTTAATCATCATCATCACTGCTCTCTTGACGGCTGTAAGTTATCACTGTCCTCAATTTCAACCATGGTAGAGGATGTTGTTGTAGGCCATCACTTTAAATAGCTCATTATTTTGATTGTGCAACAAAGTCTTTTTTTTCTTCTTTTTTCTAATAGAATTCCCAACCATATTCCCTGGGTCAGGGGTCTAGGTGCGGTAATGAAGCTGTAAAACAAACGTCTGAACGTTTGAAAGCTTCAGAGAAAAGAAACGTGAAGTCCCTTGGTGTTGTTTTTCCTTTTAGCGACGAGTCGTTCGGGACTGAATTTTCAAGTGTCGGCGTGATAACCATGCGATACGCGATACGCGGAATGAAAGTACGAGTTACGATACTTTCCGAATGTTTTCGTGAGGGGAGTCGCCGTGGTCGTCGTGATGGATTACTCGTCGCGCCGTCGCGCCTTCGGCTGAGGGGACGGCAAATAGTTACTTACTTGGTGGGGCTTGCTTCTTGGACCCAGCTGTTGGTGCGCAAAAGCGCCTTCATGCCGCTGATCTGCCGCGCAGCATGCATTTTGGCGACGCATGCGCACTGGCGCACCAGTTATGTGCACCCCTGCTTATTAGTCACCTTTACAACGAGGTACAACTTGTAAGGATCATGCATTCGTGGAATGAGTAACACAGCTAAACGTGTGGGTAGCGGGCCAATTTTTTTTGCCAAAATCCCTTGCAATATTCTTCTGTTGGTATTCACTCTCGTTTTGAGCTTAAAGTGCTGGCAGGTGTATGTCAGTCACAGGTGTGTGACTGGCACCTGAATGGCACCTAATTGACAGGAATGATATACTGGGGCCAGTGGCGATCCCATATCTCCAGATTCTGGACCTAACTCCATCCTCCAGGATGACAACGCTCGCCCCCACAGAGCCAGGATCATCACAGAGCACCTCCAGAATTTGGGAGTGGAGAGGGCGGAATGGCCTGCCGTGAGTCCAGACCTCAACCCAATTGAACACTTGTGGGATCAGCTTGGGTGTGCTGTACGTGCCAGAGTGACCAACGCAACCATGTTGGCTGACTTGCGGCAAATCCTGGTTGAGGAATGGGATGCCGTCCCACAGCAGTGTGTGACCAGGCTGGTGACCAGCATGAGGAGGAGGTGCCAAGCTGTTGTGACTGCGTATGGATCTTCCACACGCTACTGAGGTTCCTGACAGTGTAAAATGAATAAAGTGTAAAAATGGCCAACATGTGTTGTTTTTTCCTTATTACTGTGGGAGAGTGCAATCATCCAATCCACCAAGCAACTCAAAACGAGAGTGAATACCAACAGAAGAATATAGGGGATTTTGGCAAATATGTTTGGGCCGCTACCCACATGTTTATCTGTGTTGTTCATTCCATGAATGCATGATCCCTACAAGTTATACCTCGTTGTACAGGTGACTAATCAGGCTTTCCAACGATATAAAATACAATACCAATTGGTATTATTAAAGGGGAGGATTAATCAACCAAAATAACGTTTCGGAACTTTTTTTGAGGGGTTTATATATGTTAAGGTACATGTGGGAATACGGTAAACTAGGGTTAGGGTTAGGTGCTAGGGTGCTACGGTTAGGATTAGGGTTAGGGTTAGGATTAGGGGTAGGGTTAGACATGCCAGCATGTACCAAGTCGACGTAGCACCTAACCCTAACTTTCCCACATGTACCGTATTCCCACATGTACCGTAAAATATATATACTGTATATAGTACATATTAAAGTACAATTCAATAATATTTCAACAATATTGTAGATTTTCACTTTGAAGTGGAGAGATTATAAGTACTAATACATGTTCTTTTCTCATGTAAAATAAGGGCTGCATTTAAATGTAAAGATACATAACAGAGCTTTTGAAAAATGTGCATCTTAAAATAAAGTGCTTAATTTTTGAAAAATAAATTTAAAAAACGAAATATAAAGTGTAGCTTCAGTTTCCCTCTCTCTTCTGTTTTGCTAGCATGTCCTGGGTTAATATTTCGGTTTCCCTTGTGGCTGATGATGCTGACGTAGGTATCTGTAGGTACATAGGTGTACAGATAAAGGCTGTAAACCCCTTATGCATCACTGTGTGCTATACTCTCTGGTTAACTGGTCATCTCTCTCTATCCGCCGAACCCTTCACTGGTATATTTTCATTTACAAATCCCAAGGACCCAAGGACCTTGCGCACGGCAGCCCTAGCAGGTCTTGGCGACGGTCTTTGTCCGGTAAAATTTGTTGAAGTCCGACAAATTTAAACCTCTTCGGTCATAATGTCCGGTGAAAATAATTCCCTCTAAGCACAGTTTGAATACAATTCGCTAAAGTTCACATTCTGATTCCTTCTATATTAAAAAAGACGAATATATAGGCTATATATTTCTTTTATTATGATATGATTTGACGCCGGCATGATGATGACTCCTAATGTGTAGGCTAGCCTATGCGAAACAGCGGCGGCAGGGTTGCCAGATGGGATTGACAATACAGCCTAACCAGTCTATTACCGCTAAACCCAGTAGCCCATTCGGCGATAACCCGGCCCATCTGGCAACCCTGCGCAGCGGGCCACCATAATAATAACTTGTATTTGTATAGGCTAGCGCTTTTAACCTGCAAACGTTGCAGCTCAAAGTGCACCATAGGTCCATAGCGAGCGAGAGGTAAACATGGCAAGACAAAGTAAGCTTAACAATGACTTCATGAAACCAAGCTACAATGAGTCTGAGGAGAAGTCTGACTGTAAAGAGTTGGAGGCGGCTCGAGGGTTCCGAGTTAAATGGAAAGAAAATTTCCCCTGGCTGCGTTTAGATGGGGAAGGAAAAATGTTCTGCTCACCGTGCAAAAAATCGGGGAGGAATAACGGATTCATGAGAGGAGCAACGAATGTCGGCTCTCACTGATCACAGTCGGTGCAGTGAGCACATATCGGCGGTCAGTTTGAGGCAACAGCAAACCGCTATGAAAGGCCACTTTGAGCAGGCTAATGAAACGGCTAACAATAAGCTGCACTCTCAGCTACAAGTTGCATTTCACATGGCAAAAAATGGCATCGCATGTCATCAGTATGTGGGACTGACTGAGCTACTGAAAGCAGTTAAGGCTCCAGATTTTGTCTTGAGTGAGAGCATTTACCGCCACAGCGACTCCGTTGACATTGTGGCGCGCGTTCAGCGCTGGACATGGCATAGCGCGCATGCGAATCATGAAAGCCTATATTATATTTATTATATAGCTCGCATCTAATCGTATCGGATGAGAAATAGACATTAAACGGCATATATAGGCTACACAACAGCTAATCACCGCGACAAACAGCTATATTATATTTGAATATGATGACCGGAATATCTCACGTTTGTCCGGTAAATTGAAATCTTCCCGGACACGTTGACCGGCACAATTTTTTTCTAACGGAAACCCTGAGCCCTAGCCCTCGTTTATTCAACTAGTGAATACTGCGCCCCAGTATGGTGTCGCAGTGCCCACACTGCAATTAAGTTGACCCTCCCTTTTGCCCATTACTGACCCCACCCTGTCCCTAGCTCTTTAGCTGTCTAGTTTTAGGTTTTGTAGTTTTACTTTAGTTTTAGATTATCTTAGACTGTTTTAGACTAGTTTTAGTTTTAGACTATGTAGTTTTAGTTTAGTTTTAGACTATATTGACGGAAAGTTTAGATTATCTTAGACTGTTTTAGACTAGTTTTAGTTTTAGACTATGTACTTTTAGTTTAGTTTTAGACTATGTAGTTTTAGTTTAGTTTTAGACAATGTAGGCCAGGTTTTGTATTGTATTTGGTTGTGGTGGATGTTGTATGCCTGTAAACAGGTCACACTTGAAAATGAGCCCTTGGGGCTCAATGTGTTTTTTACCTGTATAAATAAAGGTTACATTTAAAAATGTAATAAATTAAAAATTTAAAATAGGTACATCGGTATCTGCTTGATCTTTTCACAAAACTCTTATTTTTGTTTCCCCACAAGGAAGGTTTCAGCTACCACTCATGCACTCCTTGACCGTCAGTAAATGTGTTTTATGTTGACGCAAAACGCAAGCAACTTTAAGGGAACATTCATTAGCACGTTGTTGGGCAGTGAATGAATGTGTTTGAATTCTGGTGGATCGATCATATTGGGCTCTCTATCGTGTATTTTCTCTGTCCTCGGTTCAGATTTGAGTGTGTATGTTTCTGCTCAAAAGATGGGTTTAGTCTCGTAACGCTTTACATTGCCGCTTTTAATAATCGCCATGGTCTCCAAACATATCAGACATACATGGTTTGAACTGAACTGCCCGTGGTAAGAATGAACATGTGAGAGTCTGTCCATTCTTCATTAAACAAGGACAAAACAGAGATAATTGTATTCGGTAAACCTGACAAAAGATCGAAAGTCAGTGCAAAACTTGATTCTCTCTCTAAACTAAAAAACAGGTCAGAAATCTTAGTGTAATTCTAGACTCTAAACTTCAACAGCCACATGAACTTGATAACTAAATCAGCCTACTATCACCTGAAAAACATAACAAGAATGAGAGGTTTCATGTCCAAATAAGACCTTGAAAAAAAACCCTCATCCATGCATTTGTTTCGAGTAGACTTGATTATTGTAATGGTCTACTAACAGGCCTATCTAAAGGGGCTGTTCGTAAGCTGCAGCTCATCCAAAACGCAACTGCTAGGGTCCTAACAAAAATGAATACGTTTGAACACATTACACAAATCCTGAGATCCCGACACTGGCTACCAGTCTCTCACAGAAAATGGTCTTGGACCAAAATACATTTCAGATGTCCTCCCTCCCTATATTCATATCAGATCTCCTCCCTCCCTATATTCATATCAGATCTCCTCCCTCCCTATATTCATATCAGACCTCGTTTGTCCTGTTGCGTTTGCAGTAGCTGCTTTTCCGGGTTCAGAGCACCGCTGGCGTCCGCGTTTGTGACTGCCGCTTCTGTTTCCCTGTCCTGTCTTTTTTGTGTCCTGTCCTAAAGTGTCTATAGTTTCTTGTTTTCGGCGTCTACCTTGTTTTGTGTAAATCCGCTTTTTATTTTCCTTATTTTCTTTTCCAAGTATTTTCACTTTATTTTTATAAAAAATATTCACCGACCTCCGCTGCTTTCCTTATTTTCTTTTCCAAGTATTTTCACTTTATTTTTATAAAAAATATTCACCGACCTCCGCTGCTTTCCCCCCCGCCATCTCCCGCCTCTCACTGCCTCCACTACCGGACTACAGTATTCACCGCCACCACTAACCCCATCACTGGACCCCTAACTCCCACTGGATTCACACTTCTTGACACCATCGTTCCTGTCCCCCGGCTCTGTGTTGCTGACCGACCCGCTGCGCGCCGCTCTCAGACATCGCTAGACTGGCCGTGCTGTGCTACTACCCTCGTCCCGGGAGGTAGCCACCACTCCCTCCCCAGTTTGGGGGTTGCCATCTCCTCAGGTGAGTGTCAGTCCTTCCCAACCTTCACTCACTACTGCGGGATTTGGTCGCTGGCATGGCACGGCTAGGCTGGCCGGCCGCGCGGGTTCAGTCCCAAGCTAGCAATACATATGACAACAACAACAACACCACGCTGTCACTCTGGTTCACTGCCATGTTTACACAACTCACTGCCCACCAACTACTAGTCACTCCCAACCTATCCACTGAACTACTCCCACCTTTACTTTGGTTTCATCTCCAACTTGGTTTCACCCTCCTGCTGCTCCTATCGTTTTGCCCTAGACTCCCGGCCATCTCACCTACCCCCCACCTCCCCCTGCCCTTCTCTCGTCTCACCTATACTGCCACTGACCTCCACTCACTGAACCACAACCATCGCCTCACTGCTGCTGCTGCCACCGCCGCCACCAAGGCAGGCATTCTCCGCCGCCGCCGCTACATCCATCGAGGCTCCCAGCAACATCAACACCGGACTCTACACCACCCTGAAGGCACAAACATCCCCTCATTCTGGACTAACTCTCGCTTACCTGTCATCACCACACACCGCACCGCTGACCCCTCAAACCTCCGCTCTCTCCCCCCTGCCCCCCCATCCATCTCCCTTGCACTGTTGAACACTCGCTCTCTCTCCAACAAATCCCCTGTCATATCTGAACTGATACTGGACAACAACCTGGACATACTTCTCCTCACTGAAACCTGGCAACAACCCTCGGACTACTACTCACTCAACCAGGCCACCCCCCCTAATTACACCAACATCGCTAAACCCCGCCTCTCTAAGCGAGGGGGTGGTCTCGCTGCTCTCCACAAACACTCCCTAACTGTCACTATACTGGACCTCAACCTCCCACCCATGTCATCCTTTGAATACCTTGCCTTTTCACTCCCCAACTCCATAACTGCACTCCTACTCTACCGCCCACCGAAGCCACACCCCTCTTTTCTTTCTGATCTCTCTGAACTCCTCACCATCGCCTCTTCCCCTTCTACCCGTCTCTTACTCACCGGTGACTTTAATATCCATGTCGACAAACCCAACTCCAACCTCACCTCTGACTTCCTCTCTCTCCTTGATTGTTTCCACCTCACCCAGCACATCAACTTCCCCACCCATGTAAAAGGCCACACACTCGACCTTGTCTGCTCTGCCTCCCTACCCATATCCAACCCCCACCCTCTTCCATTTCCACTCTCTGACCACCACTGCATCCTCTTCTCTGCCCCTCTGCCCCTACCGCGCCACCCCATCAAACGCACCATCTCTTTCCGTAACATAAAATCTGTCAACCCACTCACTCTATCTCAGTCCATATCTTCTGCCCTCCCCACTGACTCCACTCCCACCAACCCGGAAGACTATGCCACCATGCTCAACTCCATTCTCTCTGACTCCCTTGACTCACTGGCCCCCTTGAAAACCATCACTGTCTCCTTCACCACCTCCTCCCCCTGGTACACCCCTGAACTACGCACCATGAAACAGACCGGCCGCCAACTAGAAAGACTCCACAACAAAACCCACCTCACTGTCCATGCCGAAGCCTACAAGCAACATATCTCCTCCTACCGTGACGCACTCCAAGCTGCCAAATCTGCCTACTACTCCAACCTCATCAACACCACCAATCGAAACCCCCGCACCCTCTTCTCCACTGTCAAGACACTACTCCAGCCCCCGGACAACAACACAACTTCCTCCCCTGATCTCTGCAACTCCTTTCTCCACGCCTTCAACAGCAAGATCTCCCACATCAACAGCTCACTGACTGCCTCCATCTCCAACTCCACCACCCCCGCCCTCCCTGCTGTCATCTTCCCCCCTCCTGATTACCCTCCCCCTACTCCTCTCACTACTTTCTCCCCTGTTGACTCCTCCCTCATCACTACTATCATCACCGCCTCCAAAACAACCACCTGCTCCCTCGACCCCCTCCCTACCACCCTGACCAAGGCCTGCCTCCCTGCCCTCATCCCCCACCTCACTGCCCTCTTCAATAAGTCCCTATCCCAAGGCCACGTTCCCTCAAGCTACAAACTTGCCGCTGTTACCCCCATTCTCAAAAAGCCCACTCTTGACCCAGCCAACCTCTCCAACTACTGCCCCATCTCCAACCTACCATTCTTTTCCAAAACCCTAGAGCGCGCTGTCGCTGCCCAACTTCACTCCCACCTCCAATCCAACAAACTTTACGAACCCCTTCAATCTGGCTTCCGCCCACATCACCGCACTGAAACAGCCCTGGTCAAAGTCATCAACAATCTCCTCACCTCCGCAGACTCAGGTGCCCTCAACATCCTAGTTCTACTAGACCTGAGCGCAGCCTTCGACACAGTGTCCCACTCCATCCTCCTTCAAAGGCTGCGCCAACTGGGTGTTGAGGGCACCGCCCTGGACTGGCTCACCTCCTACCTCACCAACAGACAACAGTTCATCTCCCTCTCCGGTCACACCTCCTCCTCCTCCTCTGTCACACAGGGGGTCCCTGGCACAAGGCTCAGTCCTCGGCCCCCTGCTCTTCCTCTGCTACACACTCCCCCTCGGTCACATCATCCGCCAATTCAACCTGGACTTCCACTGCTACGCCGATGACACCCAGATTTACATCACCACAAACTCCACCCAGAACCCACCCCTCACTCACATCGAAAACTGCATTTCAGCAATAAAAACCTGGCTCACACACAACTTCCTCAAACTCAACAGCGAAAAGACCTAAGTCATCCTCATCGGCACCAAATCCACCCTCAATAAAACCGGACCCATCACACTCACCATTGATGACACTTCCATCACCCCCTCCCCCCTGGCTCGCAACCTCGGCTTCATCCTGGACCCCACCCTCTCATTTGATCCCCACGTCAGCTCCATCGTCAAGACCTCCTACTTCCACCTCCGCAACATAGCAAAATTCAGACACTGCCTCTCCCCGCCCGCTGCTGAATCCCTCATCCACGCCTTCATCTCCTCCCGCCTTGACTACAGCAACTCCCTACTCACCGGCATCACCTCCCGCTCCCTCCGTAGACTCCAGATGGTCCAAAACTCTGCTGCACGCCTCCTTTCAAACACCCGCTCCCGTGACCACATCACTCCTGTCCTCCACTCTCTCCACTGGCTCCCCATCAAAGAACGCATCCAATTCAAAATCCTCATCCTCACATACAAAGCCCTCCATAGCCTGGCCCCCCCTTACCTGACAGACCTCCTTCTCCCCCACCGCCCTACCCGTACCCTCCGATCCTCATCCATTGTTCCCCTAACTGTCCCACCCTCAAAACTCAAAGGCTTCGGTCACCGTGCCTTTTCACGAGCTGCACCCCGCCTCTGGAACTCTCTCCCCCAACCACTCAGAGACTCACCCTCACTGACCCCCCCCCCTTGACACGCATACAACCTCCCCTACCCCTACCCACCTCCCCTAACCCTGCCACCCTCCTGATATGCATACAGCCTCCCCTACCCCTAACCACCTCCCCTGTCCCTACCACCCCCCCCCCCCCCCCCTCCCCGTTCGCTGACTCTGTGTTCCATGTTACTTGTTGTTTTTGTGTTTTCCGTATCCCCGATATTGTCAGCGTCTTTGAGCCTCGGAAAAGCGCTTTATAAATTCAATGAATTATTATTATTATTATTACCTCCTCACCCTGTATTCATATCAGTCCTCCTCCCACCCTGTATTCATATCAGATCTCCTCCCTCCCTATATTAATATCAGATCTCCTCCCTCCCTATATTCATATCAGATCTCCTCCCTCCCTACATTCATATCAGATCTCCTCCCACCCTGTTTTCATATCAGATCTCCTCCCTCCCTATATTCATATCAGATCTCCTCCCACCCTATATTCATATCAGATCTCCTCCCACCCTATATTCATATCAGATCTCCTCCCTCCCTATAATTCATATCAGATCTCCTCCCTCCCTATATTCATATCAGATCTCCTCCCACCCTGTATTCATATCAGATCTCCTCCCACCCTATATTCATATCAGATGTCCTCCCACCCTATATTCATATCAGATCTCCTCCCACCCTGTATTCATATCAGATCTCCTCCCTCCCTATATTCATATCAGATCTCCTCCCTCCCTATATTCATATCAGATCTCCTACCTCCCTATATTCCCTAAGGCCCCTAAGGTCAGCTGCTGTATGCTCCTGGAACAAACTCCCTGAAGAAATCAAACAGGCACAAACCCTAAACATATTTAAATCTAAGGTAAAAACCTTCATGTTTTGCAGCAGTTATGATTAAACACTTCTATCAATGTCTTTTATCCATGAACTATTGTCTTATTAAATGTTTGATCTATTTACCTCTTATATTTGCTTTTATTCAGTCGTTTTTATTTTCTTGCTATGCTCCTCTTGCTGTATTTTTAAATAATGGATGTAAAGCACTTTGAATTGCCCCTGTTGTATGAAATGTGCCATACAAATAAACTTGCCTTGCCACTGGCAGCATTGATTTTACAGCAGTGCAATGACCCTCACCACTATACAACAAAGACTTACCATCCGTGTCTTCAATCTCCACTTCTACTTCGACCTCTTGTTTCACCATCACTCCCTCCTCCCTCATTTCTTCTCCTCCATCTTCTTCTTTCACCATCATACCTAATAATGCATAATGCATTACAGCTGCACCTCCATCCTCTTCTTTCACCATCACTCTCTTCTCCTCCACTTCTTCTTTCACCATCACACCATTCTCCTCTACATCTTCTTCCTCCAGCTTCACTACCACCATCTCTGGACCCCACTGTGTGATTTTCAGGGCTGGAGAACCACAGCCAGATCCGGGGGACTCTGTGGACTCTGGTTCATACATGGTTACATGAGCTGAAGAGGACCTGCATCTAGAAACAGTGGAGGCAAAACAGTGCAGAGTCAATTACAAATGACAGTTCACTGAAAGCCCATCTAGACTGACAGGACATGTCCTGCAAATGCAATAATCTATGGATTACTGATTGCATTTCTTTGTAATTAAAGGGTCTGGAAAATAGACATTAAACGTTTCCAATTAGTATTTTGATATTTGATATTTTAAATACTTTACACAAGAAAAAATTACAATAATCTTCTAGTTAGGCTCAACTTCCTGGTCAGACAGAGGGCTGTATGGGCGTGGACTTTGCACGCTTGACTGGCAGCTCCCTTTCAAGCTAGCTTGCTGCGTTATCATACATGACATTCATCTATTAGATGTGCTTATAGTTCTGCCCTTTAATTAGCAAATGTTTAGCTGCTGCTGAAATGTACTGAGCTAATACAATGACTTGGCTAAGATTATAGTTATGCACCTGGCAGTATAATTCATCATATCAATTCAATGACCACCATTAGCATACTGTACACCTGGCACCCTATGGTGAATTATTGAACCAGGGTTCGACAGTAACGCATGCCCGCTTGCCCGGAGCAAGTAAAAAATTCATTGGATTTGTTTGCGCGAGCCCGACAACGCTGCTGGATCCTGGATATTTTTACCTGTGTGCAGGAAGAACAACAGACGGCGCAGGCGCCAGACCAGACTAGATGATCGTGGAGTGAAGATATTATTATTATGCCGTCTGTTGTTCTTCCTGCACACAGTTAAAAGTATCCAGGATCCAGCAGCGTCATCGGGCTCGCGCAAACAAACCCGGCAAATGTTTTACTTGCTCCGGACAAGCGTTACTGTCTCACCCTGTGAACACAATAGGCTACTTGTAGACAGGATTCACAGCATGTGTATGACTTACTGATCAGTTGTACCACAATGGTGTTGTCCTCCTTTTCTAATTCGCTGCCGTATTTTCACAATATCCTCCATGTTTAGTTTCTTCCCACACTGGACGTAGCACTGGCGCATGTCGTCATGACCAGAACAAGCAGAAGCATCCATCATTGCCCAGATGGGGAGTTCACAGTGCAGGGAAACCTACGAATAAAGATGATCAAAATATTAAAACAAGAGTGAAGAAATTTAATCAAAACATATTTTATGTTTTATTTATTTACCAGAAGTGGAAAACAGTAGCCAAGCTATATGTAGGTCCATATACAGTATATATATAACCGGGGTTTATAAAAATGGAAACGGTTTTGTATCAAAACCGTCTGAAACCGTTTTTTTTTTTTTTTTTTTTTGAAGAATAAAATAGAATAAGAATAAAACTGGAACATGTCACATGTTTGTCGTGTGTGAAAATAACAATGATACAGTCTGAATCTGCTGCGCAATGAGTGAGAGGTTTGGTCAGTTGTGAAGAATAACTGAGGATTAATATCTAATTGGGATTATATTTAAGGGTAACGAATCACTCTATGGGAAAGATAGTTGCCTTCAGTTATTGGTAGATAGGAAAGGTTTTTTACAATTACTCGCTTACATTTAATAAGATCATTTTCGCTGCTCTCTGTAAAGCGCATTGGGTCACTTTTGTGAGAAATGCGCTATAGAAATAAAATGTGATTTGATTTGATATCAATCAATCAATCAAACTTTTTTTATGTTCTATAGCACAAATCATGCATTGAATGTAACTCCAAGTGCTAGGGATGCTCCGATCTGGATTTTTGGGGCCGATACCGATCACCGATTTTTTTCCTCAAGATCAACCGATACCGATACCGATACCGATTTTTAAAAAAATACATAACTGTAGGCCTACTGACTGGATAGCCTACATATTTTTTGCTTTTTAGACAAAAGTTTTGATCCATTAGGCACCAAGCAAACGCAGACCCATTTTTATGGCATAGTAAAAGTCTGGCCTATCACCCAGTTAGGGCCTGAAGCCCAAGTCAGTCGATATGGCTGTATAAAAGACATCATAAACGTGGCCTTCATGGTTTATATACTGTTACGTCCTCCTATGTTTTCTGTTCAGTTATCTGTCTTCCCCAGAAAAAAAAAAAAAGAAAAAAAAAAAGAAAAAAAAGATCGGTTTTTGCGATCGGCCATTTTTGCCGATCACCGATCGAGTCATTTGGAGTGAAATCGGCCGATTTAAATCGGTGGCCGATAAATCGGAGCATCCCTACCAAGTGCAGTATTTACTAAACCACAATATAATAAAACAAGAGCTATACGGATCAAGAGTGTTTGTGCACAGCGCCACTGTGTGTGAAGGCGCTACTGAAAGTGATGACAGAACGCATGTCTCAGAAGATACGCGGTCACTTAGTGACGCAAAGGTAGTTCTGTATTTATCTCTATCTGTTTTAGTACATTTATTTTGAAAGCTCTATTTTGACAGCTCTACCATGGGCACTTTTATTTTGATGGGGCATTCTTTGTTGATTGACTTACGACAGTTCAGGACGAGTCAGTCTCGCGGCATGTGGTTTTTATGAAAAGCTTTAAGTATGTTCACTGTGTAGTGACCGCTCCCTAGCGGAGCAAAGTATTCCTAATTCACGGCGTTCCAGCCTTGTAACAAAGCATTCTTATATGTTGGTTAGGGATGGACGGTTTTTCGGTTAAACCGAAAACCGGGGTTTATAAAAATAGAAACGGTTTTTTATCAAAACCGTCTGAAACCGTTTTTTTTTTTTTTTTTTTTAGAAGAATAAAATAGAATAAGAATAAAACTGGAACATGTCACATGTTTGTCGTGTGTGAAAATAACAATGATACAGTCTGAATCTGCCACGCAATGAGTGAGAGGTTTGGTCAGTTGTGAAGAATAACTGAGGATTAATATCTAATTGGGATTATATTTAAGGGTAACGAATCACTCTATGGGAAAGATAGTTGCCTTCAGTTATTGGTAGATAGGAAAGGTTTTTTACAATTACTCGCTTACATTTAATAAGATCATTTTCGCTGCTCTCTGTAAAGCGCATTGGGTCACTTTTGTGAGAAATGCGCTATAGAAATAAAATGTGATTTGATTTGATATCAATCAATCAATCAAACTTTATTTATGTTCTATAGCACAAATCATGCATTGAATGTAACTCCAAGTGCAGTATTTACTAAACCACAATATAATAAAACAAGAGCTATACGGATCAAGAGTGTTTGTGCACAGCGCCACTGTGTGTGAAGGCGCTACTGAAAGTGATGACAGAACGCATGTCTCAGAAGATACGCGGTCACTTAGTGACGCAAATGTAGTTCTGTATTTATCTCTATCTGTATTAGTACATTTATTTTGAAAGCTCTATTTTGACAGCTCTACCATGGGCACTTTTATTTTGATGGGGCATTCTTTGTTGATTGACTTACGACAGTTCAGGACGAGTCAGTCTCGCGGCATGTGGTTTTTATGAAAAGCTTTAAGTATGTTCACTGCATAATTCTAAGTCTAATATTTCAGTGATTATTGAGCAGTATTCAAATATTTAAATACATTGAGCAGCAGCTGAAACTTTGTCTAAGAACCAAGATATTGAGAAAGCAGTTCATTCAATGAAGACGCTGTTCCAAGAGATGATCTTCCGTGCAGGCGTGCACCCTGGATCAGCGGAGCTGGTGTGTTAAGTGTTCATGTGTTTTCATGTATGGTGTAGCTTACAAAAGTCTGCCTTTCCACTTATATTTGTGAAACTAAGTAGCCTAAATGTGTTGCGACTGTGCTTACGGTGTTTTAATGGTGTTCGACATGAGTGTATTGTAGCAGTAGGGCTCAATTATTTGAAATTGGCGCTCCTTTTTTTTTTTTTTTTTTTTTTTACTGTATTTTTCGGTTAACCGGAAAACCGCGGTTTTACTCTCTGACGGTTTTTCGGTTTCAATAATTGGAAACCGTCCATCCCTAATGTTGGTGTTGACTCAATCACCCAGGCTGCTTAGCGGGTGATATGACGGGATATAAGTGGGACAGAGTTGAATGAATGTTTGTTGTTGTCAGTACGCATGCAGAGAGTGAGAATAAAGCACATGATTGTTTTTCTACCGGCAAACCGACTACATCGTCCTGTTATTGCCGTCACTCCTACATTGGTGACCCTGAATTTCTCTCGAACGTTTTCGGAGATCATTGAACATGACAACAAACGCAGTTTCACTCAAGCTGCCCGAGTTTTGGGAACAAAATGCCATAGCATGGTTTGCACAAGCTGAAGCTCAATTCGCCCTCAGAGATGTTACCGTGGATAATACCAAATACTACTACGTGGTAGCAGCTCTTACCAATTCAACGGCAGCGAGAGTGGTGAGTCTTATTGAAAACCCACCGGCACAGCACAAATATGTTACCTTGAAGGCACACCTCATCGATACTTTTTGTCTGTCTGAATCTGAACGTGCACGCCAGCTCCTCTCTCTCCCTGGGCTCGGTGACACAAAACCCTCTGAACTGATGGACCACATGCTAGCTCTGCTGGGCGACCATCAGCCGTGTTTTCTTTTTAAAGAGCTTTTTTTGCAACAGTTGCCAGACCAGGTTCGTTTTTCTATGGCTAATTCAATCAAAACAGACTTTCGTCAGCTAGCCAAGGAAGCGGATATATTTTTCTCAGCTGGGAAGAGGTGTTTTACAGCCACCATGGATGAGTATCATGGGTTCCAACCACTGTCCATCTCCGCTACTGCTGTGGCCCGCCGGGTGAGGCCGGCGGGGTTGTGCTTTTACCATGCAAAATTCGGGAACAAAGCTAAGAAGTGCCTACCACCATGCAACTTTAGTGTGTCGGGAAACGCACAGGCCGCCACTCATTAGCAGCTGTGGGTGCCGGCCATTCTGCAGGCTTGCTGTACGTCACTGACTCCCTCTCTGGCCGCCGGTTTCTATGTGACACGGGGGCCCAGGTGAGCGTGCTGCCTGTATCGGCAATAGACATTAAAACAGCGAAACGAGGGCCCTCCCTTGAGGCTGCCAATGGCAGTGCAATCGCTACCTTCGGCAGGCGCACTGTGGGTTTGTGTTTTGCTGACCAGCGTTTTACCTGGAGTTTTGTGTTGGCCAAAGTGTCTACTCCCCTCTTAGGCGCTGACTTTCTCTGCGCTAACAGCCTCCTGGTGGACGTGGGGAACCGCCGACTCGTCAATGCTGAGACGTTCGGCTCCTTGTCATGTGAGCGCAGTGACGCAGCCACAATGAAGCTGTCCAGTGCTGTCTCGCCGGCTGATGAGTTCTCCCCTCTTCTATTGGAGTTCTCAGACATCACAACACCTACCTTCTCGGCCGCTGCCACCAAACACGGCGTCATGCATTACATCTCCACGGAAGGCCCACCAGTGCATGCCAGGGCCCGTCGCCTCGACCCACACAAGCTCACCATCGCGAAAGAGGAGTTTGCAGCCATGGAGACACTTAGCATCATTCGCCGTTCTGACAGTCCCTGGGCCTCGCCTCTCCATCTCGTTCCCAAGTCCAACGGAGGCTGGCGTCCGTGCGGCGACTACCGGCGCCTAAATGATGTCACCACACCTGACCGTTACCCCGTTCCACACATTCAAGACTTTTCAGCCCATCTAGCGGGCGCGTCTATTTTTTCTAAAGTGGATTTGGTACGGGGATACCACCAGGTGCCAGTTAGCCCTCAGGACGTCCCTAAGACAGCGGTTATAACACCATTCGGACTGTTTGAGTTTTTGAGGATGCCGTTTGGCCTCAAGAATGCCGCCCAGACCTTTCAGAGATTGATGGACGCCATGCTGGGCAACCTGCCTTTTGTGTTTGTCTACCTAGACGATATCTTGATAGCCAGCACGTCCAAGGCAGAGCACCTATCCCACCTCCGTCTCCTCTTCAGTCGCCTCCGGGAACATGGATTAATCATCAACCCAGCAAAGTGCCAGTTTGGACTGCCTGACATGGATTTCCTCAGCCACCACATCACTACTGCTGGGGCGGTCCCGCTGCCATCAAAGGTGGACGCTGTGCTGCAGCTCCCACGCCCTACCAGCATTAGAGCTTTACAGGAGTTCCTGGGAATGGTGAATTTCTACCATCGATTCATCCCTCAGGCTGCCCACCTAATGCGCCCCCTGCATGGGGCTCTCAAGGGCAAGACCCCTAAGCACATCATCGAATGGTCCGACGAAATGTCAAAGGCGTTCTCAGACACCAAGGAAGCCCTCGCGAGCGCGACCATGCTGACTCACCCCGTGCCTGAGGCTTCCGTGGCCTTGACAACTGATGCCTCAGATTATGCCGTCGGAGCCGTTTACGAACAGCTGGTCAAGGGGGTTTGGCAACCCCTGGCATTTTTCAGCCGACAACTCCGCTCCAGTGAGCAAAAATACAGCACCTTTGACCGAGAGCTCCTCGCTCTGTACTTGGCAATCAGGCACTTCCGGTTCCTGCTGGAGGCTCGTCCATTCACGTTTTTTGTGGACCACAAACCGTTGATTTTTGCCATGGCTAAGGTGTCGGAGCCGTGGTCTGCCAGGCAGCAGCGTCATCTGGCTTATATCTTAGAGTTCACTACAGACATTCGGCATGTGGCGGGAAAGGACAACCCCGTAGCTGACTGCCTCTCTCGTGCCACTATCGGGGCTGTCCATCTCGGCATCGACTACGCCCGTATGGCTGCGGATCAGGCTTCGGACCCAGACATCCAGGAATACAGGACTAAAGTTTCTGGCCTCCAGTTGGCGGACATCCCCTTCAGCGACGACGGCACGACGCTGCTTTGTGACGTGTCCATGGAGCAGCCGCGCCCAGTAGTTCCACATGCTTGGAGACGGCAAGTTTTCGAGGCCATACATAGCCTCTCACACCCAGGCAGGAAACCTTCGCAGCGCCTGATTGCAGCGAAATTCGTCTGGCCCAGGATGAAGGTTGACATTGGTGGGTAAGTCAGGACCTGCGTGCCATGCCAACGGGCAAAGGTCCATCGTCATGTTAAGGCCCCGCTGGAGCGGTTCACGGTCCCTGAAAGACGCTTCGACCACGTCAACATTGATCTGGTGGGTCCCCTTCCCGCCTCCAGGGGGTACACTCACCTTCTGACGATGGTGGACAGAACCACCCGTTGGCCAGAGGCCGTCCCACTGACGGAGACTACCACAGTTGAGGTGGCCCGCGCATTCATCGGCACCTGGGTCGCCCGGTTTGGGGTCCCCTCAGACCTGTCCTCTGATCGGGGGGCCCAGTTCACTTCTGGCTTATGGACTTCCATTAGTCAGCAGCTGGGTGTCTCCCTCCACCGCACTACGGCTTATCACCCACAGGCTAATGGCCTGTGTGAACGTTTTCACCGGTCCATGAAGGCTGCTCTTAAAGCCGATCTCCGGGGCGGCGGCTGGGTCGACAGGCTTCCTTGGGTGATGCTGGGACTCCGTACTGCACCTAAAGAGGACCTTCTTTCATCCTCTGCTGAGCTGGTGTACGGCCAACCCCTCCGGGTTCCGGGGGATTTCCTCCCTTGTGCTACGGTCCCCTGGTCAGCACCAGAACAGCGAAGTGCTCTGCTGGACAAGGCCAAGTCGTTCCGGCCAATCCCTACCTCATGCCACGGCGTTCCTAAAGTACGTGTCCCGCCTGATCTGAAGGCATCGGGGTATGTCTTCATCCGCCAAGACGCCCATCGAGCCCCCCTGCAACCGCCCTATGATGGTCCCTACCGGGTCGTGGAGACAGGCGACAAATTCTTTATTATCGACATGGGGGGTAGTAAGGAACGCATCTCGGTGGATCGCCTTAAGCCAGCTCATCTGGACTTGGACCGTCCCGTCGAGGTGGCCCTCCCGCCCCGCCGCGGTCGCCCCCCTGTTAAAACAGCCCCGACCCTAGCTCCTGCAGACCCCCTGCCCTGCCTTCTGAGGCCGGCCAAACGTTCGCCTGTGGTTTTTCCCCTGCCTCGGTCTCCTGTGCCTGCTCAAGGGCGCCAGAGTCGCTTTGGGCGAGTTATCAGAGTCCCTGACCGTTTTTTGGGGCCGGTTCTTGTGAATTCTGGGGGGACGTGTGTAGTGACCGCTCCCTAGCGGAGCAAAGTATTCCTAATTCACGGCGTTCCAGCCTTGTAACAAAGCATTCTTATATGTTGGTGTTGACTCAATCACCCAGGCTGCTTAGCGGGTGATATGACGGGATATAAGTGGGACAGAGTTGAATGAATGTTTGTTGTTGTCAGTACGCATGCAGAGAGTGAGAATAAAGCACATGATTGTTTTTCTACCAGCAAACCGACTACATCGTCCTGTTATTGCCGTCACTCCTACAACTGCATAATTCGAAGTCTAATATTTCAGTGATTATTGAGCAGTATTCAAATATTTAAATACATTGAGCAGCAGCTGAAACTTTGTCTAAGAACCAAGATATTGAGAAAGCAGTTCATTCAATGAAGACGCTGTTCCAATAGATGATCTTCCGTGCAGGCGTGCACCCTGGATCAGCAGAGCTGGTGTGTTAAGTGTTCATGTGTTTTCTTGTATGGTGTAGCTTACAAAAGTCTGCCTTTCCACTTATAGTATTTGTGAAACTAAGTAGCCTAAATGTGTTGCGACTGTGCTTACGGTGTTTTAATGGTGTTCGACATGAGTGTATTGTAGCAGTAGGGCTGAATTATTTGAAATTGGCGGTCTTTTTTTTTCTTTTTTCGGTTAACCGGAAAACCCCGGTTTTAGTCTTTGACGGTTTTTCGGTTTCAATAATTGGAAACCGTCCATCCCTAATATATATATATATATATATGTATCCATTTTGGACACTGACAGAATTGTTGTTATTTTAGCTGTTTACGAAAACATATTCAAGTTACAGTTATAGAATGATATGGCCTTAAAGTGCAGACTAAATACCCTCTTTAATTTGAGGGTATTCCTATCCAGATTGGAGGAAGGGTCTAGGAATTACAGCTCTTTAGTGGCCCCCTCTTTTTCAAGGGAAAACCAAAAGTTTAGCTTTTTCTGTGTTGACAACACAGCAAATAGGCTGACTATGCCATGATTTTCAAATACCATTTACAGGCCACAGGATAAGAGTGCAGACGAAATGAAAATAGCGAATGAAAAGGTAAGAGATTACAGATTTGAATAGATCAAGTTTGTATTGTTACATTTAAAATATATAGGGGTGTAACGGTACAGACACATTTCAGTTTGTGGTTTTGAAGTCACGGTTCAGTACCTTTTCAGTACAGCAGTGTAAAGGTAAGTAAGTAAGTAAGTAAAGCTTTATTTACCTTTCGAACATGAAATGCAATCTTTTACTGAACAAAAAGTGCCATGGATAAGTGGTGGAAACTGTTTGTGCTTGTTTATAAAGGGCTGGTAACATTTGCTGTCTGAAATGCGGACGAGAGGGAACTAGTAGGCCTACGTCATGTCATGAGTAATTCACTACTGTAATGTTACAGAGTTGGCTGGTTAACTAGCCAAACAAAGCCACATCTATTAACATGATTGTATTTGATTGTAATGAATAAGTATGTAATAATGATCTTGTATCACTAACGTAGCTCCACCTACGAGCGGCTGCAGCTCTGTACTAGGGCTGCACGATTAATCGATTTTAAATCGAAATCGCGATTTGAGATGATGTGATTAGCAAATCGCAAAGCCTGCGATTTGGGATACGTTATACAGCGCGTTGGATTCAAAGTCAATGAACGCACACACCCAAGAACAACACTGCACGTGAAACGCCCACGTGTGAATCTGTGAAGACATTTCAGTAGCTAGCAACATTCATGGTGTGGATAAATCGCTTCAAAAACAGCACTTCTGTTGTATGGAAGTATTTCGGGTTTAGGACGACAGATGTGCAACAACAGCAGGTGTTAATGCGCACAACCTGTCGTGGAACAGTCGCTCCATCCAGAGGCAAGGAGAGTGAAGTGAAAGTCCCGTAGCCCAGTCTAACGTTAAGCAAACTAGTGTTTTAGAGTCGTTTGCGTCTGTTACGCCGTATGAAAAGGGCTCCCGAAGGCACCGTGAAATAACCAATTCCATGTGCGGTTCCCTCCCGCACGTACTTTAGCCATGTGGCCATCCCAGAAACGTACTTTAGTCATGTGGCCATCCCAGAAACGTACTTTAGTCACCGTGGACAAACGGGTCCGGGTCTACCCCAACACGAAGCCATGGATGACTGGGAAGGTCCAAAAACTGATCAACGAGAGGGACAACGCCTTCTTCGCAGGGAAGAGCACACCGCTGTACAGCACCACCAGGGCTAACCTAAAGCGCGGAATCAAAGCGGCCAAGGCAGACCACAGAGAGAAGATTGAGGAATGCCTCCTGAGCAACGACTCCAGGCGGATGTGGCAGGGGGTTCAGCAGATGACAAACTTCAGAGCCAACAGGCTCACAGCCGCAGAGGACGACCCCCTGCTGGCGGGAAAGCTGAACACCTTCTACGCCCGGTTCGACGAGGGGCGAACGGAGGTAACCACAACACAAACACCACTCTCTCCAGCTCTCAGCAGCCTCACCCTCACAGAGCATGAAGTGAGACGCGTGCTGAAGGCGGTGGACCCCAGGAAAGCCTTGGGGCCGGATGGCGTCCTGGGACGGGTGCTGAGGGACTGCGCCGACCAGCTGGCCGGGGTTTTCACCAACATCTTCAACCAGTCCCTGTCCCAGGCCACCATCCCACCCTGCCTGAAAACCTCAACTATCATCCCAGTCCCGAAGAAAAGCACGGTGAGCTGCCTAAACGACTACCGCCCGGTGGCACTCACACCAATCATCATGAAGTGCTTCGAGAAACTGGTCCGGGCCCACATACTCACACGCCTCCCGCCCAACCTGGATCCATACCAGTTCGCCTACAGAGCCCACAGGTCCACAGAGGACGCCATCGCGACGACTCTCCACGCCACTCTATCCCACCTGGAGAGGGGAAACAGCTACGCGAGACTGCTCTTTGTGGACTTCAGCTCCGCCTTCAACACCATCCTTCCAGACAAGCTAGTGACCAAACTACTAGACCTGGGTCTATCACACTCTATATGTGCATGGATCAAGGACTTCCTGACCGACCGCCCCCAGAGGGTGCGGGTGGGCCCCCACACCTCCACAGCCCTCAGACTCAGCACTGGGTCCCCCCAGGGCTGCGTGCTAAGCCCCATCCTCTACAACCTCTACACCTACGACTTCACCCCTGTCCACCCCAGCAACTCCATCGTAAAGTTTGCAGACGACACCACCGTGGTGGGATGCATCTCGGGGGGGGACGAGGCGGCATACAGGGATGAGGTAGAGCAACTGAGCAAGCTGTGCAAGGTTAACAACCTGCTGCTGAACAAGTCAAAGACCCAGGAAATCATTGTAGACTTCAGGAGGAAAAAGTCAGAGATCCAGCCCCTGCTCATCGACGGAGAGAGCGTGGAGAGAGTCTCAACCCTCCGATTCCTGGGGATGCACATGCGGGATGACCTGACCTGGAAGGACAACACAAAAGCCACCATCAAGAAGGCACAACAGCGGCTATACACCCTGAGAGTCCTCAGGAAGGAACACAGCAAGCAGGAGATACTGGTGACCTTCTACCGCGGCGCAGTGGAGAGCATCGCCCCCCTCCCCTCTCTGGAAGAGCTGTACAACACACGCTGTCTCAGGAAGGCCTCAAAGATCTCCAGGGACCCGACCCACCCTGGGCACGTACACTTTACCAGGCTGCCCTCGAAAAGGAGGTTCAGGACCCTGGCCGCTAAGACAAACAGACTGAAGAACTGCTTCTACCACAGGGCCGTCCAGGCCCTGAACACAGCAAAGACCTAAGTTCTGGGCCCTGGACAGTCTGGACGGATTGTATGGCAGCTGCTGGACTGAAAAAATCAGGTGTAGTGCTGAGGCACAAACATGTACATTTCAAGCCTGCAAACTGTGACACTTTAAATAACGTGAAAAAATACTATTGTGCAATATGACAACCCTAGTTGACTATCTGTGCAGTATAGTACAGGGGATTGTGTACATAGCCTTTATTTATGTAAACCAGCTCCTTACCTTCTTGTGATTTTTTTCTTTTTCTAAAAGTTTTTTTTTTTTTCCTTTCCTAACACCAGGGGAGCCACCCCTCCTAAATGTCGTTGTTTGTTTGGTACCTGTACTGTAGCAATGACAATAAAGTCCATTCATTCATTCATTCATCCTCACCTACGGCATCTGCAACTGGTTCTCCAGCTGCACAACAGCGGAGAGAAATGCGCTACAGAGAGTCGTGAGAACAGCACAGAAGATCACCGGCGCCCCCCTCCCCTCTCTGGAAGAGCTGTACAACACACGCTGTCTCAGGAAGGCCTCCAAGATCTCCAGGGACCCGACCCACCCTGGGTACGAACACTTTACCAGGCTGCCCTCGAAAAGACGGTTCAGGACCTTGGCCGCAAGGACAAACAGACTGAAGAACAGCTTCTACCACAGGGCCGTCCAGGCCCTGAACACAGCAAAGACCTAGGTTCTGGGCCCTGGACAGTCTGGACGGATTGATGGCAGCTGCTGGACTGAAAAAATCAGGTGTAGTGCTGAGGCACAAATATGTACATTTCAAGCCTGCAAACTGCGACACTTTAAATAAATGTGAAATAACACTATTGTGCAATATGACAACCCTAGTCGTCTATCTGTACAGTATAGTATAGTGGATAGTGTACATAGCCTTTATTTATGTAAACCAGCTCCTTCCCTTCTTGTGATGTTTTTAAAAGTGTTTTTTTTTTCTTTCCTAACACCAGGGGAGCCACCCCTCCTAAATGTCGTTGTTTGGTACCTGTACTGTAGCAATGACAATAAAGACCATTCATTCATTCATTCATAGTCATGTGGCCATCCCAGAAACGTACTTTAGTCATGTGGCCATCCCAGAAACGTACATGCGGAAGATACTTGAGATGGAGCTGAAACATGTCCAGTACTATATATATATATATATATATGCAACAACAACAACAACCGATCTGTCGGGCAGGACGACCGAGCCGTATCTCAGTCTCACCGTGCACTTCATACATTACGACTTTGAGTTGAAGAGTTGCCTGCAAACGGTATACTGTCCTGCTTTATCTATTTCAATGTTTACAGAAAGGACCTATTATTCTTTACTGGACATTTTTATTATCACTTTATTTAACTTGATTGCAGTGTGTGCAATATTTAGATGCTGCTCCTGAGCCATAATTGAATAACCTTGTTTGTAGAAAGGTCCTATTTTATTTCCATATTGGAATTGTTAAAACATGTGGACACTTGTTGAGAGAAACAAAATCACAGCTGTTTAAAAAAACCATAAAATAAGTGTAAATTCATATCTTTTAAGTTCTCATCCTTGCATTAGAATTAGAGCAGTTAACAGTTTGATGGTATCATGTGGTAATGCTCTCTGAAATTAGTCCATGATAGAAGGTGATAGACAGATTCATCCAATCACCTGTATTTTTGAAAGTACCTGCCCTTTTCCAAACAGCTTCCAATGAAGCTTTCCTAGATGGTTGTGTGAAACAAACCATCTGAGTCAGGTTAGTAATGCTCCATCACATCTATTACACAGTGAATCTTAAACTGAAGCTTGACTTTTAAAGCAACCCAACGTAAGTTTCATGTAAGTTTAGTTCTTTCACTCATAACTCGGGCTGTGGGGCTGCTAGAGACGGGAGCCAATGTGTGCTCCAAAGTCCCCTGAAGACGTACAAACAAACTGCACGTTGATACGACCTAGCCGGAGATATGGCCGCACTTTACAAAAACCTCTTTAAAAAAATAATAATCGCAAATTAAATCGCAATCGCAATATCTGTCAGAATAATCGCAATTAGATTTGTTCCCCAAATCGTGCAGCCCTACTCTGTACTGACCATTGTATCTAGCAGCTCTCTGCTTCATTCATCAATCACTCCAACTCCTACCGTCAGGTCGGCCCCTCCGTTGTTGTTCAAGCTAGTGTCGCTTTCCCAGTCTTTGTGTAATAAGTGAACATGTTGTAATGTTTGCCCTCTAGCACAGTTATAAACTTAATAAATGACTCGTGTTGTCTTCAGTCTCAGCACTGTGTGCGTTTATGGATCCACCATTTTAGTTTCACGTCCCGCCGTTTCAAATCCCGTTCCCTGGTCTCGCGGGAATAGCTGACGTCTATTCATCAGAGCAACGCATCCGGGTACTTTCCCCTCCCGTAATGTCCACGCCCCTTTTTGGGTGATAGAAGGAGTAGGGTCCAGCTGCGCGCATCAAATCCATCACCCGGAAATGTGATGTACCATACGTCATCATACCGCTTCTGCATATTTGCATAGACTACGTCATCGCCTTACGACGGTGGAAACTACGGTGGAAACCATGAATTGATTGATTGATTGAAAACTTTATTAGAAGATTTGCAGAAGTAGGTACATGAAAGTACATATTACATAAGGTCAACTAACAGGATAAAAACCCAAGAAAGCCACTGGCTTATTTCAATTGGGGTCCTTGATTCTCAATTCATCGTTACATGTAAGACAGACAAAAAAACTAGTACTATCTACAAGATAATACAGACAAATAACTAGTACTATCTACAAGATAAACATACATCCATCATGGGAAGAACAATACAACAAAACATAAGGTATGTACAGCGGGTAGGACAGGTGGGGACATACACCACAGGTGGGGGCGGGGGACAAAACACAAAGTATGTACAGTGGGTAGTTCGGTCTTTTAATCTGATTTTTGATTTAGAGGGTCCAGTTACGGATTGCAGCCTCCTGTAAATGTTTTTTGAGAGTGGTTTTGAAGGTGGGCAGTGTTTTGCATTCCTTTAAGATTATAGGAAGGGCGTTCCACATTTTTACTGCATAGTTTGCAAACGAGTTTAACCCCTTGTTTGTGGTGCAACGCGGTTGAACGTGGTTCGTGGAGCTTCCTCTGGTATTGTATGTGTGGACGTTGTTCACTTATTGACGTTGAATCGCCTTACTACGGTGGAAACTACGGAAAAAAACTAATATGTAGAGTACAGTTCTATCAATTGTTCGAAAAGGAGTAGGAAGAAGCCTGTCCTACCCCTGTTTATACTTAACAATTATGCTTACATTATATAATCCAATTAATTAATACATATATTTCAGTATCATCCGTTCTAATACTTTTTCATTAAAAATAATTTAAACCTTTTTTTAAATAGAGCAATAGAGCAATATTTCTGCTTTCCTTCATATTTTCTTCATATTTTTGACATTAGGAACAAGTTATTAGTGTGATCACGATATCCGACCTCATGTACAATCCTCATAGCTTTTTTCTGTAGTGTAATCAATGGGTTTAAAGTGCTTTTATATTCATTTCCCCATATCTTCACACAGTAACTCTAATAGGGTAAGACAAGACAACAATATAGAGTATACAACATCCTCTGTTTCAGAATATGTTTTGCCCTGCACAATACTGCAATACTCCTTGATACTTTGGATCTAACGTATCTTATATGAGATTTCCAACAGAATATACTGGGCTTAAAGTGCAGACTCTCAGCTTTAGGTTAAGGGTATTCACATCCAAATTGAAGGAAGGGTTTATGAATTATAGCTCTTATATATAATAACCAAACGTAATTAGACAATTGACTCAAAAGCTGTTTCATGGGCCAGTGTGGGCTATTTATTCCTTCATTATTTCTTTATCAATTAAGCAGATAAAAGGTCTGAGCTGATTCCAAGTGTGGCATTTGCATTTGGAGGCTGTTGCTGTATACGCACAACATGCAGTCAACAGAGCTCTCAATGCAACTGAAACAGGCCATCCTTAGGCTGTAAAAACAAAACAAAAATCCATCAGATGCTCAGCCCTGGACTGCACTGCACATCTTCTGGACCTGACCTGGCAGGGCTGACCCTGACCCATTGATGCCTTGTTCATATCTTGTTCATGTCATATCTTAGCTTGTTTATATCATATTGTTAATAATGTTCATGTCATATCTTAGCTTGTTTATATCATCTTGTTCTTATAAATAACTTATATTGCTATAAAAAACCTGCAGCCTCCTGTAGGCCTACTGATTTTTCCCTTCTCTTGTGGGCTCTTTCAATGTTTCGTATGTTGGCAAACCTCAGCAAATATGTTCAAGTCAAGACTAAAAACCCATCTTTTTAATATTGCCTTTAAATGACTAAATAATTAAATTAAGATTATAAAAACCCATGCTTTTAATATTGCATTTAAGTTACAAAATAATTAAATTAAGATTATATAATGATTAAAGCACTTTGAGCTGCAACGTTTGCAGGAAAAGCGCTATACAAATAAAGTTATTATTATTATTATTATTATTATATAGCATTGTCTATGGTAGCCAATATTACCGTAGCTGGCACATCTGGAATGTAACTGTCTACTAGGTTATATTTTTTTACAGCCCTTTCTGCAATTTGGCTTTCTGCAGTGTGACGATTCACCCACTGTAGAGAACAATGTACAAATTTGGTCCAACTTGCATCTGAAAATGCTATAATATTGTCCGTTCGGTTTGTTAAATGCATACAACACTCCATAATTCATCACACCTGTTACGGCTGGGCCTTCACACACGCCCTCCCCCGCCCCCACAGCTCGAGCACCCGCCCCCACAACTCGAGCACAGCGTGCTCTCCGCCGCAGGTGAAGCTCGTTCCCGGTAATTGGATGGTTATCCAGCCACAGCCAGACCAGCACACCTGTCTCCACTCCCAATCAACCCTCTGGCTACATCTACCCTGGACTCCCTTCATTCATCGTCAGTTCTTCCCTAAGAATGACCTGGCAAGTATCCTCTGTGACTAGTCGTGAACTTTGCTCTCGTGCCTAATTTTGTGATTCGTTTATATCTTATGTACTGGCCTACCGTGGAGACTTACCCTGTTTTTCTGTTCCTCCACAGCCCACGCCAACCACTACCGCCAGCCCGCCAGGTTGAAACCCCCGGACTCATCCTTTCAGTTTTTCCACTGTAAATAAATACCCTACGGGGCTTCACAGTATTCTGCCTCCGTTGTCGTGTCCTTGAGCCCCTCACCACCGTGGCATAACAGAAGAACTGACCATGCAATTGGGCTCAGACGACACGAAGGACCGGGCACCATCTCCCACCCCTGGATCCGGTCCGACGGCTATCCAGATCCTCGCTGAACACACTCACCTCCTCCAGGCGGCCGCTACAGCGTGCCAGGCCCTGAACACTCGCATTACAACCCAGGAGGCTAACCAGGAGCACCGCGCCACCCAGATGCAGCACCTCATCACTACGACCCAAGCGCTTACGGCACAGGTGGCCGCGCTCGCAGCCTTTGCCCCCCCCCCTGCTCTCCCTGACCCTGCCCAGCTACCGGCACCACCTACTGGACAGCCACGGGAGCCCCACCTAGCCAGCCCCCGCCCCTTCGACGGAGCCTTCGCCCAGTTCCGAGGCTTCATCCTCCAGTGTGAGTTGGTGTTCTCGCATCAGCCCAGCCAGTTCTGGTCGCCGGCAGCCCGGGTGGCGTTCATCACCAACCTCACCACCGGCGACGCCCTGAATTGGGTCCAGGCCACCCTCTGCGCCCGCCCTGACCTGTTCGGTGACTACGCTACCTTCCTCACGGAGTTCAAGAGGGTTTTCGACCACCCCACTGCAGGACAGGAGGTCGGGGCGCGACTGATGTCACTCCACCAGGGGAACCGGACCGCGGCGGCCTACTCTACCGAGTTTCGCACCCTGGCAGCCGGAAGCGGATGGAATGACAGGGCACTGCGATCTGCTTTCCGCCAGGGGCTGAGTGAGGTCATCAAGGACGAGCTCGTCCGGGACAGACCCGCCACCCTGGACGAACTAGTGGCCCTAGCCATCGACGTTGACGAGCGCTCCCGGGAGCGTCGGAGAGAGAGAGGGCGCTACCAGACCAGCTCGCCACGCCCCCAGGACCCTATCGTCACAGCCAACCCCTCCTCCGCACGGGAGTCGACCTACACCCCATCCACTGGCGAGGAGCCGATGCAGCTTGGTCGAGCCCGCCTCACCACGGCGGAGAAGGAGAGGAGAAGGGCCCAGGGCCTGTGCCTCTACTGTGGAGAGAAGGGACACCTCCGTGACACCTGCCCGTCCCTATCAAAAGGGTAGGCTCACCCGAAGGGGGAATCCGGGTGAGCCGTGTCTCTCAATCCCCACCTACCACCAGCCCAGCCAGGTTCTCTGTCACCCTCTCCTGGCAGGGGCAGAACCTCACGGTCGAGGCCATCATTGACTCGGGAGCAGACGAGAACTTCATGGACGCCCAGCTGGCCCGCTCAGCTGCCATTCCCCTCGTTGCCCTCGAGACCCCCCTCTCCGTCTCAGCCCTAGACGGACACAGCCTGGGGCCTCTCACCCACCGCTCTACACCCCTCTCCTTGACCGTCTCTGGGAACCATGTGGAGGAGATTCGGTTCTACATCCTCAAAACCCCCCAGTCCCCGCTCATCCTGGGACGACCGTGGCTCGAGCTCCACATTCCCCATGTCAGCTATGGTGAGGGACGTATCCTGAGCTGGAGTACCGCATGTTACGCCCGGTGCCTCCGTGCCGCCCATACCCCCTCATCGCCTCTGCGACCGCCTCCGGCTCCCCCTGACCTCTCCTCCATCCCAGAGGTCTACCACGACCTCGGAGAGGCCTTCAGCAAGGAGCGTGCTCGCACCCTGCCCCCTCACCGGCCCTACGACTGTGCCGTCGAGCTCCGCCCTGGCAACAAACTTCCAGTCAGTCGCCTCTACAACCTTGCCCCCCCGGAGAAGGCAGCCATGGACACCTACATCTCCGACTGTCTGGCTGAGGGGCTCATCCGTCCATCACACTCCCCGGTGGCAGCGGGGTTTTTCTTCGTTAAGAAGAAGGATGGAACCCTCAGGCCATGCATTGACTACCGTGAGCTCAATGCCATCACCGTCCGGAACACCTATCCTCTCCCCCTCATGAGCTCCAACTTTGAGCCCCTCCTTGGGGCCACCATCTTCACTAAGCTGGACCTCCGGAACGCCTACCATCTGGTCCGGATTCGTGAGGGTGACGAGTGGAAGACGGCGTTCAAGACCCCCCGTGGCCACTATGAGTATCTCGTCATGCCCTTCGGTCTCACTAACGCCCCCTCTGTCTTTCAGGCCCTCATGAACGACGTCCTCAGGGACATGCTGGACATCTTTGTCGTCCTCTACTTAGATGACATCTTAGTATTCTCCAGGAACCCTGAGGAGCACATCCAACATGTCCGCCTAGTCCTCCAGCGCCTACTGGAGAATCGCCTTTTTATTAAGGCTGAGAAATGCTCTTTCCACACTCACTCTGTGGAGTTCCTGGGTCTCATCGTGGAGGGTGGGTTGACTCGCCCTGACCCCAAGAAGACTCAGGCCGTCGTCGAGTGGGGCCAACCTACCACCCGGAAACAGCTGCAGTCCTTCCTCGGCTTTGCCAACTTTTACCGGCGATTCATCCGGGACTTCAGCCGGGTAGCCGCCCCCCTCACTGCCCTCACCTCCCCCCTGCGCCAGTTCACATGGACACCTGCAGCCAGCGCGGCCTTCAGTGAACTGAAGAGGCTCTTCACCTCGGCGCCGGTCCTGATAAACCCAGACCCCTCTAGGCCCTTCATTGTGGAGGTGGACGCCTCAGACACAGGCGTCGGTGGTGTGCTCTCTCAACAGTCGGAGGACCAGACCGTGCACCCCTGCGCCTTCTACTCCCGCCGTTATACCTCCGCCGAGGCCAACTATGACATCGGGAACCGCGAGCTGCTGGCGGTGGTGGAGGCGTTCCACGAGTGGCGGCACTGGCTGGAGGGCGCAGAGCACCCCTTCACCGTCTGGTCGGACCATAAGAACCTGACCTACATCAAGTCGGCCAGGCGGTTGAACTCCCGTCAGGCACGCTGGGCCCTGTTCCTCGGGCGGTTCAACTTCCTCCTCACGTTCCGTCCGGGCTCCCTGAACGCCAAGGCGGACTCCCTTTCTCGACTCCATGCTGCAGAGGAGGAACCCACCACTCCTGACACCATCGTTCCATCCTCCCGGGTCGTTGGAGTGGTCACCCTGGAGATCGAGGCGGTGGTCAGAGCTGCACAGCGCACCCAGCCAGATCCCCGACCGGGGTCCCCCGGCCGTCTCTTCGTCCCGGACGCCGTCAGGACCAAGGTGATGCAGTGGGGCCACGCCAGCCGCTTCGCCTGCCATCCTGGGGCCCTACGCACACTGTCCTTCCTGCGCCGGCGGTTCTGGTGGTCCACCATGGCCGCGAACGTCAGGGAGTTCGTCTCGGCCTGCCCTACCTGCGCTCGCAGCAAGGCATCCCACCGGCCGCCTTCAGGACTGCTGCGGCCTCTACCCGTGCCCGGTCGACCGTGGTCCCACCTCGCCATGGACTTCGTGACCGGCCTTCCCCCGTCTCTAGGCAACACGGTCATCCTTACCATCGTGGACCGCTTCTCCAAGTCCGTGCGGTTGGTGGCTCTGGCAAAGCTACCGACCTCGGCGGAGACGGCGGAGCTACTCACCACCCACGTCTTCCGCCTTTACGGGCTTCCCCAGGATGTGGTTTCCGACCGTGGCCCCCAGTTCACGTCCAAGGTGTGGCAGGCCTTCTGTTCTGGGATTGGGGCCACGACCAGCCTCTCCTCCGGCTACCATCCCCAGACCAATGGGCAGGCGGAGAGAGCCAACCAGAGCCTGGAGTCGGCACTCCGCTGCATGTCCTCCCTCCATCCATCCTCCTGGAGCAAGGACCTACCCTGGGTGGAGTACTCTCTAAACGCCATGGTAAATGAAGCCACCGGCCGGTCCCCCTTCGAGTGCTCCTTGGGGTACCAGCCACCCCTGCTTTCTACCCAGGAGGGCGAAGCGTCGGTACCATCGGTCCAGGCACACCTCCTTCGCTGTCGTCGGGTCTGGACCTCCGTACGCTCGGCCTTGCTTCGGGCCACCGCCCGAACTACCCGAAGCGCCAACCGTCGTCGCACTCCAGCTCCTGTGTACCAGGTGGGCCAGAGGGTCTGGCTCTCCACGGCGGATCTCCCCCTCAATGTCCCCTCCCGGAAGTTGGCGTCGAGATACATCGGCCCCTACGCCATCGACCGGGTCATCAACCCCGCTGCCATCCGGCTGGTCCTCCCTCACTCCCTCCGTCGGATCCACCCGGTGTTCCACGTCTCCCGGGTTAAGCCCCATGTCGCCAGCGACCTGATGCCACCAGCCCCTGCACCGCCCCCTCCTCAGTTGGTGGATGGCCACCCCCAGTGGGCGGTAAGGAAGATCCTCAGGGTTCGTCGCTGTGGCCGGGGTTTCCAGTACCTGGTGGACTGGGAAGGATATGGCCCAGAGGAACGGAGCTGGATTCCCCGGTCCCAGATCATGTCCCCAGTCCTCCTCAGGGACTTCTATCGGGCCCACCCGGATGCTCCGGGCCGGTCGCCAGGAGGCTCCCCCTCGGGGGGGGGTCCTGTTACGGCTGGGCCTTCACACACGCCCTCCCCCGCCCCCACAGCTCGAGCACCCGCCCCCACAACTCGAGCACAGCGTGCTCTCCGCCGCAGGTGAAGCTCGTTCCCGGTAATTGGATGGTTATCCAGCCACAGCCAGACCAGCACACCTGTCTCCACTCCCAATCAACCCTCTGGCTACATCTACCCTGGACTCCCTTCATTCATCGTCAGTTCTTCCCTAAGAATGACCTGGCAAGTATCCTCTGTGACTAGTCGTGAACTTTGCTCTCGTGCCTAATTTTGTGATTCGTTTATATCTTATGTACTGGCCTACCGTGGAGACTTACCCTGTTTTTCTGTTCCTCCACAGCCCACGCCAACCACTACCGCCAGCCCGCCAGGTTGAAACCCCCGGACTCATCCTTTCAGTTTTTCCACTGTAAATAAATACCCTACGGGGCTTCACAGTATTCTGCCTCCGTTGTCGTGTCCTTGAGCCCCCTCACCACCGTGGCATAACAACATCTCGTTATTTTCCCGTGGTTGCTAGGGTTAACATCCAGTCAGTTGCTAGGGTTAACAGCCAGTGTTTACATTTCGGGGTCCTAATGAAGCCGTACTCGAATTCTGATTGGTTTATCAACTAGAGCGACCAGCGATGTCCCTGAGCAGACAGACGATTAAAAAACAAGTTTGTGAAAATCTCCGACATAAATACAGCTGCCAACAAATTGTTATAGACTAAAGATAATTACTTAATATCGTATGTAAGAGATCGTTTAGTCTGTAGATGGAAAAAGATAAACTTCGCGATAAACGCGTTCGGCCCACCACCTACAAGTAAAGAAGACTAAACAGAGTTTCCGAGGGAACAAAGTGAGATTCTTGGTGCTTTCAACTTGAAGTTTTAAAGTACCCACTCGATATAATAAACAACAGTTTAACGATCACTAAACACTTATCATTTGTGTATTGGATTCATTATTCTCGTTTGCCGGAGGCTACCGGTAAGGGAGGGTTGACTTGTAAACATAGTTTCGTTTTAGCTCGTGTTCAAAAGCAAGAACTGTGTGTTCATCTAGTTATGTGTAGTTATGTGTTTTTAGCATGTCGATGTTCTCCCAGTATGTTGTCATGTTATTAAAATACAGTTTAGACCTTCGTAGCGATGTGTTTTGTTAGCTGTTAGCCGCTAGCAGCGTTTGTTGTGGTTTGGTCAGAGTCACTTTTCTCCCATTCAGTGTTTGAGGTGAACCAACATTCAAATACGCCTGTCGTGTTCAATCTTTCTCTGATTTGAATGTATGACACATCATTTGAAAGCTTACAATCTGTAGTTTAAGCATGTGTAAAAACTGAAAAAGTACGTTGCACATTTCACCAGGAGCTGTCACATATTGGTTGTTGGTTATAATTGTATAGCCTATTGGTTGTTTTCTGGTGTTGTTTTGCTCTGTTTGTAGTCTACTTGATGTATTTTTATCAGCTGTTAAATCACCACAGCGGTTAATCCACTAATAGAGATAATAGCAGATTGAAAATGCTTGTAGCTAACTACTCTATATCTCGTGGTTGCAGCTATTGCGAATTGCTATTCACGCGAGTCAGCTGTGAATCACCGCAGGTCCTTGACGCTTGTTGCAAAAATGGATGACGAACGGCTGATACTTGAGGTGGAAAAATATATTTTTTTGACAGTGGAGCAGGTAGAACGTTGACGGTGACAACGCTCAGGTGGAGCTTGGACAACGGGAAGTTGACACAACACCGATGGAGAGGTGACGCAACGCAGTAGGTGGAGCTTGGGCGTAACGCAACCCCAGTCAAACGTTTGACTGCAGTATCTATTCTATGCGCCTTATAATCCGGTGCGCCTTATAATCCGGTGCGCCCTGTATATGAAAACAGTTCTAAAATAGGCCATTCATTGAAGGTGCGCCTTATAATCCGGTGCGCCTTATAGTGCGGAAAATACGGTACTTAACAAAGTTACCACCATTCGTAAATGCTGTTACACAACCACTCAGTCTTGAATATACTGGTCACGGATCATATTGATGTGGTTACTGACACGTCAAATCATTATCCAGGCCTCGTAATATCTGTTGCGCATCTACTGGTAGTCCGCTTAACAAGCGGTCTGGAAGTTGACTATTAGCTTTAAGAGATTGTTACCTAACTTTTGTCATTCAACAGTGTCAAACACCTATTAAGACTTAAATGGGACATGAAATGTCTCATCGGAGCCATTTAGTATGTGATTGAAAGTAAAGCATAACTTATGTTTAGTGTTCATGTATCAAGTATGTTTGCTAAGATGACGTTGTCTTCCCGAGATCTGAAAATATGGACAAAGATCAACCAGTGCTGTGGTTTAAAGCATCTACTGTGTCATTTACTCCTTGATCATGATTAATATGACTCTAAATAAGGACGTATTACTATACTATAGCTACTATAGTTTGTAATCATGTTGTGAAAAAGTAATACCTCTCCTTGAGCGCAACGAATGGGTCAGAGACATGGAGTGCTGTGCATAGCTGCTTTAAAGGTACAATATGATTGTTACAGTTGTGCTAACTTGCCATGGTACATCAGTAGCAAGTAAGGAATGATAAATAACATGAACTGAAGAGCGCCCAAACAAAGCCTTTATAAAACCTGGTATTGTGATGCTTACCTATGTTACGCTTTGTTTGTTAAGGATATGCACACATTTGCCGCTATTAGAAAACATAGCATGTGTTATGTTCAGTATGTGTGGCCAGTGTGAGATAAAACTTATCTTATTATCTTACTTATCTAACACTTCACCTTTAATGGTTAGTGTGCAAGCTTGTATGTTACATTTAAGTTGTTACATGGGTTTGAATTCAGCCTTGGTTGGACGAGGATCAGCTGTTACACTATTGCATGTTGACTAGTCACACAGTCTGACTCAGAGCTGCTGTGGTGGAAAGCATCACACAGGCACCTCAGTACTGCTCTCACAGAACCAACGCCATGGTTCAGGTAATGCACCAGTGTTGTTGTTTTACATATATTCAAATAGACACTCATGGGCCACCATCTACAGGCAGACAATGATTAACTGTTACACAAGCGTGAGCCAGAAGTTTTTTTTATGAATGAATGAATGAATGAATGAATATAATGTTATATATAATGAATTCAGCTTTACTGTGCCATATTGTGGACCTGTGTGATCGGGGAGGTTACACAGACTCATTTCTGAGTTAATCTCTTCATTTATTTACACAATAAACAGTGAATAAAAAGACATTGTTGCCACTGTCTGCTGATTCAAAAGATGACAGGCCAATAGGGGAATGTACGGTAGTATCTTTCCTTTCTTCTCTGTTGTCATTGTGGGGGTGGGAAAAAATAAATAAAATGGTGAATGCAAATCGGCTAATGTTAAACTCTGTTCTCATCAAATAAAAAATAACAAATAACAAATAAAAAACACTGTGTGTGTATGGTGACTTCTTTCTTCCCCAGGTGACTGGGAGTCTGTTCCACCATTTCCAATATTTAGCCTACTAATGAACAAAGTGTGCATAAGCCAAATAGTAGAGGCAATTCCTCTTTTTTGATGTGAAAACCAGACTGGCGAAAAGCCGACGGCTGATCTCTCTATAGGCATCCACCATACTGGTTTTACTTTCCCTACGGTTTGAGTTCAATGCAGTTGAAGTGTAGGGCGATAGGCCACTCTAGAGTGTTTAGATGCACCCTAGAGCCAAAGGTGAATGTCCTCATTTTCCGACCACCACAGACAGCTGGTCCCGGATCCGGCCCAGCCCGTCTAGCATGGTGTCCAGAGTCTCCTTGCTCAGTTCCACCGTCATCGACGACTGGGAGTCACTCCCTCCTGGACAGCTCGAGTCCCCCATCTGCAATATCAACCACAGAGTTGGTGACAGACTGTCTGGAACCTCATACACAACAACCTAAGCTATTTGTTTTGCAAGATTAGAATGTTTCGAGAAATTCACCAGACCAGACAAATTCCCAACACCAGACATTTCCCCTAGACACTTCCTCTTATATCTGAAAGAGTTTGACGTGTAATGGGGAAATGCTTATTACTACACCTTGCCTTCTGGCAGAATTGAATGGAGTTTTCATGGGTTGTGTCTGAACTGAAAAGCCAATGCCATGTAGTATAGCGGGCCTAGATACTAACTCTTGGCAGCCCACTTACAGACATACATTTACTAAAAGAGGATTCAGGTACTCAGACTCATGTGGTCTAAAGTAAAAAACAAAACAACAACAGTCAAATCAATACAGGTGAGGAGGACACAGGGGGGTATTCTATCAACGTCGCTAAAGGAAAATCTAGGCTTATTTAAATCTCGCGAGACTCTTAAAAAGATCCAGGCATATCTTGATACATCTCACGAGACTGATCAAAATAAGCCTAGATTTTCCTTTAGCGACGTTGATGGAATACCCCCCAGGTGTGGTCACATTAAGCCCAGAATGCCTGCGTACCTTCATGTGTACCAGACATGTGGGCACGGCCATGCGACTGGCAGAGTCTGATGCAGTCTTCATGTCCACCCTCCAGTCCATCTCTACTAGCTGGGGGAGTGAAACTGCACAAAACAGGGTCGACCAAGAGTCAGACACACCACAGATTATTAGTTGTTGTTATAAGACACACACACAAACTGTAGAGTAAAGCCATTGTGGAAAGACGACACACATTTGTTGACATAGGAGAAGAGATTAAATATGGAAGACCTTACTTTGATTAGAGAGAGCATCGTTTCTCCACGTGGGACTGTGAAAGAGAACAAAGCTATATTTATATTTATATTTCAAACACTGGAAATTAGAAGAAACTCCAGCAAACTGGCATCCTCTCAAAACTCCAGAATGAACTAATGTACCACAATAAAAACATGTTTCTGGCAATAGACCTTCGCCAATGTTCAGTTTTTGTGATCCATGAAATCGTTGTATAGCTTAGCAAGAATGCCAGTGTGCTGTTATTATTCAAATATGTATGTTTTTCCTGGAGAAATAATATAGTTCGTTATATTATGAGTTAATTCCAAGCATGTGATGTTTACACACCTGTGTTCCAGCAGGATCTTGGTGATGAGGTTTTTAAGGTTGGGATGGAAGGACTCAGGGAACAGCGCCAGGATCTGCTCTGGGGCGGTCATGTTGTGAAACAGGACATGGCGGGAAAGCGTGTGCAGGGCTGTCAGGAGCTGGGAGAGGAGAGGAGGTTAGATTTCACTCAGTGAAAGAAACAGCCGGTGTAATTAGCCTAACATTTCCTACTACTGTACCTATCTACATCCTCCTACCTATCCACTACACCTACATCCTCCATCCTACTACCTATCCTCTACACCTCCATCCTACTACCTATCCTCTACACCTCCATCCTACTACCTATCCTCTACACCTCCATCCTACTACCTATCCTCTACACCTCCATCCTACTACCTATCCACTACACCTCCATCCTACTACCTATCCTCTACACCTCCATCCTACTACCTATCCTCTACACCTCCATCCTACTACCTATCCTCTACACCTCCATCCTACTACCTATCCTCTACACCTCCATCCTACTACCTATCCACTACACCTCCATCCTACTACCTATCGGATGAGCTGTTATGTGGCGAGCGTGACGCGGGGGGTAGCCAAAAAACACCCCCCCCTCCTTATAGCAGCGAGAGGCCCTTTCCCGTTTTCGTGATTTCGGCCTCCCGTAAGAGAACGAACGGGCTCGGGAGAGAGAGTCACGGGCCCGCGAGCGCGGACGTCCCGGTCGCGCAGTCGCGACGCTACGGAGGCCGAAATCACGAAAACGGGAGAGAAAGCAGCGGGCCCGCGAGCGTCGACGTTTCGTGCGGTCTCACCGACGGTACGGCGGGGTCACCCTAAATCCCGTCCACGCGGAGCGCAAACACGAGCGATCCTTCCGGTAAACACGATAAGAGAGACGAGGAGGTCTCTTATCGAGAGAGGAAAACCGCACGAGAAACGACAGAGTCGGCGGTAAACGTAACGTCGGGTTTTAACGGCGCGAGTCCCTCGGACATCGTCCGCGGCCGGCGAACGACACGACGCGATCGTGTACGTGGCCGCCGGCTGTTTATAGAGGAGCTGCTCTGTGCCGGAGGGATGTAGATGAGGGGACTGGGTTGTGATAGCTTCACGAGAGGGACACGTAGTAGGAGGCTCCGCAGAACATGCGCAGACTAGTCTAGCGCTTCCTCCGCAGTCCCCACACCGTGACACTGATCAAACCCACTGTGATGTGGGTCGGTGGGGAAGGTTTTGCATCTAACGTTTGGTTATCGATTTTGGGTTTACTGTGAACCACCTCCGAACGGTAAAGGTAGCCGAGAGGAGATAAGTCGATCAAACACTGCGCTTCGAACCGGCAAAGGGCAGAGACGCACGTCTCTCTCAAACAAGCTCTCAAGGACTGTCGGTAAAGAAAAATGCCTGTAAATATGGACGATAACAAGGTCCGTGACCTTGAACTCTCCCCGGTCTATCTACACAGAACAACTGTGCAATCATCAGTCCTCACAATGATCCGGCGCCCGCCGTGAGTTTGAGATGGCGAAAAAGGGCGTGGCACCCGCCCTTTTTCGCCATCTCAAACTCACGGCTTCGTGAGTTTGAGATGGCACAAGGTCCGTGACCTTGAACTCTCCCCGGTCTATCTACACAGAACAACTGTGCAATCATCAGTCCTCACAATGATCCGGCGCCCGCCGTGAGTTTGAGATGGCGAAAAAGGGCGTGGCACCCGCTCTTTTCCGCCATCTCAAACTCACGGCTTCGTGAGTTTGAGATGGCGGAAAAGGGCGTGGCACCCGCTCTTTTCCGCCATCTCAGACTCAACAGGATATGATAACCTAAACAAACACAGGTTTAATTTTAGTGGTTCTTACTAAAGTATGTGTCACTGACGACAGGGTGGGGGTGTGTTATTCTCATTTTTAGACACTTGTGTTTGTAGTTTATTTGTACTTAAACACACACACATGCATGGATTGTATATGATATGGGCCTGTCTGTGGGGGAGTGTTGTGGAATGGCTCTTGCGTCTGTGACCTGCCCCCTGACTTAAGGCCAGGTGACATCATATTGGGCTCTCCCCTTTTCACCCCTTGACCATTTCTAGTGAAGGTGATAGGCTATGGTCTGGGGTAGATATTTGCATATGACATGAAAAGGAGAGCACAAGGGCAGATCGGGGTCTTCTCTCTCACCTCTTGACCAAGCAGCTCCCCTCTCTCTCTCTCTCTCTCTCTCTCTCTCTCTCTCTCTCTCTCTCTCTCTCTCTCTCTCTCTCTCAGGCCGCTCCTCTCAGGCCCTCTCTCTCTCTCTTCTGTGCCTGACCTCTTGACCAAGCAGCTCCCCCTCTCTCTCTCTCTCTCTCTCTCTCTCTCTCTCTCTCTCTCTCTCTCTCTCTCTCTCTCTCTCTCTCTCTCTCTCTGTCCCCCTCCCCCTCTCTCTCTCTCTCCCTCTCTCTCTGCCAGACCAGTGTCCAGCTTTGATGTCTGTATACTTTTGTATTTTGAATAAATGGTCTTAACCTGCTCAATAACTATTCTTCATTTTAGTAGCCAACAGGTTAGAAATATACAACATGTTCTATCTTCTACAGGCACTGAAGGAGAACCATAACTGTGGGAGAAGGGAGCTGCAGAGAAAGGTAAGCAATTCAAACCCTCTCATTTACTTAATTTCAAAATGTTTTTAAGTAACTCACTCCATCTTACATTTAATTTCATTCTGCAGCCAACATGCATTTTCAAATGGTCTAACTGTCCCAGTGGAGGTATGGAGGAGTTGAGGGGCATACGGTGCAAACTGGCAAAGAAAATCTCTCAGGTGAGTAACTGAAACATCTGGAACATCTTTCATCTATTCCATATCTTGTCCTCAATTATTATCATTAATTGGACATGTTTTATCTGTTTTCCACATGCATTTGACAGGTTTTCAGACAACAAAGGCATATAATTTAATAGGCTTCTGATTTTTCACAGGTTCCAAAATGTGAAAAAAAGGGAAAGCCGCACAAGAAGCAAAGAATAGGTTTTCGTAAATTTTTTGACTGTTGGTCCAACTTTATATCTGCAAACCTCACCACAGGATGAGATACAAAAACATCTGTTTGATCCTAGGATAAACCCTGTTCTGTTCCTTTCTTCTCCTTACATTTTTTAAATAAAAAATACAATGTGTGTCATCGTTTTTGTGTAATTATATATTAGGGTTGTATGTATCATCAGAGTCAGTCACTGGTAGTGTCTTTAAGCCTAAGCTGGGCAGGAAAGACATTCATGGTGAGGTCTATAGCACCGTTATTACAAATCTGATGGCTACTCGTTCTAGCACTTGTATAGTAATGACATAATTCAGTACGATTGAACTTTTAACAGAATATGTATTATATGCTTTCTTTTTTTATATATATGATTAAAAATGCATACCAATCTTTCTCTTTTGCAAACTGTAGTTTCTGTAAACTTGCTTTGTGGCCTTGTTCTGCTAAGTACTTCAAGAGAGTCACTGTGTTACATGTTTCTTTATCAGGGGATTATTGTATTGTAAGATTGCTCCCTCCATCTAATTTGAGTCCGACCAAATTATCTCTAACGGCTGCTGCAAATAGGGGGAGGGGGGGGGGGGGGGGGGGGGCTGTGTCTACATGTACAATTGGCCAGTATATTCAAAGACAAACCGATATTGGGAATCCTTGTGCACAGGAATACTAAATAATGCATTAGCTAGGTTGACCGCTGAGAAGAATTTACTGTTACCAGGTACCTTTGTCATAATTGTATATGGGTACTACGTGCATGAACTGCTTCATTGACCTTGTTATGATCCTGCACGAAGCTCAACACTTTTGTTTGGCATTCCTGTTTGGCTCTCTCCTGTTTGGAAGATAGAGGTGCAGCATGGACTGTTTGGGCGTGGAACAATAATCCCTTTCTCTAATAATGCTTCAAAAACTGGAATAATTCTCTCTATAGCTTACTGAAAGGGCAAACATCAATTATTGCATCAGTAAAGTCTGTGTGCTGACAGGAAGTCAACTTAAGTGTGCTTGATAGGCTTCTGATTTTTCACAGGTTCCAAAATGTGAAAAAAAAGGGAAAGCCGCACAAGAAGCAAAGAATAGGTTTTTGTAAATGTTTTGACTGTTGGTCCAACTTTTTATCTGCAAACCTCACCACAGGATGAGATACAAAAACATCTGTTTGATCCTAGGATAAACCCTGTTCTGTTCCTTTCTTCTCCTTACATTTTTAAAATAAAAAATACAATGTGTGTCATCGTTTTTGTGTAATTATATATTAGGGTTGTATGTATCATCACACTTCTTATAATAGACATTGTAATGTATGTAGAAAATCATCAAAATTAGTCTCTTGCTGTAACAACAATGTTGAAGATTATTTTTTGTTATTAGTGTGTGTGTGTGTGTGTGTGTGTGTGTGTGTGTGTGTGTGTGTGTGTGTGTGCGCGTGCTAAGCAGGCTGGTTGATCACAGTGTTGAATCCAAGTCTCGGAATTGAGCTATGGTAGCTCTTACAGCTTACACACACACACACACACACACACACACACACACACACACACACACACACACACACACACACACACACACCGCTCCACGGAGGCTCCACAGAGACACACTCAGTTATACACTAACACATCCATCACAGTTAGTGTCTGAATTAGCTTTAAAGTCTGTATATTTAAATGCAATAAGTCTGTATATTTAAATGCAATAAGTCTGTATATTTAAATGCATCCCAAACAGGATGTTCAGATTGTTATGTAGATATATAAAGTGTGAGAAAAAATAAATCCACCTTCAATGAGCATCGACAGTTTTTGGAGCAGAAATATGTATGGTTACTAATCGGGTTTAAAGGCTTAAGCAAAGACAAAAGACTGTGGCTACACTCCAGCAGTCGTCTCTAAACATCATTTGTCTAAACAGCAGACAAAGATCTATCAAGCCTGCTCTTGAATATCCCTAATCTAAATGACCGCATGGTATCTAACAGTCTCAGACATTGCAAGGAAATCCTGTCTGGGGAGGCACTGGCTAATATCAGAGCCAGATTTACGCAACAGCAATTTAACCATAGCCTTTATATTTCCTTTACGTTAACCAGTCAAGACCACTTAGATCAAGACATTTTCAGAAGCTGATCTTTAATGCAACGATCCATAAACTCCTCGCATGGAGCAGAAACAGAGTCTGTTTAGTTCAGACTAGAGATGTGTTGCCGCTAACAAGGAAACAGCGTTGAGGGAAATCCACCTGATTACTTCTGGTAAAGGTGAGACTAGGAGTCAAAGGTCTGGATTCACTATAGACATGTATTACACTTGCCAGTGGTGAGACACTCTCAACAACGTTCAGTGAAATCTCTGAGGCACAGCTCCGAACCGTCCTCCGTAAAGCACATAATCAAGGGCAGAGATAGGGATGTTGACAGTGGGAACCGTATAAACAACAGGTGCCAAGTACTGCAAGTACTTCCAAGCAGTACAGTGCCCAGCAACAGAATCCATGGTACATTTCAATAAAGCAGGCATATTACATTGGCAATACAGCAGTATCGTAAGTATCATGAGGCCTATTACATTGGCAATACAGCAGTATCATAAGTATTATAATGTTGACAATATTTCTATCAATCATATTTCTAGCACAGTCCCCCCCCCTTTGAACATTTTACCCCTTAATGTTAACAACTTCACCAGCCAAACCTTATTATGTTTGTAATGTAACGGTCCAAATTGATATCATGTCAGCGCTCATGCACCGGTGGCTTTCGGCTGTCTCATTATCTAGTTGTTGTAGTGGCTCTGCCATGCTAATCGACTGCCTTGTCAATTTACCAGTACCATACCAAGGGAAACCAGCTCAGTGGCCTTGCGGTTAAAGTGTCCGCTGAGGGGAGCTTAGGTGGCGTAGCGGGTTAAGCGTTGACCATGTAACCGCAGGGTCCCCGGTTCAATTCCGTCCGGGGACATATCCTGCATGTCATCCCTCCTCTCTCTCTCACCCATCCTTCCTGTCTAATTCTCTACTGTATCTGTCAATAAAAATGAAAAATATGAGTGGGACTGCTCCACTCAGAAAAAATAACTATAAAAATAAATAAAGTGTCCGCTGAGATTGGGAGGTTGTGAGTTCGACTCCCGGCCGAGTCATACCAAAGACTATAACAAATGGTACCCGATGCCTCCCTGCTTGGCACTCAGCATTAAGGGTTGGATTGGGGGTAAGACCCTGCGACATACCAGTGTCATGTCCAGGGGGGTGTACTTGTACATCAAGCCTGCTCATGCTATGGAAACAGGAGAAGGACCATTAGGCTGGAGAACCATTGGTTGTCAAGGCTACTTATACCAAGGGAAAACGATTGCAAAGAAATGTTCAGTCTCTGAGATCAACCTGGATTGGAGAAAGGAGATCTCAGCAACATGTGAGTGTGAGGCACAACACCGGTACAGCCAACACAATACATGTAGATGTGTCATTAGACAGCCAACACAACGCAGCTAAGACAGAAGCAACATGCGGGAGAAAAAACACCAAATGCTCTTTCTTTATTTTATTTTTATTCAACCTTTATTTAACCGGAATTTAGGTAAAATAAAGTCTGTATTCCCTCTTCAGGCACAACTATGCAACCAGAAGAGGGAATTACAGACTTTATTTTACCTAAATTCCGAACAGCAATGGGTACTAATACATTTTTATTTACAGCAGCTTCAGAATGGAACAAGTTTCCAGTGGCCCTAAAAAGCTTAGAGGGAGAGGTAAGCTTTAGACGTGCAACAAAGCACTGGCTAGCCAGTGAAATGACAGAGTAGAAACACGTCATAGGTAGGGAGTGCAGGGAATTTGTGTAACTATCTATGTTTGTTTTTTTATGGTTTTTATCATGTTCTGTACATTTGTTTTATGGTAACTGTCTGTCCTGTCCTCAATCAGGGACCATGATGGAAATAAGCGCTTGCGCTTTATCATGTGTTTTTATCCCTTGGAAACTGTCTTTTTAATTCCACAATAAATCAAATCAAATCAAATCAAACCAGGTAGGTCAATTGAGAACCGTTTCTCATTTGCAATGATGACCTGGCCAAGAGGCAAAACAGAGGCAAGTCATTACAACACAGTATACACAATATAAAACATGTGTACAAAAACAACAAAGGTACATTTTAAAACATCCTAACAAATACAACATTACAATATACTTTCACTGTACTGTGGCATATATCAAGAATCAAACATCGTCACTGATTATAGATTCTGTCACTGGTAGTGTCTTTAAGCCTAAGCTGGATAAACCCTGTTCCTTTCTTCTCCTTTCTTCTCCTTACATTTTTAAAATAAAAAATACAATGTGTGTCATCGTTTTTGTGTAATTATATATTAGGGTTGTATGTATCATCACACTTCTTATAATAGACATTGTAATGTATGTAGAAAATCATCAAAATTAGTCTCTTGCTGTAACAACAATGTTGAAGATTATTTTTTGTTATTAGTGTGTGTGTGTGTGTGTGTGTGTGTGTGTGTGTGTGTGTGTGTGTGTGTGTGTGTGTGAGTGTGTGTGTGAGACAGACAGACATACAGACAGACACCTAAGAATATTTGTTACCATGCCGATTGTACGTTATTGTTTCTAATTATGTTATTGGAGTATTACAAACAACACAATGGTATAAAAGGAGGTATAAAAACAACACAATGTAAAGTGTGACCGTTTTGTTATTTGTAAATATGCTGGTACGGGAACATCATTGTGTGCTTGGTTTGGTTTTTCTCATTCTCTAGATTCACAGCGAGAAGCTGTTTGCAGAACAAAAATTCCAGAGCATCACCCCTGTCTCTCTGACTCTGATGCACACATCTGAGGCCGGGCCGAGCCAAGTGCTTGGTTACCCCCCGCGTCACGCTCGCCACATAACAGCTCATCCTTATATCATATAAATCCCCTAAATCCCGGTGCGCGGTCGCGACGCTATCATGCACAGTATAACCGGGCGTTGCATCACCTTAACATAGTCAGACAAGTACAACAGAGTTATATTAATATTTCCGAAGCATTTTTAATCAATAAATCCGCATTTACAATGAAGAGTGTTAAACTAACATATTTAAGATCGCTACATTACCCACGTCTGTCGTCTCGTCCACCATAATAGCGACAAAGGGTGCCTTTTTAATCTCCATTTTGATCTCTTCTCCCATCACTTCAGAAATAGCAAAAATCAGGTCGTTTTGTATTTTGCCTGACGTCCCAGTAAACACTTTGTTTGTGGACAGGTGGTAATGTAAATCTGGCTTTCATCGTGTCCCCTAAATGAAAGTTATTGTTTACCCAAAAACAGGACACAATCGATCAGTATTATCGATCAGTCAACGAAAGGGTGACACTTGTTCGTTGAGCTGTAAATCCACTCGCGTGTCCCCAAAGGTGTTCAAAAATCCCACATCTACCGGCATAGTTACGCATCTCAATAGTGAATATCAATAGTGCGTATCAATAGTGCGTATCCAATCAAAAGACATGCTGGGTGCTGACATCATTGAGCCTTACAGCAGGCGCCGTTGTTGCTATTGCTCACCAACTCGAAATCTACGTAGGTTTCCACTAGGAACGCCACAGGTTTTCTCGATCAACGTTAAGTTACAGGTCGTATCCGCGGCACGGTTTATTGTGCAGGCGGGCAGATTTTGGAGCCCCCTGGCAACACATTTTGATTGGATAAAAGCTCTAACATAAAAGCCAGCCCTCCAAATCTCAATCGGAGACTGGAAGCAGCGCAACCAAGAGGAAAGCTATTAAATGAAGAGAATAGACTATGGGGAATCATTAATACATATTTGTGGAAAAAATATATTAAAATAAAATGTATATTCTGATGATGTTTAGGCCAGCAGAGAAGGCCTTGCTGGCCCTGACGGCACACCACTGATCCATGATGCCGATCGCAAGTTAGCTGGGGAAATTTAGAACCGCGGCGCGAACCGCAGAGGATGCCGCTACGGCAAGCCAAACAAGCCAAACGCAAACTGTCAATCATGCTGTCAGAGGCAGCCTGCACGGTGCCTCAACGTCCATCAATGAAGACAATGTGAGAACAGACTACGCATGCGCAAACCTACGAAACCGTTGGTCTATCACTTCGCATAGCACAGAGGCACAAGCACAGTCTGCCTCAGCCTCTCGCCAGCAATCAGCTAGCTTTGGGAGCAAACTCTCCTGGTGCCAGGGCATGCATTATATTTTAAAAACAACACATTTTACATCATTTATTTTTATTTTAACAACATTTTAACACATTAAAGTTAAGAATAATGAGTAAAACAAATAAAAAATATATATATTTTTGAGATTAAACAATATTTTAAAAAGATTGATATTCTTTTTCTTTCTTGAATGCCTGGGTGAGGCACTGCCTACCCTGCCTCACCTGACTGCACCACTGGTTAAATGTCAAAAAAGGGCCAATAGTCAAATAGGAACACTGCAATATGTATCATGAATAATTAAGAAAAATATCACCAATGTTTATAATAAATTAATACATTTTCCATTCCAATTGATTTCTTTATACCATGCAGTTGTAAGCTCAGTTTAATTGTTGTATTTCCCATTACACAAGTATAACACATGTATTTATATCATATTTTTATATCATATTTTTATATCATGTTTTTATATCATATTTTTATATCATATTTTTTGAATGAATGAATGGTCTTTATTGTCATTGCTATAGTACAGGTACCAAACAACGAAATTTGGGAGGGGTGGCTCCCCTGGTGCTAGGAAAGAAAAAAAAGAAGAAAAAAAAAAGAAGGGAAAGGAGCTGGTTTACATAAATAAAGGCTATGTACACTATCCACTATACTATACTGTACAGATAAAACGACTAGGGTTGTCATATTGCACATAGTGTTATTGCACATTCATTTAAAGTGTCGCAGTTTGCAGGCTTGAAATGTACACATTTGTGCCTCAGCACTACACCTGATTTTTCAATCCAGCAGCTGCCATCAATCCGTCCAGACTGTCCAGGGCCCAGAACCTAGGTCTTTGCTGTGTTCAGGGCCTGGATGGCCCTGGGGTAGAAGCTGAGCTTCAGTCTGTTTGTCCTTCCGGCCATGGTCCTGTACCGCCTTTTCGAGGGCAGCCGGGCAAAGTGTTCGTACCCAGGGTGGGATGGGTCTCTGGAGATCTTGGAGGCCTTCCTGAGGCAGCGTGTGTTGTACAGCTCTTCCAGAGAGGGGAGGGGGGCGCCGGTGATCTTCTGGGCTGTTCTCACAACTCTCTGTAGCGCATTTCTCTCTGCGGCTGTGCAGCTGGAGAACCAGTTGCAGATGCAGTAGGTGAGGATGCTCTCCACTGCGCAGCGGTAGAAGGCCACCAGTATCTCCTGTCTGGTGTGGTCCTTCCTGAGGACTCTCAGGAAGAAGAGCCGCTGTTGTGCCTTCTTGATGGTGGCTGCTGTGTGCTGTGGGGGCTAGGCCTACTACAGATACAGCAGCCATGTCTCATCACCGTGGAGTACGTCAACAGTGAGTGAGTACACTGGTTCACACTTGCATTGGTATACTTGCTGTCCATGTCACTTACTCCGCTCTATAGTTTTTTTTTTACAAATGGTATATTCAACAGACTGCCAGCATGTTGATCGGCGGTGTCGGACCGATTGTATACATACATATAATCTAAATAGGTCCATCGTCACCTCCGCCATCATCATCTGGTTCCCCGCTGCAGCGGCCAAGGACAAGGCCAAGCTGCAGTGGGTGATACGCTCGGCGGAGAGGGTGATTGGCTGCCCTTTGCCCCCCCTTGAGGCCCTGTTTAAAAGTAGGGCTTTGGGGAGGGCCAGGAAGATCATGGCTGACCCCGCACACCCAGGACACGGTCTCTTCGCCCCGCTCCCCTCAGGCAGGAGGGTGCGGTCCCTAAAAACTGTGAAGGCCCGACATACACACAGCTTTTTCCCCACAGCCATCCGGCTCCTAAATGCCGCTGCCCCCCCCCCCCCCCCCCTGACCTGACCCCTATCTATCTACCCTCCCTCCACCCCCACCCAGAGAGTTTTGGACTGTCTGGATATGAACACTTGAACACTTGATCTCTGCACTTTATATTTATATTAATTATGACTCTTGCACTTTGATGTTGGTTTGCACTGTCTTGTCCTGTCTTGCACCTGTCCTGCTGTAAACCGTGCTCCATTGTTCCAAACCAAATTCCTAACATGTTTACATGTCATGGCAATAAAAGTCTTCTGATTCTGATTCTGATTCTGATTCTATTGCTATTGCTATATTGCTATACTGTATTTTTAGTTTGCTATTCTACATTTTGCCTTAAAAAAGCAGTACACTCCTACGTTAAATGCAATTATTGTAACTCGCTTCGAATAAAAGCGTCGGCTAAATGACTGTAATGTAATGTAGGCTAATATACTATACTATAAAGTCAATCACATAGCCCATATACTATACTATCAAATAGCTGATCAAAAATGTCAAATGTATTGTTATCTCATAACTACACATAGCGTAGCGCAACAGCCTGTAATCTGGATCATTCTGATCTAGATTACATTAACGCTGGGCCCTGGTAACCCTGGGAACTGGGAATGCTGGGCCCTGGTAACCCTGGAAACGCCGCAAACCCTAGTGGCCACTTGTTGTACTGTTCTGGTTCTCACTTGTAGTAGTTCTGCCCAAAAAGACAATTCCCAATGTAATTCCGATGCAAGTGTGCAGTAACACACTTGTTAGTCCAGAGGATTCACAGCCATCAGCTGGATTCATAGTCGTTGCTTTACAACGCTCCTGTTTTTCGAAGTCATGTGGTTATTGGGGGGAGAGTGAGCGTCAATTACAGCGGCTTAAGACCCTCCTCCCTCAGTGAGGCAGATGTGATAGCTGCCTGCCCTAGTGCTTTTTCATCTCAGTTTTATGACAGGTCAGCGAGCCTAAATGTCTTTACACCAGTGGCGGCCTGGCGGGCTGTGAATTTTTTACACATATGCCTTCAGTGATATCCTCTCGCAATTACATTTTGCAGAATATGAGCCACTGAGTCAGCAGTTGTGGAGTAAAGGCCACTTTTGTTGTGTTTCCTTGTTTGCTGTAATGTGTCCTAGGTTCTGCAGTCTCTCCCACAAATTGATTCAAATGTGGTTGCGGTTAGGTTTAAGGTTCAGGGGAAGGGTTTGGTTGAAGGTGTATCACCTTATGTAGGTGTTACACCGAGATACAGCGTGTGCAAATGTGAACGTGCCCGTCAGCCCAGTAATGTAACCTGAAACGTGTTGAGCATGGATGCAGAATAAATATCCCCCCCTCCCGTTTCTGCATAGAACTTCAAATATATTTTCAAATGATGTTGAATTTGTGAGGGGGCACATATTTCTCATCATTTTTTATTATATATATATATTTTGTATTATTATCAATATATCCAAACAACAAACTATTTCAAGGCAAGGCAAGTTTATTTATTTATTTGGAGATCTGAAAAGATAAAAACTGAAAAATCTGATAACAACAAACAAAATGCAGGAGATCAAACCAAGTAAGACATTGTGAAAAGGTGTGTTTTAAGACTGGATTGTGAAAGTGGTGAGATTGTCAATAAATAATTGTCAATTTGATGGGGAGCCAATGAAGTTGTTGGAGAACTGGAGTGATATGGTGAATGGAGGGATTTCTAGTAAAGTTTTTTTCTCTGCTAACCCTAACCCTAACCCTTGTTGCTTAGGGGTACCAGATATTAACCCCTTCATGCCCGAAATGCCAAAATCCCAGATTTTTTTTTATTTATGAGATTTCATGCAAAATACTCAAATCAAATGCATCAAATTTATGTTCACTCATGTTTACTCATAAAGGAGGTCGTGTACAATGTATTTTTTGTGTTACTATTCATTACTTTTTTTAAGTAAGTAAGTAAGTAAATTATATAGCACCTTTCATACAAGAAATTCAGCTCAAAGTGCTTTACAACAGGAATAAGAACATAAAGTAAGGCAGTGGCTTGGTCGAGGACTTGCTGGAACGGTGCATCCACATTACCAATGGCTGATAGTTCGTACTCAGCTTTCAGGACTTTGATGACAGAGCCTTTTCCAAACCCCGATTGCATCCCGATATGGCATGGGCTGATGAAAGGTTCTGAATGCTTGGCCAGTGTCGACTTGATGTCCACTATTGCCCTTTCCTTGCGGGGGGATTTCATGATGAGTGGTACATCCAGTCCTGCCTGAAGGTGATGGTGAAGGAGGAGGACAAACACGTCTGTGTCGTCAGAAACCACAGAGATCTGATGGGCTTCTCCAGCACACATCAGGACTTGTTGGACAACGATGGTGTCAGCTTCTTCCTGCTGATCTTCTTGATCATAGTGGTTCCTTCTTTCTTCCATCTTGATCTCGATGGGGCATGGGTCCTCCCCTGTCACCACCAACTTGTGTTTGTTGGTGCTCCGTGGATGGAAAAGCCTGTCTTGGGTCAGTTTCTCATATAATAACAGGTTCATCTGTTTCTTGTTGTAAATGGATGACAACCTTCTGGGCCGGTAGCTTTGTTGATAGGAGGAGATTATGTTTCTTGTTGACCCCTGTCTCTCTGACATCTCTGGTGACAGACTTGATACTGTAATCACGACAATAACAACAACAAACGCATGCACCAAACGCCTGCTGGATAAACTCCAGGGAAACATCAAATGGGCACGAATGGAGATTAAACCCAGTAAGTCCCGCAGTATCTCCATTGTCAAAGGCAAGCTTGCCAATGAGAGGTTCCACGTCAACAACGAGCCAATACCAACAGTTCTGGAGAAGCCTATCAAAAGCCTTGGCCAATGGTATAGCGCAGAACACAAAGCAGGTGGAACAACTCAAGCAGGATATAATCAGTGGCCTCAAGCAGATCAACAACACTGCTCTCCCTGGGAAGCTGAAGCTGTGGTGCTTTCAGTTTGGACTGCTGCCCCGTCTCATGTGGCCAATTTCCATCTACGAGGTCACACTATCCCATGCCAACCGGCTGGAGAGACTGGTGAATGCACAAGTGAGGAAGTGGCTTGGACTGCCGAGAGGCCTGGAAATGACTCTCACAGAATCCCGGGATCCATTCGTCAGAGGTGCTGCTCCAATCCTAGCAACGGGGAGGAAATGGAAGCCATCTGCAGCAGTTGCGGTGGCAAAGACCGCCCTCAGACACCGGGATATAGTGGGGCATGTCCAACATGGCAGAGGGGGCCTTGGCTTAGAAACAACAACACCCACATGGCAAAAGGCTACTCCAACAGAACGGCGGAAGATGGTGGTTGAGGAGGTGCGCCACCAGGAGGAAGCAGCCAGGTGCGCCAAGGCAGTCTCCCAAGCCCAGCAAGGCCGCTGGATGAAGTGGGAGAGCGTGGAGAGGAGGAAAATCACGTGGAACAAGCTGTGGAGCATGGAGTCTAATAGGCTAAGTTTCATCATCAGAGCCACATATGATGTCCTGCCCTCTCCTACCAACCTACATCTCTGGTATGGAGAGGACCCAGCCTGTCTCCAGTGTGCAGCCCCAGCAACCCTCAAACACATCTTGGTGGGTTGCAAGACCAGTCTAACTCAAGGAAGATACACCTGGCGCCACAACCAAGTGCTAAAGTGCTTGGCTGCCGAACTTGAGCACAAGAGGGTAACCACCAACGCCATGCCTCTAAATGCCCAGACTACCTTTCCACAGAAAACAACCTTCATCCGGGAAGGGGAGAAACAGCGGACCAAGCCATCACCTCCAGACTCAGGCCCACTGAACGCAGCCCGGGATTGGGAAATGCGGGTAGACCTCAGCCAGAGGCTCACCTTCCCACCCGAAATTGCAGTGACCAACCTGCGCCCAGACCTAGTCCTCTGGTCCAAGTCCTGCCGGCGTGTCTTCATCGTAGAACTGACGGTCCCATGGGAGGAGGCCATCGATGAGGCATTCGAACGGAAGAGGCTGCGGTATGCCAACTTAGCAGTCGAAGCAGAGGGGCGGGGCTGGAACGTGAAGGTGTGGCCAGTGGAGGTGGGCTGCAGAGGCTTTGTAGCCAGCTCCACCACAAGGCTCCTGAGGGCAGTAGGGATCAGAGGACAGGCCCAACGGAAGGCAATCAGAGAACTGTCCACTGCAGCAGAACGGAGCAGTCACTGGCTGTGGCTGAAACGTAGGGACCCAACATGGGCTCCCAATGACCACGTGGTGCCACCGTGCGACACACACCCAGGCCTGATCAGCCTGTGGTGGGCCAACCTCGGCAGAGGGTGTCTTGTGATAACTGGCCGAAACACCCAATGAGGTCGGGGACCACAACTGAAGATGTGTCGTACTGGTGGCACCACGTGATCATTGCAAAATTCCACTCCACCCAAGAGGACATCTCCAACTCCACTCAATTGTTGTGCTGAATATTTAGGGATTTTAACAACCAGTCCTATTAAGAATCCTGATGTCTGGTGTCAAAACCAGTGACCGCTGCGAAAGGGCAGCTGACAACCTGGGAAAGACCTGGTGACGGCCTGAAGAGACAGCTGACAGGAGGGAACAGACCCCAACGGGGCTGGCATGGGTTAGCTACCCGTGTTGGCAGGAGCCTTTCACTACACAGTGACTTGGTTCCACCCAACTATGGCTACGAAAAATTCAAAAGGAAAAACACCCCTAGAGTCTGCGAGAGCGGGGGCGGAAGATGACTCATCGGCGGATCACACGGTAACAGACCCTGGAACGGAAATGACAACGAATCAAATGTTCAGCACGGTAGTTGACGGAGTAACAACACTGGCAGGACACAAGCTACAAAGCTGCATCTGTGGCTGGAAAAAGATAACATCAGAGAAGGGTCTCAAGATCCACCAGGGCAGGAAAAAGTGCCTAAGAGAGCTTAGCGAGGTGCCTCGCATTGACCACTACTTCCTCAGAGGTAGGGCAAATCAGTCGAGTGAAGCCCAGTGGCAGGATATTCACCACAGTCCACAGGGTATCAGAACCCCAGACGAAGCTCAACCAAGCACAGATCCATCAACGGACATGAGTCCAGAGCCTATCCAGCCACAGACAGCAGTGGAGAGGAAGATGGACGAAAGCCTCAAATCTTGTGGCCTAAAGCCTGCCAGAAAAAGGAGTGGGAAAACACAGACACAGACCTTGTCCATCTTCTAGAAGGTCTGAAAGGAGGCGTGGAAAGAAAACTGGACAAGATTGGAGAGATAATTTACAGCTATGGAGCAGAGAGATTTGGGGTGAAAAGTAAGAACCATGGGACACAGAAGGAACCATCAGCCCATCTCAAGTCCAGGAGACAACAAGAGATTGAAAGACTTGTGAAAGAAAGAAGGTGCCTGAGAAAACAGTGGAAGAAGGCCACAGAAGTGGAAAGGAAAGGACTTGAGGCACTACAGGCCGACATCAAGCGGCGTCTTGCAACACTGCGAAGAGCAGAATGCTTGAGAAAGCAACACAAGAAGAAAGAGCGAACGAGGACTGCCTTCTACAGAGATCCCTACAAGTTCGTCAAAGACCTCTTTGTCAAGGAGAAAACAGGGACCCTCAAAGTACCCATAAGGGAACTAGAGGAGCACCTGAGGAAGACCTACTCTGACAACCAGAGGCATGTGCCAGCCAGCATTCCGGATGACATGCCACCAATCCAACCACCTGAGCACCAGATGGAAACAAGGCCCCCTACATGGAGCGAAGTTGAGAGCACAGTAAAACGGGCAAGAACAGCCTCAGCCCCTGGGCCCAACGGCCATAGTACCTGTCGAAGATGAGGTAGACGTCACTGTCTGACCGGTATGAAGTCAGTCTTGTCTTTTCTTAGGGAAAGATTTCAACCACTATGCCTTGTGGCTCTGTTCAGAGGCTCTAAAGCGAGTGGCACTCCAAAACGAGCTGTAGGGGTAGGAAAGGGAATCGGGATCGGGCCCAAGTCCGTCACCAGAGATGTCAGAGAGACAGGGGTCAACAAGAAACATTATACAGGGTCATCCCTATGTTCCCATAACCCAATGGTCCCACAGCCCAATGGTCCCACATTTCTAATATTTCATAGGTGGGCTAGGGATAGGGTTAGGGTCAGTGTTAGGGTCAGTGTTAGGGTTAGGATTAGGGCTAGGGCTAGGGCTAGGGTTAGTTAGATTACTTAGAAATGTGGGAACATTGGCCGTGGGACCATTGGGCTGTGGGACCATCGGGCTGTGGGAACATAGACACACTCCCCATTATACAACGGATAGATCCGGTCCATTGTCTCTATTGGTCAGTTTGCGTTCTAGCCGTGCTGATATCCATGATATACGCACGGCTAAATGGAATGTTGACACATCTTTTCATATTACTCCGCGTTTGTATATATTACCGTTATCGAAGTAACATTCTTACTGTTGCTTAGCAACCAATAAACAACTGTTCAGAGGATTAATACACTTAAAACATAGTTCCATTCAAATACATTAATTAAAAGTTTGTCTTGTCTTTCTTTTGTGAAATATTGATAGATAAACGTGGTAACCGTTGTATAAAAGCGTTATGGAACTCGAAGCTTCTCGTTCCATAAAGCGTAATCATCTCCTCTTATCAACAAAGCTACCGGCCCAGAAGGTTGTCTCGTCATCCATTTACAACAAGAAACAGCTGAACCTATTATTATTATATACACAGTCACCAGCATGAAGTCCTCAATCTGCGCCTTGGACCGCATTCCCTCCTCCCTAGTCAAGGCCTGTCTCCCCACACTCACCCCACTCATCACAAACATAATTAACTTCTCCCTGTCCACCAGCATTGTCCCCCCTGCCCTCAAGTTCGCTGCTATTACACCCATACTTAAAAAACCCGGTCTCGCCCCTGACACCCCCAACAACTACCGACCCATTTCCAATCTCACCTTCCTGTCCAAAATCCTTGAGAAAGTTGTTGCTGCCCAACTCAAATCCCACCTCGACTGCAATAACCTGTATGAACCATTCCAATCTGGCTTCCATTCCAAACACAGCACTGAAACAGCACTACTAAAAATCACCAATGACATACTCCTTTCTGCCACCTCACCATCCTCATCCTCCTCGACCTCAGCGCCACCTTTGACACCATCAACCATTCCATCCTCCTCGCCCGTCTCCAACACATTGGCATAACCGGCACCGCCCTCTCCTGATTCAAGTCCTATCTCTCAGACAGATATCAATACATCTCAATAAATAACAGTAAATCCTCCACTGCTCCAGTCACCCACGGTGTCCCCCAGGGTTCAGTGCTAGGCCCCCTCCTCTTCATCCTGTACATCCTTCCCCTTGGACAGGTCCTCCGCCGCCATAGCCTCCGCTTCCACTGCTATGCTGATGACACCCAACTCTACCTCTCCTCCAAAACCATCTCCCCTAACACCCACTCCATTCTCACTACCTGCCTCAACGACATAAAATCATGGATACAATAACATTTTCTGAAACTCAACTGCAATAAATCGGAAATCCTCATCATCGGCCCAAAGTCCCTCACCCGTTCCACCCAGACATTCTCACTCAACATCGATGGCTTCACCGTAACCCCCCCCAACCACGTCCGCAACCTCATCTTTGACCCCAAGCATCATCTTTGACCCCACCCTCTCGTTCCTTCCCCATGCCAACCAGGTCACTAAATCAGCTTTTTTCCCACATTGCCTGCACCCGACCCTCCCTGTCCTTTTCCGCTGCTGCAACTCTCATCCACGACCTTCATGACTTCCCGACTCGACTACTGCAACAGCATCCCCTACGGTTTAACAACAATAACATCCTAAACAAATTCCAATACGTCCAGAACTCTGCTGCCCGTCTGCTCACCTCCACTTGCTGCTGTGACCACATCACCCCTGTCCTCCAAAACCTACACTGGCTCCCGGTAAAATACAGGATCCAATTCAAAATCCTACTCACCACTTACAAAGCCATCAACAATCTGGCCGCTTCCTACCTTGCCGACCTCGTGCCCCTCCACACCCCCTCCCGTTGCCTCAGGTCTGATGACCAAACCACCCTCAAGACCACCAGGACCAAGCTCCAGACCTGGGGTGATAGGGCCTTTTCAGCCACAGCCCCGTCCCTCTAGAACGCACTACCTCAATTAGGCCCCTATACTTCTATTTACCTTTTGTTTCTTTTTATTATTACTACTCAATCTTTTCAGTTTGTAAAGCGTCTTTGAGTGTCTAGAAAAGCTCTATATAAGTCTAATGTACACTACCGTTCAAAAGTTTGGGGTCACAGTTTTTTTCAATGAAGATAACATTAAATTAATCAGAAATACACTCTATACATTGTTAATGTGGAAAATGACTATTCTAGCTGCAAACATCTGGTTTTTAATGGAATATCTACATAGGTGTGTAGAGGCCCATTTCCAGCAATCGTCACTCCAGCATTGTGTTTGCTAATCGCGTTAAAAGCTAATGGATGATTAGAAAAACCTTGAAAACCCTTGTGCAATTACGTTAGCACAGCTGAAAACAGTTTTGCTGGTTAAAGCTATACAAATGGCCTTCCTTTGAGCTAATTGAGTATCTGGAGCAGCGGTCGGGAACCTATGGCTCGCGAGCCATATATGGCTCTTCCGGTGACGGCATATGGCTCCCAGACAATTGGGTTGAAAAGTTAAAAAAATAAATAATAAAAAGTTGGAAAACAAAAATCTGTTTGGAACTGATTTTAAAATACTTGTGATATTGCGTAATAATACTGTGTCATTTTAAAGTAAACAGAAATGAGTTTTGAAGTTAAATTTCACGGGACTCTTCACGGGACCCATGACCCGTGACCCGTGGGTCGGGTCGGGAACCAATGTCTCGCGAGAGTGTCAGAGGTCGTTGTAAAGGTGAATAAATAAAAAACAATTTGATCAGATAGTGAACTAGCTTATACGCTTCAACCCTTGTAACGAGAAAGATGGCAAAAAGAAAAAAAGACGATGATTACCGTGCATTCCAGGCTGCGTGGACAGAGGAATTTGCATTTGTGGAGATCGCAGGATCTGCGGTATGTCTAATATGCAATGATAAAATTGCATCGATGAAACGGTCAAATATAAAGCGGCACTTCGATACGCATCATGCTTCATTTGCATCGAAATATCCAGCGGGGGACAGCAGGAAAAAGGCATGCGAGGAGCTACAGCGGAAAGTGCAGACGAGTCAACAGCAACTGCGTGGGTGGACCAAGCAAGGTGACGGGAATTCCGCTAGCTTTGCGGGTGCTTTGGCAATAGTCAGGAATGGAAAGCCATTCACAGATGGCGAGTATGCCAAAACATTCATGCTTGATGTGGCCAATGAACTGTTTGATGACTTCCCAAATAAAGACAAGATAATCAAACGAATAAAACACATGCAGCAAGAACTGTTCACGATCGTAGCATCATGATGGCAAATCAAGTTGAGGAAACACAAATTAAGGACATAAACGCCGGGACATACTTTTCTCTCGCGTTAGATGAGTCAACAGATGTTAGCCATCTATCTCAGTTCAGTATATTTGCCAGGTATGCTGCAGGTGACACACTGCGTGAGGAAAGCTTGGCTGTTTTGCCAATGAAAGGGACAACCAGAGGAGAGGATTTATTCACGTCTTTCATGGAGTTTGCTAAAGAAAAAAAACTGTTGTTGCCCGAGCTTTAAATGATCGCCAGTTTAAAGCTCTGTTAGAAGAAGTTGGGAATCATTATCCCAGTCTGCTTTTACACAGCAACGTGCGTTGGTTGTCAAGGGGAAAGGTGCTCAGCCGTTTTGCAGCTTGCCTGAGTGAAATCCGGACTTTTCTTCAAATGAAAGGCGTCAAGCATCCTGAGCTAGACAACACTGACTGGCTCCTGCAGTTTCACTATCTCGTGGACATAACAGGCCATCTGAACCAGCTCAATGTGAAAATGCAAGGTATTGGAAATACAATCTCATCCCTTCAACAAGCAGTGTTTGCATTTGAAAGCAAGCTGGAAGTCTTTCTCAGGGACATTGAAACAGGTCGTCTTCTGCACTTTGTAACACTGCAACAATTTAGAGATGCATGCTTAGCAAGTGACTTCACTCAACATCTGGATCTCCAGCAGCTAGCTGGCTTTACGTCCAATCTCCTGCAGTCATTCAAAGCACGTTTTGGAGAATTTTGTGCGCGCACTGGTCTTTTCAAGTTCATCACTCATCCACATGAGTGTGCAGTGGACAAAATCGACCTGACATGCATCCCTGGGGTCTCTATGGGAGACTTTGAGCTGGAAGTTGCTGACCTGAAGGCATCAGACATGTGGATGAGTAAGTTCAAGACACTTAATGGAGAGTTGGAAAGTCTTGCGCGACAGCGAGCAGAGCTGGCGAGGGAACACAAGTGGACAGAAATGAAAAAACTGAAAAAAGACCAGCTGATTCTGAAAACTTGGAACGAGCTTCCTGTGACATACCACACAATGCAGCGTGTTAGTATTGCCGTATTGACCATGTTTGGCTCTACATACTGTATGTATGTGAGCAGTCATTCTCGCATATGAGGAACATTAAGACCAACCTACGCTCACGTTTAACTGATGGAAGCCTCAACGCCTGCATGAAGCTCAACCTCACCACGTATGAACCAGACTACAAGGACATCAGCAAAACCATGCAGCACCAGAAATCGCATTAAAAGTAAGACATATTTAATTTATTATATGTTAAAAATACTATATGGCTCTCAATGAAATACATTTAGAAATATTTGGCTTTTATGGCTCTCCCAGTCAAAAAGGTTCCCGACCCCTGAAATTCTGGAGCATCACATTTGTGGGTTCGATTATACTCTCAAAATGGCCAGAAAAAGATAACTTTCATATGAAACTCGACAGTCTATTCTTGTTCTTAGAAATGAAGGCTATTCCATGTGAGAAATTGCCAAGAAACTGAACATGTCCTACAACGGTGTGTACTAGTCCCTTCAGAGAACAGCACAAACAGGCTCTAACCAGAGTAGAAAGAGAAGTGGGAGGCCCCGGTGCACAACTGAGCAAGAAAACAAGTACATTAGAGTCTCTAGTTTGAGAAATAGACGCCTCACAGGCAGTGTGCGAATTAAATCACGGTGTGCGGGGGAGCCCAGGGATTAAAGCAAAATCAGGGCTGGTGGCTTTCCGTGTGCAAAGCGCGCGTGCGATTTTCCGTTCTACGTTCTAATGCTTTGACTTTTCTTTCGAAAAATGTGAATACATTTCCGCGTTGTCGAAAATCAATGACACATCGCTAGTCAACTAACACGGCTTGTTTTGTGAGCCTGCTAAACAATGTACAATAGTGTTCTAGTTAACTAGGTAACAATGTAAAGTAGTGTTCTAGTTAACTAGGTAACAATGTAAAGTAGTGTTCTAGTTAACTAGGTAACAATGTAAAGTAGTGTTCTAGTTAACTAGGTAGCAGTCCAATCCATTTCGCTGCTGTATTTTGGCTTGACTAGCGAGTTTGTGTTGTGATTCTCAACAACGTAGTTTCACCCTTTTCCATAGTTTTGAATAATAAATGTGTGGACTGACGATGTAGCGCAGCCTAACTTATTCTAATAATTATTTAACATAGTTTTATTCTGATAATGATTCCCCCCTCCTCCCAGACTTACAAGGTCACATTATTATTGGATTGGTTGTTTGGTGCCGGGTGAAGTTAGCTAAACATTTAACCTGCTAGCTAGCAAGAGAAACATAATGTCACTCTCCAAAGGTCTAAAGAGGAAAGTTGACGGTGGAAACAGGGCATTTAAACAGGAATGGACAGCGAACTATGCGTTCATCCTACCTGGTTTCATCAATGCAAAGCCATTTTCCGTGCTCACATTTTCCGTGCTCACAATGAATGTTCCCTTCCACCTATACATGCGAGTTGTCCTTTTCATCAATGAATGCGATAAAGACGGACTAGAGGAATCGATTGGTGCATAAAAACCTTGAGAACTGCCGGATTAAAGTGACGTCCATAATAATAATAAATAATAATAATAGCGCTTTTCTAGACACTCAAAGACGTCCATATCACCAGATACAAATAGTGACCGATGGGAGATGTTTTCTCATTAAGTGAGATTTAATAGCCTAATATTATTTTTTCTATTTTTAATGAATGGCTCATTGTAATTATTATCCCTAGTAATGTAGCGTGTTTGCTCTGTCATCAAATTTTTTCAGGAGCATATAGGCTAAGCGGATTCAGCTTTTTTTTTTTTTTTGCGCCGATTTAGTTGTCAATGTTTTTCATAAAATTAAACTGCATTTGCTTTGTTACTGTTCACATGTGTGGTGCAGTCACATTCACATAGCCTATAAGTAAACATTAAGTTTGAATTATTTACTGAGCTGGCGTTACTTTTTTCAAACCACACACCGCATGTCGACTATTTCAGCACCATGCGTTGTCCACCTACTTATCACTATGAGGGGTTCAGCGTCAGTGCACCCCGCTGCAAGTTACTGTCGCATAGTTGTAGCCAATAAAGGCCTATATGTAGGCTATATAGGCTATTATATATAATTTATATACCTAATACCAACATCAAAATAGATTGTATGCCTCTACAAATCATATTACACCAGGTAAAATCCGTCACAACTTGGAATAAATCCATCGCAATTTGGAATATTTTAGAGCTCCCCCAAAATTTCACAAACCATGTTTCCAGGGGAGCTCATGTCACCACTAGGGGAGCTATAGCTCCCCGAGCTCCCCCTTATTTCGCACCCTGCTCACAGGTCCTGAACTGGCAGCTTCATTAAATGGTACCCGCAAAACGCCAGTGTCAACGTCTACAGTGAAGAGGCGACTCCGGGATGCTGGCCTTCTAGGCAGAGTGGCAAAGAAAAAGCCATATCTGAGACTGGCCAATAAAAGGAAAAGATTAATATGGGCAAAATAACACAGACATTGGACAGAGGAAGATTGGAAAAAAGTGTTATGGACAGACAAATCGAAGTTTGAGGTGTTTTGATCACACAGAAGAACATTTGTGAGACGCAGAACAAGTGAAAAGATGCTGGAAGAGTGCCTGACGCCATCTGTCAAGCATGGTGGAGGTAATGTGATGGTCTGGGGCTGCTTTTGTACATGCTAAAAGGGATTTTGAATAAGGAAGGCTATCACTAAATTTTGCAACGCCATGCCATACCCTGTGGACAGCACTTGATTGGAGCCAATTTCCTCCTACAACAGGACAATGACCCAAAGCACACCTCCAAATTATGCAAGAACTATTTAATGAAGAAGCAGGCAGCTGGTATTCTGTCTGTAATGGAGTGGCCAGCGGAGTCACCAGATCTCAACCCCATTGAGCTGTTGTGGGAGCTGCTTGACCGTATGGTACGCAAGAAGTGCCCATCAAGGGAGGTGCTTCAGGAAGCGTGGGGTGAAATTTCTTCAGATTACCTCAACAAATTAACCGCTAGAATGCCAAAGGTCTGCAATGCTGTAATTGCTGCAAAGCAATTTGACGAAAGCAAAGTTTGAAGGACAAAATTATTATTTCAAATAAAAATCATTATTTCTATCCATGTCAATGTCTAGACTATATTTTCTATTCATTTTGCAACTCATTTGATAAATAAAAGTGCAGGTTTTCATGGAAAACACGAAATTGTCTGGGTGACCCCAAACTTTTGAACGGTAGTGTATTATTATTATTATTATTATTATTATTATTATTATTATTATTATTATTATTATTATTATTATTATTATTATTATATGAGGAACTGACCCAAGACAGGCTTTTCCATCTACGGAGCACCAACAAACACAAGTTGGTGGTGACAGGGGAGGACCCATGCCCCATCGAGATCAAGATGGAAGAAAGAAGGAACCACTATGATCAAGAAGATCAGCAGGAAGAAGTTGACACCATCATTGTCCAACAAGTCCTGATGTGTGCTGGAGAAGCCCCTCAAATCTCTGTGGTTTCTGACCACACAGACGTGTTTGTCCTCCTCCTTCACCATCACCTTCAGGCAGGGCTGGATGTACCACTCATCATGGAATCCCCCCGCAAGGAAAGGGCAACAGTGGACCACTATTATACTAAATCAAGTCGACACTGGCCAAGCATTCACAAGAAATTGTCAAGAACCTTTCATCAGTCCATGTATGAATGTAATACCATATCGGGATGCAACACCGTAGCGTCTTACTATGGGTTGGGAAAAGGCTCTGTCATCAAAGTCCTGAAAGCTGAGTACGAACTATCAGCCATTGGTAATGTGGATGCACCGTTCCAGCAAGTCCTCGACCAAGCCACTGCCTTACTTTATGTTCTTATTCCTGTTGTAAAGCACTTTGAGCTGCATTTCTTGTATGAAAGGTGCTATATAAATAAAGCTTTACTTACTTACTTACTTAAAAAAAATCTTTCAAATTAATGAATAGTAACACAAAAAATACATTGTACATACATGAGTATGAGTAAACATGAGTGAACATAAATTTGATGCATTTGATTTGAGTATTTTGCATGAATATTTGGCATTTCGGGCATGAAGGGGTTAATATCTGAAATGCACAAGGGCTATCACAGGGCACCTTCCTGTATTTTGAAGAGGTACCCCCAAGCAACAAGAAACAGCAGAGAAAAAAAACTTTACCTGACAAAACAAGGTTCATCCAAAAAAAAAGAAGAAAAAAAAAGCTTTGGCTCCCGGACTATCAGTGTTGTTTCACATCTTCACTCTCCTCTTTGGCTTTGAGTCTTGCCCTTTCATAGGTCTCTGCCATCTTCTCTCTGAGTAGCTCCTTTGACGTTGTTTTTGGTCTGTCCTGCTTCTCATTTCTCTCTTCTGCCTCCTTTTCCTCTAATGCACGTTTCTTTTCGTCCTTCTCCTTCTCATTTTCTCTCTTTCTCTGTTGCTCCTCCCAGTCTTTTATTTTCATATCTGCCTCCTTTATTTTTTGCATCGTTCAATTTTAGCAAATTTTTTCTGTTCCTCCCATTTCTCTTTCTCTTGCTTCTTCTCCTCTCTCCTCTCCTGATACTGTTTTATCTTCCGTTGATAGTCTAGTACTCTGGTACTCTAGTGCCATTCACACATCATTACTACCAGTCTTTAAAAGGTCTGGGGAACACAGGAAACAACCCAGGTAAAAAATCTATATCTTCTCCTGAACCGATAATGCACTTTGATTTTGTGTGCCTGTCCAGGCGAAACGCCTCCATTTCTACCACTAATACACACACACACACACACACACACACACACACACACACACTCACACACTCACACTCACACACCACACACCACACACCACATGAGAACATCATTATGGCGATGCTAGGAAGAGATGGAGCCATCCCCCCACCCTCCCCTCTCCCCCCACCACTCTCCCCTCTCCCTCCACCACCCTCCCCTCTCCCCCATCACCCTCCCCTCTCCCCCCACCACCCCCCTTTCTCCCCCCCACCACCCTCCCCTCTCCCTCCACCACCCTCCCCTCTGCCCTCCACTACCCCAGCACCCTGAGAGGGGTGCCTATCAGCCCACCACCCTCCCCACCACACCACCACCCTGAGAGGGGTGCCTATCAGCCCACCACCCTCTCCCCCCTTCTCTTTTGTTCCTTCTCTTTCTTTTTCTTGTCCTTCTTCTGTATTTTCTTTTCAGTCTTTAGTCTCCTTTTCTCTTCTTCTGCAAACCTTTTATTTTCCTTTTCCTTCTCCTTATTCTCATTTTCAAGTTTCTTTATTCTCTCTTTTGCGTTCTTTTTTTCCTCCTTTAGTCTCCTTTTCTCTTCTTCTGCAAACCTTTTATTTTCCTTTTCCTTCTCCTTATTCTCATTTTCAAGTTTCTTTATTCTCTCTTTTGCGTTCTTTTTTTCCTCCTTTAGTCTCCTTTTCTCTTCTTCTGCAAACCTTTTATTTTCCTTTTCCTTCTCCTTATTCTCATTTTCAAGTTTCTTTATTCTCTCTTTTGCGTTCTTTTTTTCCTCCTCTAGTCTCCTTTTCTCTTCTTCTGCAAACCTTTTATTTTCCTTTTCCTTCTCCTTATTCTCATTTTCAAGTTTCTTTATTCTCTCTTTTGCGTTCTTTTTTTCCTCCTTTAGTCTCCTTTTCTCTTCTTCTGCAAACCTTTTATTTTCCTTTTCCTTCTCCTTATTCTCATTTTCAAGTTTCTTTATTCTCTCTTTTGCGTTCTTTTTTTCCTCCTCTAGTCTAATCTTCTCTTCCTTCTCTTTCTCTTTCTTCTCTTTCTCTTGCTTTTTCTGATTCTCTTTCTGTTGCTTTTTTTCTTCCTCCAACTTCACTTTCGCTTGCTTTTTTGCCTCCTCTGATTTCAGTTTCTCCTCCTTCTGTCGACGTTTCTCCTCCTTTTCAATCTCTTTTTTTTCTTGCTCAAGGCTCTTCTCTTTCTCTTTCTTCTCTTTCTCTTGCTTTTTCTTATTCTCTTTCTGTTGCTTTTTTTCTTCCTCCAACTTCACTTTCGCTTGCTTTTTTGCCTCCTCTGATTTCAGTTTCTCCTCCTTCTGTCGACGTTTCTCCTCCTTTTCAATCTCTTTCTTTTCTTTGCCAGGCGGTGAGTGATGTCCCACTGGGGCCTCTTGGGGGGGATGAAGGCAAGAGTCAATTCTCTGTGGAAAGAAAAAGCACTAAGGCTTAGGCTGTGTTCGAAATGGCATACTAGCATACTGCATACTAGCATACTCAATGAGTATATACTGTATACTGCCTACTAAATTCATAATAAGTATGCCAATACCAGCCAACCGTTTACACTGCAGTATGCATACTGCATCCCAGAATGCATTTCGCCGGTCCAGGAGCGGGGATTTTAAATCCTCTATTTAAACAAATATTGGCTAAAAGCTGTAATTTTGGCTCTACAAGTGTTAACATGTCATTTTATAAAGTTTTAATATGTTTTCAGGTGAGAAAGTAACCATATATATTCCAAAAATGTGATGTATGTATCTGATCTGACGTTACCTTAGTTACCGTAGATACCCGTAGATACTACTTCGACATAGTCAGAACTTAATAGCTAAACAAGTTGTAAAAAGATTTACAGATTTTTTTACATACTACTCATAAACATTTTAGCTAGTCAGATCTCGCATACTGTACAGTGTGAACGCTCTGGCATACTAAAATCTAGTATGAGTAGTATGCTAGTATGCCATTCCAAACACAGCCTTACAACGTAGCACACAAACCCAACACCAGATGAGTCACATAGCATTTTTCGTTTTTTTCTTTAAAGCCCATGTGACTTCCACCTATGGGTGTTGTATTGCCACAAAGAGCATGGTGGCGCAGTCGGACCTGTATAGGAGGGAAGACTACACCGGGAGGAGATGGCATGTCATTCATCAGGGGAAGAGGGCCAGGCGGTGAGTGACGTCCCACTGGGGCCTCTTGGGGGGGATGAAGGCAAGAGTCCTACAACGTAGCACACAAACCCAACACCAAATGAGTCACATAGCATTTTTCGTTTTTTTCTTTAAAAAATAAATCTGACAAAATAAATCCACAATTCCAAACGAATTCTATTACTCAACTACATGGAGAAAATATTGGCTATACCCAGCAAACACAGTTGAACCTTGAAGTTAGGCTGTGGTGAGGTTGTGGACAACATTCTCGGAATAGTCGGCTGTAGTGTGGAAACATGTTGGAAGGCACCTACCAGATGGGCTAAAGGCTAAAGGCTCCGCAGTTACGTTGTCGCGACCCTTAGTAGTATTAAAGTAGCATTTCATTGGCTACCTTCTAACAACGTTGCAACCTCACAGGAGGTTAACACACAGGCAACAACTTGGCTGTGTATGCTGGGTACCTTAGTGTCATAGCATTGGCATAATAATAATAATAATAATAATAATAATAATAATAATAATAATAATAATAATAATAATAATAATAATATTTATTTGAAAAGCACTTTTCCTGCAAACTTTGCAACTCGAAGTGCTTTAAAATATCCACACAGTATAAAAAAACTAAAAAAACAATAGTAATCAATAAAACACAATAGCAATAATATAAACTACATAATAAAACAAGAATAAGCCATACAGTCCACAAAGATAAACAAAATAACTAAATAATATAAAAAATACTATACGATTTAAGTAAATATGCAAATATATACAAATATATAGATTCATCAACTAACATTAAAAGATACATTAGATATTAATAAATAAATGGAAAGAGAAGACAAAGCTAACATACCGAAAGGGGGCGTCGTGGAAACGAAGAATTCCTCCTTTTTCTACCCCTCCTTAACTGTAGAAGTATCTCATTCTTCTTTTTCTCTCTTTCTTTCCTTTTCTCCTCTTCTTTCATTAATGTTGCTTCTTTTTGATTGAAAAGGTTTTCTCTCTTAACAACCTTTATGTGGTCCTCCTCTTTAGTAGCCTCTTCCAGCATCCTACACTGTAGAAGTATCTCATTCCTCGATTTCTCTCTTTTTTTCCTTTTCTCCTCTTCTTTCATTAATGTTGCTTCTTTTTGATTGAAAAGGTTTTCTCTCTTAACAACCATTATGTGGTCCTCCTCTTTAGTATCCTCTTCCAGCATCCTACTTAATCCTTCCAGTACCCTCTCTTCTTCCTGTAAACTTTTCATGAGAAGCACTGCCTTTATTAGCTCTGGTTCGAGACATTCAAGATTACCCGGATCTGGAAGGCAAGGGCCGGGGCGCTTAGGCAACGGGCGTGGAGGGGGGGAAGGCCGGCCGGCTGGGAAGCCAGACATGAGGGTTAGGGAGCCCATGTGAGAGGAGCCCATGTGACTTCCACCTATGGGTGTTGTATTGCCACAAAGAGCATGGTGGCGCAGTCGGACCGGTATAGGAGGGAAGACTACACCGGGAGGAGATGGCATGTCATTCATCAGGGGAAGAGGGCCAGGCGGTGAGTGACGTCCCACTGGGGCCTCTTGGGGGGGATGAAGGCAAGAGTCCTACAACGTAGCACACAAACCCAACACCAGATGAGTCACATAGCATTTTTCGTTTTTTTCTTTAAAAAAAAAATCTGACAAAATAAATCCACAATTCCAAACGAATTCTATTACTCAACTACATGGAGAAAATATTGGCTATACCCAGCAAACACAGTTGAACCTTGAAGTTAGGCTGTGGTGAGGTTGTGGACAACATTCTCGGAATAGTCGGCTGTAGTGTGGCAACATGTTGGAAGCCTACCAGATGGGCTAAAGGCTAAAGTCTCCGCAGTTACGTTGTCGCGACCCTCAGTAGTATTAAAGTAGCATTTCATTGGCTACCTTCTAACAACGTTGCAACCTCACAGGAGGTTAACACACAGGCAACAACTTGGCTGTGTTTGCTGGGTACCTTAGTGTCATAGCATTGGCATTATAATAATAATAATAATAATAATAATATTTCTTTGAAAAGCACTTTTCCTGCAAACTTTGCAACTCGAAGTGCTTTAAAATATCCACACAGCATGAAAAAAACAAAAAAAACAATAGTAATCAATAAAACACAATAGCAATAATATAAACGACATAATAAAACAAGAATAAGCCATACAGTCCACAAAGATAAACAAAATAACAAAATAATATAAAAAATACTATACGATTTAAGTAAATATGCAAATATATACAAATATATAGATTCATCAACTAACATTAAAAGATACATTAGATATTAATAAATAAATGGAAAGAGAAGACAAAGCTAACATACCGAAAGGGGGCGTCGTGGAAACGAAGAATTCCTCCTTTTTCTACCCCTCCTTAACTGTAGAAGTATCTCATTCTTCTTTTTCTCTCTTTCTTTCCTTTTCTCCTCTTCTTTCATTAATGTTGCTTCTTTTTGATTGAAAAGGTTTTCTCTCTTAACAACCTTTATGTGGTCCTCCTCTTTAGTATCCTCTTCCAGCATCCTACAGTATCCTTCCAGTACCCTCTCTTCTTCCTGTAAACTTTTCTTGAGAAGCACTGCCTTTATTAGCTCTGGTTCGAGACATTCAAGATTACCCGGATCTGGAAGGCAAGGGCCAGGGCGCTTAGGCAACGGGCGTGGAGGGGGGGAAGGCCGGCCGGCTGGGAAGCCAGACATGAGGGTTAGGGAGCCCATGTGAGAGGAGCCCATGTGACTTCCACCTATGGGTGTTGTATTGCCACAAAGAGCATGGTGGCGCAGTCGGACCGGTATAGGAGGGAAGACTACACCGGGAGGAGATGGCATGTCATTCATCAGGGGAAGAGGGCCAGGCGGTGAGTGACGTCCCACTGGGGCCTCTTGGGGGGGATGAAGGCAAGAGTCCTACAACGTAGCACACAAACCCAACACCAGATGAGTCACATAGCATTTTTCGTTTTTTTCTTTAAAAAAAAAATCTGACTAAATAAATCCACAATTCCAAACGAATTCTATTACTCAACTACATGGAGAAAATATTGGCTATACCCAGCAAACACAGTTGAACCTTGAAGTTAGGCTGTGGTGAGGTTGTGCCAAAGCACAAGGGAATATCATATCATTTAATATATTTAATAATATGATGCAGCCATTTTGCAGAGACTATACAGAGAGTAAACACATGGCCCATACTTAGTCTCTTCACCGTGTTCCAACTAATTGTGCATTATTGTATCACATTCACACACTCTATTCTCTCACCTTGATCCAAGGGTGTAGTAGACATTCCTCTGCTGTCATTCTCTCTCTGTTTGAGGAGATAATCACAGAATTACTAGTACCATACAGATGTGTACTGATATTAATCAACAAATGTATTGTAATCATATGTGACACGGTCTGGTCAATCGGTCCGCAAGTCAGCATCTGATTTGATGTTCGGACTTTTCTTTCGAAAAATGTTAACACATTTTTTATAATGACACACTCGCTTATCAACTAACACAGCTTGTTTTGTGAGCCTGCTGACAATGTAAAGTAGTGTTATAGTTAACTAGGTAGTAGTGGGAATTACTCACCGAATCCATTGCATTGCAGTATTTTGGCTTGACTAGCGAGTTCGTGTTGTGATTTTCAAAAACTTTGAAAAGTATTTCCGTGTTTCAAAATAAAAGTCGGAACATTTTGATTGGTTGCCGACTTGCGGCCCAAATGACCGGACCGTGTCACATATAAATTATATCAAAATATGAGAAATAGATTGTTTGATTACATTGGGTCTTTAACCAGCAGTTTTTCAATAAAGTCTTTGGCCATGACACTGGTCTGGCTGAAATAGTTCTCCTCAAACTCGTAGTTCATCCCCACAATGTTCAGTAGTGTCTCATCATCATTATCTCCTTGAAAAGGGAACATGCCACTCAACCTGTAAAATAGGGTGGTGTTAGGGAGACATTAGGGAGCTAGATACTAGCTAACACTGTAATACTGCATCCACAGTGAAGTTCAACCTGTCAGCTTATCTTTGGATACTCACAATATGTAGGTTATGACGCCAATACTCCTGTATAGACAAGAGATACAAAGAGTAATGAAAGACTGTATTCAAAACAAGAAGAACTACATCTAGCCTACCACAACTATGACTACTGCATGGTTAATCCAAGAGTGTTAGGGCCTATGGTATCCCTCTTTGTCTTATGAACAACTTAAGATACAAATGAAAATTAATATAGTTTAATTTGTCAGTATAATGCACCTATTTGCTCATAGTAACATGTAAAATGGTTTACCACATGTCGGTGGCCTCACTCAGGGGTTCATAGTTGATCACCTCAGGGGCTGGGAGGGAGTGAGGATGGGGGGAGGAGTGAAATAGCAGAAATGTCATTATTCATTGCACATTTATCTGTGCACTAGTTGTAAAAGTTCAAAATGATGATAATGGACCATTAAAAGTCTAACCCACATAATCATACCCATGGATAGGGCAGGATTAAGAACCAAGAGATGAAGAGAAATTAAAACAATCTACTCTGCAACATGAGTGTCGGTCATGCAGTTAAACAAGGCCGAAAGTCACCCTCACTGTGTACAGTTTGGTAAGCACATCATTTTGTAAAAAGCATTGGTTCTGTAAGGCACTGACAGTGTCTGTAGGCTACAGTAGAGCTGCCAGGGAGGGACCTGATACCATAGCTAGCAACCACATTTTCCTGGGAGAAATTAAAGTTTTGAAGAAGCCTCCATGATGCCAAATAACACACCCCAGCCTGTGGAGTCAGATGGCCATAATATGAACACAGAACAAGTAAGTGCTGTGAGCTGTGATTCGGTCATAGGTACGAGGCCGCAGGCAATCACAGCCGTGCTGATATTCAGTATAACAGCACGACCTTGAGTGTGATATTGCTTTTATACAACAGTTCTACAGCGCCATTTATTAGTTAACAGTAATAAGCGACAACAGATTATGATTTGTTTGTTTATTTAATCATAAAAATAAACAAAAAATAGTCCCGCAACTGAACTTCAAATGGACTGTTGCCTAGTAACCTGAACACAAACAATGTAGTCTAATTAACGGTCATTTAGTAGAACATCTGTGCGGCGGAGTGATACATAAAGTCCCAGTGCTGTTATACTGTATATCATGGAATGCCTCTTGTCCAATCAAATCCAATCAAATGACTTGGTCGGAACTAACTGTTGTATAATATAATATAACCTAGATTTGCATCAAATGCCTTTCTAAAAGACCAGACTGTCAGGTGTCCTGGACCTTCCCCTGTGGCTGAGCCCTGTATGTGTACCATTTAGAGAAACACGCATGGAGAAATAACTTGTTTTCAACTCTGATATTAGAAACTAATATTTCTGGACAAATGTTATTGTTGTCATATAAACTGTGTAGAAATGGTAGGTGCTAAAAAAAATGTGTATGTTCCAACATTTGTAATGTTTTGCATGAATGTGCAAAAGGGATAAGAACTGACAAAATTATATATTTGTATAACAGTGAGAAAGGAAATGAAAGAGTGTTAAGAGAGAAACATGTGGTTCACCCCCTTCGACCATACAGGTCGGTAGCAGGTAGAAGCGTGAATGACTTTTGTTCTTCTGTCTGCAACTGCCACAGATACAGCAGCTCATTGTATTTGAGTAACACTGTAAGATGCACACACATGTCTATTGCACAATATTGCACACAAGACAGACAAATAGATAGAGAGATATGGGTTCATTCTACTGCAGAATTTTTACAGTGTTTCTGTGACTCAGTTGTAACATGTTCCCCCCTGCATTTCCTGCTGGGCCTATGTAAACTTCTCACCTAGCCAGAAGCCTTCTCTCACTACCCCCTGCTCCCCCACCGCACGCTCTGACGTCACATCCTGTCCATAACCACCACCACTACCCGTTTGTTGTCTCCATGACAACCTGCGCAGGTTTCGCAAGGTTCAAGCTAAATAAAGACTGACAGATAGACATAAAGAGAGATTGCTTAAACAAGTCCACATATTGTTCTTCAACATGCTTTCTGTAGCCCCAAATCGTCTCATCTGGTTAACATGGTGGAATGTTGATTTTAGGCCAACATTCCTAGAGCCCTTTTGTTACTGCAACTGCCGTGGAACTTTCCGGACTCTTATATAAAAACAACAGGAAACCTGCAGAACACATTCTGATTACTCAACAATGCACTCTCTTGGCTACCAGTTCTACCCCACTGAAGCCACTCTCAACCACTTCAACACCCAACTATACCACTCTCAACCTCTCAACCATCTATCTATCTATCTATCTATCTATCTATCTATCTATCTATCTATCTATCTATCTATCTATCTATAGTAGATATGCTTTGCTATTGACAATACATTGCCAAAATGTCTTTGCCAACCGCATATTGGGGTAGTGGTGGTCTAGTGGATAGTGAGTTGGACTTGTGATCGGAAGGTTGTGAGTTCAAATCCCGCCTGAAACCACACCACTACTAGTGTCCCCTTGAGTAAGGCACTTAGCCCTCAGTTACTCCAGGGGGAATGTCCCTGTAATTCGTAATTGTAAATCGCTTTGGATTAAAAGCGTCTGCTAAATGTCAAAATTAATTAAAATTAATATTGTAACTGTCATCCTATAAGGCCCGACAGACAGACAGAAAGAAAGACACAAAAGCCAGTAGACACATCAAACATACACGCTCGCATGCTCCTCAATCACACATACCGTACACAATTAAATGTTCTAAGACCACTGAAAACACCCACATCAGACATAGACTTCTAATTGTTCATGTGACCATTGTGAGAATGTGGGTTGTTCCACTTACCAATGTACTGCGGGGTACCCCAGAGACTTCTGTACTCGTCCCCCGGTGTGAAGCGGTGGGCCAGCCCAAAATCAATGATTTTGATGTGGGGGTGTGGCACTGTCTTATCAACCAGCATGATATTCTCTGGCTGAACAGAGAGGAGAAACACTTGTTACTTACGTGAAGCGTTCAACAATGTAAAATATCAAGGTGTCAGAAGAGTGTCCGAAGTTTAATAAACATGTAGTGGAGGTGGTTCAGTGAACCACAGTACAGTACCACAGCACAGTAGGATGATAATAACGGACCTTGCCTGAGATCCGAAGACTTGCATTAGCTCCCAGAACTAATGCCTGGGCTTTAGCTCCACGGGCTAACACAGTCTAATGGAAGACCACGGTTTGAACCTAGTAGGTCACACCAGCTACAAGACCATGATTTGAACCTAGTAGGTCACACCAGATAGGGGGAACCACCTTCCCATTTGTCTATAATACCTCTAATTTCTACACCCATTAAATCTCCCCTTTTTCTGTGATTGCGTCCCAATTGTCTGTCTTCGCTCCCTTCTCAAAAGGATTGGATCATAATATAACTGCCAAGAGGGGTGGGAGGGTACGAGCAGATGGGGTGATTATTATTATTATTATTAGTGTTCCTACTACGTAGTAGTAGGAACAGTATTGTTATTGGTCTTTATTTGTTTTTTACTCTGTGTGTTTACTTTATACTTTATACTACTTACCTTTGCTTTTGATATGTTGAAAACATTTACTTTCTCGAATGCTCCTTGTTGTGCTCCTTTTCTCTTGCTGATTTATTTCCTGCCCATGTTCATCACTACATTTTCTTTACTAAAAGCACATTTCCCCCATTCTAGTGACTCTTTATTTGATCGTGATTTGGATGTGAGGACAGAGGGTGTGAGGACAGAGGGTGTGAGGACAGAGGGTGTGAGGACAGAGGAAGTGAGGACCATGCGCCCCCTGTGTGTGCCCCTCTCACCTTGAGGTCAAAGTGGGCGATGCGTTTGCTGTGCATGAAGCCCACTCCCTTCAGGATCTGCTTGAGGAACTCGATGGCCTCTTCCTCTGACAGGTTCCCTTTCGCCACTATGAAGTCTAACAGCTCCCCTCCGCTGATACTGTGGCATGGAGAGGAGGGAGGGGGCGTAGTGAGGGAAGGAGAGGGGAAGGTGAGGGTGACAAAGAGAGAGAGAGAAAGAGAGAGAGGGAGAGAGAGAGAGAGAAAATATGGGAAGTTGATTGTATTAGTGCTGCTTACTGATTACAAGGAAAGTCAATAGTTCTGTCTGTCTATACAGGCCGCTCCATTAACAGCTCAGACAAGTACTGAACCAGCACAAAGGCACAAACTCACTCCCTCACTCCCTCAATCTCACACACACACACACACACACACACACGCACAGAAACAACCTCAGTCGGCACACTTATTCTGATTACATTAGATTGCATTTGTGACTCTATGTGTGTGTGTGTGTGTGTATGTGTGTGTGTGTGTGTGTGTGTGTGTGTGTGTGTGTGTGTGTATGTCTCACACATGTGTGGATCTCTGCATTGCTGCTATATTTATAGGAAGTGGGTGGGGCCATAGGGAGCCAGTGTCTGGCTGTTAAGATTAGAGGTAGTAATGATAGTTGATTCTCGTTGTCCTCCTATTAAACAGGATAGGTGAGGTGATCCACACAATGTTTTCTATCATACCCACTGTGTCCTGAGGGGGCAGACACACAGACACACACACAGACAGGCACACACATGTGACACGGCATGATTGCATCTGCACATTATGAGCAATCATGTCTGACACCCATGCGATATACAACAGACCACCACAAAACCAAACACACACACACACACACGTCACAACAGAGACAGACCCTGTCACTGTACCAAACACGTCATCCAGCTTTGTTCTGATCCAGAGTCTCACTTTCGCCCCATATCAGTTTTCCTTCTAGACTAACATCACTTGGAAGTAACACCAGTCTAGTTTTATCTCTTTCTTTCCTACAAAGTCTCTCTAACTCCCTATGGTCTTTGCCCTTTTAATTTTTCATTGCCTACATTTTCCTATTTTTTTCTTTTCTAATCTTTTCTTTTCTAATCTAATCTAAGGGAGTGGATCAATCCTGGATCAAAGAATCGGAATCCAGATCAAAAGTTTTAAACAATTGGGCCAGATAGACAGATCCCATAATCGGACAGGCAGAGAGAAAGACAGACAGGCTCCTAGACAGGCTTCTAGACAGGCTCCTAACACGCAGTGGATACAGAAGTTGGGCTTTGTTGCCATAACGTTGACATGTTGCAGCACTTCGTGCCTCCTTCTCCATCCCTTCATCACATCCCACTTCATTCACAGCTCCACAATAAGCTGTGAATGAACACCTCCTCTCAAACACCTCACTCTTTCCACCCAACACCCTCTCCTCCCCATCCTCCATCTCCTTTTCTCCATCCCTCCATCCTATACTCACAGCTCCACGATGAGCACCACCTCGGCGCGGCTCTCGAACACGTCCCTTAGCGCCATGACGTTGGCGTGCTGCAGCGCCTGCAGGATCTCCACCTCTCTCTCCACGGCCCTCCTCTCCATACCCAGCTGGCTGCTGGCGCTCCTCCGCAGCTTCAGGAATTTCCCGGCCCAGCGGACTCCCGAGGAGCGCTCCCGCACCGCCCGCACCTGTGCAAAGTTACCACTATGGGGAGGGAGAGGTGTGGGAAACATGGGTTTCTTTGGTTTCTTTTCTGGAATACTTTGGTTTGATTGAGCCTGCCTGGAGTGGTAGATGGGCGGGCTTGCACTTTTCAGACTATTCCCGTTAGTTCCATTGTACCAAGCTCAAATCAAGTTCAGATAAGGAGAGAAAACTATATAGGACAGGCACCCAGGTTTCATGTTGGTACTGCTCTGGGTCAAATATGTACGTACAGTGCCCTGCATAAGTAGTGGGACAGTGAAGCATTTTTTCTTCTTTTGCCTTTGAAGGTTTGGCTTTGAAATCAAACAATTACATTTGTAGAGATTATCAGCTTTTATTTTATGGTATTTTGTACATATTGGATACATATATATACACATGCATATCTTCTTTTGCCTCTACACTCCAAAAATGTGGTTTTGAAATCAATGATGGTATTTTGTACATATTGGGTGCACCATTCAGAAATTACAACACTTTTCTCCATAGTCCCCCTTTTTCAGGGTACCCTAAAGTGATGGGACAATTGGCTTGACAGGTGTTTCTGGTGTGTTACGTCACATAATTTTGCAGTTATAAGAGAGCTCTCAATGTCAATTGATTCTAAGCTTTGCGTTTGCCTTTGGAGTCTGCTATCGGTGTCTGTCAACATGAGGACCAAATAGACATCAATACAAATGAAGGAAGCTGTTACAGCCATAGTGTGGTTGTGTGTGTGGTTGTGTGTGTGGTTGTGTGTGTGTGTGTGTTTACTGTCGTAATGTGGTTGTGTGTGTGTTTCTGTTATTCCCTGTGTCTCTCCCCAGGTTATTGTCCTTCCCCCTTCCTATCGCCATGGTGATGGCATAAGGGAGCACACCTGTATTCACTTGCTCATCAAGGATGGAGGATAAAGGACAGGTGGAACTAACAGATGGTGCCAGTGGGCAACTGTGTGTTGGTTGCTAGACAGATACTACTGTAGTATGTTCCTGTGTGTTGGTTGCTAGACAGCTAAAGCTACTACTGTAGTGAATTTCTGTGTGTTGCTACAATTTGTAGCGTGTACTGGCGTCAGTAACCGTGACTCATTTTTTAGACGGAGTGTGTCTGTTAGTATTGTGTTTGGCCACTTTAATTGGCTTCTACCTTGTTAAACAATCTATCATTTTCTCCCTGTTTTTGAAAGTAGTTTTCAGTTAAGTGTTTTTCTGAAAACTGTTTATTTTTAAGTTATACAATAGATTCTTGGTTTATTTATATTCTCCTGTCCGCCTCTTTGTCCTCCGGTTCATTTCATTATTACCTGCCGCGTCCCCTGGATATTATTTGGGGACATAACAGAAGCGTTTATGAGGCTGAAATATCAGAAAAGAATCTAGAAGAAACATAACCAAAACCTCAAATGCAAATGCAACTGGTAGGCCAAGGAAGGCTTCTACAGTGGATGACCGAATAATGTGCACCACAAGAAAAACCTGAACTTCACTAGCAGAACTAGAGGCGACATTGCAAGACACAAACCACAAAAACAGGATTATGGTTTGCTAAAAAATACCTAAAGAGCCTGCAGACATCTGGAAAAAGATGAGAGAAAGATTAACATGTACCAGAATGATGGAGTAAAGTGTGGAGAAAAAAGGGAACTGCCCAACATCCACAGCATAACACCTCATCTGTGAAATATGGTGGAGGGGGTGTTATGGCTTAGCCATAGATGGCCTCCAATAGACCTGAATAATTGTCTTCATTGATGACGTAACCGCTAAGCTAACCCCAGTGTACAGAAACATTTCTTCAGCCCAAGAACGAGCCAATGCCTCCAAACTCATTAGATGGACATTCATCATACAGCAGGACAATGACCCAAAACATACAGCCATAGCAACTAGGGAGCTTTTCAGGGACTGGCCAAGTCAATCTCGATTTAAATCCTTTTGCATTTAAGCATTTGCTAAAGAGGAGACTTAAGGCAAAACCTCCTCAAAAGAAACAACTGAAGATGGCTGACGTACAGGCCTGGCAGACCTTCACCAGAGAGGATACCCAACTTTTGGTGTGGTTAATGGGTTGTATACTTTGTATACAAAGGATTAAATAGGGTACTATATGTCTAAAACGTGTTGTAATGGCTGCATGGTGATAGCAACATCCACAGAACACTTCAATAAAAGCTGAGAATCTCTACTTTAACTTCACTCAACTTTTCAAGTATAGATCCAAACGAAGAGCAGCACTATTTTGGGTGAGGACTGAGGGTTAGTCTAGAGCCAGAGTGGTGAATGTCATAGCTCTCTCCTCTCTCTCTCTCTCTCTCAATGTAACCCCACCTCTACAACTTCTACCTATCTAAATAAAGAAACATAAAGAGTGAAGGAGGGTAGATGTCCACTCTCCTTTAAAAAAAGAAAAAAGAGGAGTCTGAGGATCATCATTGTAGCTGCATCTCTACTCATACCTCCTAGTAAAGATTTGACATGTGTGTGGCCTAGCAGTGTAACAACTGTCTAAACATACACACTTGTCTCTGGAGTTTACTTCTTTGTTTTTTTAATAAGGGGGCGTTTAATTATTATTATTTTTTTAAATCCTAATAACACTTCAACACTTTTTGTGCAGCAGTGTGTTCAACATTTCATATGATGTTCAATTTAGATCAATAACAAAACCAACTAATTTACATACATTTTTGATGTTATTTGCAGTAGAGAAACAGTACCGGGGGTAGTGGGGATGAAGAGGTCTTTAGGAGAGACAGTAGTACTCTGTACGATTATACTCTCTCACCTGCCCAGCACTTCTCCGATCTCATAGTAGTCCTCCACATTCTGTAGTTTAAAAACAGCCATTCTGATGCTCTTCTTTCTCTCTCCCTCGTTGTCCTCCACGTCTACTGCATTCTATATAAGTTATAGGGATGACAGAACATACAGTATGTGTAAGGTTAACAGATGTAAATCATATGAAGGATAGGACATGCTTATTTGCACGAATCAGACCATGGAATCCAGGATGATACACAGACCAATGTGAACGCAAGAGAGCCATAACATTCCACTGAGGCATATACAGTACACTAAGGGAGAAGGCAGTGAGACTGAAATGTGTTATGCTACTGATGTGTGAAGAATCCTGGCATACAGTCATAGAAAATACTCTCCAATGGGGTTCTTACAGACACAAATTGTCATTTGGAATGCCTTTCTTGGATATATTAATGTATATATACCCATGTTGATTCTTGAAAGATATTTGTTCCGTCTATGAATTTGAGAGTGGCACATTTCTCCAAACCCATCCCTCAGCTTTTTGTGGCTGGGCTGGCGTTTAGAAATGATGGATTGTCCCTTTAATGGATACCATTGAAGAGAAGCATTTGAAAGGCAAGGTGAACATAAAACATGTAGTAACAGCTTAACATGAAAACTGAAAAATGCATTCACACACAACTACTGGTACTACTACAAACACACATTCAATTTCACATCCTGTACTGTAAATAGACCCATTGATTTGTATCACTTTCTTGAGTTAAATCAAGCTTTCTACTTCCTTTTAAATATGCATTGATCAAAGGCCATAATGTGTGTGTGTGTGTGTGTGTGTGTGTGTGTGTGTGTGTGTGTGTGTGTGTATGTTAACTTGAACAAAAGCCAGTGTCCTGATCTGAACTTAGACACGGCAACAATGGCCTTTGATATTTATATAGCACAGATCATTTGTTTTTCTGTGTGTGTGGGTATGTGAGTGAGTGAGTGTGTGTGTGTGTGTGTGTGTGTGTGTGTGTGTGTGTGTGTGTGTGTGTGGTCATAATGTATAAATAACACAACTATAACCTGTCACAGCCTTAATGAAGTCACTGGAGACACTCTATGAAACTTGCAGAAAATGTGTGTGTGACATCAATTACAGTAAGCTGGTACTGATGTATGTATTCCTGGCAACCAAGATCACAAACATATAAGTTGTCTATTGTTAGCCAATCACGCGATTACAAGGCACGGATGCATGCGACAATGTCACGTGAAGTCTTATTTTGAAAATGAACATCTAGTTGGGGGCCTTAGGGCTATATGAGGCCTAATTAGCATATTTCCAAGATGGCGGCTCCCCGAAAATGAAAAAAAAGAAATTGAAAATAAAAAATTAAAAATCCAATATTGAACCATTTTGAATGTTGGGGAGCATGTGGGAGGGCCAGACCCAGGCCCGGATTAACCCCCTAGGGTGCCCTAGGGTGACCAGACTTGATGTGTGCCCCCCCCCCTACTATCTAGCCTACTAAGGTACTACTTAGTACCTACTAACCCTTCACCCATAACGGCTATCTTTGATTGATTGATTGAAAACTTTATTAGAAGATTTGCAGAAGTAGGTACATGAAAGTACATATTACATACAAGGTCAACTAACAGGATAAAAACCCAAGAAAGCCACTGGCTTATTTCAATTGGGGTCCTTGATTCTCAATTCATCGTTACATGTAAGACAGACAAAAAAGCTAGTACTATCTACAAGATAATACAGACAAATAACTATTACTATCTACAAGATAAACACACATCCATCATGGGAAGAACAATACAACAAAACATAAGGTATGTACAGCGGGTAGGACAGGTGGGGACATACACCACAGGTGGGGGCGGGGGACAAAACACAAAGTATGTACAGTGGGTAGTTCGGGTCTTTTAATCTGATTTTTGATTTAGAGGGTCCAGTTACGGATTGCAGCCTCCTGTAAATGTTTTTTGAGAGTGGTTTTGAAGGTGGGCAGTGTTTTGCACTCCTTTAAGATTATAGGAAGGGCGTTCCACATTTTTACTGCATAGTTTGCAGTATCGACTAGTATCGACTAGTGCTACTGTGCATGATATTTCTATTGTAATCATGGGAGATAAATGTTCAAAGAAGAAACGAAAGCAAACGCTGTTGGGGGGACTGGAGGTGAAGACGTTAGGACCACGGCAAATCAAATGAAGAACTACAAATCCCAGATGACAGGGAGATGACGTATGACGGCTCTGATGCATCAACCCCTATTTCATTAATTTTCTCTATATAACGACGTCGATCATTGATCGGCAACGACACTATATAATAGTTTGCCTAACTGGCCATCGGATTTGGGCTCCTAATATCTAAAAAGCACTACGGTTTTCTTATTTTCGGATTAAAGTAGCGAAGACCAGAAATTCCCATTGACCGCCATTCAAACTTCTCCGCTTCTATCACCCAAAAAGGGGCGTGGACATTACGGGAGGGGAAAGTACCCGGATGCGTTGCTCTGATGAATCGCACACTTGTCTATGACTGGGGGGGGGGGCACTTACACCGAACTCGCAATTATTTATCTTTTTATAAATTATAGCCTAAATATAACCATTAGTTTTGTACCTGTGTGGATGACTTCCAGTAAATATAGCCTATATTTTAAAAATGTGCGCAAAATATTTTAAAGGTCTCTTCATTGTCCGAATAATTTGGTGCGCCCCCATTGGCTGGTGCCCCAGGGCATTCACCCGATGCAATATATGGATAATCCGGGCTTGGCCAGACCTCGTGAACTTAAAGACGGTGACAATTTGAAGTTATTTTTTCTGAGTGGGGCAGTCCCACTCATATTTTTCCTTTTTATTGACAGTTACAGTGAAGATTTAGACAGGAAGGATGGGTGAGAGAGAGAGGAGGGATGACATGCAGGATATGTCCCCGGCCGGAGTCGAACAATATGACGTTGGCTCCTCCTTAGTAGTGAGTCCTAAAAAGCTTCGATCATGTCAACCCAAAGCCTGTGGCATTCATTGTGTCATAGCCTATGTGAGGGGGAGTATGGATGACCTTCCAAGTATGGATGACCTTCACAAGGCAGTAACAGATAATGTTGATTCCAATCTGAAAAGCTGGGCAGAATCCTGTAAACATTTTTAGCTTCTTGGTAGATTAGTTACACAACCTTCCGATGTGCATGCAGCAGGTGTGTACTACATGCCAAATGTTATCTCATGTTGCGATATGCAGCAAAACGGCAAGCATCTCATGACACTGCCAGACCAGGGTATCAGAAGGGGAAGCATCTACCAGTGAGTGGGGGACAACCTTTGACCATCTAACTATTGCACAAATTGTTGCTCTAGTTGAGGATTCAGATCCTCCTTCACAATCTCCTATTACGGCAACTCTACAGGAACCTTATGAAAGAACACAGGTGTTTGTGTCTGATTATGAACCCCACACAACAACATTCAACAACATCTCCTCAGCTATCTGCCTGAATAGAGTGAACACCAGAAGGGGAGGGAAACCTACATCGCAAACAAGGAACAAGTGGCTAAGAGGAACAATTAGCTCAGGATGATTGTAGTTATCAGCGGCAGGAGAGAGGGGAGGGAGGCTATGACCAGGGAGGAGGGCAGGGGGTCAAGTTGGCAGGTGGATGGCTTGGATTTCCGGATGAGTTTAGATAAATCGGCAGCAGAGGGGAGATGGAAGCAGGAGAGAGGTACAGAGAGGGGGGATGGGGAGATAGGGGAGATGGACAACTGGACATAAGAGGGGTCAGTTGTTGGTGGATGTTGGCTATTTTTGAGTTGAAAAATGACATCAGAGAGTTACAGTGGTCAGTGGAGTAGAAGTGTGGGGGAAGGGAGTCGGGGGGGGCGGAGTGAGTTGTTGACCACTGAGAACAGGGCCCTGGTGTTCCCAGCACCAGCAGTGATTTTGTCTGTAAGATATTGGGATTTGGCTGAGGAGAGGGCGTCTTTGTAAAGGAGGATGTGGGCATGGTGCATCTGTTTGTGAACAGTGAGACCGGTTTTTCTTGAAAGCCGCTCCAGCTGACGTCCTTTGGCTTTCAGCAGACGTAGGTGAGGGGAAAACCAGGGGGCAGAATGGGGGAATGAGACAGTCCGGGTTTTGAGGGGGGCGAGTGAGTCCAGCAGAGTTTGGAGTCCATCATTGTAATGAGAGACGAGCTGATCAGGGGTGCATGGGGGGGTGATGATGGGGAAAGTGTCGATGCCTGTTATGAGATCTGCTAAATTATTATGTCTGATGTTGCGGAAGGACATAGTACGTGACTGTTTGGTTTTGGATAGAGACAAACTTAAGTTAAATGAAACAAGCATGTGGTCAGAGATGGGGAGGTCAACAGCAGAAAAGTTGAGGGGAGTGACACCTGAGCAACAGACCAAGTCCAAAATATGACCTTTAGAATGGGTAGGGAAATCAATATATTGTTGGAGACCAAAACTGTCCAGGCAAGAGATGAAGTCCTTAGTGAGAGCATGATTACTATTATCCATGTGAATATTTAAATCACCTAACAGAATTATGTTGGATGAGAGTGAACAGATGTGGGTGAGAAATGTGTTGAATTCATCAAAGAAATCCTTGTTTGGTTTGGGTGGGCGGTAGATATTAACTAAAACAGTTGGGGTAGGTCCATTTAGTTGTAGAGCCACAGACTCAAAAGAATGAGACACTGGCAGAGTGACAGGAGAGACCTTCCAGGACTCGCGGTGGATTATCGCGAGACCCCCCCCTCTGCCGGTGAGACGAGACCCCCCCCTCTGCCGGTGAAACGAGACGCCCACAGCAGGTTAGACACGCCTACATCAGGTTAGACACGCCCACATCAGGTTAGACACGCCCACCGCAGGTTAGACACGCCCATATCATGTTAGACACGCCCACAGTAGGTTAGACACGCCCACAGCAACTAACACCAGGACGAGGGTCAGGGGATGCACAATATCAGGCTGGATGCATAAGTGTCTAATCAGGGTCACCAGGTGGAGTATTGTAAGACCTTAACTGGGTTCAAGTTCGTGGAACACTTGTTGATTTATAAATATGTCTGAAGCCTCGGGTTGCACTTACAACTACCATTACGAGGCGGACACACTCACACACACACACACACACACACACACACACACACACTCAGACACACACACACACACACACACACACACACTCAGACACACACACACACACACACACACACACACACACACACACACTCAGACACACACACTAACACACACACACACACACACACACACATACACACACACACACACACTCAGACACACACACACACACACACACACACACACACACACACACACACACACACACACACAAACACACACTTTTGGCTCTTAGATATCTCACATACCGAAAGGGGGCGTTGTGGAAACGAAGAATTCCTCCTTTTTCTACTCATCCTTAACTGTATCCCCGCGGACAGTCTGTCTATCATGTACCGTTATACATATTTAAGTAAATATGCAAATATATACAAATATATAGATTCATCAACTAACATTAAAAGATACATTAGATATTAATAATATTAACATGAATAACATTATTAGATATAAGATATTATTATTATTATTAAATGGAAAGAGAAGACAAAACTAACATACCGAAAGGGGGCTTCGTGGAAACGAAGAATTCCTCCTTTTTCTACTCATCCTTATGAAAGTAGCAGACTGTAGCAGAAATGGTATATAATATATATATATATATATATATATATATATATATATATATATTCTCAGCGGACAATCTCTCTATCATGTACCGTTATACAAGTCTGTATGTACCGTTGTCACACAAAAGTTTGACCAAACCATTCTATTATAGGTTTATTTTGACGCCATAGTGCCGTTGTCACACCAACCCATTCTATTGGGTTTTTATGACGTCATGGTGTATTTTTTACGTCTGCGATCAAACTTCGGAGGGCGCGCTCAAACAGATATGTTTGCATGATAATAATAATAATGATGATGATTATTATTATTATCATTATTATAATCATAATCATAATCATAACCCTTTTTTGTATAGCACTTTTCCTGCAAACGTTGCAGCTCAAAGTGCTTTAACATATAAATACAAATGATGCAATTCAACCCCCTCTCTGCAAGCCAAGCACACATATCTGTATACGCCTGTCTTCCTCATAAATAAATATTGCCTATGTTTTCTTTCCTGTCCTGATTATGATAGTATATGTTCTGTGCATACATAGGCTATTATGTCCCTGTTAAACCTACGGTTAGACTTTCAAACGTTCAAATGTTGCAATATGGTGATCAGACGTTGGTCAGCCTCAAATTCGTTCTATATGTATGTGTGCTGATTTGTCAACTTATCAACAAGTTATGCTGCTATAAGTCTATATTTTGTTTTGGTCTGAGTTAGTTAGCCTTTGGTTGACATGATATGATTTATATATTGTATAACGAATACAACTCGCCCCGGCTCCCACCAATCAATGTCATACAGGGACTGTTTTCCTGACAATTCACTCGCCTCTTCCTCGTCTATACTATATGATATTATAGTAATAGTATTATTGTAGTATGCTTAGTACTGTATCAACAACTCATAAACGTCAACTGCGCAATATCGATGTTGATTATGGTGTTGAAATTGCACCTACTTTCCTTGCACCTACTCTGCCTATGATGTATTACGGATGTAATACGGTATTATTAATACATAATAATAATATATATGTTTAAAAGACTGGGCTAACCCTGTTGTGTCCACACATAGGGTTACCGGTACTTGGGGATACTCTGCAGGATTGATACGGTGATTAATGTATGATCGATTACTGTGATTGTGATGTGTAGCCTAATTGATCTGTGATTTATTTGTATTTGTATTTTATTTTTTAGAAAGAAAGAAAGAAATCCTTGTTTGGTTTGGGTGGGCGGTAGATATTAACTAAAACAGTTGGGGTAGGTCCATTTAGTTGTAGAGCCACAGAGTCAAAAGAATGAGACACTGGCAGAGTGACAGGAGAGACCTTCCAGGACTCGCGGTGGATTATCGCGAGACCCCCCCCTCTGCCGGTGAGACGAGACCCCCCCCTCTGCCGGTGAGACGAGACCCCCCCCTCTGCCGGTGAGACGAGACCCCCCCCTCTGCCGGTGAGACGAGACCCCCCCCTCTGCCGGTGAGACGAGACCCCCCCCCCTCTGCCGGTGAGACGAGACCCCCCCCCTCTGCCGGTGAGACGAGACCTCCCCCTCTGCCGGTGAGACGAGACCCCCCCCCTCTGCCGGTGAGACGAGACCCCCCCCTCTGCCGGAGAGACGAGACCCCCCCCCTCTGCCGGTGAGACGAGACCCCCCCCCTCTGCCGGTGAGACGAGACCCCCCCCTCTGCCGGTGAGACGAGACCCCCCCCTCTGCCGGTGAGACGAGACCCCCCCCCCTCTGCCGGTGAGACGAGACCCCCCCCTCTGCCGGTGAGACGAGACCCCCCCCCTCTGCCGGTGAGACGAGACCCCCCCCTCTGCCGGTGAGACGAGACCCCCCCCTCTGCCGGTGAGACGAGACCCCCCCCTCTGCCGGTGAGACGAGACCCCCCCCCCTCTGCCGGTGAGACGAGACCCCCCCCTCTGCCGGTGAGACGAGACCCCCCCCTCTGCCGGTGAGACGAGACCCCCCCCTCTGCCGGTGAGACGAGACCCCCCCCCCTCTGCCGGTGAGACGAGACCCCCCCCTCTGCCGGTGAGACGAGACCCCCCCCTCTGCCGGTGAGACGAGACCCCCCCCTCTGCCGGTGAGACGAGACCCCCCCTCTGCCGGTGAGACGAGACCCCCCCCTCTGCCGGTGAGAAGGGGCTGGCAGTTGTAAACAGACCCAGGTGGAGTAGACTCGTTCATCTGAGAGAAGTCATTGGGTTGTTGCCAAGTCTCTGTTAAACAAAGAAAGTCATACTTGTGGTATATAACGTATCTTCCGTTGTTGACATATCATCCCGAAATCTGTCTGATGTGTCACGCAGGACACAAAATTGGGATAACGTACTATCGTGTATGTGTATATACGATTTTATTAGGAGACTGTGTCGGCAGAAAGAGGGGAAGAAAAGAGAGAGCGTAGAGGTGAGAGAGGGCATATGCAAACAACAACAGGATAAGCAGAGATGTTTAGAGACAAGAGAGGTGGTTAAGATTCACACACACACACTGTCCACACATCCAAACCAAAACCAACCAAAAAGCCAGACAGCAGGTTAGACACGCCCACAGCAGGTTAGACACGCCTACATTAGGTTAGACACGCCCACATCAGGTTAGACACGCCCACAGCAGGTTAGCCACGCCCACAGCATGTTAGACACGCCTACATTAGGTTAGACACGCCCACATCAGGTTAGACACGCCCACAGCAGGTTAGACACGCCCACAGCAGGTTAGACACGCCCACAGCAACTAACACCAGGACGAGGGTCAGGGGATGCACAATATCAGGCTGGATGCATAAGTGTCTAATCAGGGTCACCAGGTGGAGTATTGTAAGACCTTAACTGGGTTCAAGTTCGTGGAACACTTGTTGATTTCCTAATATGTCTGAAGCCTCGGGTTGCACTTACAACTACCATTACGAGGCGGACACACTCACTCACACACACACACACACACACACACACACACACACACACACACACACTCAGACACACACACACACACACACACACACACACACACTCAGACACACACACACACACACACACACACACACTCAGACACACACACACACACACACACACACAAACACACACTTTTGGCTCTTAGATATCTCACATACCGAAAGGGGGCGTTGTGGAAACGAAGAATTCCTCCTTTTTCTACTCATCCTTAACTGTAGAAGAAATGGTATATAATATATATATATTATTCTCATTCGCATCCCCGCGGACAGTCTGTCTATCATGTACCGTTATACATATTTAAGTAAATATGCAAATATATACAAATATATAGATTCATCAACTAACATTAAAAGATACATTAGATATTAATAATATTAACATTAATAACATTATTAGATATAAGATATTATTATTAGTATTAAATGGAAAGAGAAGACAAAACTAACATACCGAAAGGGGGCTTCGTGTAAACGAAGAATTCCTCCTTTTTCTACTCATCCTTATGAAAACTGTAGCAGAAATGGTATAATATATATTATATTCTCAGCGGACAATCTCTCTATCATGTACCGTTATACAAGTCTGTATGTACCGTTGTCACACCAAACCATTCTATTATAGGTTTATCATGACGCAGTGGCGTGCAGTCAGGTGAGGCAGGGTAGGCAGTGCCTCACCCAGGCATTTAAGAAAGAAAAAGAATATCAGTCTTTTTTAAATATTTTTTTTTATTTTTTTTATCTCAAAAATATATATATTTTTAATTTATTTTACTAATTATTCTTAACTTTAATGTGTTAAAATGTTGTTAAAATAAAAATAAATGATGTAAAATGTGTTGTTTTAAAAATAGAATGCATGCCCTGGCACCAGGAGAGTTTGCTCCCAAAGCTAGCTGATTGCTGATTGCTGGCGAGAGGCACCTGTGTGTGCGAGAGGCAGACTGTGCTTGTGCTTCTGTGCTATGCGAAGTGATAGACCAACGGTTTCGTAGGTTTGCGCATGCGTAGTCTGTTCTCACATTGTCTTCATTGATGGACTTGAGGCACCGTGCCACGCTGCTTCTGACTGTCTGACAGCATGATTAACAGTTTGCGTTTGGCTTGCCGTAGCGGCATTCCTCTGCTGTTTGCACCGCGGTTCTAAAATTCCCCAGCTAACTTGCGATCTCGGCATCATGGATATCCAACAGTTAAAAAGATTTTCAACCTTCAGTTTTGAGCAAAAAGTAAATGTGATTAAAAATGGGAGGGCAACACCTGACCTATCTCAATTAACCCAAAGGAAGGGACAGAAGATTGTACGAACATTTCAAACGGAATGGTACAAAAAAAAGGACTGGCTGTGTGGATGTAGCCAGGCTAACAAGCTATTCTGCTTCCCTTGCCTATTGTTCTCGTCTAGCGACAGCGTGTGGGTGAAAGATGGCTACTGTGACCTGAACAATTTTCCAAGAGCTTTAGAGAAGCATGAAAAATCCATAGCCCACATCCACTCTCAGATGGCCTTGAAAACCTTTGGCAAAAGTCGCATAGACATGGCCCTGGATGAGCAGCACCAGCTGCATGTTACTGCACACAACGCAAAGGTAAAGGACAACAGGGAAATCTTGAAAGGCCTAATTGATGCAACATGCTACCTTGCTAAACAAGAATTAGCATTTCGGGGGAACGACGAGAGCAGTAGCTCCATCAATCGTGGGAATTATGTCGAACTTTTACATTTGATAGCAAGAAAGGATGAGAAATTAGCTGCACATTTAAAATCATCAACTGTGTTTATGGGTACATCGAATAGGATTCAGAATGACATTATTGAAGCAATCGGTGATGTCGTAAGGTTTCATATAAAAAATGACATAAAGGCTGCATCATTTGTTGCACTCGAAGTGGATGAAACCACGGATATCACAAACAAAGCCCAAATATCTGTGATTTTTCGATATGTCAACAGCGACAGTGAAGTAAAAGAAGCCTTTTTGGGATTTGATGACGTGAGCAATGACAGACGGGCACAGGCAATATCAGAATATGTATTGGCTGTATTACATAAATATGAGTGCATTGAAAAGTTAGTCGCCCAAACCTATGATGGAGCTGCAGTGATGGCCTCTGAGCTCAACGGAGTACAGGCAAAAAGAAAAGAAAAAGTGCCAGAAGCTACCTTTACGCATTGCTATGCACATAAATTAAACCTAGTCCTTTCACAATCAGCAAAATACATTCCAGAGTGTAAAGTGTTTTTCAAAACTGTTGAAGGGCTCGCATCATTTTTCAGCAAGTCTACCAAACGCACACATCTACTGGATGAAATTGTGAAATCCCGCATCCCTAGGGCATCGTCTGTTAGGTGGAACTCAAACTCCAGGTTGGTACAGACTATCCTCCAACACGTACCAGATCTCCGCCAAGTCTTCCGGACAATGATGGAGAACACTGATGAATGGGACGGCGAGACTCTCGCTATGGCCTCTGGATTTCATCTGTTGCTTTCAAAAGCATCCACCTATTTTCTCTTGAATGTTTATGGTGACATATTCACCGTGACAGACGCGCTCTTTCGTGTTCTTCAGAACAAGACAATGGATATTGGCCTATGTTGTGTGCGCGTCAGAGACACCATGTGTGCGTTGAACAATCAGCGCGAACAGTTTGATAGTTTATATGATCGTTTTGAACAGAAATGCAATGAACTGAATCTTTCGGAAGACAATTCTCGCCACAGCAGATCCCCCAGAGATGAGAGGAGGAGACTGTTTTACAGTGTTCTTGACAACATCACTGTACAAATGAAGGCCCGGTTTCACAATATGAATGAGCTTGCTTTCCTTGGCCTCGTTGACAGCAAGAAATTTGCGGAGATGTCAGTTAATTTTGACTGTGACAAATTGGAAAGTCTGTCCAAATACGCAAAATACTTTGATCTAGTTAGATTAAAATCTGATTTGGTGGGATTATACTGTTCACAAATGGTCCAGGGAATGTCACCTGTACAACTGCTTACATTTTTGAGGGACAATGACCTGCAGGAGACAGTACCTCAGGCCACAAAGCTATTGAAGCTGGTCTTAACTATACCTGCTACAACCGCTTCTGTGGAGAGGACCTTTTCAGCATTAAAACGCATCAAGACCTACAGCCGAAATAGGATGGAACAGGACAGGCTTTCATCTTTGGCTCTGATTTCCATTGAAAAGGAGAGACTCATGAAACTAATGAATGCACCAGACAAGGAGGACTTCTATAACAAAGTGATCAGCATCTTCGTCCAGAAGGATAGACGGATGGACTTCATTTACAAATAAAGTAAGTGCCCCCCTCCCATTGGCTTTGTGCATGTTATAATGTGATGGTGGTTGTGGTGCGCTGACACCAAACTCATTCCCGGACAGCGCTGCCTGTCTTCTCTCTCTCTCTCTCTCTCTCTCTCTCTCTCTCTCTCTCTCTCTCTCTCTCTCTCTCTCTCTCTCCCTCGTCGTCTGTCTCATTCAGACGACCGAATAGCCTATAGTAGTAGTATAGTATAGTATATATAGTATAGTAGTATAATAGCCTATAGTAGTAGGCCTACTTCTTGAAGAAGTGAGTTTTGAGCCTGCGTTAAAAGATATAAGGGCTATTTGATTGTCTTTATAGTATGCGCTATATGCCATTTGAAGTCTGGCTGCTGCGTTACTCGCATGATTTTTTTAAATAGCTCACTGCCTACCCAGCCAATGACCTCACTGCACGTTACTGTCATGACGCCATGGTGCCGTTGTCACACCAACCCATTCTATTGGGTTATTATGACGTCATGGTGTATTTTTTACGTGTGCGGCCAAACTTCGGAGGGCGCGCTCAAACAGATATGTTTGCATGATAATAATAATAATGATGATGATGATTATTATTATTATCATTATTATAATCATAATCATAATAATAACCCTTTTTTGTATAGCACTTTTCCTGCAAACGTTGCAGCTCAAAGTGCTTTAACATATAAATACAAATGATGCAATTCAACCCCCTCTCTGCAAGCCAAGCACACATATCTGTATACGCCTGTCTTCCTCATAAATAAATATTGCCTATGTTTTCTTTCCTGTCCTGATTATGATAGTATATATTCTGTGCATAGGCTATTATGTCCCTGTTAAACCTATATACGGTTAGACTTTCAAACTTTAAAATGTTGCAATATGGTGATCAGACGTTGGTCAGCCTCAAATTCGTTCATTTATGTGTGCTGATTTGTCAACGTATCAACAAGTTATGCTGCTATAAGCCTATATTTTGTTTTGGTCTGAGTTAGTTAGCCTTTGGTTGACATGATATGATTTATATATTGTATAACGAATACAACTCGCCCCGGCTCCCACCAATCAATGTCATACAGCGACTGTTTTCCTGACAATTCACTCGCCTCTTTCTCGTCTGTATTCGGTTAGATATGATATGATAGTAATAGTATTATTGTAGCATGCTTAGTACTGTATCAACAACTCATAAACGTCAACTGCGCAATATCGATGTTGATTATGGTGTTGAAATTGCACCTACTTTCCTTGCACCTACTCTGCCTATGATGTATTACGGATGTAATACGGTATTATTAATACATAATAATAATAATATATATGTTTAAAAGACTGGGCTAACCCTGTTGTGTCCACACATAGGGTTCATTGGGGATACTCTGGGTTGACTACGGTGATTCATGTATGATCGATTACTGTGATTGTGATGTGTAGCCTAATTGATGTGTCTATATCAAGGACCCCAATTGAAATAAGCCAGTGGCTTTCTTGGGTTTTTATCCTGTTAGTTGACCTTGTATGTAATATGTACTTTCATGTACCTACTCCTGCAAATCTTCTAATAAAGTTTTCAATCAATCAATCAATCAATCTGTGATTTTTGTTGTTGTTTTGTTTAACCTTTATTTAACCAGATAAGTCAATTGAGAACCAATTCTCATTTACAATGACGATCTGGCCAATAGGCAGAACAGAGGCAAGTCTGTACACAAAACACAACACAATATATACAATATAAAACATGAATGCCATAATACACAAGTATCAAAAACATCTATACATTACAATACAATATGTAAAAGACAGCAGGGACCAGGGGGAAGTGAACTTAAAAGCAGGTGCAGTGATCCGAGACAACATCTAAAAGTGAGTGTTTAAAAGTGGGTAACGCGATTAGGGTGGTGAGTTTTACATTCCAGTCAGTGGGGGTGTAGGTACCTACAGCTACCTACAGGGGGCAGCGAACTGAACAGAATGACTCAGGCCAAAGGAGGTGCGGACTTTGGGGGGGACCCAGTGGTGTAGTCTACGTGATACGCCGTATACCCACTAGGAAAGGCCAAGGATTTTCATAGACCCACTTAAACATGTGTGAGGATAAGTAACAGCGTTTGGTGACAGAACTTTCACTTTCATTCATAAAATTCACCCCGTCTGTGTTACGATTTACGAAGCACTTGACTTTTGGACCATTGGGACTGACTATAGCGGCATGTACCATCAACATGGGGGAGATGCAGGGCTGGACTGGGACAAAAATTAGGCCCTGGCATTTTTGGCCCAGACAGGCCCATCCCTGTCACACGAGAGGGAGTGTGTTATACTGAAAATCAGCACGGCTGTGATTCGGTCGTAGGTACGAGGCCGCAGGCCTGTAACCTGGTCTGTAACCACGACGCGTCCAGGTGCCTGTCTGGGTCGTGGTCTGTGGGGCCGCTGGTCCCTCCTCCTTGGCCAAGGGCTTGTGGTGCCACACTCCCCTACCCTCAGTAATAAGCTGGGGTCCACTAGGCACCCTTCGTGGTGCCTCCTCCTGGCTGGGTCTCGGAACATGGGGGCCCCCCTGTCTTGTCTGGGCCTGCTGCACCGTCGGAGTCTGTTGTCATGGTCCCTCTCTGGGGTCCTGTCTCTCCGTGGGGCCCTGCTCTGGAGAAGCTCAGAGTCATTTGGCGACACCGTTCGGGGCACAGTTGCTGAGGAGGCAGTGTCTATATCTGGTCGGGGGTTCAGGCCCGGCGCATGCGCTTGGCATACAAGGCAATTGCCTAGGGCGCCGAGTCGCTAGGGGCGCCCTGGAGCATTGGCCGCCGCCCCTCAGGTTACAGGTTAATTAAAAAATCAAGAGTAAACAACAACAAAACTCACCAGAAAAATATCCTAGCCTACTGAAAAAAGTGAGAAACGATTACAAACGAAACACGAAAAATGAAACGGTCAAAACCCAGCGGTGTGCAATTTCGGCGGGGTGCGCTTCAAAAGACACAGGCATTGGAATCCCATCCAAAATTAACAGCATTTTTTAAGAGTGGCGTGACACCTGTTGTTGCCGGGGATGGCGGCGAAATTGAGCAGGCAGAGAGCGGCCATAGCAGCAGAGAGAGAGAGACAGCTTGAAGAGGAGACGGAGAAGGAACTGAGTGATAGCAAAGATGAGGGCCAGCTAAATGAAGAGGGCGAACATTGTGAAGAGGAGAGAGAGTCTGAGAAAAGAGCAGCAGAAGGTGGGACAGACGTTGATGCCTTGCCTTTAGTAGGCCTACGATTATCTGATCCCGCACTATGGCCAAACAGAATCTCTGACTCTGTTACAGAGCTTGTTAAAAGAGGCCCACAGCAGCTGATAGACCATATTTTCCCCCAAAATAATGACACCCCTCCTCGGCGATTTAGAAAGGAGTACTATTTCATGGAGCTTAAAAATGGCGAGAAAATAAAACGGTCGTGGATAGTGTACTCTGAATCTACGGATAGGGTTTTTTGCTTTTGTTGCTTATTATTTGGGAAACGAGACATCAGTCTGTCAAAAGATGGATATAATGGATGGAAAAACATAACTGATTGTCTAAGAAACCACGAGCGCTCAAAAACACACATCCATTGTATGGAGAAGTGGCATACACTACAGGTTGGAATGGACCAAAAGAAAACTGTGGACTGGCAACACATGGAGCTAATTGAGAGAGAGAAAAAATACTGGAGCGAAGTGCTATCCAGAATTATCAGCATCATCTGTCATTTAGCTGAACGTAACATGGCCTTTCGTGGGACAACAGACAGACTGCACGAGCCCTCCAATGGGCACTTCTTTTTTTTTGTGATCAAGATTTTTTATTGCTTTTATCAACACATAACAATGACAATACAGAACAAGAAAGGAAGGGAGGGAAAAAATAAAGAAAACAAAAAAGAAAAGGGGTAGTGTAGCAGACAAGTCACAGCCAAATAGTAGAAATACAACACAATCCGGATTGGGGTAAGTGGAAAATCAAATCATAGAGCAGTCAGGTTAGTCAAGTTCAATGAATAAGCCTTCCATGCATCAACTGTACTGGGCCTTGCTTTGTTCAATCTGGCCGTTGTGCACTCAAGATTCACAATCCTCTGTAAAGAGTAAAACCAAAAAGTGTTCATACTGAAATCAGGTGTTATCCAATGTTGAAGAATAGTTTTTTTTGCAGAGGTGAAACCAGCAAATAGCATTTTCTTTTGCGTAATACTTAAATCGAAATCAGAGTCATCATTGAGCAAACATAAACATGGATTAGGAACATAGTCAATCTTAAATAACTTGGACATTACAGAATTGACATGGTTCCAAAAGTTGGCCACGACTGGACACTCCCAGAACATATGGAGAAATGAACCCGGTGTGGGGGTAGGGCAGAATTGACAGTAGTAGTTGGGTTGTAGTTTCATTAAGTATCTTCTATATGGTGTAGCATAGGCCCTGTGGATGACTTTAAAATGAATTAACTGATGAGCTAAATTTTTGGAGGTTGAATTGAGATTAGACCATATTGTGTCCCAGTTTGGGTGGAAATCCAATTCACCAAGCTCTCGGCTCCATAAAGCCTCAACCGCAAGTGGTTTTTTAATTGCGTCCATTAGATTGCGATATATTCTGGATACACAGCCACGAGAGGTTGGGGTATGTTCAATCCAGGCTATCATGGGGTGAGTTGGAAGTGGGGAGCGCCAAGGCACTCCATAGGCCTTGAGTGAGGACCTCAGCTGTAGATAGACAAAATATGATGACGCTGGAAGGACAAACTTAGTTTGGAGGTGCTGGAATGAAACTAGGCCATCATTGTCATACAGGTCTCTGAGAGTATTTACACCCCGAGAGCTCCATGTTTGCTGGGTGAATGGTCGGTTACCCGACATTAAGTTTTGGTTATTCCATAGAGGAGTGGAGGAACAGAATCGCAAGGAACCTCCCATGATTTTCTCAGACGCTTTCCACACCTTAAGGGCGTTATCTATAATGCAACCAAATCTATGACTGAGAGTCCTACGTCCAGTGCCTGAGAAAAGTAAGTCCTCTAATCTGACTGGACTGACCAGGCCTGCCTCTATTGACCTCCAAGGTACTTTTGAATTTGGATTCACCCAGGTGCGTAAGGCTTGAGTCTGGAAAGCTAAATAATACATCTTAAAATCTGGAATTGCCATCCCTCCCGACAATTTGGGTTGTTGCAAAGTTGTAAGACGGATTCTCGAGCGTTTGCCAGCCCATATGAACCTTGAGACCAACGAATTAATATCATCAAAGTATTTGGGTGGTGGGGGTAATGGTAACATGGAAAACAGGAAGTTGATCCTTGGCAAAACATTCATCTTGATTATCGTGGCTCTGCCCTGAAGAGATATTTTGAGGCTATCCCATCTTTGAATGTCCGTTTTGATTTTGTTCAAGGTTACATCAAAGTTGTCTTTAATTATCCGTGGTATGGTTGGGTATATAGTGATGCCAAGGTAGGTAAATTTATCTTTCACTGGGATATGTCTAGGGAGACAGGAGGTTCTTGCTGAAGGACTAAGGGGCATTAGAATTGACTTCGTCCAGTTAATCTTATAGCCTGACAATCTACCGAAATCTTCAAACATTTCTAACACATGGGGGGCAGAAGTATCAATATTATCTAGAAATAATAGAATGTCATCAGCATATAATGAGATGTGGTGGCTATGATCTAGAATTGAAATGGGGGAAATGCAAGTACTCTGTCTGATGGCCTGGGCTAAGGGCTCAAGAGAGAGACAGAACAAGAATGGTGACAATGGGCAGCCCTGCCTCGCTGAGCGCTCCAGTTGGATTGGAGGGGAAATAACATTACCTGTGAGAACAGAAGCGGTTGGTGCATTATACAAAGTCTTAATCATAGCAATGAAATTAACCCCAAAGCCAAGATGGTCTAAAACAGCCCACATGTAGTTCCATTCAAGCCGATCGAAAGCCTTCTCAGCGTCAAGCGAGAATACTGCACAGGAGCTGGGAGAGCTATCGGTTAAATTGATGATATGAAGCAGTCTGCGCATATTGTCAGATGCAAGGCGTCCCTTCATGAACCCTGTCTGGTCTTCACTGATCAAGGCGTCTGTTACAGCCTCCAATCGTATAGCCAAAACCTTAGCATACAGTTTCTGGTCACACGAGATCAGGGAGATAGGCCTGTAGCTAGAGCACTCCAAAGAGTCTCTCCCCTTTTTTAACAAAAGAGAGATAAGGGCAACTTTTTGATCTCTGTGAAAATCACCTCTAGATATAGCATCATTAAAGGAGTCCATAATAAGAGGACCTATCAACTCCCAAAGTACTAAATACAGTTCTGGTGGAAGACCATCTAAGCCCGGCGATTTTCCTTTCTGTAGAGATTGAAGGGCATTGTGTAGCTCCTTTAAGTCAAGAGGGCAGTCAAGAACTTCCCTTTCAGTCTGTGATATCTTAGGTAAATTGAGGCCATGAAGGAACGCCTTGCAGCGAGATGTATCATAATCTATGTCAGATTGGTACAGGTTGGAGTAAAATGTTTGAAATATACTATTCACAGCTTGGGGAGCAGTATGAACAGTGCCCGCAGAGTCTCTAATAGCATTTATAGAGGCTTTGCTTTCATTCTCCTTCAGTCTCAGTGCCAATAAGCGGCTGGGCCTTTCAGCATCAAAATAATATCTCTGTCTCGTTCTATGAAAGATAAATTCAGCCTTTGAGAGAGATATAGCATTATATTCTCCTTTGAGACAAGCGAGCCGTGTGGCTTGATCTTCTGTAAAATTTTGTTTTTGTAAATGTTCTACTGTTTTTATTTCCTTCTCTAGCTCATTAAAACGCTTGTTACGTGCTTTAGAGAGAGTGGAGGAGAACGAAATACAAAGGCCCCTGAGAAAACATTTGGTTGTTTCCCACAAAATTTGAGGATTGTCACACTGTGCTGTGTTTATAGCAAGAAATACTTCAAGTTCAGCTTTAAGAAAGATCGAAAAGTCAGGGTTTGTCAACAAAGTGGTGTTAAACCGCCACCTAGTGGCCTTGTCAGTATTAGCAGAGAGCTGAATCTTGCATGACACAGGTGAGTGATCAGACAACAGTATTGGCAGAATATCAATTGGGGACATGGAGGGAATGAGGGATGGGCTTACAAAAATGAAATCAATTCTGGAAAAAGATTTATGTCTGTTAGAATAAAATGTATAATTTCTGGCCTTATTATTCTGAATTCTCCACACATCAACAACGTTTAAATCCGTTATAAATGAATTTAGAAGTGCAGTTGATTGTGAGCTTACATTAACTGGAGAGGACCTGTCTAATGAGGGATCGAGGACAGAATTGAAGTCACCACCTACTATTAAATGATAGCCTGCAGAGTTTTCTAACAATGTGTTACTGATATCTGGTAGAAACTCTGCGTCGACTTCATTAGGGGCATAAATGGAGGCTAGCATCAATTTAACCTGGTTTATTCTCGTCTTTATGTAAACAAATCGGCCCTGTTTGTCATTTCTTATCTGATCAAGAGTCAAATGCAACCTCCTGTCAACCAAGACGAGCACACCCCGGGTCTTATTTTGAGCGCAAGAGTGCGCAATAACTTTATAATGTTTGTTCTGAAAACGTGTAACGTCACATTCCTTAAGATGTGATTCCTGTATTAGAGCTATGGAGACTTTCTTACGGTGGAGGAATTCTAGAATCCGCGTTCTCTTTATAGCCGAGTTAAGCCCGTTCACATTCCAGCACATAAAAGTTAGGTCAGACGCCATGGGATTCTAATGAGCAAATACAGAATATCTGAATGAAATGAAAGTTCTGGTCATGACTACTTAGTATTTCTATCAGTACAGTAAAAGTCCAATCCGTTACGCGACTTGTCCGTTGGGAGGGGGAGGGAGAAAAACAAATGAAGAGAAAAATACAATGTACAAAAAAGTTAGCAAACCGCGAAGGTAACCTACAGGCTTGCCAAAACATAAACATTCTCTGAGACGTGACTCAGTCTATTGCAACGCTGTAGCCCACAAATCGGCTCAATACACCACCTGCTAGTTATAACAATGAGTCTTTATCGAACTTAAAGAATCATATCATCCCCTCAAAAAAAGGTAGCCTAGACATGGCATTAAATAATGAAAATAACGGGATATCAGCAGGCCATCATAATGGTGAAAAATGATAGTTTGAGATAGGGGAACATAACAACCATACCTCGTTAGACCCAGCGTTAGTCAAAGTAAACATCCATAAGCAATTGCATATCCTGGGGGAAAATAAAGTAAAATAGTCATTTCTATCGTTGAAATCTAAAGCAGTCCCCATGGCAATGTCGTGGCTGATTAGGTGGTCAGTTCCATCCCGTCACCATCCTCGATCACCGGATCATTGACAGCGGTAGAGTCCTCTCGGCCGGGCCGCCTGGCAGGTGTGGGTCGCACGGGTCCTGTAGACAGCTTCGTTGTTGGGTCGCGCCGCACAGCACCGGCGTAGGATTCGGATTGGTGTGGCTGAAGTGGTGACTTCAAGGATCGGATGAAGTCCTCTGCTCTGGACGGACAGTCGAAGGACATCTTATTGCCATCGTGCTCCATTTTGAGAATAGCGGGGTAGATTAGGAAAGGCTGCAGACCCATGGCATGCGCATCCTTGATAACCGTGTTGAACCCCTTCCTCTTGGTTGTAGTTGGGGCACTGTAGTCTGGGAAGAACAGGAGGGTGGATTTGTCTTGCTTCACTGGATATATCTTCCTAGCTTCCTTTAGGATGGTGGTCCTGTCCTGCCATCTCAGTAGACGGAAGATGAGGGTACGGGGGCGATTGCTGTTTTGCTCGCGGCCGTTATATATGCGGTGAGCACGGTCAATCTCGATGACTCGGCCAGCCAAGGAGGGAATCCACTTCGCCAGGTTGGCTTTGAGGTAACCTGCAGCATCCGAGCCCTCCAACGACTCTGGTAAGCCTACCAGACGTAGATTATTTCGCCGAGCCCTATCTTCCATGTCAGCTGTTTTCTCTGTGAGTTGTTCCACCTGCTTTCGGAGTTCAGCAATGCTATGTCTGTCCTCGCGCACAGCCATCTGAACAGAGTCGATGCGGCTCTGGGTCTTTTGGGCTAGCTTAGCTTGGTGCTCGATATCCGTTTTCATACCTCGGATAAACTCGTTGGTCTTTTCGATGTCGATTTTGATTGAGCAAAGCTGAGGGGTTAGGATGGAATCCACCGCATCTTTGATGGCCGAAGTAATAGCTGTGTTCAGGATGGATTGCTGTTCTTGCAGCGCTAGCCTGATACCGTCAGCAATGGCGGCGTCGAGGTCTTCTTTTGAGATGGATGTATCTTTACATTTCTTCTTAGTTGGAGAGTTTTCAACCTCTCTTTTGCGACTTCCCATAGCAAGTGATGTGGTCATTGCTGTTTCTAATATATTATTCGATAAATTGTAAAGTATTAGTGCAATTAAGTGGCAAATTGAGCGGACAAGAAGACTACGTGTGCATCGTCAACGAGTGGTCACGTGACTCGCCCAATGGGCACTTCTTAGGACAGGTGGAGCTGATGGCTAAACATGACCCAGTTATGAGTGAACACTTAAGACGGATTGAGAGAAATGAAATAACCAGTCATTACCTAAGCAAGGATATTCAGAACGAACTGATTGTGCAGATTGGAGGAATGGTTATTCGGGCCATTACTGAAAAGGTTCACAGTGCAAAATATTATGCTGTAGTGACCGCTCGTTAGCTGGGCGAAACACATATACAAATAAAACAGATATAGTGTTGTTCTTTTTTTTTAAACATAAAATACAATTTAAACTTAAAAATCCTTGAAACTGCAGTAAAATCCACATTACCTTACCCCCCCCTCCCCTCACCCTGAGTGCGTTTCTCTCTCTCCTTGTTGTCGTCCGATCCAGAGCTAATGGTCTGGACATCGTCGCTGTCAGAGAGGGTCATGACATCGTCGCTGTCAGAGAGGGTCATGCGCCCCCTGCATGGGGCTCTCAAGGGTAAGACCCCTAAGCACATCATCGCATGGTCCGACGAAATGTCAAAGGCGTTCTCAGACACCAAGGAAGCCCTCGCGAGCGCGACCATGCTGACTCACCCCGTGCCTGAGGCTTCCGTGGCCTTGACAACTGATGCCTCAGATTATGCCGTCGGATCCGGCCTTTTACGAACAGCTGGTCAAGGGGGTTTGGCAACCCCTGGCATTTTTCAGCCGACAACTCCGCTCCAGTGAGCAAAAATACAGCACCTTTGACCGAGAGCTCCTCGCTCTGTACTTGGCAATCAGGCACTTCCGGTTCCTGCTGGAGGCTCGTCCATTCACGGTTTTTGTGGACCACAAACCGTTGATTTTTGCCATGGCTAAGGTGTCGGAGCCGTGGTCTGCCAGGCAGCAGCGTCATCTGGCTTATATCTCCGAGTTCACTACAGACATTCGGCATGTGGCGGGAAAGGACAACCCCGTAGCTGACTGCCTCTCTCGTGCCACTATCGGGGCTGTCCATCTCGGCATCGACTACGCCCCTATGGCTGCGGATCAGGCTTCGGACCCAGACATCCAGGAATGCAGGACTAAAGTTTCTGGCCTCCACTTGGCAGACATCCCCTTCAGCGACGACGGCACGACGCTGCTTTGTGACGTGTCCATGGAGCAGCCGCGCCCAGTGGTTCCACATGCTTGGAGACGGCAAGTTTTCGAGGCCATACATAGCCTCTCACACCCAGGCAGAAAACCTTCGCAGCGCCTGATTGCAGCGAAATTCGTCTGGCCCAGGATGAAGGTTGACATTGGTGGGTGGGTCAGGACCTGCGTGCCATGCCAACGGGCAAAGGTCCATCGTCATGTTAAGGCACCGCTGGAGCGGTTCACGGTCCCTGAAAGACGCTTCGACCACGTCAACATTGATCTGGTGGGTCCCCTTCCCGGCTCCAGGGGGTACACTCACCTTCTGACGATGGTGGACAGAACCACCCGTTGGCCAGAGGCCGTCCCACTGACGGAGACTACCACAGTTGAGGTGGCCCCCGCATTCATCGGCACCTGGGTCGCCCGGTTTGGGGTCCCCTCAGACCTGTCCTCTGATCGGGGTCCCAGTTCACTTCTGGCTTATGGACTTCCATTACTCAGCAGCTGGGTGTCTCCCTCCACCGCACTACAGCTTATCACCCACAGGCTAATGGCCTGTGTGAACGTTTTCACCGGTCCATGAACGGCGTTCCAGCCTTATATTGTGTTGTGTTGCTTCTTCTAACTCTTTCACGTTTAGACATTTAAGGATTAAAGTCATAGTTACATTCATACATTCATACATTACGCATCTCAGCGGAAGGACCCAGAAGCAGCTAGTGGAGTACGTCAGGGACAGCGGCGCACGGAGGACACCATACCAGAGAATATCCTCTCGGCGCGGACATGTCGCCTTGCAGAGGCTGCAGCGGATATCTACAGAAGATTGCAGTACTTGAAACAAAGATATTTCAACTGAAGGACTCTGCGAACCGAGTGGCACCGAGTCAGAATTATACCGTGAGTAGCACCCGGCCCACTGCCCATCGGGGAAAGCCGGCGCCCTTGACTCTGCTTCCCGCAGACAGTGACTCTCAACCTGAGATTAGTACCGCAACCGGCTGGCCGTCACTGGCTACCCAACAGCTACTGTGTGAGCCTGGATTAAAGGGGCAGCAAGCTAATGATGCTACACCACAAGCTAACAATGCTAGTTCAGGGCCCACCTTAAAACCAGCTACCAGGCTTAAGCAGCACCAAGGTAATGATGCGACAAGACCAATAGCAACTTTAATTATTGGTGACTCTGCTGTAAAGCATATCAATATTGGCAGTAAGAGGAACATAAAAGCATACTGCTTCCCTGATGAGATGGTTTATAGCATAACAGAATAAATCCCAGAAATCCTGTCTGTCCATGAAGATGTGAACAAGATTATTCTACATGTTGGAACCAATGACATAGCCAAACAGCAATCAGAAATACTGAAACGTGACTTTGTCAAACTCCTAAAGATGTTAAGATCCTTGAATGTTGAATCATACATTAGTGGTCCCCTGCCTTCAAATGGACGGAGAGTTAACAGATTCAGCAGGCTACTCCGAATAAGCACATGGCTATCAACTACTTGTCACCTGCATGAAGTAAACTATATTGACAATTTCAATCTATTTTGGGAATGCAGAGACCTCTTCAGCAAGAATCGTCTCAACAGAGCCGGAGAGGCGCTGTTCACCTCTAACCTACTTTACTCCATCAACCACCCAACAGTAGATAAGAACAAGAACAGGCCACAATCAAATGACTCAGCCACAGATGCCGGTCTCCCCAACCACAAGGACAGGTCAACAGCTGACGCACCACAAGACGAGGACGTCAAGGAGAAGGCCTCTCCCAACCTCACAACGCTGGACCCTGCCTCTGCTGTTCAACTAGCAGAGGTGTCAGTTCCAGCGACTCCCAACCCCCCACCCACAAACCCCCAGGCCTCTACCCCTCTTTGGGATACTCCCTCAAAGCCCAGCTTACGTCACCCCCAGTGCTGGCTCACTTCAACATCTCCAGCCCCACCCTGGTCACCTGTGACGCGTCCGCTATAGCAGTAGGGGCTGTGTTATCACAGACCCAGAACGGCATTGAGAAACCCATTGCCTTCGCCTCCCGCGCCCTCAACCCGACAGAGCAGCGCTATTCTGTGGGTGAGCGTGAGGCACTAGCATGCATCTGGGCCTGTGAGAGGTGGCACTTGTACTTGTATGGACGAGCCTTCACACTGAGAACAGACCATCAGACACTGACAACCCTGCTGTCCACATCAGGAACAGGCCATAGACCACTGAGGTTACACCGGTGGGCTGACCGTCTCTGTCAGTATAACTATAGCCTACAGTTCACTCCCGGCAGGGAAAATGTTGTTGCTAACCTTCTCTCTCGCTCCATCTCGGCCCCAGCCCCACACGAGGGCTCAGATCAGGTAGAACAGGACATTATTCAGATGTTACACGACCCCCTCCAAGCCACTGTGTCTCTGCAGGAGTTAAAGGACGCCTCCGAGGAGGACCCTATTCTCGGCCAACTCTGCACCTATATCCGGACCGGGTGGCCTCACAAGGTGTCAGAGGACCTGGTGCCATTTTCCAGAGTTAAACAGGAATTGTCCTGTTGGAATGACACCTGCGTCGCACGGGGGCTTTGCACTGTGGTCCCGGGTGCCCTTCGTGCGCGTGTTCTGACTATGGCGCATCTGGGCATAGTGAAGCTCAAACAGCGCTGTCGGGACCTGGTGTGGTGGCCAGGGATTGACAGAGACATTGAAGCCCTGGTTAGGGACTGCTCTGCCTGTCTGGTGAGTGGAAAGACCGGACACCAGGCTCCCCCACCTCTGCAACCTCTGGCCTGGCCTGGCCTGGCTCTCAGCCCTGGGAGCACATGCAGCTAGACATCTGTGGGGAGATCCATGGAGTTCCTCACCACCAACGCTTTTTGGTGGTCGTTTATGACCTGCATTCCAAGTGGCCAGAGCTTACCACTACGGGCTCGGTGACCTCTCAGGTCATTGTGGACTTCCTGGACTCTCTCTTTGCCCGCTGGGGGCTGCCAAAGACTATTACAACTGACAACGGCCCGCAACTGATCTCTGCAGAGTTCACCTCCTACCTGGAGAGTAAGGGCATCCGCCACATCCGTACAGCCTATTACCACCCCCAGGCCAACGGGGGGGTGGAACGCTTCAATCAGTCATTGAAAAGTGGACTTAGAGCGCATCTGGCCCAAGGGTGTTCATTCAAACAGGCCATTCGCCACACTCTGCTCCATTATAGAGCCACGACGACGACGACGGGTGTTTCCCCAGCGTTCCTCATGCTGGGCCGGGAACTCAACCTGCCCCTGGACAGACTCCGCCCCGTTACAACCTCGCGTCAGCAGAGGCGGATGAAGCAGCGCTTTGACCATTCCAAACGGGTCAGGGTGCCAGACATCAGGGTTTCAGACTGGGTCAGAGTTCGTAGGCCCCACCGGGACAATAAAATTGCCTCTTTCTGGTCTTCCCCCTTCCAAGTCACCCGTCAGTTAGGATTAGCCACCTTCCTCCTCACTGATGGCACTCGATGGCATGCCAGTCGCCTCCGGAAGGTACCAGCCCCGCCGGACATGGACAATGACACTCCCGCTGCTATACCCTCAGGGGACTTACATGCCCCGATACCTCAGGAAGCCCCTACACAGGTCGTAGATATTCCTCTGCCTCAGCCTTCCTCGTCCCCATCACGACCTGTCCGTATACGTTCACGCCCTGGCCACTTAGAGGACTTTGTGTCTACCTTCCATGCTTGAAGTTCCGCCAGGGGGGGGGGAATGTTGTGTCCACACATAGGGTTAATTGTGGATACTCGGGGTTTGATTTCTTGTCACTATTGTGTTTCATGTATGATCGATTGCTCTTGGATTGTGATGTGAAGCCTAAGTGATGTGCCTATATCTGTGATGTATTGCTCCTGTCTGTGGTTGATTTTCAAGTAAAGAACGTTGTGTGATCCTTACTCCAAACATAACACAGAGATTCTGTGAATGCCTTGGTTACTCTCTGAATCCCCTTGTCACAAAGCTGTGAAGTTAACTGAACAGCATCAAGTCCTCCTTACACATAGCACTCTTAAATCTGAAGCCCTCGATGATCAACATGTTGTAGGAGTTGGAGCGTACAAATGAAACAGACTTGCTGCCAGTATAAAGCCGACCGTGTCGGCATTTATTTAACTGAAGACATAGCGCCAATAGCAACACACAACACTTCCTTATATGTTACCTGTAACCCCATACGTCACACCCCAGTGACCGGCATTAAAGTGCCCGCACACAATTCCCCATAAACAAACACACAGGTGAATTATGTACATCATACATCATAGTATTGTCCACTACAATGTCACCTATCTCCTCTATGCTGCCTGGCTGACCTTTCCCTGGCTGTCTTGAAGTACACTGCCTTAACATCTTCTCACTGTCTCTCTTTATTCTCAATGTCTCTCTCTTGATAGGGCAGTTCCTCAGGCTTGAAGTGGCAAATCTGTAGCCTGTCCTCACATTCCATATCACTGATACAACTCAGCCCCTCCATCGTTAACCTTGGGTACCATCCTCCACTTCAGGCAGCTGGGTGACTCACACTGCACCCATGTCTTGTCCATGTAGTAGGATAACTCATTCTCATTGCCATTCAGGTCAGGGAGATTCATATTTATATACAGAATTGTGTTTATCTTCTGAACTGGGTTATCGACGAAGCTTTTGAGAAAACTCACAGCACATTTACTAAAGAATAAGCAATACAGGGAAATAAAAATCCAACTCAGGTCTCTGCCTGGCCCTTTAAGGGTCCAGGGAATATAAGTCACAAAAGGCCTCTGTGCCTTGGAGGCGTGTGGGGTGGGTCCATGACCTGTCTGATATCATCATCTAGCAAGGCCACTGAGAGGGGATGGATGACAGACCCAGCCTGAAAGTGTTTGATCTTAAAGTGTTTTAAAGAAGGACCACAATGGAAATAGGCAGTTCAGCTTTGTTCTGCTGTTCTTGATAGTTTTAGAACTGAGATGATATATGTTTGAAGCTGCTTCAGATGCATTGTTATTTTTAATCAACCAGTGTGTAGTGTGTACCAGTGTGTACCAGTGTGTAGTGTACCAGTGTGTAGTGATTGATTGATTGATTGAAAACTTTATTAGAAGAATTTGCAGAAGTAGGTACATGAAAGTACATATTACATACAAGGTCACCTAACAGGATAAAAACCCAAGAAAGCCACTGGCTTATTTCAATTGGGGTCCTTGATTCTCAATTCATCGTTACATGTAAGACAGACAAAAAAACTAGTACTATCTACAAGATAATACAGACAAATAACTATTACTATCTACAAGATAAACATACATCCATCATGGGAAGAACAATACAACAAAACATAAGGTATGTACAGCGGGTAGGACAGGTGGGGACATACACCACCGGTGGGGGCGGGGGACAAAACACAAAGTATGTACAGTGGGTAGTTCGGGTCTTTTAATCTGATTTTTGATTTAGAGGGTCCAGTTACGGATTGCAGCCTCCTGTAAATGTTTTTTGAGAGTGGTTTTGAAGGTGGGCAGTGTTTTGCACTCCTTTAAGATTATAGGAAGGGCGTTCCAGTGTGTAGTGTGTACCAGTGTCTGTTGTTTTGACTTTCAGTGTGTTTGTTAATGTTGTGTTTGGCCCTGTGGCGTAGCACAAAATACCGGGGCCCCCCCGCAAGGTGGCGGCGGGGGCCCTTTCGCAACGGAGGTAAAAAAAAAAAAAGTGCGTTTTTTAGAGGCCGATGCGTTATTGACGTTGCGAAATTTCGCAATATGCACTCTACATTATAAATGCTTGACTTAGCAAAAGGTACAAACAAGTGAGAGCAATAACTAAAACCAAATGGTAGACTACATCAGTAGAATGTATTATAAGTAGAAAAGTACAAGCTTTATTTCTTTTAACAAAGTGTGGTGTGCACAGCAGCGCGATATCTGTAAACATATAAGCTGTAGACTCTCCGCTAAGGGTTGCCAGATGGGATTTGAGAATAACCAATCTAAAAACTGCTAAATCCACCAAAAAACAGCCCATCTGGCAACCCTGTCCCCGCTGCATCAGAGTCTACTTGTTGCGTAAAATTGGCCAGGGTTTGTCAAATCCTTTGTTGGACATCTCGTTTCTTAAGTCCTGGTATATTGTGGCATTTCTTTACTTTTTGCCATCTGGTCTAGGAATACCCAGGGAGACGCAGACAGCAGAAGTAGAATAGAATAGTAGAATAGAAAAAGAAGCAGCTATATATAGCCTAACCATGCTGAATTATGATGCACTGACAGCCTGTGACTGTGAACCTGGCCGGACCCTGCCCTTCTGCCTGAGTTTGAGTATGATGCTGCCCAAATAAATGTTATTGTTTAGTGCTGTACGCTTTCGTGGTATTATATTGTGTGAATTATCATCTGTATGTTGTTTTTCTTTCACTCCGAATGTCCGAATAGAGAATCTACCACCACCTAAAGAATGCTTATTGTACTTTGTATTGTATTTTCGCTTGCTCATTTTCCTTGTGTCTCGCTGCCTACGTGTGACGTCAAAGTCATGTTGCTATTGGATACGGCTAACTATGTATATCTTTTTTAATATAGGCCTATATATTAAAATTAAGCTTGACACAATGAAGGGCCACTTATTTTCTTTGTTTCATATTTTTTTAAATTATAAAAAAAAAAAAAAAAAAAAAAAGATCCAATGTTAGGGGGCCCCCTAGTGGCTGGGGGCCCCCCCGCGGTGCGTCGCTTGCGGGCCCGTCCGCTACGCCACTGGTTTGGCCTTCAGTTTACTTGCATTACTTACATTGTTCGTCTGTTAACTGACTAGTAACTAATTTACTTGACATTGCTTAATAGGACATATTCACTCTCCTTTTTATAGAGTCGTTTTTAGTTAAAGAGTTTAGAAACCTGAATGAGACAATAAATGGTGTTTTATTTATAAAAAAAAAAAAAAAAATCTGAGGGTGCTACAACCAACCCGGTCCGTGTATGTTTTGTCAGTTCGATATTCCTTTTGAAAACGAAAACGGATTGACTTGTCAGTGACGTCATACGAGAGAATTCTATTTTCTGTTCCTCTTTGAATCGGCACACTCCAGCCAGGTGGGCGTTGACAAGGAGGGGGTTCGTTCGGACTTTTCCAAGTTAGGGGTTGTACCGAAAACATTTGTGCCGTTAGTGTTAGCTGACAAGCTAACATTAGCGTTAGCGTTGCATATTTCTGCTATGTAAACTACTTATGAATAAATATGTTAGATTACAGCACGTTAGCTATAGCAGATGACGTCACACCTATTACTTATTTATGTATCTCTGTTTGGCAGATAATGCAGTCACACTAAACTTGCAGTATTTGTGTAATTTAGCAGATGTTTATAGAATGTGCCAATATTGTGAGATAGTATTGTGTTTCTGTGCTCGTGGGCACAATGTTGTTAGCATTAGGCAATTACCATCAAGTGGCAAGGCCCTTTTGGTCTCTGCTCCAATGGTCTAACCGTTGGGCTACACACCGTCCAGTATTCAATTTTCATGAGCATGTGATTTGGTAAAACTTAAATTACTATAAATGTACAAAATACCATAAGTTAACTGTTAATTCATTCTCATTACTGTATTAACTAATACCTTAGTTGACATGGACATTAGTAAAAACAAAAGGGTGACATTGGATAATCAACTGTTTTGTGCTATATGTCTGGAGATCTACACTTTAGCTTTTCCTATTCCACTCACTAACTCTACATGACGATAACATGCATCATGAGGGTGTAAGACATTATGTAACCGTTTCTAGGTTCAGTAGTTGAACCTAGTAGTTGAATCTGAAGTAGTTTGAATCTAGTATCATGTGCTACTCTCAGTGATAGTTTTGTTTTCAATTCTACAGATTGCCTGCTCTGTGTGCATGAGGTGGTTCCACTCAGAGTGTCTGAGTATGACTCAGGAGGAATTCAATGAGGCCAAGCGAGCTCCAGTCTGGAAGTGCCGTCTTTGCTGTGACAGTAAAAAGGGTAAACTCAGGTACATAGGAATGTATCACCTTAAAGCCCATTGACACAAGGAAAAACACCTTACTATCAATGACTGAATTGTAACACATTTCCATCCCAAATAAGACTATCACCACCCATTCTATGGACTGGTGGCATTGTTTTCTGAACACCACAGCCTAATGTGTCAGAATATATGGAGAAGTAAAGAGAGAATGTCTTTGAATTATATGTCAGTAAATATTATGTAGAAAGAAAGAGAGAATGGGTTTGAATTAAATGCGAGGAAATGTCCCAGTCCAAAAGCTTTACGCCAGGGTTCAGGCTATGTGGCCTGTCTACGCATTGACCCTTCTCTCCCTCTCTCTCGCTCTTCCTCCATTCCACAGGGCCCATTGAGCAGCTCAGTGACTACACCAGAATGTGCAGTGCCCTGTTCTAACTAACGACTTCGACGCCTCACCCCTCCCCACCAGTGTTGTTCTGTGCGTCATATCAGCTGTTTGTTCTCCTCCTCTCCCTCTCTCCTCTCTGTTCCAGCTGGGAGGGAGAGATAGTTTTATAATAGTTTATTTTTTGTGCCAATATTTTTTTTAAATAAACATTTTGTGTCCATTTTGCTGAGTCTGAGAAAATCTGCTCCTTGACTGAAATAAGTACACCTACTGATAGCCTAAGCCTTGTATTGTTGTGCTACAGTGATTACAGCAGATTCTGCTGTCACCTCCCCGATAGTAATCTGCAATTGGTTTGAGCTGCTTTGGCCCAATATTGGCAGTTATTGATCAGGACAGCCATATCTCCATTGGGTTTTTCACTACTTTTACCACGGTCCCTAAAATGCCGAATGTGAATGTCTGTTGAATGTCGAATATAAAAACAACTTTACTACGGTCGGTAGCTACCGTAGCTAGCTAGCACCTGGTGGTAACGTTAGCTACCTTAGCTAGCTAGCACCTGGTGGTAACATTAGCTACCTTAGCTAGCTAGCACCTGGTGGTAACGTTAGCTACCGTAGCTAGCTAGCACCTGGTGGTAACGTTAGCTACCGTAGCTGGCTAGCACCTGGTGGTAACATTAGCTACCTTAGTTAGCTAGCACCTGGTGGTAACGTTAGCTACCGTAGCTAGCTAGCACCTGGTGGTAACGTTAGCTACCGTAGCTGGCTAGCACCTGGTGGTAACATTAGCTACCTTAGTTAGCTAGCACCTGGTGGTAACGTTAGCTACCGTAGCTAGCTAGCACCTGGTGGTAACGTTAGCTACCGTAGCTGGCTAGCACCTGGTGGTAACGTTAGCTACCGTAGCTGGCTAGCACCTGGTGGTAACGTTAGTGTAAGAGTCTCTAGGCACAGAGGGAGGTCGACACAAAGGAACAGCTGTACAAACGTGTTTGTTAACGTACAGCACGGCTCAGCACCGTCACTGACGGGCTAACACACACACACTGCACCGTCACTGACGGGCTAACACACACACTGCACCGTCACTGACGGGCTAACACACACACACTGCACCGTCACTGACGGGCTAACACACACACACTGCACCGTCACTGACGGGCTAACACACACACACTGCACCGTCACTGACGGGCTAACACACACACACTGCACCGTCACTGACGGGCTAACACACACACACTGCACCGTCACTGACGGGCTAACACACACACACTGCACCGTCACTGACGGGCTAACACACACACACACTGCACCGTCACTGACGGGCTAACACACACACACTGCACCGTCACTGACGGGCTAACACACACACACTGCACCGTCACTGACGGGCTAACACACACACACTGCACCGCCACTGACGGGCTAACACACACACACTGCACCGTCACTGACGGGCTAACACACACACACTGCACCGTCACTGACGGGCTAACACACACACACTGCACCGTCACTGACGGGCTGAGCGAGACACACCGCACCGTCACAGACGGGCTGAGCGAGACGTTCAAAATAATAAAGAATAAATACTAAGTGCAGCGCGCGGCCGTCACTGCCGCTCAAACTTTCCATACAGTGTGTGTGTGTGTGTGTGTGTGTTGTGGTCGCTCGTATCTGGCGACTGTTTAGCTCTCTGTTTAGCCACCCGCACAGTAGTTGTCAGCACCAGTGAGAAGCGAGCAAAGGACGACAGATGCCGTGTGTACGTGTTATATAGGCGGAGGGTCCCGTCCCTCGTGACACAAGCGTCGCCTGGGCCAGCCAATGGGCTGGCGCAGTGTAATTCAGTTTCTGATGAGGTCACGCAGGGGGCGTTCCCATAGTGAGATACCAAACGAATACTATGAAAGAGAACTGAAGGCACTACAACTAGAAATCAGACAGTAACTCGTTTTTTTTCTACAATGCTGAATGCTGCTGTTTAAATTGTTTTAACTTGAAACCAGTTGGTCACTGAGTAGTGAGTAACAGTGAGTACTGTTTTTGTTGCTTGAATAAAGGCTGGCAGTCTTTAATAGCCAAATGTTGTGGACTATACTGGGGAAGTATTTGTTATTATTCAGGAGTAAAACAATAAATACAAATATCGGATTGATATCGGTATCGCAGATACCTGAAGCCCAGGTATCGGTAGTGAAAAAATGGGATCGGGACATCCCTACCTAATTTCATCCAATACAGGCCTTTCAATATCTTATTGATAATCACAACCTAGAGAAACAAGATTTCTACAGGTATTTACAACTGAGGCATTACTTCTATAAGAATATAAAGAATAATGAGGTTTCTGAAATTAGTCTCGTCAACATTTGTATTGATGCGTATAAGGGCAACACCCACAAGAAACTGGTGTCAAGAATTATACAGAAGAGTATACAGTCCACCAAGAATCACTCCACCTTATATGTTAGGGATAAGTGGGAGAAGGAAGCAAACATAGTCCTAACTGAGGAAGAATGGTTGAACATATGTAAAATACAATCCACCACCTCTAGCTCTGGACAATGGAGAGAATTTTCATGGAAGAACATTATTAGGTTTTTTATTACCCCAAGAAGAAAATACTTACAGAATGGTACACCGGGAACTGGGAATTGCTGGAGAGAGTGCAACAATTCAATGGCTCATTTCTATCAATTTTTTTGGGAATGCAGGGGTGCTGACCCAAAAAGGTGACAAAATAATTTTCACTGAAAACAAGGGAAATTATCATTGCGCGGCGCCCAGGCACCTTCCTATGATGCATGCTATAATTTGTCTATACAAGCTCTGTTCAAGGGACACATATAAAGCCTGTCAGTGTTATTCAGACCTATGAAGCAGCGGTAACAATAATGAAAACGCATCTATTAGAATTAGAAGAAAGATGTATTTATTTTGTAAATATATTTTGTTTGTTTTTGTTTTTTTGGTTTGTCACTTAAAACATGTATTCCCACATACATGAAACCACACATCAATCCCAAAAAAGAAAAGTCGCTTTGGATAAAGGCATCTGTTAAATGCCCAAAAATGTAAATGTATCATGAGACTTGTTAACCAAGGGCAGTGTGGTGAGTGGGAATGTAACGATGGACATATGTGCTGAGAGAACATTCCACAACAAACAGTATCAAAACTAAACTTCAAAATGGGAATTTCTTAACAAGGTTCCCATACGTAGGGACGTCTACAGCTCCATGAGGGCTTTTATTTCATTAATGCGTGACGCCTTCTTGTCGGTGGGGTTCTTGGAGCCGAAAGCCTTGTCCACCAGATCCTGCTTCTGCCTCTGAATCTTCACCATGTTCTCCTCCACAGAGTCCTTCACGATGAACTTGGTGATGAAGACGTCTCTCTTCTGGCCCAGGTGGTGACAGCGATCCACACACTGGTCCTCTGCTGCAGGGTTCCACGCTGGATCCATGAGGAAAACACGGGAGGCGGCTGTCAGGTTGAGTCCCACCCCGCCAGCTTTGAGTGACAGCAGCATGATCGTGGGGCCGTCAGGAGCGGGGCTCTGGAACTCCTGGATGACCTGGGGCCGCCTCTTCTTTTTTTTTCTTCTTTTTTTTTTTTTCAAAGATTCTAACATTTTTACAATATAATTGAACACATTTTTTCTTGTTTCCCCGCCCCCTTGTATCCCCCCCCTCCCCCCCCCCACCCACCATTGTGCGGCAACGCCCAACGACAACACAACAAAAATATTATAATAATAAGACAAAACACACATGCCTACATACACACACACACACACACACACACACACACACACAATAATACATTCATTAGGGATGCGCTATGATATTATCCCTACAAGAAACACTGTCCATCAAACAATAGTACCTGAAGCTGCCCTTCTTGCCATAAAATCTATATGTGGTTGCCATATTTTTACAAAGTCCTGACTCTTATGTCTTATATTATAGTATATTTTATCTAATGGAATGTAGCTAGAGATTTCATTTAACCAATGTGATATTGTAGGAGAGTAATCGGATTTCCAATGGATTGCAATACACTTCTTTGCAGCAATCAAAGCAAGATCAATATATATTTTTTGAAATTCATTCCAAGGATCCATATTGATTGTGCCTAAAAGACACAAGCGAGATGATTTTGCAATGTGAATATTTAAACATAATGCTATCGTGTCAATTACAAAGTTCCAAAATGTTAACAACAAATTACATGACCAAAACATAATGGTAAAAGTCCCTTTTCTGTTTTTTGCAGCGCCAGCACAAAAAGGACATTTCATTATTCATTTTATAAAGTTTTGCAGGTGTATAATAAGTTCTATGCAAAATTTTAAAAAGAAGGAGTTTGTGCCTCATATTGTAAGAACATTTATGAACTTTAAGACAAAAGAAAGACCAGTCCTCTTTACTTATATCCATGTCTAAATCCTTTTCCCATTTATACCTCGTAGCATCTGTACTTGTAGACAAGCATTCAAGTAGAGATAAATAAACTTGAGAAATACATTTAGAACTTTGAACCTCCTTATTGATAAGGCCTTCTATTTTTGAGGGCTTGGGTTCTTCAAGAGTGCCTTGAGTTGTCTGTATCATATGGCGGATTTGAAAAAATCAAAATAAATGTGTGGAAGATAAATTATATTTTGACTTTAACTGAAGGAAAGAAACAAATGTACCACTGTCGTAAAGATGTGTTATTTCCCTTATCCCCTTGTCGTACCAAGACTTGAAGGTGTCATCATTAAAACAAGATGTAAAATTGGGGTTTCTCCAGATAGGAGTATAGGGCGAAAGGTGTTCCTTGTGACCCATACGTTTATGGGAGTTCTTCCATATTAGTAAACTGTTAATAATAATAGGATTATTTGTGATTTTTTTTAACCTGTTGTAAACCAATATAAGGCAGGTATCTCAGTTCATATGGAAGAATGTCATAAGATTCCAGTCTTGACCATGCGCTAGATGAGCTAGAGAACCACTGCCTAATCTGGGTAAGTTGGGCAGCCAGAAACTAAATGTTAAGGTTCGGTAGGTTTAAGCCACCATCATTATATGGAAGTTGTAAAACTTGTTGGCTAATCCTTGGTGACTTACTCTCCCAAATGAAAGAGGAGAAGATGCTCTGTAAATATATTTTGAACATTTATTTTTGAACAAATAAACCCAATTCTGATGAAGTCCATCCCACCAAGCACATCACTTGTGCTTTTTTGCCTTCTTTGCCTGTACCAGCACTTCCAGTGCTTTTTTTTCTTTTTTGAGCAGCCATGTGCCTCACTGTGGCTTGCCTGTCATCCTCCACTGCAGTCTTCCTGCTTTGTGCAGCACTGGTTGTTGGCTGGCAACCAAACTCTTCCTGCCTCCCTTTTGTCTTCAACAGGGCCTGTTGTCTGCGAGCCTTGTCTTTTGAGCCTGCAGTGTAGATGTTCCTGCATAGGACCTTGTCTACCTTTGAGAACTTGACATCCTCTCTCCTGAACATCTGTATTGCTGTCTGACCTCTGGACCTGAGGGCATACTTGGTTGTCTGGATTGGTTGTCCCTAAAGGTGTCCATGCTCATTCTGGTGCTTTTGCAGTCAATAATATCTCCCATGGCACTGAACGATGACTCCACCATTGGTCCATGGAAAATGGAGAGCGCTGCTCGAACCACATGGTTGAGGCCTGGGTAACTTCCAGTGTCAATGACATTTGCCCACCAGTTAACCATGTTGTCCCCATCAGTGTACAGGGGAAGGGTGGAATTTGTGCTGAATTTGACAACTTCCAGTGGCACGTCAAATTGGGGTGTGGCACCAAGTGGCTCATCATCCCTGCCAGCCACTTCAGGAGGATGCCTGTCTCTGAGTGTCCCCTCACCAATGGGTCCAAGGCAGACAGTGACTGCAGGGTCCTGCTGTCCAGTGACAGCTTTTTCTGCATATAGGCTGCTGTCGACATGTATGCAGTCTTCGCTGTTTCGAGAAACTGCAGCACACTCTGTAAAACATTAAAACGATTGCAATTAAATCATTTTACCTGGAGAAATGTATACATGTTTGATTTGCCGTTTTTAATACATTTACTAACCTGATTACGTGGATTTCCTGCCTTCAGTTTCTCCGCCACCTGTCCGACATACAGCTCACAGAGAGGCAGCATTTTGTCCTTGAAATCCAACTCCATGATATTCTTTGGGGTGGTATGCAGATTCTCAGCCTTGATAAAGCACCCCATGAAGGTTTTCACAACTTCAAGCTGCTTGTCATGCAGCTTGTGGACAAGGGTTTGGCTGCCCTGTGAATAATGGCATTATTATAAAATGCTACAACAATTCTATTACCATACACAGACATGCAGTTGAGGGTCTGTTTATATCACAATCTAACTGATGAGAGAATACAAGGATAGGCCTATTTAGTTTATCTATCAGAGATTGATAATTCACTAATTCATTAGTGTGAAAACACACACCTGGAACACCGTAACATACTCCTTCATGATGGGAAGGACGCCGAGGTAAATGCTCAGCTGGAGGTCTGTGTTGCGACTCTCAAACCAGAGCTTCTTCCACACCCTTTCTTTCCTGTCCTTCCCAACTTGCGTCATTCCTGGAAGAGAGAGATTAAATACAATATGTATTTTGGGCTACATACAGTATACAAGAGGATTAATCACATAAGATTGTTGGCGGCTGAGGCCCCCCTTTACAATATTAGATTAATTTAAAGAATTTTTTGGGGGGTCCTGGTGGAAAAATTGTATCCTGGCCTTTGCCCGCTCACCAACACTGTGGTCCTTGTATATCTCCACTATATCACTGTGGATCTTGTATATCTCCAATTTTGCCGGCATTGTGGATGTGGTGGCAGGAATCTCCATCAACATCTAGGAGGTTCTGACAGTACTTGGACCTTATCCTGGTCTCCAGCCCGGACTTACTCCCTCGCATGACGTTGCAGGAGTCCATCATCATGCTAACCATGTTAGTAAATGGAATTGTGTGTTCCTTGAAAAAGGTCACTAGGGCCTTTTCCAGATGTTCAGCAGTGCCCTTTAGTACTTCAATGGAGCCAAGGTGCTCGACGACCACATGCTTCAGCTCCTGATCAAAGTAACCAACAAGGATTGACAGCACCTTCTTATTGGAGCTTGATGTGCTCTTATCCAGGTTGATGGAGAAAGGGCTTGACTGAATGCTCTCAAACGTCCTCTCTGAGAAGGTGTACAATGATTGCAGCTTGGCAAGAGCTTGTAGTAGATCTCAAACTTCTCCCGCGGGTCCTGGGGCACATGCCCAAAGACGAACCAGTGCAGCTTGGCACTGATGCTCCACGCCTCTGAGTGTAGCTTGTCAAACACCACGGGCGTCTTGATGGTCAGTGACAGCTGATACATGGGCATCTTGATGGTCAGTGACAGCTGATACATGGGCATCTTGATGGTCAGTGACAGCTGATACATGGGCATCTTGATGGTCAGTGACAGCTGATACATGGGCATCTTGGTGCTGCGGCCACAGTCGGGGATGAGCCGGTGCTTGGGGTGCAGCTTGCCAGGCCCCACCCGGGAGTCAAAGTCCAGCAGGGCCTTGTTGAGCTGTGCCACCTTTCGTCCTCCTGGGCGAGGGAGAACAGGTCCACCTGGTCGCCTTTGGACTCCAGCATGGCCTCCAGCTCTTCCTTGCCTTTACAGATCATAATAAATAAATAAAAAAGCGTCTGCTGAATGTCAGAAATGTAAATATAAATCTCAGATCAAATCTGAATTGGGTATCAGAGTATTCTAATGGGCATCAGGGGCCTCATTTATAAAGCTTGCAAAAAAACTACTTTGTAAAAACAAAACGTGTGATGCATGATAAATCTACAACCCAAATCTGATGTTTTACATGAGGACCAAGCATCATGTCCTGAGCATCATGTCCTCTCAGTATTTATTCTATCTATCTCTGATGGCTAAAATGTTTTTTTTCCAAATCCAAAAGTGCTATTATCAAGAGGATGTACTGTTGAAGGAGACCTGGGAGGAAGGTAGGAGATGGCTGATCATGCAGACAGTCGGCAGCTGAGGGCAGTGGTCATGTTCAGCCACATACGCAGAGAGTGACCGTTTCTGCGCGATGAGGCTTTCAATCATGTAGTGGTGTGTGTTGAAATGGCCTACCATTTTTCTCCCGTTGGCCAGTGCATCACTCACGCTGCGCACACACAACAGTCCCTCATGCACGATAAGCTGCATAGTGTGCGCAAAGCATCCCAGACTCGCCACTCCAAGTTGATCCATGCCCTTCTTCATATTTTTTGCATTGTCTCTTAAAACTACATGGACTGCTTTTGTTCATCTTCCATTTGAGCAGCATCTCCTCCATGGCTGCCTTAATGGAATCCCCAGTGTGTGAGCCACGGAACTCACGGGCATGCAGCACCGCTTTCTTCAAAGTAAAACCTGAGTCTATCCAGTGTGCTGTGAGACTCAACAACGACATTGGACACACGCCTGAGCTCCAGATGTCTGTTGTGAAGCTAATAGCGCCGACATTCTCCAAGAGTTTGGCGAGGAACTCACACACTTCGTTGTGCATTTGAGGGATGGCTTTTTCGGTTATATGATGGCGACTGGGCAAAGTATAGCGCGGGTTGCTCAATTAAGCTCCGAAACCCCAAATTCTCTACCACCGAAAGTGGTTGGTCGTCGAGCACAATCAACTGAACTAATTTCTCCGTTATCGCTTTCACAATTTTGCTGTCTGGGGGGAGTTTCTCTTGCCTCTGTATTGATTGTAGCAATGTCTGCTGTTGCAGGGGCTTTTTCTTTGCAGCAGACGCTTGCAGGTATGCCTGGTGCTGTTCCACGTGGCGTTTTTTTTAAATGTTTAATTAAATTAGTGGTGTTACACCGACTAACATCGCTGCTACCCCTCGAAACTGTTAATTTGCAAAGACTGAAGTATTCCCACACCGCTGACATGACTCACACACAGGTAGCTACTAGCCAACTCTCATGCACGTGACCACTGGCTACTACTGTTGTCATCACGTGAGTGACACACCAGATCGAGAGCGCAGATCGTGCGATCCGCGATCCAGCGATCCGCGATCCAGCATTCAAGTCCAATATCGCAGCGATATCAGTATCGGATCGGGACATCACAAACACAAAAAATGCAGATCGAGAGTGCACGCTGGCATTGCTTCTTGGCCGTTTCTCCACCTGAAATCTATGTGTATTGCAGTATACAGAGTAGATTGTCCTACAAAGACACTTAGATTTAGTAATCTAAAAATTAATTAGACCCCTATACTTTCTTTTATTTATTTTTTGTTTCTTTTTATTTTACTACTCGATATTTTCAGTTTGTAAAGCGTCTTTGATTGTGACCTTTTTAGAGGATGTGAATATAAACATGTACATAGTCAAAAATGTATGAGAGTTTGAGTACACACTTACCAACCGTTGCATTTCTTGCTGCACTTTGTTAGGTCTCCTAACAGGCTGGCCAACCCCAAGGGAACCACTTGCCCCAGCTAGTGTGCCCACGGGCTGGCGCACTGTGGGGGAACTACTGCTGCTAGGTTGTGGGCAGCTTTGTCTAAGGCAGCTGAGAAGATTTCTAACAGCATTTTCTACTTCAGAATTCTCTCCATGGAAGAAATTAAATGTAGCCTCTCGCATTATAGATTGCAAGTTTTCTGAAATTGACATATCATTAGCTAACATAAGCATAAAAGTAAAATAGGTAAAATAAGTTTAAAAAAAGCTTGTAGGGTTAAACAACAGTAGCTCTACGCTAGCTAAGTTAGCGCAATCACAATCGACCCATGTTAGATAGCTAGCTTACGGCCAAGCTCCACCATGGCCATCAAGCTCAAATGTCAAATGTGCGTTACGTCCGGAATTGGGATCAAATGCATTGTAATCAATGAAAGGTGCTCCACTTGCTGCGTTGTGTCAGCGCTGCGTTGCATCAGTGTTGCGTTGCGTCCGATGGCTGCGTCAAAAGTAAAAATTCTGCGAAGTTAGATTTTTGACGGCGGACGCATAATGAGATAAATTGTATATTTACAATTGTAGTTGTTGGTTATAATTGTATAGCCTATTGTTTGTTTTCTGGTGTTGTTTTATTGTTTTGCTCTGTTTGTAGTCTACTTGATATTATTATATTATTTTGGTATTTTTTTATCAGCTGTTAAATCACCACAGCGGTTAATAGAGATAATACCAGATTGAACATTCTTGTAGCCAACTACTACTACTAATTGCTATTCACGCGAGTCAGCTGTCAATCACCACAGGTGCTTGAAAGTTTGTTGCAGGAATGGACGACAAACGGCTGATCCTTGAGGTCGAAAAATATAATTTTTTATATGCGACAAATGATCGATTGTACCATGATGCCCAGGTGAAGGACCGAGCATGGGGTGAGATCAGGTCCACACTTGGATTATCAGGTAAGATATAATGCTACACACCACAATGCTAACGCCAGCTAGCTACGTATGATTTTCAATGTTGGATGAGCAGCTAACGTTAGCTAGATAGTTAGCTAGCTAGCCTATGAGCTTATGATATAAGTGCATAACAACTGTGTTGTGTCCTGCCCTTTAAGACGGAATCACGTGTTAGACTAAGGAGGAAGTTGAAGTGTATGCTGGGTAGTTGGCTGCCATACTCATTCATGCTGAGAAGTTATGTTGAGTAGTTTGCTGCTAGACTCATGCTGTAAAGAATAAACCTGCGTTTGATGGACCACGTTCTCGATCTACTATTATTACTTACAAGTCCAGTCCGGACATCACAATTGGCGACGAGTAATCGGAGTTTACTAGTTTTTTACAATGGCTGTAAACGTGCCGTTTCCCTGTTTTTTCCTGCCTGCGCCTGGTGAGCCCACCATTCCATTCAAGACATGGCGGCAAATTTTTGAGAACTATTTGCTGGTCATCAATGCTAGCGGTAATGCTTGGCCTGCTGCACGGCGTAGAGCCGTCTTACTACACTGCCTGGGCACCGAGGGACAGCGTCTCTTCTACTCGCTCCCAAACACAGGTGCAGACTACGATACTGCAATGACTGCGTTGGAGGAGTACTTTGTGCCCAAGACAAACACTGTTGCTGAACGCCATGCTTTCCGTAAGAGAGTACAGATGCAGAATGAAACGGTCCTTCAGTATGTGATTGCACTACGTCAACTTGCAGCTACGTGCGACTATGGCGATCGTGCGGATGAGGCGATCCGTGATCAGCTAGTTGAACATCTACACAACCCGCGGATCCGTGAAAGACTTTTGATGGACAATAAACTTACACTGGAAAGGGCCATGACAACTGCTACACAGATTGAGGCTGCTACGGAGCAAGCTAAGGCCTTCTGTGAGCCGCGGGCTGCATCTGTGCAGGCGGTGCAGCACACTCCACAACGAAAAGGGGGACAGTGGGGTAAGCGTACAAAGCCTGGGGAGGCTTCACAGCGGAAAACATGTTACCGCTGTGGATCAGATGGACATTTAGCTAATGCAACTAACTGCCCAGCTGCATCAGTTACATGCAGACAATGCAACAGAGTGGGTCACTTTGCCAAGGTGTGTCGCAGTACACAGACACACACCAAGGAGGTACGTGAGGTTGATCTCCCTGAATTTACAGTGTTATATACTGAACATTCTGCACGTAATAGTGATAAGATCACATGCACTGTGGAGATTATTTCAGAACACTCACAGTCCAGTAAAGTGGAATTGCTGGTTGACACTGGTTCATCTGTCTCTATACTGCCACAGAGCATCTACGCACAGTACTTTAAAAACATTCCACTTACTGAACCGACTGCCAGGCTGGTGTCTTACTCTAAAACCAGCATTCCAGTGCTGGGGTGCATGTCTGCTGATGTTTCTCTCCATGGCCGCACTGCTCCAGGTACCTTCTTCATTGTGGAGAGGGGGACCTCACTGATGGGGAGGGACCTAATGACTGTGTTAAGTGTGCATATTGCAAACAACAAAGTGGTGCCTCCTAATGACTCTGCATCTCTGCCTACTCCTGTGCTCCAGTGCACTACTGCATCTGCTCCCGCTGCTGTAGGGTGTGCAGAAAACTTTGTGCACCGCGTGAAGGTCGATTCCTCTGTCACACCGGTACGCCAAAAGCTGCGCCGGCTACCGCTGTCTGTCAGAGACGCAGTTTCTGATGAACTGAAGCGCTTACTCGCTGCTGGAGTGATCGAACCTGTCGACGCCTCTGCTTGGGTGTCCCCCATTGTCGTCATACAAAAGAAGACTGGAAAAATAAGGATGTGTGTCGACCTGCGTGAGCCCAATAAGGCGGTCATTATTGACGCCTTTCCACTGCCTCATATGGATGAGCTCCTTTCCAGCCTGAAAGGCTCCACCATCTTCTCATCCATTGACCTGGCTAACGCCTACTACCAGGTGCCTCTTGCTGAGGAGTCACGCGACCTAACGGCATTCATCACCCATGATGGACTGTATCGGTTCTGCCGTGTGCCATATGGACTGGCATCAGCGCCAGCTGCCTTTCAGAAGATGATGAGCATCATTCTCGCTGACCTGCCGGGTGTGGAGTACTACATTGATGATGTCATCATACATGGCAGTGACAGGCACACACATGACGAGGCTCTTAAAGTTACCCTGCAACGTCTGAAATCTGCTGGCTTGCAGCTTAATAACGACAAATGCCGTTTCCGTGAGCCCAGTCTACCATTCCTGGGTCACACTGTCTCTGCTGATGGTCTGCTTCCAGACACTGTACGCATACAGGCCATCGCTGAGGCTCCAGTACCACTTCCTGATGGGCCATGGCAAAAGGTTGCCATGGATATAGTCGGCCCATTCGAAACAGCTGCTCCAGACTGCAGATACGCTGTTACAATGACTGACTACTTTAGTAAATGGCCTGAGGTAGCCTTCACCCGAGACATCACTACTAACACTGTGCTTGCCTTTATGTCATCTGTGTTCAGCCGGCATGGGAACCCGCTGAACATTGTCACTGACAACGGTGTGCAGTTTACGTCTGCATCATTCACATCCTTCCTGAAAGACAGACAAATCTCACACAGCCGATCTTCTCTCTACTACCCTGCTGCTAATGGGGCCATAGAAAGGTTCAATCGGGTGCTGAAACAAACCATCCAGCTGGCCATTCAGCAACATCAGCCTTGGAAACCAGCTGTGGTAGACTTTCTCCAGGTCTACCGTGCCACTCCTCATGCCACTACTGGTTCATCTCCTTTTGAACTGCTCCACGGTCGGCCCATGCGAACCAAGCTGACTCTGTTACCTCCTGCTCCTGAGTGTACTCCGGCGACGATGAACATTCGCCACAGAGTCAGTGAACGACAGCGCAAGATGAAGGCCTACACTGATGCCAAACGTGGTGCACGTCCTCCTGCTTTTCAAAAAGGGGACAAAGTGCGGGTTAAGAATCCTCTGCATGTGATGAAAGGTCACAGAAGGTACAGTGATCCTCTCACCATAAGCAAGAAGGTGGGGGACAGCACATACATTCTGAGTGATGGAAAGACTTGGAATGCCTCTCATCTCACTGCTTTCCCAGACACTGCCGCAACCACAGACGGAGACACTGTAGAGCCTGTGGTTGATCATTCACCCAGGCCTAGACGTAATATCCAGAGGTCTGGATGGCTAAAGGACTATGTCTCTTGAATAGCCTAATAATGGGTCACTGACAGTTGTTGAATTGTATTCCTGTTGTATGGGGATTGTTGCACTTATACTGTTTGCACTACTTTGGTCTATTGTTATTGTATTAGACTGTCATTACCTAGATTAATAATATTTAAGTTTCCTTATGTGATATTGATTGGGTAATGTGATATTGTTTGTTTATACATGCTGAATCTACCATTTCATTTTTTTGCTTGCCTTGTTGTTAGTACAAGTAACTCTTTTCCAGAAAGGGGGAAATGTTGTGTCCTGCCCTTTAAGACGGAATCACGTGTTAGACTAAGGAGGAAGTTGAAGTGTATGCTGGGTAGTTGGCTGCCATACTCATTCATGCTGAGAAGTTATGTTGAGTAGTTTGCTGCTAGACTCATGCTGTAAAGAATAAACCTGCGTTTGATGGACCACGTTCTCGATCTACTATTATTACTTACAAGTCCAGTCCGGACATCACAAACTGTAAAGCCGGTAGTTTAGTTTTTAAGTTAGCCAACTGCTTGTGGGCTCTATGAATAAGATAAGATAAACTAGATAGACTGGAATAAATACAGATACTTAAAAGTAGAGATCACACTGCTATGAACGTTTATTTTGTATGTATTTACAATAAACACTAACCAGCCATATGAACACTATTCATGCTATATCATATTCATATTATGAAGAGGGGAGTCCAGACAGCAATCATTTCAGACCAGTGGTGCTAAATGCTAAATGGATGCATTTGCTTGGAGGAAAAAGGAGAATTATCTAGGTAGGCTATATGGAAAATGACATATTTTTTTCCCTAAAGGAAATTATTCATACATGTTGCGAGGATTATTATTATTCATTATTATTGTAGCACTACACCTGTTTCATACTGTTAACTGTTAGGCTGGCTGGCACTGGACCCAAGGAGGTGACTCTGAGACAGCGTATGCAAGGAGCCCGTGGGCGCGTTTATTCAAAAACTGGGGAGGGGAATGTGCGAAGTGTGTGGTGCGTTTAGTGGGATGGTTGTGGGGTGTGTATCTAAACTATGTGTGCGGAATGCAGGCTATGTGTCTCTAACGTGGGTGCGGGGAATGGTGTAGGCAGCCCTCCCTGCTCGATTGGCCCCAACAGGTCGTAGTCGCAGAGCCTGCTCTAGCCTTTGCCCACAATCGTCAGGCTCTAGCTGCAGGGCCCTGGCTTCCTGAGGGGTTAGTAGCGTTCTGGTCACTTAACCAGACAATGGGCCCTATTATGCACTTCTTAACTTGCCGTCTTAAGTCTTAATTAAGACGCACCGCCAGGTTAAGACCTACCGCCACCCTTATTATGCGCTTCATACGCGCTACTGCTATTATGCCGGTGTCGATAGGCGCCCACACATAAGACGTAATACTCCCGTGCATATATTACTCATTGTGGGAGTGTTCATATGTTAATGAAGTGCGTTAGGCGCCCCTGCTATTATGCGATCTGACTTTGCTCCTAGCGCTAAGAAGTGGTTTGAAAAGTTCTTAAGTTTAGACTTCATGCACGTTTTGAAACACGAGCGCGCCTCCGCGGTTTGCACATGCATGTGGGCACACGGCAAGACGTCAATTACGGTCACAGTATAAATGCTTTATTTCAGAAGGGAGAGGCAGAGAAGCGCGGTGACCTCCTTCTTAGGACTTCCATAATAGCATAGCGCTAATGACTCAACGCAGCCGGTTCTTAAAGGGAATGGCACCTGGCACGCTGATTGGGTTGATTGAGAAGACGCCCAAAACACACCCATGACTAATTTCTTTGCTTAGCGCCGGGTTTTAGGCGCCCACTACCGCACGCATAATAGCAAAGTGGCCTTGACCACGCCTCCACGTCTTAAGTTTAGATCTACCGCCTCGTCTTATTGCTTAAGACTTATGAAGTGCATAATAGGGCCCAATGTCTCCCACAGCGACATTTCTTTCGGCAGTATGCCACTTGCTCCTGACAACAAGGTTGGGACCAGCGAGTTGACTCCAGGATCTCCAGACGCGATTCCAAAGGCTTGGTGAAGTTTTTATTGGTGTAAATCTCCTCCAAACTGAATTCCTTCTTCTTCAGCCTGATTGCCTTAGGCAGACCCATCGGTGTGAGGTTGTAGAGCGGTTTGGGTAACGCTTTGCGAATTCTAATGGATGACACTTTCCCTCGTTCCTCATGCTTGCTGCTGTACAGCTTGATTTCAGAATCTGACAATGCTTTTTCTCGTGCCTGAGTTCACAAACTCTCTTTAGTGCGTTACCCTTACTTAGCCATCTAATGTCATTATGTACAAGTAAATCACTGCTCGGCTGACATATCTGACAAAAGTTTGCGAAACAAACGGTGCTGTAGACTCGAGGTGGCTCTGATGAAATTGATCATCGACATTATATTGTCCATGGTGCCTTTTAACTCACCACTTAGCTTGGCGCAGAGAACGGCCTGGTGTATCAGGCAGTGCAGTGGTTTCATCTGTGGCGTGAGGGCAGCAAGACGAGCGGCGAGTCCCTGCGCGCGCCCAGTCATGGAAGGGGCTCCATCTGTGGCTAGCAACTTTGTCACGGCTAAGCTTCCTGGCTAAAGCCGTGTCTTTTAGAACACAGGGATAGGTTCTAACGCACATTTTTATTGATAGCACTCCACAAGATTTACTTTGTAGCTTCGAATTTTATTTCATTTTATCTATTCCTCCAATACAAAGCGTCTTCTGTAAAGCACGATGCTATCAAACTTTCCATACAGTGTGTGTGTGTGTTGAGCCATCAGTCACTGAGGTAGAGCAGCGAGGTTACCGTGGCGATGAGGGCGACTGCAGCTGCCATGGCGACACCAGCGTAGTACTGGACGTTAGTCTGGTGTTTCAACCCCTCAATGGGCGGAGCCTCTGTGGCGGTGGGAGGAGCCTCTGTGGAGGTGGGCGGAGCCTCCGTAGAGGTGGGAGGAGCCGGTAAATTCCATGGAATATACTGGGAAGGCTCATATGTGTGAAAGGTTGTCCCTGGGTCGTGGGGGCGGGGCTCGGGGGAGAGGAGGAGGGACTCTGGGATGTGCAGGTCCAGCATTTCTCTGAGCCGCTCGCTCACGTCAGCCAGGCTCTCATCAGGGAACATGTAGTCACACACAAACAGGGGGGCGAACTCACACTGGGGGAGGCGGTGCAGGGGGGCGAACACACGCTGGTGGAGGAGGTGCTGGCCACACACACGCCCTCTGTCGTCTGTCTCGTTCATTAGCAGGTCTTCTAGAAGCATCTCGACCCTAGCCTATATATGCCGTTTAATGTCTATTTCTCATCCGATACGATTAGATGCGAGCTATATCATAAATATAATAATATAGGCTTTCATGATTCGAATGCGCGCTATGCCATATGTCCAGCGCTGAACGCGCGCCACACTGGGAACCAGGGCTGGACTGGCCATCTGGCATACCGGGCATTTGCCCGGTGGGCCGCGGTAGTTTTGGGCCGAGCCGACCGGCAAAATTAAATGTTAAAAAAAAAAAACGTTTTTTTTTTTTTACCAGCCGGCCCGGCCGAAAGCTACCATCGGACGGCCCATAAATCGAAAGCTACCATTGAACGGCCCATAAATCTGGGACAGCGGCCCATTGGCTGATTCTCTATACAGACACTGGGCTGGCCCAATCAACAGAGAGAAGGGGGTCAGGCCAGGGGTCACGCACGCACGCAGCACCAGACCTCCGTCTCAGTTTCGCGGTAGTTTTGGGCCGAGCCGGCCGGCAAAATAAATTTTGTTAGCCTGGATAGTTACTAGATAGATACTAAGAGAGATGGAGCGCAAAAGCACACTAAAACGGAAGGGAGGCTGGGAAAAACTTAGGGAGAAAAACAAAAAGAAACTCGAGGCAGATGCTGCCAAATGTGTAAACATTAGGGACATGTTTGCTGCACCCTCAAGTTTACCACAGCAGCAACAGCAACAGGTTGAAGAGGAGGCTGGCAGGGAGGAGCGGGAGCAGGGTACAGATACAGAGGATAGAGAGGATACAGAAGAAGCGGGGCCAAGTCAGCCTGTAACCGTTGACCTGGTAAGGAAAATATAGGTAGCTGTGTAGGGGTGTAACGGATCGCCCCCCACGGTTCGGCACGCATGTGTACCGCGGATCAATTGCAAAATGTAACCAAGTAATAATATTACTTAATATTAGTTAATATCCCTTTTAAATCACAATGTAGAGTTGCCATGAAAAGATAGACGCGACAGTTGCGTGCTTTGTTTTACTCTAAAGCGCAATGATAGGTTGATAATGGAAAAAAAAATCTAGAACAACAAGGCTGCGTTCGTAAATTCGCTCTGGAATCTGATCACTGAGTACACTGGTCTACTTGCACTGGTACCATTGCTTACTGTATGTAGTCGTCTTTGTAGTGGTTTGGGGGAATACTACAGTTTGTCATATGACTGTACAGCACAGTATATAAGACGAGTATATAAGGCAAGTATTTTTGTGCTGGTGGGTGTGGTCCGACCGATTGGGGTGGGCCTGTCTGGGCCAAAAATGCCAGGGCCTAATTTTTGTCCCAGTCCAGCCCTGCTGGGAACTGAACAGACTGCATCGATCAATGAACGGACTCCGCATTACGTTAACTGAAGTCTGTTAAATTGTTTGGGATTAATGTGAGTTTTCTATTTTCTCTTTTCAGTTTTACCCTTTTTTATCAATAAAACAACGTCATTTCTATAACCAGGTCTCGCTGGTTGGGAAGGCATTTAGTTTAGCTGCCTGTCAAATCATACTTAATCGGACTCGGGAGTATGACAATGAGGAGAACATAACTGTTTATTGAGAAACGATTGATAGGCAGGCTGGGATATGTATATAAAGAAATACCACAATGTCTAGATTTATAACATTTTATTGAAAAGTGCAAGAGGTTACATGTAGGCTTCTGGCGTGACACAGGCTAGCCTAATTTCCATTCATATGCCTTTTATCAGATAAAATAAAATAGAATAAAACTCTTTGAAAATAAATAGGCTTTAAATGAACTTGCAATGCGCATAGGCTAATTTCCGTTCGATGTTAATAGGCCTATAGTAGCCTATGCCTTTTCTCAGATAGGGGATAGCCTTAAATAAAATAGCCTGCTATTCAGGCTTTCAGTAGCTCAGTCCCACATACTGATGACATGCGATGCCATTTTTTGCCATGTGAAATGCAACTTTGTAGCTGAGAGTGCAGCTTATTGTTAGCCGTTTCATTAGCCTGCTCACAGTGGCCTTTCATAGCGGTTTGCTGTTGCCTCAAACTGACCGCCGATGTGGTCACTGCACCGACTGTGATCAGTGAGAGCCGACATTCTCATATTCGTTGCTCCTCTCATGAATCCGTTATTCCTCCTCGATTTTTTGCACGGTGAGCAGAACATTTTTCCTTCCCCATCTAAACTCAGCCAGGGGACATTTTCTTTCCATTCAACTCGGAACCCTCGAGACTTTTTGGCTGGAGGAGCCACTACGGCACTACTTAAACTTTGTCTTGCCATGTTTACCTCTCGCTCGCTATGGTGCACTTTGAGCTGCAACGTTTGCAGGTTAAAAGTGCTAGCCTATACAAATAAAAGTTATTATTATTATTATGGTGGCCCGCTACGCAGGGTTGCCAGATGGGCCGGGTTATCGCCGAATGGGCTACTGGGTTTAGCGGTAATAGACTGGTTAGGCTGTAAATTGTCAATCCCATCTGGCAACCCATACCGGCGTCAAATCATATAATAATAAAAGAAATATATAGCCTATATATTCGTCTTTTTTAATATAGAAGGAATCAGAATGTGACAATTAAACTTTAGCGAATTGTATTCAAATTGTGCTTAGAGGGAATTATTTTCACCGGACATTATGACCGAAGAGGTTTAAATTTGTCGGACTTCAACACATTTTACCGGACAAAGACCGGTAATTACCGGTTAACGGAAACCCAGGAGCATGATACACCAAGATCCCTTTCAGTGAGGTTTTTATCAGAAGCTAGCTACAGAGGTAACTTGTTAGCATCAAGCTAAACTCTTAGCTAGCTAGCTACATGTTGTCATGGACTCACCAAATGGTGGAAAAGCTGCGACGTTGAACAACGTCACAAAACGCCGTTACGTATCCTCACACATGTTTAAGTGGGTATTGCGTGGGTAAAGTGAAATTACGTCTTTGTTTTGAGCGCCAGTGCGCGTTTTATGCGCACGCACGCGAAACAAAAATCGTGCACGCGAAAACACTGCTGTGCCCCACCCAAAATGTTTTGCACCAGCCGCCACTGATTTTCAGTGAATAAAGTCACCCCTGGCACTCAAGAATGTTGACCATTTGGGTGACTTCATTCTCCCTCGGTACTAATGAGTTAACTGTTATTGCATTGCTTATTGCTGTGTGTGTACATATGAATGTATTTACTGTCTGCTCTCTGTTTACAACATACTGTAGTTAGGTCTAGTGGTCAAACACTTTCCATTATAGTCCATGCTCCTTGTTCCTGTTCAGGAATAAACTAATAAGCCAGGGCTTGTTGTTTTCAACATCATATTCAGGTATGATAATTCATACTTCATGCTCTGTCAATAAGAGAAGCCCACATCAAACTGCTGGAGTTTAGCAGCCAGGTTTAAGTGAGCATCTTTTGTAACCCATTGAGAAAACATGCATAATAGCTCTCTGGCTGCATTGGGAGAGCTAGAGGTCTTTTTTTTTTTTTTAGAGAGATCAGAGATACAGCTAAGATGACATACTCTAATAAGGGGCAAGGGCCAAGATATTACAAAGAACATCCTCCATCCGCCTTCGTCTGAGCTTAGTTTATTGTTTTATTATATGTGATACTGGGCAATGACACATCAATAACAAAATGCCCACAGAAAAAGGTTATGTGACTATAGAGATTTGTTTGCTTGTTTGCTGTTGTTACGAACCCCAGGTCTGATGGGTGTAGGGGGGAGCCGTAACATAAAGGGTGTAAGGAAGTTGCCACTTGTAGTGTGGGAGGGAAAAAACTATACAAAAGGCACAACACGAACAAACTAAAGTGCAATGATTTAATAAACAAATACTTTGTGATGTACAAAAACACAAGCCATAGGACAACAGGCAGACTATGAGCGGTGTCAACCCAAAGAAACAAAATAATAAAGTGTGACCCTATCAGTGTACAATTCTACATAATGACAGAGATACGACATGAAACATGTCAGAATGCAGCACTATCATGCACAGATCAGCCTTATAACATGTAATTTATATATATATATATATAGATAGATATAGATATATACAGTAGATAGATAGATAGATAGATATATAACGTTAGACAGGGAGCACAGATGTATTTTTATGGCGTTCCGAAATGAACGATATGAGGCTGGGAGGGAGAAATCACAGTATACCACTAGAAAACACTAGACTCCACCACTGATAACACATAGGGCCAGTTTCACAGACAAGGCTTAAGCCTAGTCCTGGACTAAATCACACTTTCAATGTAAAATCTCCATTGAAGATGCTTTTTAGTCTAGGATTAGTCCTAAGCCTTGTCTGTGAAACCAGCCCTCAATACATGATGATGAAAGGGGTTGATATGCTACGTCTGGTCAAAGGGCTAACGCCCCCTGTTGGTGGTAAAGGGTCAGGGACTATCAAAGATAATCATCATGTATCAAACAATCATCTAGTAATCAATCCCCCCAAAAAAATAGGTAAGGACACTTTGAATTGAAATGTTGTTTAAATATTGTTACATTTGTCTGGGAAGATGTGATCCTTCTTGATGCAGAGTATTTATTACTTTTAAAAAAAATATGTTATAGTTTGCGACCTAATTCTGATGATTGACAGTCAATTGTATAGTAATTAATAGTATAGTAATTGTTTGGATAGTTACAGACAGGTAATGTCCTGGATCTGTAGTTGCTAGTCTGACACAAGGTATACATGTGTTGATGGACAAATAGAAGTCAAAGTTTATTAATCCCATTTTTTATTGGCTTTAAAGTACTCCTGATTCAGTGCCTATATTACAATAATTCCTTCCTTAATGCAGAGTTACTATATATACACAGTACAGCAGATAGGGTTTCAAAGGGTGAAAATGTAATCAATATGCTTTTGATTTTACATTTTACATTTCCATCATAGTAGCCACATACTCATGTTAGTGAACTGATTTGTCAGTCAAATAGAAAAGATTAGATCAAAGCAAATAAAATAGATGAGTTAGATGTGTAGACTAGTGACTCATAGACCCATAGTTGACAGTGAAGGTTCGAGGTTGTCTGGGTAAACTACTGATGGGTTTGGACACATCACACCTGAACAGCCCCTGGTCGTAGCAGGTCACACTGGCTATGGTGAGAGCTCTGCCTCCATCACCAAGCTCAACTCCCTCTTTGGCAGTGACCTCCATTCAGAGAAGGGAACGAACAGACACTCAAATGTCTGAGCCTCATATTCAGCCTCAATAATGACAACACCATAAACCAGGATCAGTATAAGAAGATATGACATCATAACATGCTTATAACAATCCTTATGTGCTTTGAATGCAATAAAACTGTATGCTCTAAAGTTTTACTCACGCGTCATTCACCCCTCTTAAAAAAACAGTATAATTATGCTTTATCTCATTTACCATTGTGTTGTTTAGTCTTTCTCTTAAAAGTTAAAATGCAAAACAAAAATACACATTTAAAAAAAAAACATGAAATGTATTATGTACTATTTCCAGCTGCCCACTGGGTGGTGCAGGACGTGTCTCTGTGTGAATGCAGGAGCAGACTGAGAACAGTGGTGTGTTACTGTGGGGAACATGGCGCGTTCCGGCCTGCAGGGGGAGCCACAGTTACATTCTGTGAAGTTATTTTGTGGCTGGAGTATGCTCTTCTTACTTCTGTTCCTGGAAGATTGAAGTGAGATTGTTTAATGCAAAATCAGCAAATACAGTAAACACACACACACACACACACACGCACACACACACAGTAAACAATGCAAATCACACACATCACTTTCTTTGAGAATAACTAAATAAATACATTTTCATTTCATTTCTATTTACATGTACAGTACATTTAATTTTATAGTCAGTCACATGAAAGGTTGTGTGGTTGTGTGGATGAGCTGTTATGTGGCGAGCGTGACGCGGGGGGTAGCCAAAAAACACCCCCCCCTCCTTATAGCAGCGAGAGGCCCTTTCCCGTTTTCGTGATTTCGGCCTCCCGTAAGAGAACGAACGGGCTCGGGAGAGAGAGTCACGGGCCCGCGAGCGCGGACGTCCCGGTCGCGCGGTCGCGACGCTACGGAGGCCGAAATCACGAAAACGGGAGAGAGAGCAGCGGGCCCGCGAGCGTCGACGTTTCGTGCGGTCTCACCGACGGTACGGCGGGGTCACCCTAAATCCCGTCCACGCGGAGCGCAAACACGAGCGATCCTTCCGGTAAACACGATAAGAGAGACGAGGAGGTCTCGGCCGAGACTCACGTCCGCGATCGTACCGCCGCCGCCGCGACCGCCGCCGCCGCCGTCGCAGAGAGACGTTTATCGAGAGAGGAAAACCGCACGAGAAACGACAGAGTCGGCGGTAAACGTAACGTCGGGTTTTAACGGCGCGAGTCCCTCGGACATCGTCCGCGGCCGGCGAACGACACGACGCGATCGTGTACGTGGCCGCCGGCTGTTTATAGAGGAGCTGCTCTGTGCCGGAGGGATGTAGATGAGGGGACTGGGTTGTGATAGCTTCACGAGAGGGACACGTAGTACGAGGCTCCGCAGAACATGCGCAGACTAGTCTAGCGCTTCCTCCGCAGTCCCCACACCGTGACACTGATCAAACCCACTGTGATGTGGGTCGGTGGGGAAGGTTTTGCATCTAACGTTTGGTTATCGATTTTGGGTTTACTGTGAACCACCTCCGAACGGTAAAGGTAGCCGAGAGGAGATAAGTCGATCAAACACTGCGCTTCGAACCGGCAAAGGGCAGAGACGCACGTCTCTCTCAAACAAGCTCTCAAGGACTGTCGGTAAAGAAAAATGCCTGTAAATATGGACGATAACAAGGTCCGTGACCTTGAACTCTCCCCGGTCTATCTACACAGAACAACTGTGCAATCATCAGTCCTCACAATGATCCGGCGCCCGCCGTGAGTTTGAGATGGCGAAAAAGGGCGTGGCACCCGCCCTTTTTCGCCATCTCAAACTCACGGCTTCGTGAGTTTGAGATGGCACAAGGTCCGTGACCTTGAACTCTCCCCGGTCTATCTACACAGAACAACTGTGCAATCATCAGCCCTCACAATGATCCGGCGCCCGCCGTGAGTTTGAGATGGCGAAAAAGGGCGTGGCACCCGCCCTTTTTCGCCATCTCAAACTCACGGCTTCGTGAGTTTGACATGGCACAAGGTCCGTGACCTTGAACTCTCCCCGGTCTATCTACACAGAACAACTGTGCAATCATCAGTCCTCACAATGATCCGGCGCCCGCCGTGAGTTTGAGATGGCGAAAAAGGGCGTGGCACCCGCCCTTTTTCGCCATCTCAAACTCACGGCTTCGTGAGTTTGAGATGGCACAAGGTCCGTGACCTTGAACTCTCCCCGGTCTATCTACACAGAACAACTGTGCAATCATCAGTCCTCACAATGATCCGGCGCCCGCCGTGAGTTTGAGATGGCACAAGGTCCGTGACCTTGAACTCTCCCCGGTCTATCTACACAGAACAACTGTGCAATCATCAGTCCTCACAATGATCCGGCGCCCGCCGTGAGTTTGAGATGGCGAAAAAGGGCGTGGCACCCGCCCTTTTTCGCCATCTCAAACTCACGGCTTCGTGAGTTTGAGATGGCACAAGGTCCGTGACCTTGAACTCTCCCCGGTCTATCTACACAGAACAACTGTGCAATCATCAGTCCTCACAATGATCCGGCGCCCGCCGTGAGTTTGAGATGGCACAAGGTCCGTGACCTTGAACTCTCCCCGGTCTATCTACACAGAACAACTGTGCAATCATCAGTCCTCACAATGATCCGGCGCCCGCCGTGAGTTTGAGATGGCGAAAAAGGGCGTGGCACCCGCCCTTTTTCGCCATCTCAAACTCACGGCTTCGTGAGTTTGAGATGGCACAAGGTCCGTGACCTTGAACTCTCCCCGGTCTATCTACACAGAACAACTGTGCAATCATCAGTCCTCACAATGATCCGGCGCCCGCCGTGAGTTTGAGATGGCACAAGGTCCGTGACCTTGAACTCTCCCCGGTCTATCTACACAGAACAACTGTGCAATCATCAGTCCTCACAATGATCCGGCGCCCGCCGTGAGTTTGAGATGGCGAAAAAGGGCGTGGCACCCGCCCTTTTTCGCCATCTCAAACTCACGGCTTCGTGAGTTTGAGATGGCACAAGGTCCGTGACCTTGAACTCTCCCCGGTCTATCTACACAGAACAACTGTGCAATCATCAGTCCTCACAATGATCCGGCGCCCGCCGTGAGTTTGAGATGGCACAAGGTCCGTGACCTTGAACTCTCCCCGGTCTATCTACACAGAACAACTGTGCAATCATCAGTCCTCACAATGATCCGGCGCCCGCCGTGAGTTTGAGATGGCGAAAAAGGGCGTGGCACCCGCCCTTTTTCGCCATCTCAAACTCACGGCTTCGTGAGTTTGAGATGGCGAAAAAGGGCGTGGCACCCGCTCTTTTCCGCCATCTCAAACTCACGGCTTCGTGAGTTTGAGATGGCGAAAAAGGGCGTGGCACCCGCTCTTTTCCGCCATCTCAAACTCACGGCTTCGTGAGTTTGAGATGGCGAAAAAGGGCGTGGCACCCGCTCTTTTCCGCCATCTCAAACTCACGGCTTCGTGAGTTTGAGATGGCGGAAAAGGGCGTGGCACCCGCTCTTTTCCGCCATCTCAGACTCAACAGGATATGATAACCTAAACAAACACAGGTTTAATTTTAGTGGTTCTTACTAAAGTATGTGTCACTGACGACAGGGTGGGGGTGTGTTATTCTCATTTTTAGACACTTGTGTTTGTAGTTTATTTGTACTTAAACACACACACATGCATGGATTGTATATGATATGGGCCTGTCTGTGGGGGAGTGTTGTGGAATGGCTCTTGCGTCTGTGACCTGCCCCCTGACTTAAGGCCAGGTGACATCATATTGGGCTCTCCCCTTTTCACCCCTTGACCATTTCTAGTGAAGGTGATAGGCTATGGTCTGGGGTAGATATTTGCATATGACATGAAAAGGAGAGCACAAGGGCAGATCGGGGTCTTCTCTCTCACCTCTTGACCAAGCAGCTCCCCCCTCTCTCTCTCTCTCTCTCTCTCTCTCTCTCTCTCTCTCTCTCTCTCTCTCTCTCTCTCTCTCTCTCTCTCTCAGGCCGCTCCTCTCAGGCCCTCTCTCTCTCTCTCTCTGTGCCTGACCTCTTGACCAAGCAGCTCCCCCTCTCTCTCTCTCTCTCTCTCTCTCTCTCTCTCTCTCTCTCTCTCTCTCTCTCTCTCTCTCTCTGTCCCCCTCCCCCTCTCTCTCTCTCTCCCTCTCTCTCTGCCAGACCAGCGTCCAGCTTTGATGTCTGTATACTTTTGTATTTTGAATAAATGGTCTTAACCTGCTCAATAACTATTAATTTCAAAATGTTTTTAAGTAACTCACTCCATCTTACATTTAATTTCATTCTGCAGCCAACATGCATTTTCAAATGGTCTAACTGTCCCAGTGGAGGTATGGAGGAGTTGAGGGGCATACGGTGCAAACTGGCAAAGAAAATCTCTCAGGTGAGTAACTGAAACATCTGGAACATCTTTCATCTATTCCATATCTTGTCCTCAATTATTATCATTAATTGGACATGTTTTATCTGTTTTCCACATGCATTTGACAGGTTTTCAGACAACAAAGGCATATAATTTAATAGGCTTCTGATTTTTCACAGGTTCCAAAATGTGAAAAAAAGGGAAAGCCGCACAAGAAGCATACAAAATACAAAAACATCTGTTTGATCCTAGGATAAACCCTGTTCTGTTCCTTTCTTCTCCTTACATTTTTAAAATAAAAAATACAATGTGTGTCATCGTTTTTGTGTAATTATATATTAGGGTTGTATGTATCATCAGAGTCAGTCACTGGTAGTGTCTTTAAGCCTAAGCTGGGCAGGAAAGACATTCATGGTGAGGTCTATAGCACCGTTATTACAAATCTGATGGCTACTCGTTCTAGCACTTGTATAGTAATGACATAATTCAGTACGATTGAACTTTTAACAGAATATGTATTATATGCTTTCTTTTTTTATATATATGATTAAAAATGCATACCAATCTTTCTCTTTTGCAAACTGTAGTTTCTGTAAACTTGCTTTGTGGCCTTGTTCTGCTAAGTACTTCAAGAGAGTCACTGTGTTACATGTTTCTTTATCAGGGGATTATTGTATTGTAAGATTGCTCCCTCCATCTAATTTGAGTCCTACCAAATTATCTCTAACGGCTGCTGCAAATAGGGGGAGGGGGGGGGGGGTGGGGGGGCTGTGTCTACATGTACAATTGGCCAGTATATTCAAAGACAAACCGATATTGGGAATCCTTGTGCACAGGAATACTAAATAATGCATTAGCTAGGTTGACCGCTGAGAAGAATTTACTGTTACCAGGTACCTTTGTCATAATTGTATATGGGTACTACGTGCATGAACTGCTTCATTGACCTTGTTATGATCCTGCACGAAGCTCAACACTTTTGTTTGGCATTCCTGTTTGGCTCTCTCCTGTTTGGAAGATAGAGGTGCAGCATGGACTGTTTGGGCGTGGAACAATAATCCCTTTCTCTAATAATGCTTCAAAAACTGGAATAATTCTCTCTATAGCTTACTGAAAGGGCAAACATCAATTATTGCATCAGTAAAGTCTGTGTGCTGACAGGAAGTCAACTTAAGTGTGCTTGATAGGCTTCTGATTTTTCACAGGTTCCAAAATGTGAAAAAAAAGGGAAAGCCGCACAAGAAGCAAAGAATAGGTTTTTGTAAATGTTTTGACTGTTGGTCCAACTTTTTATCTGCAAACCTCACCACAGGATGAGATACAAAAACATCTGTTTGATCCTAGGATAAACCCTGTTCTGTTCCTTTCTTCTCCTTACATTTTTAAAATAAAAAATACAATGTGTGTCATCGTTTTTGTGTAATTATATATTAGGGTTGTATGTATCATCACACTTCTTATAATAGACATTGTAATGTATGTAGAAAATCATCAAAATTAGTCTCTTGCTGTAACAACAATGTTGAAGATTATTTTTTGTTATTAGTGTGTGTGTGTGTGTGTGTGTGTGTGTGTGTGTGTGTGTGTGTGTGTGTGTGTGTGTGTGTGTGCGTGCTAAGCAGGCTGGTTGATCACAGTGTTGAATCCAAGTCTCGGAATTGAGCTATGGTAGCTCTTACAGCTTACACACACACACACACACACACACACACACACACACACACACACACACACACACACACACCGCTCCACGGAGGCTCCACAGAGACACACTCAGTTATACACTAACACATCCATCACAGTTAGTGTCTGAATTAGCTTTAAAGTCTGTATATTTAAATGCAATAAGTCTGTATATTTAAATGCAATAAGTCTGTATATTTAAATGCATCCCAAACAGGATGTTCAGATTGTTATGTAGATATATAAAGTGTGAGAAAAAATAAATCCACCTTCAATGAGCATCGACAGTTTTTGGAGCAGAAATATGTATGGTTACTAATCGGGTTTAAAGGCTTAAGCAAAGACAAAAGACTGTGGCTACACTCCAGCAGTCGTCTCTAAACATCATTTGTCTAAACAGCAGACAAAGATCTATCAAGCCTGCTCTTGAATATCCCTAATCTAAATGACCGCATGGTATCTAACAGTCTCAGACATTGCAAGGAAATCCTGTCTGGGGAGGCACTGGCTAATATCAGAGCCAGATTTACGCAACAGCAATTTAACCATAGCCTTTATATTTCCTTTACGTTAACCAGTCAAGACCACTTAGATCAAGACATTTTCAGAAGCTGATCTTTAATGCAACGATCCATAAACTCCTCGCATGGAGCAGAAACAGAGTCTGTTTAGTTCAGACTAGAGATGTGTTGCCGCTAACAAGGAAACAGCGTTGAGGGAAATCCACCTGATTACTTCTGGTAAAGGTGAGACTAGGAGTCAAAGGTCTGGATTCACTATAGACATGTATTACACTTGCCAGTGGTGAGACACTCTCAACAACGTTCAGTGAAATCTCTGAGGCACAGCTCCGAACCGTCCTCCGTAAAGCACATAATCAAGGGCAGAGATAGGGATGTTGACAGTGGGAACCGTATAAACAACAGGTGCCAAGTACTGCAAGTACTTCCAAGCAGTACAGTGCCCAGCAACAGAATCCATGGTACATTTCAATAAAGCAGGCATATTACATTGGCAATACAGCAGTATCGTAAGTATCATGAGGCCTATTACATTGGCAATACAGCAGTATCATAAGTATTATAATGTTGACAATATTTCTATCAATCATATTTCTAGCACAGTCCCCCCCCCTTTGAACATTTTACCCCTTAATGTTAACAACTTCACCAGCCAAACCTTATTATGTTTGTAATGTAACGGTCCAAATTGATATCATGTCAGCGCTCATGCACCGGTGGCTTTCGGCTGTCTCATTATCTAGTTGTTGTAGTGGCTCTGCCATGCTAATCGACTGCCTTGTCAATTTACCAGTACCATACCAAGGGAAACCAGCTCAGTGGCCTTGCGGTTAAAGTGTCCGCTGAGGGGAGCTTAGGTGGCGTAGCGGGTTAAGCGTTGACCATGTAACCGCAGGGTCCCCGGTTCAATTCCGTCCGGGGACATATCCTGCATGTCATCCCTCCTCTCTCTCTCACCCATCCTTCCTGTCTAATTCTCTACTGTATCTGTCAATAAAAATGAAAAATATGAGTGGGACTGCTCCACTCAGAAAAAATAACTATAAAAATAAATAAAGTGTCCGCTGAGATTGGGAGGTTGTGAGTTCGACTCCCGGCCGAGTCATACCAAAGACTATAACAAATGGTACCCGATGCCTCCCTGCTTGGCACTCAGCATTAAGGGTTGGATTGGGGGTAAGACCCTGCGACATACCAGTGTCATGTCCAGGGGGGTGTACTTGTACATCAAGCCTGCTCATGCTATGGAAACAGGAGAAGGACCATTAGGCTGGAGAACCATTGGTTGTCAAGGCTACTTATACCAAGGGAAAACGATTGCAAAGAAATGTTCAGTCTCTGAGATCAACCTGGATTGGAGAAAGGAGATCTCAGCAACATGTGAGTGTGAGGCACAACACCGGTACAGCCAACACAATACATGTAGATGTGTCATTAGACAGCCAACACAACGCAGCTAAGACAGAAGCAACATGCGGGAGAAAAAACACCAAATGCTCTTTCTTTATTTTATTTTTATTCAACCTTTATTTAACCGGAATTTAGGTAAAATAAAGTCTGTATTCCCTCTTCAGGCACAACTATGCAACCAGAAGAGGGAATTACAGACTTTATTTTACCTAAATTCCGAACAGCAATGGGTACTAATACATTTTTATTTACAGCAGCTTCAGAATGGAACAAGTTTCCAGTGGCCCTAAAAAGCTTAGAGGGAGAGGTAAGCTTTAGACGTGCAACAAAGCACTGGCTAGCCAGTGAAATGACAGAGTAGAAACACGTCATAGGTAGGGAGTGCAGGGAATTTGTGTAACTATCTATGTTTGTTTTTTTATGGTTTTTATCATGTTCTGTACATTTGTTTTATGGTAACTGTCTGTCCTGTCCTCAATCAGGGACCATGATGGAAATAAGCGCTTGCGCTTTATCATGTGTTTTTATCCCTTGGAAACTGTCTTTTTAATTCCACAATAAATCAAATCAAATCAAACCAGGTAGGTCAATTGAGAACCGTTTCTCATTTGCAATGATGACCTGGCCAAGAGGCAAAACAGAGGCAAGTCATTACAACACAGTATACACAATATAAAACATGTGTACAAAAACAACAAAGGTACATTTTAAAACATCCTAACAAATACAACATTACAATATACTTTCACTGTACTGTGGCATATATCAAGAATCAAACATCGTCACTGATTATATATTCTGTCACTGGTAGTGTCTTTAAGCCTAAGCTGGATAAACCCTGTTCCTTTCTTCTCCTTTCTTCTCCTTACATTTTTAAAATAAAAAATACAATGTGTGTCATCGTTTTTGTGTAATTATATATTAGGGTTGTATGTATCATCACACTTCTTATAATAGACATTGTAATGTATGTAGAAAATCATCAAAATTAGTCTCTTGCTGTAACAACAATGTTGAAGATTATTTTTTGTTATTAGTGTGTGTGTGTGTGTGTGTGTGTGTGTGTGTGTGTGTGTGTGTGTGTGTGTGTGTGTGTGTGAGTGTGTGTGTGAGACAGACAGACATACAGACAGACACCTAAGAATATTTGTTACCATGCCGATTGTACGTTATTGTTTCTAATTATGTTATTGGAGTATTACAAACAACACAATGGTATAAAAGGAGGTATAAAAACAACACAATGTAAAGTGTGACCGTTTTGTTATTTGTAAATATGCTGGTACGGGAACATCATTGTGTGCTTGGTTTGGTTTTTCTCATTCTCTAGATTCACAGCGAGAAGCTGTTTGCAGAACAAAAATTCCAGAGCATCACCCCTGTCTCTCTGACTCTGATGCACACATCTGAGGCCGGGCCGAGCCAAGTGCTTGCATCCATAGCTCCGTCTATGAATTTGAGAGTGGTCACATTTCTCCAGCCTCATCCCTGAGCTGTTTACCAAAAAAGTGGCAGGGAGACTGTTTTGTTATCCGCTTGTTAAGTCTGACGTCAAAAGTGTCGTTTAGGATGATTGTTCACGTATAAATCCCCTAAATCCCGGTGCGCGGTCGCGACGCTATCATGCGCCCTTTAGGGATTTAGGGTGACCCCGCCGTACCGTCGGTGAGACCGCACGAAACGTCGACGCTCGCGGGCCCGCTGCTCTCTCTCCCGTTTTCGTGATTTCGGCCTCCGTAGCGTCGCGACCGCGCGACCGGGACGTCCGCGCTCGCGGGCCCGTGACTCTCTCTCCCGAGCCCGTTCGTTCTCTTACGGGAGGCCGAAATCACGAAAACGGGAAAGGGCCTCTCGCTGCTATAAGGAGGGGGGGAGGGGGGGGGGGGGGTTGGGGTTGGTTACCCCCCGCGTCACGCTCGCCACATAACAGCTCATCCTTATATCATATAAATCCCCTAAATCCCGGTGCGCGGTCGCGACGCTATCATGCACCCTGTATAAATCCCCTAAATCCCTGTGCGCGGTCGCGACGCTATCATGCACCCGGCCTAGATACTAAGATACACCCGGGCCTAGATACTAACTCTTGGCAGCCCACTTACAGACATACATTTACTAAAAGAGGATTCAGGTACTCAGACTCATGTGGTCTAAAGTAAAAAACAAAACAACAACAGTCAAATCAATACAGGTGAGGAGGACACAGGGGGGTATTCTATCAACGTCGCTAAAGGAAAATCTAGGCTTATTTAAATCTCGCGAGACTCTTAAAAATATCCAGGCATATCTTGATACATCTCACGAGACTGATCAAAATAAGCCTAGATTTTCCTTTAGCGACGTTGATGGAATACCCCCCAGGTGTGGTCACATTAAGCCCAGAATGCCTGCGTACCTTCATGTGTACCAGACATGTGGGCACGGCCATGCGACTGGCAGAGTCTGATGCAGTCTTCATGTCCACCCTCCAGTCCATCTCTACTAGCTGGGGGAGTGAAACTGCACAAAACAGGGTCGACCAAGAGTCAGACACACCACAGATTATTAGTTGTTGTTATAAGACACACACACAAACTGTAGAGTAAAGCCATTGTGGAAAGACGACACACATTTGTTGACATAGGAGAAGAGATTAAATATGGAAGACCTTACTTTGATTAGAGAGAGCATCGTTTCTCCACGTGGGACTGTGAAAGAGAACAAAGCTATATTTATATTTATATTTCAAACACTGGAAATTAGAAGAAACTCCAGCAAACTGGCATCCTCTCAAAACTCCAGAATGAACTAATGTACCACAATAAAAACATGTTTCTGGCAATAGACCTTCGCCAGTGTTCAGTTTTTGTGATCCATGAAATCGTTGTATAGCTTAGCAAGAATGCCAGTGTGCTGTTATTATTCAAATATGTATGTTTTTCCTGGAGAAATAATATAGTTCGTTATATTATGAGTTAATTCCAAGCATGTGATGTTTACACACCTGTGTTCCAGCAGGATCTTGGTGATGAGGTTTTTAAGGTTGGGATGGAAGGACTCAGGGAACAGCGCCAGGATCTGCTCTGGGGCGGTCATGTTGTGAAACAGGACATGGCGGGAAAGCGTGTGCAGGGCTGTCAGGAGCTGGGAGAGGAGAGGAGGTTAGATTTCACTCAGTGAAAGAAACAGCCGGTGTAATTAGCCTAACATTTCCTACTACTGTACCTATCTACATCCTCCTACCTATCCACTACACCTACATCCTCCATCCTACTACCTATCCTCTACACCTCCATCCTACTACCTATCCTCTACACCTCCATCCTACTACCTATCCTCTACACCTCCATCCTACTACCTATCCTCTACACCTCCATCCTACTACCTATCCACTACACCTCCATCCTACTACCTATCCTCTACACCTCCATCCTACTACCTATCCTCTACACCTCCATCCTACTACCTATCCTCTACACCTCCATCCTACTACCTATCCTCTACACCTCCATCCTACTACCTATCCTCTTCACCTCCATCCTACTACCTATCCTCTACACCTCCATCCTACTACCTATCCACTACACCTCCATCCTACTACCTATCCTCTACACCTCCATCCTACTACCTATCCTCTACACCTCCATCCTACTACCTATCCTCTACACCTCCATCCTACTACCTATCCTCTACACCTCCATCCTACTACCTATCCTCTACACCTCCATCCTACTACCTATCCTCTACACCTCCATCCTACTACCTATCCTCTACACCTCCATCCTACTACCTATCCTCTACACCTCCATCCTACTACCTATCCTCTACACCTCCATCCTACTACCTATCCTCTACACCTCCATCCTACTACCTATCCTCTACACCTCCATCCTACTACCTATCCTCTACACCTCCATCCTACTACCTATCCTCTACACCTCCATCCTACTACCTATCCTCTACACCTCCATCCTACTACCTATCCTCTACACCTCCATCCTACTACCTATCCACTACACCTCCATCCTACTACCTATCCTCTACACCTCCATCCTACTACCTATCCTCTACACCTCCATCCTACTACCTATCCTCTACACCTCCATCCTACTACCTATCCTCTACACCTCCATCCTACTACCAATCCACTACACCTCATCCTACTACCTATCCTCTACACCTCCATCCTACTACCTATCCACTACACCTCCATCCTACTACCTATCCTCCTACACCTCCATCCTAACTACCTATCCACTACACTCCAACCTACTACCTATCCACTACACCTCCATCCTACAACCTATCCTCTACACCTCCATTCCTACTACCTATCCTCTACACCTCCATCCTACTACCTATCCTCTACCACCTCCATCCTACTACCTATCCTCTACACCTCCAACCTACTACCTATCCCTACACCTCCATCCTACTACCTATCCACTACACCTCCATCCTACTACCTATCCTCTACACCTCCATCTACTACCTATCCTCTACACCTCCATCCTACTACCTATCCTCTACACCTCCATCCTAATACCTATCCTCTACACCTCCATCACAACCTATCCACTACATCTCCATCCTACTACCTATCCACTACACCTCCATCCAACTACCTATCCACTACACCTCCATCCTACTACCTATCCACTACACCTCCATCCTACTACCTATCCTCTACACCTCCATCCTACTACCTATCCACTACACCTCCAATCCTACTAACTATCCACTACACCTCCATCCTACTACCTATCCTCTACACCTCCATCCTACTACCTATCCTCTACACCTCCATCCTACTACCTATCCTCTAAACCTCCCATCCTACTACCTATCCTCTACACCTCCATCCTACTACCTATCCTCTACACCTCCATCCTACTACCTATCCACTACACCTCCATCCTACTACCTATCCTCTACACCTCCATCCTACTACCTATCCTCTACACCTCCATCCTACTACCTATCCTCTACACCTCCATCCTACTACCTATCCTCTACACCTCCATCCTACTACCTATCCTCTACACCTCCATCCTACTACCTATCCTCTACACCTCCATCCTACTACCTATCCACTACCTACATCCTACTACCTATCCTCTACACTCCATCCTACTACCTATCCTCTACACCTCCATCCTACTACCTATCCTCTACACCTCCATCCTACTACCTATCCTCTACACCTCCATCCTACTACCTATCCACTACACCTCCATCCTACTACCTATCACTACACCTCCATCCTACTACCTATCCTCTACACTCCATCCTCCTACTATCCACTACACCTCCATCCTACTACCTATCCACTACACCTCCATCCTACTACCTATCCTCTACACCTCCATCCTACTACCTATCCTCTACACCTCACATCCTACTACCTATCCACTACACCTCCATCCTACTACCTATCCTCTACACCTCCATCCTACTACCTATCCTCTACACCTCCATCCTACTACCTATCCACTACACCTCCATCCTACTACCTATCCACTACACCTCCATCCTACTACCTATCCACTACACCTCCATCCTACTACCTATCCTCTACACCTCCATCCTACTACCTATCTCTACACCTCCATCCTACTACCTATCCACTACACCTCCATCCTACTACTATCCTCTACACCTCCATCCTACTACCTATCCTCTACACCTCCATCCTACTACCTATCCACTACACCTCCATCCTACTACCTATCCACTACACCTCCATCCTACTACCTATCCTCTACACCTCCATCCTACTACCTATCCACTACACCTCCATCCTACTACCTATCCACTACACCTCCATCCTCCTACCTATCCTCCTACACCTCCATCCTACTACCTATCCTCTACACCTCCATCCGACTACCTATCCTCTACACCTCCATCTACTACCTATCCTCTACACCTCCATCCTACTACCTATCCTCTACACCTCCATCCTCCTACCTATCCTCTACACCTCCATCCTACTACCTATCCTCTACACCTCCATCCTACTACCTATCCTCTACACCTCCATCCTACTACCTATCCTCTACACCTCCATCCTACTACCTATCCACTACACCTCCATCCTACTACCTATCCTCTACACCTCCATCCTACTACCTATCCTCTACACCTACATCCTCCATCCTCCTACCTATCCTCTACACCTCCATCCTACTACCTATCCTCTACACCTCCATCCTACTACCTATCCTCTACACCTCCATCCTACTACCTATCCTCTACACCTCCATCCTACTACCTATCCACTACACCTCCATCCTACTACCTATCCTCTACACCTCCATCCTACTACCTATCCTCTACACCTCCATCCTACTACCTATCCTCTACACCTCCATCCTACTACCTATCCTCTACACCTCCATCCTACTACCTATCCTCTACACCTCCATCCTACTACCTATCCTCTACACCTCCATCCTACTACCTATCCTCTACACCTCCATCCTACTACCTATCCTCTACACCTCCATCCTACTACCTATCCACCACACCTCCATCCTACTACCTATCCACTACACCTCCATCCTACTACCTATCCTCTACACCTCCATCCTACTACCTATCCTCTACACCTCCATCCTACTACCTATCCTCTACACCTCCATCCTACTACCTATCCTCTATGCCTCCATCCTACTACCTATCCACTACACCTCCATCCTACTACCTATCCACTACACCTCCATCCTACTACCTATCCACCACACCTCCATCCTACTACCTATCCACTACACCTCCATCCTACTACCTATCCACTACACCTCCATCCTTCTACCTATCCTCTACACCTCCATCCTACTACCTATCCACCACACCTCCATCCTACTACCTATCCACTACACCTCCATCCTACTACCTATCCTCTACACCTCCATCCTACTACCTATCCACTACACCTCCATCCTACTACCTATCCTCTACACCTCCATCCTCCTACCTATCCACTACCTACATCCTACTACCTATCCTCTACACCTCCATCCTACTACCTATCCTCTACACCTCCATCCTACTACCTATCCTCTACACCTCCATCCTACTACCTACCCAGCTAGCCAGTTATACAGCTATCTCAATGTTCCAGAATTGTTCAGACTTCAAAACTACTTGAATGCAATCTGGTAGTATTTACCACATCATGAACTGGGAAATGCAGTTTGAATAAAAGAGGGGCGTGATCAACTTTGGCTTTCTCTCTTCACCCTCAGGGTAAACCTGTTCACCCCTTTCTCTTTTTCATTCTCTGTCTTCTAGTGATGTCGTGGCAGGGTTTCACTGGGGTTCGAGTGTTGGCACTGCCCGGTGATGTGTCTTATGCTGTGAACCATGGAGTCTACCTTGCTGATGCGAAGGTAAATCATCCATGCCCTTTGAATGTATCTATCACTATTGCTGTATGAAGATGGTTACCCACAGAAAGTGATAATGGAGGTGTCTCCCTCTGCGTATAGGGTGGCGTGCATGACATCATCTACAAGGGCTCAGAGGGGAGGATACGTGAAGCCATACAGCCTGATGGCAAGGTGCCACTGGTAAGACAATGCATCTTTGAAATGTAAGGTATCTGACGACCAAACCACCCTCAAGACCGCCAGGACCGAGCTCTGGACCTGGGGTGATAGGGACCTGGGGTGATAGGGACCTGGGGTGATAGGACCTGGGGTGATAGGGACCTGGGGTGATAGGGACCTGGGGTGATAGGGACCTGGGGTGATAGGGACCTGGGGTGATAGGGACCTGGGGTGATGGGGACCTGGGGTGATAGGGACCTGGGGTGATAGGGACCTGGGGTGATAGGGACCTGGGGTGATGGGGACCTGGGGTGATGGGGACCTGGGGTGATAGGGACCTGGGGTGATGGGGACCTGGGGTGATAGGGACCTGGGGTGATAGGACCTGGGGTGATAGGGACCTGGGGTGATAGGGACCTGGGGTGATAGGGACCTGGGGTGATAGGGACCTGGGGTGATAGGACCTGGGGTGATAGGGACCTGGGGTGATAGGGACCTGGGGTGATAGGGACCTGGGGTGATAGGAACCTGGGGTGATAGGGACCTGGGGTGATAGAACCTGGGGTGATAGGGACCTGGGGTGATAGGGACCTGGGGTGATAGGGACCTGGGGTGATAGGGACCTGGGGTGATAGGGCCCTGGGGTGATAGGGACCTGGGGTGATAGGGACCTGGGGTGATAGGGCCCTGGGGTGATAGGACCTGGGGTGATAGGGACCTGGGGTGATAGGGACCTGGGGTGATAGGGACCTGGGGTGATAGGGCCTTTTCAGCTGCAGCCCCGTCCCTCTGGAACGCCCTCCCCAACCACATCAGACAGGCCAACACCCTCCCAACATTTAAACAGGCCCTCAAAACCCACCTCTTCAAGCTCGCCTTCACCAGTTAACCCTCTCCCCCTCCCCTTCCCACGTGTCCCCAGCACTACCTCAATTAGGCCCCTATACTTTCTTCTATTTACCTTTTAGTTTCTTTTTATTATTACTACTCGATCTTTTCAGTTTGTAAAGCGTCTTTGAGAGTCTAGAAAAGCGCTATATAAGTCTAATGTATTATTATTATTATTATTATTATTATCTAAGGTAATCTACCTTTTATAGGATCAGTAGTGTAGCTTGACATCACATGTTAATGAATCAAATTCCTCCATGTTAACATCGTCACATTTTCGGGAGAAAAGTTTTGTTTGTTTGAGCCTCTGTATTCAATCCGTCATGAGAAATAAGTAAACAGAGTCATCTACTACATGCATACTGTAATTAGTCACTTCTGCTCCACTACTCTTTTGCCAAAATATCGAATGTCTCCAGTTATAATAATAATAATAATAATAATAATAATAATAATAATAATAATAATAATAATAATAATAATAATAATACATTGGACTTATATAGCGTTTTTCTAGACACTCAAAGACGCTTTACAAACTGAAAAGATCGGGTAGTAATAATAAAAATAAACAAAAGATAAATAAAAGAAAGTATAGGGGTCTAATTAATGTTTAGATTACTAATCTAAATCTAAGTGTCTTTGTAGGACAATCTACTCTGTATACAGCAATTACACCTAGATTTCGGGCGGAGAAGCGGCGAACAAGCAACGCCAGCGTCCTCTCTCTACCGGCAAGTTATGTTTCCTTCCTGCGGTCATGTGACCGACGTCACGTTCTCTCATGTGATGTGTGCAGGTCTCTGGACCCGTGTTCTTCTGCCGGGCCGGGGGGCATCTGCGCGTGCGGAACTTATATACACGCTCGCGAGACTTTTGACACAAACGTGACGCCATAAGAAAGACACATTAATAATGATAATAACAACAATACACACATTCACACAAACAATACACACTCAACATATGCTTATACACACACACACACACACACACACGCACGCACGCACACACACACACACACACACACACACACACACACACACACATACACACACACGCACACACACACACACACACACACACACACACACACACACACACACACACACACACACACACACAATACACACTCAACATATGCTTATACACACACACGCACGCACGCACGCACGCACACACACACACACACACACACACACACACACACACACACACACACACACACACACACACACACACACACGCACATACTATAAACCATAATATTATACCTCACCGCTGGCCATAAGATAGACGTCAGCTATTCTCGCGAGACCAGGGAACGGGATTTGAAACGGCGGGACGTGAAACTAAAATGGTGGATCCATAAACGCACACAGTGCTGAGACTGAAGACAACACGAGTCATTTATTAAGTTTATAACTGTGCTAGAGGGCAAACATTACAACATGTTCACTTATTACACAAAGACTGGGAAAGCGACACTAGCTTGAACAACAACGGAGGCGCCGACCTGACGGTAGGAGTTGGAGTGATTGATGAATGAAGCAGAGAGCTGCAAGATACAATGGTCAGTACAGAGTAGGGCTGCACGATTTGGGGAACAAATCTAATTGCGATTATTCTGACAGATATTGCGATTTAATTTGCGATTACATTATTTTTAAAGAGGTTTTTGTAAAGTGCGGCCATATCTCCGGCTAGGACGTATCAACGTGCAGTTTGTTTGTACGTCTTCAGGGGACTTTGGAGCACACATTGGCTCCCGTCTCTAGCAGCCCCACAGCCCGAGTTACGAGTGAAAGAACTAAACTTACATGAAACTTACGTTGGGTTGCTTTAAAGTCAAGCTTCAGTTTAAGATTCACTGTGTAATATATGTGATGGAGCATTACTAACCTGACTCAGATGGTTTGTTTCACACAACCATCTAGGAAAGCTTCATTGGAAGCTGTTTGGAAAAGGCTAGGTACTTTAAAAAATACAGGTGATTGGATGAATCTGTCTATCACCTTCTATCATGGACTAATTTCAGAGAGCATTACCACATGATACCATCAACCTGTTAACTGCTCTAATTCTAATGCAAGGATGAGAACTTAAAAGATATGAATTGGAACAACACATTTATTTTATGGGTTTTTTAAACAGCTGTGATTTTGTTTCTCTCAACAAGTGTCTACATGTTTTAACAATTCCAATATTAAAATAAAATAGGACCTTTCTACAAACAAGGTTATTCAATTATGGCTCAGGAGCAGCATCTAAATATTGCACATACTGCAATCAAGTTAAATAAAGTGATAATAAAAATGTCCAGTAAAGAATAATAGGTCCTTTCTGTAAACATTGAAATAGATAAAGCAGGACAGTATACCGTTTGCAGGCAACTCTTCAACTCAAAGTCGTAATGTATGAAGCACGGTGAGACTGAGATACGGCTCGGTCGTCCTGCCCGACAGATTGATTGATTGAAAACTTTATTAGAAGATTTGCAGAAGTAGGTACATGAGAGTACATATTACATACAAGGTCAACTAACAGGATAAAAACCCAAGAAAGCCACTGGCTTATTTCAATTGGGGTCCTTGATTCTCAATTCATGTCTTTAGATCGGTTGTTGTTGTTGCATATAATATATTATATATAATAGTACTCAACATGTTTCAGCTCCGTCTCAAGTATCTTCCTACATTCCGCTACATACGTTTCTGGGATGGCCACATGACTAAAGTACGTTTCTGGGATGGCCACATGACTAAAGTACGTGCGAGAGGGAACCGCATATCTTTTATCCAGCGTTTGGATGAGTTTTTTAAACCCTTCGTTGCTCACAGTGTTAATAGACACCATGTCTTTAGCGAGGTAGTGCGTGATGGAATTGGTTATTTCACGGTGCCTTCGTGAGCCCTTTTCATACGGCGTAACAGACGCAAACGACTCTAAAACACTAGGTTGCTTAACGTTAGACCGGGCTACGGGACGTTCACTTAACTCTCCTTGCCTCTGGATGTAGCGACTGTTCCACGACAGGTTGTGCGCAACACCTGCTGTTGTTGCACATCTGTCGTCCTAAACCTGAAATACTTCCATACAACAGAAGTGCTGTTTTTGAAGCGATTTATCCACACCATGAATGTTGCTAGCTACTGAAACGTCTTCACAGATTCACACGTGGGCGTTTCACGTGCAGTGTTGTTGTTCTTGGGGTGTGTGCGTTCATTGACTTTGAATCAGACGCGCTGTATAATGTATCCCAAATCGCAGGCTTTGCGATTTGCTAATCGCATCATCTCAAATCGCGATTTCGATTTAAAATCGAATAATCGTGCAGCCCTAGTACAGAGCTGCAGCCGCTCATAGGTGGAGCTGCGTTAGTGATACAAGATCATTATTACATACTTATTCATTACAATCAAATACAATCATGTTAATAGATGTGGCTTTGTTTGGCTAGTTAACCAGCCAACTCTGTAACATTACCGTAGTGAATTACTCATGACATGACTAGGGCTGGGACGACGCGTCGACGTAGTCGACTACGTCAATACGTCAATACGTCGACTTGCGTAATGTGCGTCGGTGCGTCGCAAAAAAATTAAATAATCTAACTGCAATTGCGGCACTGCGACGACGTGGTGGCGGGGGCGCTGTTTCGCAAATAAGTTAGCTTTTGTTTTTGCTAGCGAAATAGCTGATAGTATGTTGACTGCTCAAGGAGAATACATATTTGAAAGTACAGAATGCCTGAGAGCCTTATATTGCATTATATTACATTATATTTTGAATGGTCATCTGGTGCCTGAATATTGTGTTTTCCTTTACATAAATAATGACATTTCCACCATAAATTGATGCAGAAAGGGCACAAATTGGTGCATATCAATTCACCAGAATGCAAGAAATTAAGTGTTTGATGTTTAAGGACCCCCAGACAGCCCTGCTTCATGGGTCCCCCCCGATGTCAAACACCACTGGTACCACCTCCGCCTCATTTTGAGCCAGGAAAAACCCTGATGGCCATGTTGGCATTCTAGTTGGCTAAACATAGCAGTGAGTCTGCCCTGTGTCTGGGGCTGTTTGACAGAGGCAGTTACAGTAGTAGTAGTAGTAGTAGTAGTAGTAGTAGTAGTAGTAGTAGTAGTAGTAGTAGTGGTAGTAGTGGTAGTGGTAGTGGTAGTGGTAGTGGTAGTGGTAGTGGTAGCGGTAGCGGTAGCGGTAGCGGTAGCGGTAGCGGTAGCGGTAGCGGTAGCAGTAGTAGTAGTAGTAGTAGCGGTAGTAGCAGTAGCAGCAGTAGCAGCAGCAGCAGCAGGTCGCCAAATTAAAGGTGTCTGTGTTTAATTGCGGGCCCGGGTCATTGACGGATAACACTTTTGAACAGGCCAATTTTTAAATACTACAAATAAGGATATATTTGGCCATTGTTCAAACATTTGGAATGTAGTGTACATATACATTTATGCAAAAACTCAAAATTAAGAGATTTTAGTGTTTTTAAAGTTGAATTAATAGGACACAGCCTTAAAAAAAGTCATTTGGGGCGACCGTAATTTATCTAAAAATTAATATATTTCCTCAACATTACTAATATTTTAACAAGTATCAGTAATTAAATAAACAGTTCAAGAAAGACAGGCTTGTGTGCCCTTTCATTTTTTGTGAACCACGATTTGACAAGTTTATTCTATAATGGCAGTGTCTGCCTTGTAATGCAGTTACAATACCAATTTTCGCTCTAAAACCCATAAAACTGATTTAAAATGTGTACAGATAATATCCACTTAAGCATGGTATACAGTTGATTAATATTTGAGCCAAAACTGATGGATATTCTATTTTGAATTTAGTACAGTTATTGCCAATCGTTGGTTACCCCACATGACAGATGGTCACCCCAAATGATGAGAAAACTGCAGGCAGTTAAAAGTCTATTTGAAATGTACACAATACAGTTCAGACGAAAGAAAACTGAACAAAGTTTTTATTACAATCTTTTCAAGTGGTCAAGTCAAAAATATTCTTCAATTCATTCAAATATCACAGAACTAAAAAGTGTTAAAACGTGAAACGCATGGTATGTTACAAGCTTCGTCAGGAACATTCAAATATCACAAATGTTAAAAACATTAAACATTTAAAAAGTTAAAGTGCAATGGACATTACATGCTTCAGGAACTTCTTCAAGGACAAACATTTCACAAATGTCAATTTTCATGTCCTTGTCATCTCATCTTTGGTTTTGTCAATCTATGAGAGAGAGAAGGAGGGTTAAGTAGCATCACTTTTGTGGACCCTGGTAGTCACATTGAACAGGGATTAACAATTTCAGTCAATAAAAAGTAAACAGTTGTATGTATGGAATACAAATGAAACACCAACACTGTTCTATAGAGTCAATAAACACCAACATAGTTGCATGGATGAAATCAACGCTAAACAACTACAACACAGTTGTATCAGTTCCCCATATATAACCTACAACACAGGCTGGTTGGAGCAGTGGATCATTATTAAAACAATGTTTAGGAACATCAGCATTTAACAAACTAGGCTATTTCCATTTCATTGTTACTGTAATTTCATTGTCTTTGCTATTGTCATTTCATTCTCATTTGTCACTTCCATTTTCTTTTCGTTCCTTTATTTCCCCATTTTATTGCCATTTCATTTTCCTTACTCATTGCATTGTGACCAATGACCATCTAATCATTGTGACCAGACTCATGGTAAACTGCAGGCATTTCTTTAACACCAGGGGCCTCATTTATAGAATATGGATAAAATGTGATCTTACCCTTGGCGTACGTAGAAAACCATGTCAAAATAGTGAATCATAAAATGTCAACGTGAGTCAATTTGACAGTGGAAACGATCGTAGCTCTACGTCAGGTCTTGACTTGACGTACGCACATTACCTACTAGTTATGCAAAGTTATTACAGGCATGTGAACCGCACTCGAACACGTTAATGCCTACTTAACTGTAATTCATGCGAAGTGAAAGTGGCTCGTAATAAAATTAACAATGTTGTTATCAGCCGAGAACATTTGTTTAATTCAAGATTTAAAGGGAACTGATGTTTATGATTGTATTTCAGTCTTCCTTTATATGCCATTAGGCTATTGTATGGTGTAATCATTCTAAATTGAGGCGTGATAAAGTCAGTCGGCTATATCCCAGCCCTCCTTCAGCCGCATCCTGCCTGATGTGATCGGGGGAATTCGGGGGCGTGCGTTTGCGACCGCGCGTCTATTTCTGATAAGACAGTCGATCTCCTCCTCAGTAAAGTTTCTCTTCTTTTGTTTGTAATGTCTACCATCGTGTGAACTCGTCAAAGGTGCTGCTCAACACCTCAATCAAGCCTATTTATAGCACTTGGCTTAATTCAGCCTCTATAATTGAGCCGCTATCACAGGGCGTAAATACAAAGCTCATTCACCTGCGTTCAATTTCAAGTATATTTGTTATTTATAGACGGAAGTACGTACGACAGACGTACGCAATTTTAAACAAGCACAGCCCGTTTTATAAATAATGCTTACGTCCATTTAGAAAAATGTGCTTACGTGCAAGTTAAAGATGACCTTCAAGTACATTTTTATAAATGAGCCCCCAGGCATTTCTGAACTTTACCCAGTCTTGGCAAGTCAGCTTCGAGACGCGAGAAGCATTCTGGTGGCCAAAATTACATACAAACTTGAGTACAAGATATTACAGAAAAGGTCATTCCTAATCCTACTAACATGACAGTTTCAAATACACCAGAGAAAGATATAGCCTACTGCATGTTACCTATAGTTTTTTTACCTTTCCTTTTTCCTGGCAAGATAGTCGGCTCTTGCTGCAGGGTCTGCGTTGACCCGCTGCCTGTATCGAGCAGTCTTCTGTTTGCTTGTTTGTGGTGCCATCTAGAAAATAGGTTAAACTAGTTAAATAGGGATGTCCCGATCCCACTTTTTCACTACCGATACCGATACCGATACCTGGGCTTCGGGTATCGGCGATACCGATACCGATCCGATATTTGTATAATTTTTTTGACCCCTGAATATTTTTTTTTTTTTATTTTTTTTTTTTCCTAACACCAGGGGAGCCACCCCTCCTAAATTTCGTTGTTTGGTACCTGTACTGTAGCAATGACAATAAAGACCATTCATTCATTCATTCATTCAAATACCTCCCCAGTATATAGTCCACACCAACAACAGTTAAATTAAAGACTGCCAGCCTTTATTAAAGCAACAAATGCGACGTGTTGTGGATTGGAACTACGGATCATAAGCTTTCAAATGATGTGTCATACATTGAAATCCGAAAAAATATGAAGTTAGAGTAATTTGAATGTTGTTAGACGTCAGGCACATAGGGTTAACCTCTTTGTAATGAAACCGGAAGCACACAGCGCAGCGCTATGCGCATTTTAAGCGCATATAGGACTCGCGTGAAGCGCTATGCGCATTTTAAGCGCATATAGGACTTGCGTGAAGGATTTCTGCGACACGTGTTTCTGTTCACTGTTTTTATTCTCTCATCGCTTATACACATAAGTTTGACTGCGGATGACAGTAGGATCGGATCGGAGCCTTTTTTTTTTCTGGTCCGATCTCCGATCCAGCATTCAGGACCAATATCGGGTCGATATCCGATCTCAGTATCGGATCGGGACATCCCTATAGTTAAACATAACTAATACATCTACAATTACCTAAATGGAATGTCATGCTATACCATTTTTACATTTATTTCATAAGATTGCACAATAATCAAAAAGAAACGTTAATTCCTAAATAGTAATGGAAAATGACTGAAATGTAGACAAATATGTGTTAAAGTATACAAAGAGTTATGCTAAAACAAAGAACTGTATGTATATAAATCATTAATAAAATATAAATATACAGAAACTACAAATACAGGACGTATATCTATCATGTAAGACACTCAGCAGTGGTCGCCCCACATGATACTAGGTCACCCCAGATGATGTTTTCAAGTTCAGTCAAATATTACAGTCTAACAGTTAGCTACAGAAACCAAACTAGCTACTTCTTACCACATGTCACTATCAAATTTATCATAAAAATATAGATTTGCAGATAAAACGTGTTATTCACAGTTTTGGGGGGGTCGTCCCACATGATATCCAAAAGTGGCAAGTACATGACAGCAGTTAAAAAAGAGATTTATTTGCAAATATGAGAGACTTACGAACCTGCCAGTTGTTTCTCTGGGTCCCTCACATGTGGCTGGCGGATGCAACATCTGTCCTTGAGGTGGTTTAAAAATAAAAGTCCCACAATTGTGTTTTCTTGATAGTCGCCCGAGATGATATTTCATAAAATGAACATATTCGGACAACATTCGTTTGTATATTATGATGGAAATATATGTGCAAATGCTTCATAGTTTTGTCAATAAATGTAAAACATGTTTGAAATTATGCCAAATAGGGCGAGGGATATATTTAAATTGATTTTAAGTGATTTTAAACCGGTTGTCCAAATATAAGTCAAGGCTGGACGGTCGCCCCAGATGATGTTTTGACACTTCAGATAGCTGAAAAATTACCAATAACTAAAATGTTTGGAGAAGTTAGAGTGGGTATGTATATGGGGAAGGTATTAGACATACATGTTATCTTTTTATGTATTTTGATGTTTTTTTTAAGGTAAAAAATTCAGTTGGACAGAAAAAGTAGGCGTCACGTCATTGACCCGCCCACAGACAGCCCCCATACATCAGCCAGTGTTTCCTCTATATGCATTTATTGGTGGCGGGCCGCCACGAATGAATTTGCTCCGCCACCCAAATGATTCAGACAGTCCACTTTGATTCAGGCTGCGCAGAAAGGCAGCGAGTTATTATGACCGGAGAACTGAAAAAAGCATGTGTCCCTGAACGCTCCGCCAATCACTGTGAGTAAACTGACTCTGAGAATGTCCTCACGTCACATTTTACCGTAATACCCTATATGTTGGTTGAAGTGCAACATCTCAGCTTTCAGGGACAGTTGGATTTTTTTCGATAGCACAAACCGTTTAGAAATTACGGTAATTACAATGTCGGGTGCGGATTTGTGCCGGTGGCGGTACATTCGGCGCAGAAGTGGTATCTATACCAGATAAATAATAACCATTTGCTTACGTAATTTTTCGTTTGTTTACATAGTCTGAAACTACAGATGGTAAGCTTTCAAATGATGCGTCATACATTGAAATCGAAAAAAAAATCAAGACGACACGAGTATTTGAATGTTTGTTTGTATCATGTTTTGCTCAAGAATGGTGACTGCTAAACGCTGCTAGCCTAACGTTTCGTTCTAAAACGAAAGTATTGTAACGTCCCCACTTGGACAGTGGTTGAAATAATGACAGATAGCTTCTCTCATGTAATCTGTGCGTTTAATTGTAAACTATCTCATACACAACTTTCTTAGTTCACCCGAGCTCTCTCTCCCAACGGTCTCAATAACACACACAGCATCACAGGGGTGCATTGGCACACAACACAGTAACAGTGCGAACATGAACATGAACTCAAGCATTAATGAACATTAATGAACAGGGTTGTTCTATCTAATTTATTATGTTTGTGTTATGCTAATAAATGTAGATCCACACAGGTATACAAACTGAGATCCGTTTACTGTCAAGTGCCATTCATTCTGACAACACACACACACAGTCGTAAAGCTCTAACAGAACGTGACGTCGTAAAGTGCAACAAAGTGCTGCAATGACATACTGTTGTACATAACAATATTGGTATTTGATCACCTTCTATATAAAATCACCTGCTCGGCTTTAATGACTTAACCGCTATTTAAGAAATTATATTTGTTTTCGCGTGCACACGTTGTATGCACGCGCACCCCGCCACTAATGTGAAAAATCCTGGAGGAAACACTGCATCAGCTGATCATTTAAAGGGCCGGCCGTCTGAGTAATGTGCATGTCACACGCTGCTTTGTTTTATAAGAGCAGAAGCTATTACCCAGAGTGCATTATAAAGACACTGTTAAACAGAGAGAGACAATACAGCCATTATTTGGGGGGAAATTAAGTGATACATTAATCGAACAGTACCGTATTTTCCGCACTATAAGGCGCACCGGATTATAAGGCGCACCTTCAATGAATGGCCTATTTTAGAACTGTTTTCATATACAGGGCGCACCGGATTATAAGGCGCATAGAATAGAAGATACTGCAGTCAAACGTTTGACTGGGGTTGCGTTACGCCCAAGCTCCACCTACTGCGTTGCGTCACCTCTCCATCGGTGTTGTCAACTTCCCGTTGTCCATGCTCCACCTGAGCGTTGTCACCGTCAACGTTCTACCTGCTCCACTGTCAAAAATATATAGTTTTCCACCTCAAGTATCAGCCGTTCGCAGTGTTTCCTCTATATGCATTTATTGGTGGCGGGCCGCCACGAATGAATTTCCTCCGCCACGAATTGATTCAGTCCACAAACAAAAAAACAAAACAAACAAAACAAAAAAAATCCACCTCTGAACATTTTTGCTGATTAAAATATATCTGATCCTAGATCAGCGCTATAATGGATGTTGACTATAAGTGCACCTAAATCCACGCCCATCTCTCTCTAACCGCTGATCCAAAATCAGATTAATGACATTAAACATTCAGTTGACGACGTGACACAAGGGCTACTCCTGATTGGTCTAAATGTGAACCGGCATGAGAACCGTGCAGACTCAACCATCCCTGCTGAAAAACTGTCGCAAATTGAAGAACTCGCGCAAGTTGGAAACACTGGGAAACTTTCGCCAAGTTGGACATACTTTTCCTGTTGTGTTTGAGACGGAGCCAAGACTGCTCGTTTGGAAGGACATTGGATCCGTGAGTCAGTGTTTTTCAACCTTTTTTGTGCCACGGCACATTTCTTACCTTGAAAAAATCCCAGGGCACACCACCATCCCAAATGTTACAAAATGATACATAGTAGCCTATCATATACGTAACATTATATAACATATATTACTTGTCGTTATACTCACTCAGTGCGAAGCCTGGCCCTGTATGTTGGCCATGTATGCGAGCCTTGCCACAATTTGTCACTTGCAAGCAGCTTTGCGTCATCACACTTCTCATCAGTTAAAACGGTTTTCAGCTCCTCCCGTAACTCAAACACGCGGGCCGGCACTTTTCCGCAGGACAATCATCGGACCGCCGTATGGAGCAATAACGTCTTATGCTGGGCTCCCGTCTCTTCACATAATGCTGCATATAAGCGGCTTTTCAGAGGTCTTGTTTTTACAAAGTTTACCATACGAACAACAGCATTCAACACATCAGATATCTCCGCTGGGAAGTCTCGGCAACATAGCTGCTTGCTCCATCAGTGCAGACACTTAAGCAGCTGTCCCACTGAAGTCCTCCCCTGTTGTTGTTTTTATGCAATGTCTTGCAAAAAAGACATTTTCTGTGATTGTGTCTCCATCCACAAAGCGTGCATTGGCCAAGAGTTGAGCCAAGACTCAAGTTGCAAAGCAAACTGCCCACTGCCACGTATCTTCTCCAAAACAACATTTTCGACAATGCGTCTGGCAATCGTCTTAATGAATGAATGAAACAATGTAGGTTATTTTTTATAATCTTGGGGTATGGGCATACAATCGTTAGGTTTTTCAGTCACGTATTCACTAGGGGTGCAACGGTTCAGTTGGCCCACGGTTCGGTACGGTTCGGTATTTTGGGTCACGGTTTTCGGTACGGTTCGGTTCAGAAACAAATGCTACTATTTATTTACAAACAGTACTTTACTTTATTTTGCTTATACATATGGAACTTTAACATACACATGTATATGTAATGTATATAATGTTTATATAATTGTATATAAACAAAAAAGACTTTCAAAAAAATAAATACTTTCGAAAGTAAAAGTGCACTTTAGCCTTGACAGCTGGTAGCCCGTATACAAACAGGAGGAAAACAAATTCACACTACAAAAGTAACACTTTTTCAAAATAATAAAATAATGTAACTATTTTAAATAAACATATCCTTACATCAACTATTCAGGATGTAAATGCAACTTCAATTATCATCGATCTATTTATCTATTATGAGGTTCTTATGTAAAAATATAAGCATGTCAACATTCTCTGCAGCAAGGCCAAAAAAGACTTTAAAATGTCCCTCCCAAAATAAACACTTTCGAAAGTAAAAGTGCACTTTAGCCTTGACAGCTGGTAGCCCGTATACAAACAGGAGGAAAACAAATTCACACTTCAAACAAACAAATTCACAATACAAAAGTAACACTTTTTCAAAATAATAAAATAATGTAACTATTTTAAATAAACATATCCTTACATCAACTATTCAGGATGTAAATGCAACTTCAATTATCATCGATCTATTTATCTATTATGAGGTTCTTATGTAAAAATATAAGCATGTCAACATTCTCTGCAGCAAGGCCAAAAAAGACTTTAAAATGTCCCCCCCAAAAATAAACACTTTCGAAAGTAAAAGTGCACTTTAGCCTTGACAGCTGGTAGCCCGTATACAAACAGGAGGAAAACAAATTCACACTTCAAACAAACAAATTCACACTACAAAAGTAACACTTTTTCAAAATAATAAAATAATGTAACTATTTTAAATAAACATATCCTTACATCAACTATTCAGGATGTAAATGCAACTTCAATTATCATCGATCTATTTATCTATTATGAGGTTCTTATGTAAAAATATAAGCATGTCAACATTCTCTGCAGCAAGGCGAGAGCGGTTTGCAGTGACAATGTCCCCAGCAGTGGAGAAAATTCTCTCACTTGCAACAGACGTTCCCGGGACACAGAGGTGTCTCTGTGCAACTTGTGCAACATGGGGGAACTTGCACCTGTTTGTCTTCCACCACATGAACGGATCAGCATCCACATGAATACATTCTGTTAGCTTGTAAGTGGTGACTTCCTCCTCAATGATCTGGGCAATGGACTTGGGCTGTTTATCTGCCTTGAAGACCGCCCCAAATAGCTCTGCCATTGCTGTCTTCTTCTGGGGAGGGGATGAGGATAGATTTTGTTCCTCTGTGGATGGCCCAGCTTTCTCTGCTTGACCCTGCAAGAATAATGACAAATGTTAATTTTATTTGTTCAATTAACAACTGTGATAAGGACTTAAAATATATAATAACAGCCATCTAAATCATAAAATCACACATGGTTAACTAAAAACATCAATCATGAATAATAAAATAATAGACTACCTGCTGTTCATGCTCCAGAATGTCTGTGGTGAGATCCCTGTAGAGTCTGGCACGAGAGGCTTCATCAAGGGAAGGCAGGGATTTGAACCTGGGGTCCAGGGCTGTGGCTCTTTGGAGGTATGCTTGGAGATCAGGGTCTGTGTACCTCTTTTCCAGGTCCTGGGTAATGGCTGCTTTGGCTAGTTTGATGGCTGCACTGTCCTCATCTCCTGGTGCCATGGATTTCAGTATCATTTCCTTCAGGGGGAGTATCATTGATGTGGTGGGGGATGTTTCACTGCTCATGAGAGTGGTCACGGTTTTCAGTGGTTTTAGTAGGTCAATGACTTCTTCTGCCAGTTTCTGTTCACTGTCAGACAACATCGCCATGTTCTTGGCAGAAACCTTAACACCTTTGTCTAGTAAGGCAGAGTAGATGGCGGGCTGCTGTTCCACATAGCGTTCCAACATGTCATGTGTTGTATTCCAACGAGTTGCGACATCGTGGATTAATTTGTGTTTTGGTAAGTCTAACATATCTTGTTTAATTGTCAGAATATGGTGGGCTGTGGTGCTTTTGTGGAAGAAAGTGACTGCATGTCTGATCTTACCCAGGAGGCGGGACACCGGGGCTATTGCCACTGCCTTCTTGGCGGCGAGATTTACGACGTGCGCAAAGCAGCCGATCTGTGGCCCCAGTCCACCAGCTTCATGGATCGCATTTACAATATTTGCTGCGTTGTCTGTTGTAACGGGAATTGTTATGTTTGGCCTCTCCAATTTCCACTCAGTCACTGCATGTGTTAGTTCCTCTGCCAGGTGCGCGCTGGTATGGCTTTCGTATAGTGGACGAGTTTGCAGTACTGCACTCTTCATCTCCCAATCCGGTGACATGTAGTGGACCGTGACAGTGAGGTAACTCTCCGTTGCCCGGGAGGTCCAACCATCCGTAGTCAGTGCAAAGCTCTGTGTTTTTGCCAAATCGTCTTCAATGCCTCTGCGCGTTGTTTGGTAAATACCGGGGATTATTTTAGTGCTGAATGATGTACGGGAGGGGACACTGTAACGGGGCTCGAGAGTTTTTATCAGATTTCGAAAACCCAAATCTCCAACCACCGAAAAGGGCTGCAAATCCTTTGCAATGAACATCCCCACTGCATTGGTTATTTTTTTGTGTTTCTCCGAAGTGGTAGTGTACGTCTGTCCGAACGCATCAGAGAGAGACTGCTGTCTGCTCACTGACGGTAACTGACCTGCTTTCCTGCTCCCAGTCAGTGTTATCGTTGAGTGGTAGGGGCGAATATGCTGGTTCATGTTAGACGTGCATCCATTAGCATATGGCACACGCTTTAAGCAGAGCTTGCAGACAGTAATGTTTCTGTCCACTGTTTTTTCCCCCTTATTGTCGTATTCAACGGGAAAAGCGAAATGACTCCACACCGCAGACTTGTAGGAATCCGGGGCTTCCTCAAACTGTTGCCTCTCAACTGGGCTCGCGATGTGTTCTAATCCGGTCGCCATCTTCACCTGTTGTCTCTCTAACAGTGTTTTTGTTTCTTCCCTGTGATTGGATATTAGCCAGCCAATTAGGCAGTAAAGATGTACAACTGCGTTCCAGACCAACTCGACCTCTGACCAAAGGCTGCGTTCGAGGCATTCACGTGGACGCTCCGGCGCTCTCAGAGCTAATTTACGAACGCAGCCAAATCGCAGCATAAACCGAAAACCGTCACGGTTCACTAGTGAATTGAGCCGTGGAACGCAAACCGTACCGTCCGTAAAAAAACCGAGAACCGTTGCACCCCTAGTATTCACACACCCTCCTTTCAATCACTTGGAAGAGGCCGCTTTGCGGACGGCGATACGCTTTTCTCTGACTGTTACCATTCTTAAGCCGATCTTTTTGGGCTCGTCAACTTCTAACATTACACTCTGTAATATCATATTTCTTGGCTGCTGGACAGTTGTTTGATGCCTCTGCTTCATTGACCACCATGGTCTTAAAATTGGCATCGTAACTCCTCCTCTGTTGTTTGACCAACCACTTGAGCCACTTTTTTCGAGCTGGTCCGAGTGTGTCTCTGCGGTGTCTCTCCGCGGGTGTGTGTGTGAGTGTGTCTCCATCTCTCCAGGCACCGTCACTGGGGTGTGTGTGAGAGGGAGAAACACTGTGGCTCGCGTGGGGAACAGTCTTTTGGCGCCATACGTTGTTGTGAATTAATATTGACGTGTAAAAGTCTAGGGCGCGAATATAAGACGATGCAACTTTTTCAGACTTTTTTCTGGGGAAAAAACCCCGTCTTATATTTGGGTCAATACGGTAAGTGGAATTTGATAATTTCCCACAGCACATCTGATGATCTCTGGTTGAAAAACACTGCCGTGAGTAACGTAAACCTTCAGAGCTGATGGATGGAAACCGGTATCACAAGTTTATATTCTGTATATATATTTATTTTTTTGCCATCCTTTTTGGGATTTTGAGCGCGCGTACGCGTTCCATGCGCGTGCACGCGGAAAAGAATCCCGCGGGCTACGCGCGCGGATAGGGCTCTCCGCCACGAATGGAAAAATTCCTGGAGGAAACACTGGCCGTTCGTCATCCATTTTTGCAACAAGCGCCAAGGACCTGCGGTGATTCACAGCTGACTCGCGTGAATAGCAATTCGCAATAGCTGCGACCACGAGATATAGAGTAGTTAGCTACAAGCATTTTCAATCTGCTATTATCTCTATTAGTGGATTAACCGCTGTGGTGATTTAACAGCTGCTAAAAATACATCAAGTAGACTCAGTGTTTCCTCCAGGAATTTTTACATTGGCGCATGAAACGCGCACACGCGCTCAAAACAACGACCTAATTTCAGCCAAAACTAGAGGATGGCCCAAAAAAATACAAATAATATACAGAATATAAACTTGTGACTGACAGTCACATACACACACACAAAGATCATCAGCTATAATATAATACGAAGTAGGCCTACATGAGCACAAAAGTGGCTAACGTTACTGATTAACTGTTTACTGTAGTGCAGAGAGATGGTAGTCGTAGGCGGCGTATCAAATGACAAAGCTAAATGTTTAATGAAGGACATGAACGATTGTCAACAACACACTCAAGCAGTAAATAGAACAGACTAAACAACTTGGGTACTACGCACTCAACTGCGGACGGAACAATACTCCCAACCCATAGTTCCGTGCGTGAATTATGTCAACCCACCACATTACAGAAGTAAAATCACAGTCAGATGGTGCATTCGGTAAACAGCTGAGTATCAGCTGAGTTAAAGAAAACAAACTCTTACCTTTGATGACACCCACATCAGCCCTGTTTTCCCGTACTTCTCCCGTGTGTCTCTTATTGTCCAAATGTTCCCTGAATTTTAGCTGCATGTTTTTCCAGCATGTAATTCCGTTGTCAATAAAAAAATCGTCTCCCCTTCTTTTCCCCTTGACAATACTGTGTCGTTGCTAAAGTGACGGCACATAAGAATCGTTTTTTGACTTGCTAATGTCTGCTGATACACCAACACAGCTAGCCGATGCTGATGGCTCTCCCGCTGTAGCTGTAGTTGAAGCTGGTGGTGGTGGTACCCCGCCATAAACGCTGTTAGCTGATCCACCACCTAGCTTCTTTGGTCCTGCCAGCCATGCAGTTTCGGGTCGCTCATAGCCACTGCTAGCTTCAGCAATGTTTGAAGTGTCTGGGACACCTTTTTTCTTGAAAAATCCATCCATCTGTCGCTGTTTTCGTTTAATTTTTCGAAGTTATTTAACGTGATATCTTATTTGTGCACCTGGCTAGCTAGATCAGCTTTTGTATCTTTTAGATGGTTCACATTTAGACCAATCAGAAGTAGCCCTTGTGTCACGTCGTCAACTGAATGTTTAATGTCATTAATCTGATTTTGGATCAGCGGTTAGAGAGAGATGGGCGTGGATTTAGGTGCACTTTTAGTCAACATCCATTATAGCGCTGATCTGGTATTACCTAAGCTAATTAGCCAGCTTATCATTATGGAGGCTTTATGGTTGTTGTAACTATTATTATTTTAATGATACAAAAAAGTCTTGAATCAGAATCAGAATTTATTTTACAGTACACAATAATACAAATCTTTGGCTGTGGTTCTTCAACATTAGCTTTGCAGCAAGGTACATAATCACAACAATACCATCATCACAATAAAAAGTAAATAAGTAAATTAAGTAATGATAAGGAATAAAGTGATAAGTGATGGTAGTCGCACTACAGCAGAATTAAAGTGCAATCAATAGTGTAACATGCTGTGCAAAGTTCAACAAGATGAAAATGAAAGTGTTCAGGTATTTCTCAAGTAGTCAGGTAGTGTGCAATTCCTGTGTCCTAATGTTTTCACCATTAGCATTGCAGCAAGGTACATAATCACAATAATAAGTACATGAGTAAAGTAAGTAATGCAGTTTTCTGGAAAAACAGGGGAGGGTCATGCTTTTTTTGGAGGGGGGGGGGGGGCCTTAGTGGCAAAGTGTGCAGCCTGGCTGAGAGCACTTTATTTTTCTTTTCTTTTTGAAGAAGAGCTCTAAGGCTCTGTCATAAGGGAACTCAGTTATTGGCGGCCTGTTGATGCTCAGTATCATGCAGGCGGCCAGATGGTCCCCCTGCAGTCTGTTTCTCAGGTCAGTCTTCACCTGCAAATAGAAACAATGACAAAAATAAGTGGTATGTGGGAAGGTGAGAGAAATCAAACAATATCAGATTTAGATTACTTAGTAAATTACCCTATTCATTGTGGAAAAGTCCCTCTCACAGTTCACACTGGAGATGGGAACTGTGAGGGCAATGGCAGCCAGCTGACTCAGACATGGGTAGAGCTGTCCCCATTCATCGTGCTGGGATGACAGTTTACCCATCATAGTGAGCTGGTCCATGGTCTGAAACACATAACACAGTGAGACAACATTATTCTGGGGTCCTCAATTATCTTTCTGCAGAACTATTAATTGTGACTTTCAGATTTTACCTTGAATGCTCCAATCAGCACATGCTGCTTATAAGAAGGCCATTCTTGCAGTACCGGTACATTTCCTCCAGACTGCTGCAGGAATTTTGCAGACAGGGAGTTAAGATGTGCAATGTTGACGGCATCATCCTCCTTGGCTGCTTGGGGTCCCAGAACATGAAATGCCCCCATGATGTCCAGGTTCTGGAACCTTCTGTCCAGGCTATCCTGGAGGCCATCCAGATAGGGCTCCATTACCTAAACATGGCACAAATTACAGACTAGTTTGAGCGCTGGGAGTCTTTTACAGAAATGCCCTGTATAGAGGATAAACATACAATACTAGTGGAAGACTGCAAGTTTGGATAGCTTTGGAGTTTGGATAGCTTTAGTGGTTTTGCAATGAAAACTGAATGTCATGTTGTTTCCTCCAAAACACAACTGTGATGGCTACCTTAGTGCCTATCTGGTATTTTGATTAATTTCCTCAGACTTATTATAGTACTTACTAGATTAACACTTATAGTACTAGACTAGATCAACATGTAACATCCAAAACAAATGTACCTGCGTCCTGAACCGGGACCAGAGCGCCTCCCTAGTCTGCGCCAGCTGGCCTCTGCCTCTCCTCTCCCTCTCCTCCTCATGGGTGATATTAAACCCCCCTAATCCTGCAGGGTTATCAAGCTCATTATTGAGCTGGGCCAAGAATGAGCCAGGGGGCTGTGCATCTCCTGCATCTCTGATGGTCCTCAGGCACGCCATCGTCACTGGGACCTCATAAAGGTAGTCACACAAGGGCCAGGCTTAAACATTTTTTCAGTAAGGCTGTGATTAGTTCTATTGAGTTCTAGAGCAACATGTTAAAAGTGATTTGCCTTTAGGAAATACCTGCTCTTTGATGGCCAAGAAGTTGACATTTTCTTTCTGGAACATCTTGGACAGCCGAGCCAGATGTGGCAGAACATCCGCCTGCAGATAGACCGCTGCAACGAAGCGGTAGGTGCAGCAGAACCCATACAGGCCCTTGGCTACTGGGCACTTATGGTACTCTGTCTCTTCAGCCAAGGCACCCAGGACTGCACTGAGGTTCCGCTGCAAATTCATGACTGCCAGGTGCTGGGACAGCCAGCGTGTGTCCTTCACTTGCTGAAACATATTTCCGTCATGAGAGAAGACATTCAGAACACAGGAAGTGCATCTGAAGTACACAATCATGGCCAACATTACTGTTAAAAGTTAAAAGTATTTTATTATGTTTTTCTGTGATCTCACCTTCATTTTTAAGTCAGTGAGGCCCAAGGTCTGTGCTGCAGCTTTCATAACGGCCGTTCTGTTGGCGCTGTTATGAAAGTATAGATGGAGCTGCTGCAAGTGGTCCCTGAAGGTAGCCATGTAGGGGACCGCAGATGAGGCATCCCTACATGCCAGGGCGAGGCGATGGGCAGCACACGCCACTGGCAGCATCCAGGGGAAGTCGTCCTGCAGCTGCTTGGCCACACCATTCACCCGCCCTGTTACAGGAAAATAAATATAATCGAATCAAGACATGCAGATACCATTTCATGGTCAGTGTCTGAGCAACTAAAACATGCAGTAAAAATAAAAACCCATTTACAGTAATTCCACTTGCTCATGTTGTGTCTCATACCGGTCATTACAGCAGCTCCATCTGTTCCCAATCCAAATAACCTTTCGGTTGGAACCTTGTTTTTGTGCAGCACATCCTTTATGGCAGCCACTATAGTAGCTGCCTTTCCGTCAGGCACTGACACCAGATCGAGGAACTGGCTGTGGAGCTGGCCTTCATTGTCCATATATCTGAAAAGCACAAAAAGACATCCTCAACATATATGTATTACTCAGACACAATCAATCAGTGTACTTTGATTTGAATAGTACCTGATGTGTATATCCAGCTGCTTCTGCACAGACGTCTGTGCTCTCATCCACCTCCAGCCCAATAGCCAAGGACGAGTGGATGTTTTGGAGGATTGGCTCCATGACCACTTTAGCCAAAATCTCCAACATTTCATCTATGATGACATGGTACCGGTAGGTGGTCTGTTTCCCTATCTAAAAATACATTTGATTATAGTTGGAATATTACATTTTGAAGATAATTTGCGAACAAGAACAACGAACATGAACAAGAACAACATAGCAAGCATGATCATTGTTTACCTTCAGCTTTTTGAAGTAGTCACACCCCAGCAACTCGGCAAGTTCAAGGAGAGCAGGATCATTTGTGTGGTGTGCCTGCTCTCGCTTGGTGAGGTAATAGAGGCATTTAAACCCCCCAATGATGGCCTCATGCTCTAAATTGATGACTGGGTTGAATGCAGCCACAACTGAAGAACCTATACAAAGCAGGTATAACAATCAGACCTGTAATGAGCAAATTTGTGCTATAGCAAAATCGGATTCTTTTATGGATAATGTCAACTTCCCTCTGCTAAAGTAATGAAATGATACATGACATGAGAAAAATGGCTTGAATCATCAATAAACTATTTCGAAATCAAATGACGGTTCACAACAAAATATACACAACACAAATAACAATCCCTAACCAATCCCGTTTGTCCGCCATGCGAACTATAGCTTAATCAGAGAGAATGAGTCCCAACAACCCTAGCCTATTAGGTGGTTCCACTTGGTTCCATGCTGAATGAATGAATGAATGGACTTTATTGTCATTGCTACAGTACAGGTACCAAACAACGAAATTTAGGAGCGGTGGCTCCCCTGGTGTTAGGAAAGGGAAGAAAAAAAAACACTTTTAAAAAAATCACAAGAAGGGAAGGAGCTGGTTTACATAAATAAAGGCTATGTACACAATCCACTGTACTATACTGTACAGATAGACGACTAGGGTTGTCATATTGCACAATAGTATTGTTTCACGTTATTTAAAGTGTCACAGTTTGCAGGCTTGAAATGTACATGTTTGTGCCTCAGCACTACACCTGATTTTTTCAGTCCAGCAGCTGCCATACAATCCGTCCAGACTGTCCAGGGCCCAGAACTTAGGTCTTTGCTGTGTTCAGGGCCTGGACGGCCCTGTGGTAGAAGCTGTTCTAAAGTCTATTTGTCTTAGCGGCCAGGGTCCTGAATCGCCTTTTCGAGGGCAGCCTGGTAAAGTGTACGTGCCCAGGGTGGGTCGGGTCCCTGGAGATCTTGGAGGCCTTCCTGAGACAGCGTGTGTTGTATCGGCATGGCCACCGATACGCACAAAAATGCTGGTATCGGTATCGGCGAGTACTAACAAAACAATTATTATTATTATTTTTTTTTTTTTAAGTACTAAAGTTATTTTGTTTGTAAATGTTCACTTGCTGTTGCACTACTACTACGACTGTTTTATATCTTAAATGGATATTGCACTGATTGGCATCTGTGAGAGCCACATTTCAGGTTTTATAAGGGGTTGATTTTCTTGTCACCATACCAGGTAGACAATAAAAAACAGTTCTATAGTATTCACTCTCTGTTGGTATTTTTTCCTGTTTTACAAAGGTTTTGAGCAGTGCCAGACTAAGTGTTAGCAATCATTTTACATCGAGGTGAGTATGCATCTCAAAAAACATGTTTTTTTGTTTTGTTTTTTCAAACGCCGTGGTATCGGATCGGTACTCGGTATCGGCAAGTACTGCACGGTCAGGTATCGGTATCGGTATCGGGATCAAAAAATGGTATCGGAACAACACTAGTAAATAGTATACTCACCACGGTTAGTGTTGTACAGCCATGGGAACTTCCTGTTCTCTGCCCATTTAGGGTCCCAGCCTGAGAGTCTGTGTTTTCCTTTGTCTCCCTGCTTCTCTGCTGCTCCACTCTTCTCTCCTCCTCTCTTCTCTGCTGCTCCACTCTTCTCTCCTCCACTCTTCTCTGCTGCTCCACTCTTCTCTCCTCCACTCTTCTCTCCTCCACCCTTCTCTCCTCCACTCTTCTCTCCTCCACTGCTCCACTCTTCTCTCCTCCACTCCACTCTTCTCTCCTCCACTCTTCTCTCCTCCACTCTTCTCTCCTCCACTCTTCTCTCCTCCACTCTTCTCTCCTCCACTCTTCTCTCCTCCACCCTTCTCTCCTCCACTCTTCTCTCCTCCACACTTCTCTCCTCCACCCTTCTCTCCTCCACTCTTCTCTCCTCCACTCTTCTCTCCTCCACCCTTCTCTCCTCCACTCTTCTCTCCTCCACCCTTCTCTCCTCCACTCTTCTCTCCTCCACCCTTCTCTCCTCCACCCTTCTCTCCTCCACTCTTCTCTCCTCCACTCTTCTCTCCTGCTACTCTTTTCTCTGCTGCTCCACTCTTCTCTCCTGCTCCAGGCTTTTTTAAAAGGCAATTTTAGCAGAATCAAAACACGAAATTCTGTGCTCACTACCTTTTCCAGTTGAACATAAACTAAACTTTTAAAAAAAACATTTTAAATGCTGCTATTGTTTGCGAAGTTACAAGATCGTTAGCCCGCAGCGCAGAGCGCACAATGTCTAATTATAGAGTCAACTCGTATTATGCTTATTACCAAGTTCTTAGTATGTTTATATCAACGTAATCAAGTGCTTTAGTTGGTGAGCGTACTTGGTGATGGTAAGCACTCGTAATACGAGTTGACTCGCTGGAACGAGACAGGCCGCAAGACCACCACACACCTGCCATATCATACCGTCTCATCATATTATTACATCGTATTTATCATCATATTTTTCACTATGTGTGGTTACCTGACCATCTTCCTCATCTTCTGGTACTTTTCGCTTGAAATACTTTAACAAACTCATCTGAAAATGCAACCAGGAATTTATGAACACATAGCTAGCTAACATTGCTGGATAACATTGCTGGCAATTAGTTTAAGTAGTTCGAAGGTAGCGGAAACATAATTGTGTTCACAAAATAGCCTGATTTAGTTGACCATGAACATCAGACTACATTACGAATGTTCATTTAAAATACTTGTATACTGAGCACTGGTATAAGAACACGAACCATATAATGCAATAACCCACAGTCGTCGCTGATGCAGTGTTGCTAACTCAATCTGTAATGGATTGTAAAACTTGAAGTAGCTTGTAGACTAGACGCAGCCTAGATGTATTCGACCAATCACAAAACAGTTTTGCAAGCGCGTCGCTTCGCGCTTGTGGGTGCGATTAAGTCTGCAACATTGACATTGTAATTTACTGCTCCCTAAATCGGAACGAAATGTAGGTCTGAAAGCGGCCTAAATCTAGCGCTGTGAAGGTCTGAAAAGCGGCCTAAATCTTTTCTTTTTTTGAGAGAGAGAAATCGTGCACTTAGTGGACTGAATGGTGGCGGAGGAAATTCTTTGGTGGCGACCCGCCACCAATAAATGCATATAGAGGAAACACTGAGACTACAAACAGAGCAAAACAACACCAGAAAACAACCAATAGGCTATACAATTATAACCAACAACCAATATGTGAAAGCTCCTGGTGAAATGTGCAACGTAATCTTTCAGTTTTTACACATGCTTAAACTACAGATTGTAAGCTTTCAAATGATGTGTCATACATTCAAATCAGAGAAAGATTGAACACGACAGGCGTATTTGAATGTCGGTGCACCTCAAACACTGAATGGGAGAAAAGTGACTCTGAACGCAGCCACAGCTACGAACGCTGCTAACAAAACACATCGCTACGAAGGTCCAAACTGTATTTTAATAACATGACAACATACTGGGAGAACATCGACATGCTAAAAACACATAACTACACATAACTAGATGAACACACAGTTCTTGCTTTTGAACACGAGCTAAAACTAAAGTATGTTTACAAGTCAACCCTCCCTACCCTCCCGTTTAGCCTCCGGCAAACGAGAATAATGAATCCAATACACAAATTATAAGTGTTTAGTGATCGTTGTTGTTTAAATCGTTGTTTATTATATCGAGTGGGTACTTTAAAACTTCAAGTTGAAAGCACCAAGAAGGACCGCCTCGAAATTCATCGATGTTCATGTCCCGTGCTAGCGCTGTTGCCTTCATTCGAATAGTGACTGTAGAGACGCTTCTACTTGCTGCTCTCTGTTCAACAACCCACTGTTCGAGTTTGTCCTCTAACTGTGGCCATCTCGCTTTGTTCCCTCGGAAACTCTGTTTAGTCTTCTTTACTTGGGGTCTTTATACACACACAAGTGGTGTGGGACTGTGAGTAAGCAAAGAGGTGTTCGACACGATAGGGCCACACATCCTCTCTATAATCAACAGCTCGCTGGCCACTGGCATTGTTCCGCCCAGCCTCAAACAAGCTGTGGTCCAGCCTCTCCTCAAGAAACCTAACCTGGACCCCTCCAACCCCAGTAATTACAGACCTATTTCCAAGCTCCCAGTCGTGTCCAAGCTCCTGGAAAAGGCTGTCCTCAGCCAGCTGTGGCCCTACCTCCAACAGAACAACATCCTGGAGAAGTTTCAGTCTGGCTTCAGACCTGGCCATAGCACTGAGTCGGCACTTTTAAAGGTTTGGAACGACCTCCTCCTCATCGCAGACTCCAGGAAATGTGCTGCCCTGGTCCTCCTGGACCTCAGCGCAGCTTTTGACACCATAGACCACGCCATCCTCCTCGATCGCCTCCAGCAGGAGGTTGGCATCACCGACACCGCTTTGTCATGGTTCAAGTCCTACCTCAACAATAGAACCTACGCCGTCCACATAGCAGACTGCTCCTCCAGACAAGCCAACCTCACCTGTGGGGTCCCTCAGGGCTCCATCCTCGGTCCCATCTTGTTCTCCCTCTACATGCTCCCCCTATGTCTAATCCCTCAACGCTACAATATCTCATTCCACTGCTATGCGGATGACACCCAGCTCTACCTGTCAATCAACACTGACGACCCCGCCGATCTGAAGCGCCTGATGGACTGCCTCCGCGATGTGAAGGAGTGGATGGCCCAGAGCTTCCTACAGCTGAATGAGAGCAAGGGGGAAATCCTCCTCATCGGCAACACCACCGCCATCACTCAGCTCAGCACCAACATGGGAAGCCTGTCCACCCTTGTCAGACCACATGTCAAGAACCTCGGTGTCATCTTTGACTCCGAGCTTAACCTTGACCGACAAGTGAGCTCCGTCGTGAAGGCATGCCTATACCAACTACGCATCATAGCCAAGATCAAGTCCTTCCTCACCCCCAGCGACCTGAGGAGGGTCGTCCTCATGCTAATATCATCTAGGCTTGACTACTGCAACTCACTATATGCGGGACTTCCTGATAAGACCATCTACCGCCTGCAGCTAGTCCAAAATGCCGCTGCCAGGCTGGTGTCAGGCACCAAAATGAGGGACCACATCTCCCCTGTCCTCATCTCCCTTCACTGGCTCCCAGTGAAGAAGAGAGTGAAGTTCAAAATCTGCACCTTTGTTTTTAAAGCTCTCAACAGTCTCGCCCCACCTTACATCAAGGACCTCCTGGACCAGTCTACCTCCTCAAGGCCCAGACCCAGGCTCAGGTCCGACGCCCAACTCAGCCTGAGGGTCCCACGTACCATCCTCAAGAGGAAGGGTGACCGTGCCTTTGCAGTGATATCACCGACCCTGTGGAACGCGCTCCCTTCTGCCATCAAGTTTGCCCCCACTCTGGACTCCTTTAGAGCCAAGTTAAAAACCCACCTCTTCCAAAATGACATTCCCTAAATCTACTCCCTATTTGTTGTGAATTGTATGCCTGAGTTTTACGTTTAAGTCGTCTGTGTCTGATTGCTCTCTGTGTTCCTTGTCTTTGTCTTTATCTGTTCCTTTACCCGGGCTGCGCCCCGGGCCGATGTAAAAGTTGGATGGGGGGCGCATTATAAATGAAATTAACATAACATAACATAACATAACATAACAGTACCGGTGTTTACTGATTACCGTAATGCTGCAAGCGGTGCGGCTTTGTAGTTTACCAGTCGTACTGAAACATTTTAACAGAGCGCCTTGAGCGCCGTGTACAACCAGTATGGATCAACCAATTAACCAATTGATTCATATATAAGGCGCTCCGGATTATAAGGCGCACTGTCGTTTTTTTTAGAAAATTAAAGTCTTTTTTTATTTTTTATTATTATTATTATTTTTTTTTTCTTTCAGATTTTATCCCTTTTTCACCCAATTTGGTAGCCAATTGAACCCAACCTAGCATCCAATTATCCCCTGCCTATTGCGAAGGATCCGCCGCACGACCCCGTGGCCGGCAGTCCCAGAGGAGGCCGCCAGGCAGACTAGCTGACTGGCTCCTCGAGCCCAGCACCGTTATTCCGGCACCCCGGGGGCGCTGTTGCGCGACGGATCCTTGTCTGGAAATACTCCTATACCGCCCTCGGGAGCGGCCGCCCAATATGCCGCTCCCCGTGTGTGCCCCAGCCATATCCGGATCTGGCGAGCTGGGATTCGAACCCAGTCCCCGGTGGGCAGCTTGCACTAGTGGCCAGTGCTTAGACTGCTACACCACCGTGGGGCCAGAAAATTAAAGTATTTTAAGTGCGCCTTATAGTGCGGAAAATACGGTAACAAAAATAATCGTTAGACTAATCGTAAAAGTAGTCGTTAGAGTAATCGACTAACCGGAAAAATAATCGCTAGATTAATCGTTAGAAAAATAGTCGTTTGGGACAGCCCTAGACATGACGTAGGCCTACTAGTTCCCTCTCGTCCGCATTTCAGACAGCAAATGTTACCAGCCCTTTATAAACAAGCACAAACAGTTTCCACCACTTATCCATGGCACTTTTTGTTCAGTAAAAGATTGCATTTCATGTTCGAAAGGCGCTATGTAAATAAAGCTTTACTTACTTACTTACTTATTTACTTACTTACTTACTTACTTACTTTTACACTGCTGTACTGAAAAGGTACTGAACCGTGACTTCAAAACCACAAACTGAAATGTGTCTGTACCATTACACCCCTATATATTTTAAATGTAACAATACAAACTTGATCTATTCAAATCTGTAATCTCTTACCTTTTCATTCGCTATTTTCATTTCGTCTGCACTCTTATCCTGTGGCCTGTAAATGGTATTTGAAAATCATGGCATAGTCAGCCTATTTGCTGTGTTGTCAACAAAAAAAAAAGTTGAAAAAGAGGGGGCCACTAAAGAGCTGTAATTCCTAGACCCTTCCTCCAATCTGGATAGGAATACCCTCAAATTAAAGAGGGTATTTAGTCTGCACTTTAAGGCCATATCATTCTATAACTGTAACTTGAATATGTTTTGGTAAACAGCTAAAATAACAACAATTCTGTCTGTGTCCAAAATGGATATATATATATATGTATACAGTATATGGTAGAGATGCTCCGGTTTGATCGGCGCCGATCGATATTGGCCGATATGCCCTTGATCGGTTTTGATCGGAGTTCTCAAAACGGCCAATCAAACACGGCCGATCAGTTTACATAGAGAAATGGCGTCGCCAGTCTGGCAATATTACACAGTGTCGGAAAGAGACAACAAATATGCAGTTTGTAATGTCTGCTCAAAAGAAATACCTCGCGGAGGAACGCACGCAAGGTCTTTCAATACCACGAATGAATATCATACGGCATTTGCTGCGTTCGTCGATTCGCTCCGAGAGCGCCGAAGCGCACACTGGGCTCGACGTCATAAAGGGACCGAGTGCTTTGATTGGACGAGAGGCGTTCCACGAGTGCTGGTCAGAGTTCCAGCGCGACTTCACGAGCGTAGTGTAGGTAGTGTTCAGCGACGTCATGTGACCCCGCGAGCAGGAAGTCACTAAGCTAGGCTAAGGCCCATAGCAACAACTATTAGCGCGAGAGTTTTAGGTCTTCCTCTGTGCACCTTGCACAAGTGTAGATAGGGAGTGACTTTTCAGCATAGCAGGACATATTTTAGATGATAAGAGGAACAGGCTGAGTGCCAAAAACGCTGAGATGCTTGTATTTCTCAAGGCTAATCTGCCAGTGATGCTTAAGAAGTAAGGTTTGAGTCTGAAATCTCCTTAGGTGCAATGTTTTGTTTTTTTGTTTTATTGATTATTGCTGACTTGCTGTCTTATCTCCTCCTAAATATGACTTGAAACTGACTGACTTGAAACAGTATTTTATATTTGGCTATAGCCTGTTTATGTTACAGTTTAGTTTGGGTATGTTTATTGTTCCTCAGGAAAGCTACAGTATAAGCTCCATGTTCTCTAAGAGCCCCTAGTTCCTCTCATTCGAGTGGAATGTTGCACATTTGATGTGACAGTGTACATTTGATTTATTATGATTTTTATTTTCACATTTTATTTGTTTTTCCTGAAGTAAGCTACAGGTGGTTGTGAATTCAATAAAACAGATGGTTGTCAATTCATGATACTTTCTCATCTCCTAATTTCATTTGAATACTTAATATACAATGTCAATGGTGTTAAGAATAATTAAAAACATAAATAATGCTACACAATAAATAGAATGCTTCAATTGCCATTTTCGACACTGTGATCGGTGATCGGTGATATCGGATCGGCAGATCACTGATTCCAGTGATCGGTGATCGGCTCCAAAAACCCTGATCGGAGCATCTCTAGTATATGGACCTACATATAGCTTGGCTACTGTTTTCCACTTCTGGTAAAAAAAATACATAAAATATGTTTTGATGAAATTTCTTCACTCTTGTTTTAATATTTTGATCATCTTTATTCGTAGGTTTCCCTGCACTGTGAACTCCCCATCTGGGCAATGATGGATGCTTCTGCTTGTTCTGGTCATGACGACATGCGCCAGTGCTACGTCCAGTGTGGGAAGAAACTAAACATGGAGGATATTGTGAAAATACGGCAGCGAATTAGAAAAGGAGGACAACACCATTGTGGTACAACTGATCAGTAAGTCATACACATGCTGTGAATCCTGTCTACAAGTAGCCTATTGTGTTCACAGGGTTAGACAGTAACGCTTGTCCGGAGCAAGTAAAACATTTGCCGGGTTTGTTCGCGCGAGCCCGATGACGCTGCTGGATCCTGCATACTTTTAACTGTGTGCAGGAAGAACAACAGACGGCATAATAATAATAATATCTTCACTCCACGATCATCTAGTCTGGTCTGGCGCCTGCGCCGTCTGTTGTTCTTCCTGAATGAATGAATGAATGAATGAATGAATGAATGAATGAATGAATGGTCTTTATTGTCATTGCTATAGTACAGGTACCAAACAACGAAATTTAGGAGGGGTGGCTCCCCTGGTGTTAGGAAAGAAAAAAAAAACTTTAAAAAAACACAAGAAGGGAAGGAGCTGGTTTACATAAATAAAGGCTATGTACACTATCCACTATACTATACTGTACAGATAGACGACTAGGGTTGTCATATTGCACATAGTGTTATTGCACATTTATTTAAAGTGTCGCAGTTTGCAGGCTTGAAATGTACATATTTGTGCCTCAGCACTACACCTGATTTTTTCAGTCCAGCAGCTGCCATCAATCCGTCCAGACTGTCCAGGGCCCAGAACCTAGGTCTTTGCTGTGTTCAGGGCCTGGACGGCCCTAGGGTAGAAGCTGTTCTTCAGTCTGTTTGTCCTTGCGGCCATGGTCCTGAACCGCCTTTTCGAGGGCAGCCGGGTAAAGTGTTCGTACCCAGGGTGGGTTGGGTCCCTGGAGATCTTGGAGGCCTTCCTGAGACAGCGTGTGTTGTGCAGCTCTTCCAGAGAGGGGAGGGGGGCGCCGGTGATCTTCTGGGCTGTTCTCACGACTCTCTGTAGCGCATTTCTCTCCGCGGTTGTGCAGCTGGAGAACCAGTTGCAGATGCCGTAGGTGAGGATGCTCTCCACTGCGCCGCGGTAGAAGGTCACCAGTATCTCCTGCTTGCTGTGTTCCTTCCTGAGGACTCTCAGGATGTATAGCCGCTGTTGTGCCTTCTTGATGGTGGCTTTTGTGTTGTCCTTCCAGGACAGGTCATCCTGCATGTGCACCCCCAGGAATCGGAGTGTTGAGATTCTCTCCACGCTCTCTCCGTCGATGAGCAGGGGCTGGATCTCGGACTTTTTCCTCCTGAAGTCTACGATGATTTCCTGGGTCTTTGACTTGTTCAGCAGCAGGTTGTTAACCTTGCACAGCTTGCTCAGTTGCTCTACCTCATCCCTGTACGCCGCCTCGTCCCCCCCCGAGATGCATCCCACCACGGTGGTGTCGTCTGCAAACTTTACGATGGAGTTGCTGGGGTGGACGGGGGTGAAGTCGTAGGTGTAGAGGTTGTAGAGGATGGGGCTTAGCACGCAGCCCTGGGGGGACCCAGTGCTGAGTCTGAGGGCTGTGGAGGTGTGGGGGCCCACCCGCACCCTCTGGGGGCGGTCGGTCAGGAAGTCCTTGATCCATGCACATATAGAGTGTGGTAGACCCAGGTCTAGTAGTTTGGTCACTAGCCTGTCTGGAAGGATGGTGTTGAAGGCGGAGCTGAAGTCCACAAAGAGCAGTCTCGCGTAGCTGTTTCCCCTCTCCAGGTGGGATAGAGTGGCGTGGAGAGTCGTCGCGATGGCGTCCTCTGTGGACCTGTGGGCTCTGTAGGCGAACTGGTATGGATCCAGGTTGGGCGGGAGGCGTGTGAGTATGTGGGCCCGGACTAGTTTCTCGAAGCACTTCATGATGATTGGTGTGAGTGCCACCGGGCGGTAGTCGTTTAGGCAGCTCACCGTGCTTTTCTTCGGGACTGGGATGATAGTTGAGGTTTTCAGGCAGGGTGGGATGGTGGCTGGGACAGGGACTGGTTGAAGATGTTGGTGAAAACCCCGGCCAGCTGGTCGGCGCAGTCCCTCAGCACCCGTCCCAGGACGCCATCCGGCCCTGAGGCTTTCCTGCACACAGGTAAAAATATCCAGGATCCAGCAGCGTTGTCGGGCTCGCGCAAACAAATCCGGTGAATTTGTTACTTGCTCCGGGCAAGCGGGCAAGCGTTACTGTCGAACCCTGGTTCAATAATTCACCATAGGGTGCCAGGTGTACAGTATGCTAATGGTGGTCATTGAATTGATATGATGAATTATACTGCCAGGTGCATAACTATAATCTTAGCCAAGTCATTGTATTAGCTCAGTACATTTCAGCAGCAGCTAAACATTTGGTAATTAAAGGGCAGAACTATAAGCACATCTAATAGATGAATGTCATGTATGATAACGCAGCAAGCTAGCTTGAAAGGGAGCTGCCAGTCAAGCGTGCAAAGTCCACGCCCATACAGCCCTCTGTCTGACCAGGAAGTTGAGCCTAACTAGAAGATTATTGTAATTTTTTCTTGTGTAAAGTATTTAAAATATCAAATATCAAAATACTAATTGGAAACGTTTAATGTCTATTTTCCAGACCCTTTAATTACAAAGAAATGCAATCAGTAATCCATAGATTATTGCATTTGCAGGACATGTCCTGTCAGTCTAGATGGGCTTTCAGTGAACTGGTTGGCTGTCATTTATAATTGACTCTGCACTGTTTGTGCCTCCATTGTTTCTAGCTGCAGGTCCTCTTCAGCTCATGTAACCATGTATGAACCAGAGTCCACAGAGTCCCCCAGATGTGACTGTGGTTTTCCAGCCCTGAAAATCACATGGTGGGGTCCAGAGATGGTGGCAGTGAAGCTGGAGGAAGAAGATGGAGAGGGGAATGGTGTGATGGTGAAAGAAGAAGTGGAGGAGAAGAGAGTGATGGTAAAAGAAGAAGATGGAGGTGCAGCTGTAATGCAGAAGGGTGTGATGGTGAAAGAAGAAGATGGAGGAGAAGAAATGAGGGAGGAGGGAGTGATGGTGAAAGAAGAGGTCGAAGTGGAAGTGGAGATTGAAGACACGGATGGTAAGTCTTTGTTGTATAGTTGTGAGGGTCATTGCACTGCTGTAAAATCAATGCTGCCAGTGGCAAGGCAAGTTTATTTGTTTGGCAAATGTCATACAACAGGGGCAATTCAAAGTGCTTTACATACATTATTTAAAAATACAGCAAGAGGAGCATAGCAAGAAAATAAAAACGACTGAATAAAAGCAAATATAAGAGGTAAATAGATAAAACATTTAATAAGACAATAGTTCATGGATAAAAGACATTGATAGAAGTGTTTAATCATAACTGCTGCAAAACATGAAGGTTTTCAGCCTAGATTTAAATATGTTTAGGGTTTGCGCCTGTTGATTTCTTCAGGGAGTTTGTTCCAGGAGCATGCAGCAGCGTGACTGAAAGCTTCTGCACCGTGTTTTGTTTTTACTCTTGGAATTATTAGCTGATTAGTCTCAGCTGACCTTAGGGACCTTGCGGGAATATAGGGTGGGAGGAGATCTGATATGTATTTTGGTCCAAGACCATTTTCTGTGAGAGACTGGTAGCCAGTGTAGGGATCTCAGGATTTGTGTAATGTGTTCAAACGTATTCATTTTTGTTAAGACCCTAGCAGTTGCGTTTTGGATCAGCTGCAGCTTACAAACAGCCCCTTTAGATAGGCCTGTTAGTAGACCATTACAATAATCAAGTCTACTCGAAACAAATGCATGGATGAGTTTTTTTTCAAGGTCTTATTTGGACATGAAACCTCTCATTCTTGTTATGTTTTTCAGGTGATGGTAGCAGGGATTAAAGTTCTCCGTCGCTACGACGGATTTCCGTCAATTTATTCCAAGTTGCGACGGATTTATTCCAAGTTGTGACGGATTTTACCTGGTGTAATATGATTTGTAGAGGCATACAATCTATTTTGATGTTGGTATTAGTAGGGGTGTAACGATACATCGATTCATTGACTAACGATCTGATTACATCGACGCAATGTAAAAATATCGATCTATATCGTCATCTTATGCGCGCAGAGAGAGAGAGACTTGAAAAAGATACGAATGTTTTTCATTTTTGATGAGAGACAGTAAGTCTATCCCTTTTAATATATATTTTGGAACATCTCTCTGAACCAGGGACGTTAACATACTCGCGTTCGCAATGTGTGACTCGCATTCACCGTGTGTGACTGTCTGTCTACTGGCTCGGCTCCACTTCTCGGCTCCTCCTCCTCTCGCGTTCGGCAATCTCCGGTGATCTTCGGAAATGTTCGGCTTGTGTGAGTGCGTCTAATGAGAGTGCGTCTAACGGGAGTCTAATGGGCGAATACATTGACCGTTTTGGACACCAAAGATATTTTTTAACATCTACTCTTCGAGGCGAATCCAGTCAGACCAATATCAGACCTGCTGGACGTGTGTGACACGTGTGTGGACGTGTGTGTGTGTGTGTGTGCGTGTGTGACTGGATGTCTCTCTGAACCTGTGTGTGTGTGTGTATGTTAATGAGCTGTATGTTAATTAGGGTTGGGTACCGTTTGGGTTTTATCCGGTACCGGTACCTAACCGATACTTTAAAAACGGTACCGGTACCAAAACGGTACTTAATTCGGTACTTTTGATTTTTTTAAATGACATATATATATATAATAATAACACGGTCGACAACATTAAACAGCTTTTCACTTTTTTATTGCTGAGGCACAATATATATTAGTTAAATATACACTCAAATTAAAATAAATGAAAATAAAACTCCTGAGCCTTGGGGACTCCATTAAGCTGGGGATGCCTATCGTTGGTACTGATGTCCAATACGAGTACACACTTGTTCGGCAGCCCCTCAAGGACATCAGATTATTCTTAGAAAAGGGATCTAGTGAAGAGGCCTGCATAGCCCCCGGAACCAAGAAGACCGAGAGGAAATATAACTCTGATGAACTGGAGCCCTCCACCTCGTCAAAATCCAAACTCTGTTGCCGCTCAGCTACTACTACTCCCCTCCCCCTCTCTGGTCCATGATACATGACGATTCATTTTTCAGACACAGTAGTAGGATAAGGACAGTACCCGAATATCAAGAGATCCCCGATCATGTTGTCCTCCTCGCAGAGACGCAGCCACACATCCGCACAACGTCATCAACAGACGCGTCGAATCCTGGAGTGCACTGTCCAATCAAAGGCTTGCGTTCGTAAACTCGCTCTGAGAGCGTCTCAGCGCACACTGGGCCCGACGTCATAAGGGGAGCAAGTCATTTGATTGGACAGAAGGCATTCCACGAGTGGTGATCAGAATTCCAGAACGAGTTTTTGGAACGCACCCATAAGTCGAGCGTCGCGTTACGCCAACCCGCTAGCGGAAGTTGCTATTAGCAACCTTCTCGTTATCCTTCCGTACTCGCTGCTTTCACTGAGTGGAAATTTAACAGGCGATGTGACGTCGCGAGATAGAAAAGTACCGAAATGAGGCACCGAAATCTCCTTTGCGATTCGGTACGGGTACATACCGAATGTAAAGTAACCGGTACCTACCGGTACCGATTTTCGGTACCCAACCCTAATGTTAATTACCACTTATTACAATTGATAATTGTGTTAGATTGCCATATGATATCGCGTCATATCGATCATATCGTCATATCGATCTTGAATCGAATCGAATCAAAATCGTATCGTGACTGACATTGTGAAATCGTCAAACATTGTATCGTCATACAAACAAATCGATATAATATCGTATTGTGATGAAGCTGGTGATTTACACCCCTAGGTATTAGGTATATAAATGATATATAATAGCCTATATAGCCTACATATAGGCCTTTATTGGCTACAACTATGCGACAGTAACAGAGCGGGGTGCACTGACGCTGAACCCCTCATAGTGATAAGTAGGTGGACATGGCGCGTGGTGCTGAAATAGCCGACATGCGGTGTGTGGTTTGAAAAAAGTAACGCCAGCTCAGTAAATCATTCAAACTTAATGTTTACTTATAGGCTATGTGAATGTGACTGCACCACACATGTGAACAGTAACAAAGCAAATGCAGTTTAATTTTATGAAAAACATTGACAACAAAATCGGCGCAAAAAAAAAAAGAAGCTGAATCCGCTTAGCCTATATGCTCCTGAAACGACAGAGCAAACACGTTACATTATTAGGGATAATAATTACTAATAATTACAATGAGCCAATAGAATAATAATATTAGGCTATTTAAATCTCACTTAACGAGAAAACTGGCATCTCCCATCGGTCACTATTTGTTGGCTATCTGGTGATATGGACGTCTTTGAGTGTCTAGAAAAGCGCTATAAATCTAATGTATTATTATTATTTATTATTATTATGGACGTCACTTTAATCCGGCAGTTCTCAAGGTTTTTATGCACCAATCGATTCCTCTAGTGCGTCTTTATCACATTCATTGACGAAAAGGACGACTCGCATGTATAGAAAGGGAACATTGTGAGCACGTAAAATGTGAGTCTCACAACGGCTTTGCATTGATGAAACCAGGTAGGATGAACGCATAGTTCGCTGTCCATTAGGGATGGACGGTTTCCAATTATTGAAACCGAAAAACCGTCAAAGACTAAAACCGGGGTTTTCCGGTTAACCGAAAAATAAATAATAATAAAAATAAAAAAAAGGAGCGCCAATTTCAAATAATTGAGCCCTACTGCTACAATACACTCATGTCGAACACCATTAAAACACCGTAAGCACAGTCGCAACACATTTAGGCTACTTAGTTTCACAAATATAAGTGGAAAGGCAGACTTTTGTAAGCTACACCATACAAGAAAACACATGAACACTTAACACACCAGCTCCGCTGATCCAGGGTGCACGCCTGCACGGAAGATCATCTCTTGGAACAGCGTCTTCATTGAATGAACTGCTTTCTCAATATCTCGGTTCTTAGACAAAGTTTCAGCTGCTGCTCAATGTATTTAAATATTTGAATACTGCTCAATAATCACTGAAATATTAGACTTAGAATTATGCAGTGAACATACTTAAAGCTTTTCATAAAAACCACATGCCGCGAGACTGACTCGTCCTGAACTGTCGTAAGTCAATCAACAAAGAATGCCCCATCAAAATAAAAGTGCCCATGGTAGAGCTGTCAAAATAAATGTACTAATACAGATAGAGATAAATACAGAACTACCTTTGCGTCACTAAGTGACCGCGTATCTTCTGAGACATGCGTTCTGTCATCACTTTCAGTAGCGCCTTCACACACAGTGGCGCTGTGCACAAACACTCTTGATCCGTATAGCTCTTGTTTTATTATATTGTGGTTTAGTAAATACTGCACTTGGAGTTACATTCAATGCATGATTTGTGCTATAGAACATAAATACAGTTTGATTGATTGATTGATATCAAATCAAATCACATGTTATTTCTATAGCGCATTTCTCACAAAAGTGACCCAATGCGCTTTACAGAGAGCAGCGAAAATGATCTTATTAAATGTAAGCGAGTAATTGTAAAAAACCTTTCCTATCTACCAATAACTGAAGGCAACTATCTTTCCCATAGAGTGATTCGTTACCCTTAAATATAATCCCAATTAGATATTAATCCTCAGTTATTCTTCACAACTGACCAAACCTCTCACTCATTGCGCAGCAGATTCAGACTGTATCATTGTTATTTTCACACACGACAAACATGTGACATGTTCCAGTTTTATTCTTATTCTATTATATTCTTCTAAAAAAAACAAAAAAACATCCGGTTTCAGACGGTTTTGATAAAAAAAGGTTTCTATTTTAATAAACCCCGGTTTTCGGTATAACCGAAAAACCGTCCATCCCTACTGTCCATTCCTCTTTAAATGCCCTGTTTTCACCGTCAACTTTCCTCTTTAGACCTTTGGAGAGTGATGTTTAGCTAACTTCACCCGGCACGCAAACAACCAATCCAATAATAGTGTGACCTTGTAAGTCTGGGAGGAGGGGGAATAATTATCAGAATAAAACTTTGTTAAATAATTATTTGAATACGTTAGGCTGCGCTACATCGTCAGTCCACACATTTATTATTCAAAACTATGGAAAAGGGTGAAACTACGTTTCAACGTTGTTGAGAATCACAACACAAACTCGCTAGTCAAGCCAAAATACTGCAGCGAAATGGATTGGACTGCTACCTAGTTAACTAGAACACTACTTTACATTGTTACCTAGTTAACTAGAAGACTACTTTACATTGTTAGCAGGCTCACAAAACAAGCCGTGTTAGTTGACTAGCGATGTGTCGTTGATTTTCGACAACGCGGAAATGTATTCACATTTTTCGAAAGAAAAGTCAAAGCATTAGAACGTAGAACGGAAAATCGCACGCGCGCTTTGCGCACGGAAAGCCACCGGCCCCGATTTGGCCTGAATTTTCTTTTTCAGTCAGGAGATTTTTTTTTGCTTTAATCCCTGTGGTAGGCTGATTTAGTTATCGAGTTCATGTGGCTGTTGAAGTTTAGAGTCTATAATTACACTAACATTTCTGACCTGTTTTTTAGTTTAGAGAGAGAATCAAGTTTTGCACTGACTTTCGATCTTTTGTCAGGTTTACCGAATACAATTATCTCTGTTTTGTCCTTTTGAAGAATGGACAGAATCTCACATGTTCATTCTTCCCACGGGCAGTTCAGTTCAAACCCTGTATGTCTGATATGTTTGGAGACCATGGCGATTATTAAAAGCGGCAATGTAAAGCGTTACGAGACTAAACCCATCTTTTGAGCAGAAACATACACACTCAAATCTGAACCGAGGACAGAGAAAATACACGATACAGAGTCCAATATGATCGATCCACCAAAATTCAAACACATTCATTCACTGCCCAACAACGTGCTAATGAATGTTCCCTTAAAGTTGCTTGCGTTTTGCGTCAACATAAAACACATTTACTGACGGTCAAGGAGTGCATGAGTGGTAGCTGAAACCTTCCTTGAGGGGAAACAAAAATAAGAGTTTTGTGAAAAGATCAAGCAGATACCGATGTACCTATTTTATTTTATTTTTTTATTAAATGTTTAAATGTAACCTTTATTTATACAGGTAAAAAACACATTGAGCCCCAAGGGCTCATTTTCAAGTGTGACCTGTTTACAGGCATACAACATCCACCACAACCAAATACAATACAAAACCTGGCCTACATTTGCACGCTTGACTGGCAGCTCCCTTTCAAGCTAGCTTGCTGCGTTATCATACATGACATTCATCTATTAGATGTGCTTATAGTTCTGCCCTTTAATTACCAAATGTTTAGCTGCTGCTGAAATGTACTGAGCTAATACAATGACTTGGCTAAGATTATAGTTATGCACCTGGCAGTATAATTCATCATATCAATTCAATGACCACCATTAGCATACTGTACACCTGGCACCCTATGGTGAATTATTGAACCAGGGTTCGACAGTAACGCTTGCCCGCTTGCCCGGAGCAAGTAACAAATTCACCGGATTTGTTTGCGCGAGCCCGACAACGCTGCTGGATCCTGGATATTTTTACCTGTGTGCAGGAAAGCCTCAGGGCCGGATGGCGTCCTGGGACGGGTGCTGAGGGACTGCGCCGACCAGCTGGCTGTCTAAAACTAAACTAAAACTACATAGTCTAAAACTAAAACTAGTATAAAACAGTCTAAGATAATCTAAACTTTCCGTCAATATAGTCTAAAACTAAACTAAAACTACATAGTCTAAAACTAAAACTAGTCTAAAACAGTCTAAGATAATCTAAAACTTTCCGTCAATATAGTCTAAAACTAAACTAAAACTACATAGTCTAAAACTAAAACTAGTCTAAAACAGTCTAAGACCATCTAAAACTAAACTAAAACTACAAAACCAAAAACTAGACAGCTAAAGAGCTAGGGACAGGGAGGGGTCAGTAATGGGCAAAAGGGAGGGTCAACTTAATTGCAGTGTGGGCACTGCGACACCATACTGGGGCGCAGTATTCACTAGTTGAATAAACGAGGGCTAGGGCTGCCGTGCGCCTTGGGTCCTTGGGATTTGTAAATGAAAATATACCAGTGAAGGGTTCGGCGGATAGAGAGAGATAACCAGTTAACCAGAGAGTATAGCACACAGTGATGCATAAGGGGTTTACAGCCTTTATCTGTACACCTATGTACCTACAGATACCTACGTCAGCATCATCAGCCACAAGGGAAACCGAAATATTAACCCAGGACATGCTAGCAAAACAGAAGAGAGAGGGAAACTGAAGCTACACTTTATATTTTGTTTTTTAATTTATTTTTCAAAAATTAAGCACTTTATTTTAAGATGCACATTTTTCAAAAGCTCTGTTATGTATCTTTACATTTAAATGCAGCCCTTATTTTTATTTATTTTTATACATTTGTTTTTTCAGATTTTATCCCTTTTTCACCCAATTTGGTAGCCAATTTAACCCAATTTAGCATCCAATTATCCCCTGCCTATTGCATAGGATCCGCCGCACGACCCCGTGGCCGGCAGTCCCAGAAGAGGCCGCCAGGCAGACTAGGCTGACTGGCTCCTCGAGCCCAGTACCGTTATTCCGGCGCCCAGGGGGCGGTGTTGCGCGACGGATCCTAGTCCAGAAATACTCCTATACCGCCCTCGGAAGCGGCCGGCCAATATGCCGCTTCCCGTGTGCCTCGGCCATATCTGGATCTGGCGAGCCGGGATACGAACCCCGGCCCCGGTGGGCAGCATGCACTAGTGGCCAGTGCGTAGACCGCTACACCACCGCGGGGCTGCAGCCCTTATTTTACATGAGAAAAGAACATGTATTAGTACTTATAATCTCTCCACTTCAAAGTGAAAATCTACAATATTGTTGAAATATTATTGAATTGTACTTTAATATGTATATGTACTATATGTATATATGTTACGGTACATGTGGGAATACGGTACATGTGGGAAAACTAGGGTTAGGTGCTACGTCGACTTGGTACATGCTGGCATGTCTAACCCTAACCCTAATCCTAACCGTAGCACCCTAGCACCTAACCCTAACCCTAGTTTTCCCACATGTACCGTATTCCCACATGTACCGTATTTTCCGCATTATAAGGCGCACCGGATTATAAGGCGCACCGGATTATAAGGCGCACCTTCAATGAATGGCCTATTTTAGAACTGTTTTCATATACAGGGCGCACCGGATTATAAGGCGCATAGAATAGAACGTTTGACTGGGGTTGCGTTACGCCCAAGCTCCACCTACTGCGTTGCGTCACCTCTCCATCGGTGTTCTGTCAACTTCCCGTTGTCCAAGCTCCACCTGCAGCGTTGTCACCGTCAACGTTCTACCTGCTCCACTGTCAAAAATATATATTTTCCCACCTCAAGTATCAGCCGTTCGTCATCCATTTTTGCAACAAACGTCAAGGACCTGCGGTGATTCACAGCTGACTCGCGTGAATAGCAATTCGCAATAGCTGCGACCACGAGATATAGAGTAGTTAGCTACAAGCATTTTCAATCTGCTATTATCTCTATTAGTGGATTAACCGCTGTGGTGATTTAACAGCTGATAAAAAGTAGACTACAAACAGACCAAAACAAGAAAACACCAGAAAACAACCAATAGGCTATACAATTATAACCAACAACCAATATGTGACAGCTCCTGGTGAAATGTGCAACGTAATTTTCCAGTTTTTACACATGCTTAAACTACAGATTGTAAGCTTTCAAATGGTGTGTCATACATTCAAATCAGAGAAAGATTGAACACGACAGGCGTATTTGAATGTTGGTTCACCTCATACACTGAATGGGAGAAAAGTGACTCTGAACGCAGCCACAGCTACGAACGCTGCTAACAAAACACATCGCTACGAAGGTCTCAACTGTATTTTAATAACATGACAACATACTGGGAGAACATCGACATGCTAAAAACACATAACTACACATAACTAGATGAACACACAGTTCTTGCTTTTGAACACGAGCTAAAACGAAAGTATGTTTACAAGTCAAGTTAGTCAACCCTCCCTTACCGGTAGCCTCCGGCAAACGAGAATAATGAATCCAATACACAAATTATAAGTGTTTAGTGATCGTTAAACTGTTGTTTATTATATCGAGTGGGTACTTTAAAACAAGTTGAAAGCACCAAGAAGGACCGCCCGAAATTCATCGATGTTCATGTCCCGTGCTCGCGCTGTTGCCTTCATTCGAATAGTGACTGTAGAGACGCTTCTACTTGCGGCTCTCTGTTCAACAACCCACTGTTCGAGTTTGTCCTCTAACTGTGTCTAACTGTGGCCATCTCGCTTTGTTCCCTCGGAAACTCTGTTTAGTCTTCTTTACTTGGGGTCTTTATACACACACAAGTGGTGTGGGACTGTGAGTAAGCACAGTAGCCTACCGGTGTTTACTGATTACCGTAATGCTGCAAGCGGTGCGGCTTTGTAGTTTACCAGTCGTACTGAAACATTTGGACAGAGCGCCTTGAGCGCCGTGTACAACCAGTATGGATCAACCAATTAACAAATTGATCCATATATAAGGCGCTCCGCATTATAAGGCGCACTGTCGGTTTTTTTGAAAATTAAAGGCTTTTAAGTGCGCCTTATAGTGCGGAAAATACGGTACCTTAACATATATAAACCCCTCAAAAAAAGTTTGGAAATGTTATTTTGGTTGATTAATCCTCCCCTTTAATAATACCAATTGGTATTGTATTTTATATTGTTGGAAAGCCTGATTAGTCACCTGTACAGGGATCATGCATTCATGGAATGAACAACACAGCTAAACATGTGGGTAGCGGCCCAAACATATTTGCCAAAATCCCCTATATTCTTCTGTTGGTATTCACTCTCGTTTTGAGTTGCTTGGTGGATTGGATGATTGCACTCTCCCACAGTAATAAGGAAAAAACAACACATGTTGGCCATTTTACACTGTCAGGGACCTCAGTCGTGTGTGGAAGATCCATACGCAGTCACAACAGCTTGGCACCTCCTCCTCATGCTGGTCACCAGCCTGGTCCCAGAATCTGGAGATATGGGATTGCCACTGTCAATTAGGTGCCATTCAGGTGCCAGTCACACACCTGTGACTGACATACACCTGCCAGCACTTGAAGCTCAAAACGAGAGTGAATACCAACAGAAGAATATTGCAGGGGATTTTGTCAAATAATGTTGGCCCGCTACCCACACGTTTAGCTGTGTTACTCATTCCACGAATGCATGAACCTTACAAGTTGTACCTCGTTGTAAAGGTGACTAATAAGGCTTTCCAACGATATAAAATACAATACCCATTGGTATTATTAAAGGGGAGGAAGAATTGACTGAAATAACGTTCCCAAACTTTTTTTTAGGAGTTTATATAGGTATATGGCACTGAATCATAACGCAATTTAGACATTATAATGTTCCAGACCTTTGCTTGAGGACATTTTCTCTAACTGGACCTTGTTGAATTTTTTGCTGAATACCCCTGCTATAGTCGTTCGGTGAGAGGGCTATGTATGTCATCTGCATATTTGTGGTAGGTAGGGCTGGGTTAAAAAAATCGATTTCCCGATTCTGAATCGATCTTCATTAAAATGAGCGATTATCGATTCATAAATCCTGAGATCGATCTTTCTTTCTTTTTTTTTTTTTTTTGCTTGCAGCTTCAACCCGCAACGAGATCTCGTGGCCAGATCTCGCGCTACAAGAATTTATCATATCTCACGCAACGTGAGGTCTCAACACTAAAATCTAAAAACATGGCGATGGCAGGGACACTCAAGTCACCACCAGGCTTAAAGTCAGATGTCTGGGTGCATTTTGGATTTAAAAAATGTGACGTTAGAGATGAGCTGGACAAAAGCAAAGTCATATGTAAATAAAAAGTACATTCATGTAACTGCTTTGGAGTCAATTCATTGATATGTTTAACAATGCTACATGTTATAGGGTTCCTTGAACCATTTATAGCATTAGTTCGGAGAATCTCTTTCATATTCAAGCAAAAAATGTATATTGTAACTAGATCGAATCGGAATCGAATCGAATCGTGAATCGAATCGAATTGGGAGCTGTGAATCGGAATCGAATCGTTTTGGGAAATCAGTGGCGATACCCAGCCCTAGTGGTAGGCAATTTTGTTCTTTTTTATGATGTGTCCCAATGGAAGCATCTAGAGCAGCGGTTCCCAACCTATGGGCCGTGGCCCACTGGTGGTCCGTGAGAGTACTGCAAGTGGGCCGCCAAATCATGGGCAAAAAAAAACGTTTTTTTTAATTTTAAAAAGATAAAAAATCTTGGATTGAACAGCCTTGATCGTATTGTGTGTGGTGTGCGCCGATATTTCCATCCGAAAAGAAGAAGACAGCTCGCTTCTTGATTGGCTACATTCCATCCCGGACTCGCGAACAGGGTTGCCAGATGGGATCGACATTTTCCACCCTAACCACAGTCTAAAACCGCTAATTCCACCCCCAAAAAAACGAGCCCATCTGGCAACCCTAGTCGGGAGTTGGGAGTTGCCCACACACATAAGGATGTTTGGTCGTAAATATTGAACACATACAACATTTACGATCTTGGTATTTGATCACCTGCTATATAAAACATCGCCGCTCGGCTTTAATGGTTTAACCACTATTTTTTTTTTTTACAAAATGTGTTTGTAACCCTGTTTATGTTCATATTCTTACAGATGAGCAGAGCTCCAACCCAGGTTCAGACAGCGAGCCCAGCTCCACCACATCAGGAAACACAGTAGAGAAACCATACCACTGTTACCAGTGTGGGAAGAGTTTCAATCGTGCAGGAGACCTAAAGAGACACCAGAGAATACACACAGGAGAGAAACCATACCATTGCACACAGTGTGGCAAGAGCTTCAGTCAAGCAGGATACCTAAAGACACACCAGAGAATACACACAGGAGAGAAACCATACCAGTGCTCTGAGTGTGGGAAGAGTTTCAGTCAGGAACAACACTTAAAGACACACCAGAGAATACACACAGGAGAGAAACCATACCAGTGCTCCCAGTGTGGGAAGGGTTTCAATAGTGCAGGACAGCTAAAGACACACCAGAGAATACACTCAGGAGAGAAACCATACCAGTGCACACAGTGTGGCAAGAGCTTCAATCAAGCAGGATACCTAAAGATACACCAGAGAATACACACAGGAGAGAAACCATACCAGTGCTCCCAGTGTGGCAAGAGTTTCAATCAATCAGGATACCTAATTCTACACCAGAGAATACACACAGGAGAGAAACCATACCAGTGCTCTGAGTGTGGGAAGAGTTTCAGTCAGGAACAACACTTAAAGACACACCAGAGAATACACACAGGAGAGAAACCATACCAGTGCTCCCAGTGTGGGAAGAGTTTCACTCGGGCAGGAAGCCTGAAGAAGCATCAGAGAAGAAGAATCTGCAGGAGTGTGTGATGTTCACCACACCGGATAAGTGGTTGTTGAAGATCACTCCACGGTTCTTGCCACCAGAGGGAGGCATCGAGCAGTCCACCCTGCCACAGGTCATTATAACACCACCAGAGGGCAACGATGAGCAGACCCCACCTCCGTCCGAGGAGGATCCAATGCCAGCATTGGGTCTGGACTTGAACTATGACATCGTGCTGTTCCACATGATTAACCTGGGTTTACCACCAATGACTCTGCAATGATGAATGTTTCTGCCATGATCTGCCAGACTGATTTGCTATGAAATGTAGACCTGCTTGCATAAGAATAGAATCAGGAAGTGAAAAGCTAAACACATATACTCTGAGAGAAGTCAACATATCCAAGATACCCACTAGAATGGGGTTGATTGTGTTGCAAGATGTATAAGAAATGTGAGATAGGACCAATGTGATGTAGCTGAGACTTGAGATAGGATGTGTGCGCTATCTTGATGTTGATTAAAACAATGTCTTATGTTGAACTATGAATGAATGAATGACTGGTCTTTATTGTCATTAATACAGTACAGGTACCATACAACGAAATTTAGGAGGGGGGGGGCTCCCCTGGTGCTAGGAAAAAACTAAAAATAATAATAATAGTAAAAACAAGAAGGGAAAAGAGCTGGTTTACATAAATAAAGGCTATATACACTATCCACTATACTATACTACTATACTATACAAATAAAACACTGTGCTGTACTCTATGCTATAAATATCCTCACATTTCCTATCTCTGAACCTTATGTACACAAGGGTTGTCATATTGCACATAGTATTATTGCACATTCATTTAAAGTGTTGCAGTTTGCAGGTTTGAAATGTTGACAGCAGGCGCGGATCTATGGGTGGGCCTAGGCCCACCCAGATTGACAGCTGACCCAGTCAGATTCATAAAAATACATATTTTTTAATAATAAAATATTTTTAAAGTTTAATTTTCACTAACTAACTGTAATGTGAATAGTTTTGTCTTGCGACCGTCATTGCCACCGGCTTGTGAAGAACTGGTAGGACTACACCGTCGGATCTGTCAGCCATGGAGGAACCAGCCACTCAACCAAAGCTGGTAACATTCCCTACTACCACTGTAATAGATGGGAAATCGCGCTCCTTCAGTAGAAATTGGTACGAGAAGTTCAAGTGGATGGAATATAGTAAAGAAAGAGACGCTATTTTTTGTAAAGTGTCGACATTTCCCAGAGGCGCACACGGAGTTCACTTTTATAAGAGATGGATACAAAAATTGGAAACGTCTCCGGCAGGCCTGTGACAAACACGAGTCTAGCAAGCCGCATGCTGTTGCCCTCACCAAGTTGGATGGGCAAAGCCATGGACCCCAAAGCCGTGGGACAGTGTTAAATCAAATGCACGGTGATGCCGTTTCATTCATAGAGCGAAACCGGCAACACGTTAAAGTTGTGTTAGACATTGCTATGTTGTGTGCCAAGTTGGAAATTCCACTTAGAGGTCACAGAGAAACGGAAGAGGCGCTCAATAAAGGTAATTTCTTGGAGCTATTCAAGTTCATGTCAAAATGAGAGGGTTTAAGGTAGCCATGACCCTCTGAGAGGGTTTAAGGTAGCCATGGTAACCCTCTGAGAGGGTTTAAGGTAGCCATGACCCTCTGAGAGGGTTTAAAGTAGCCATGACCCTGTGAGAGGGTTTAAGGTAGCCGTGATCCTCTGAGAGGGTTGGTCAAGGCCGGGTTATGGTTTAGAGCAGTGGTTTTCAACCGTCTTATGATTTGTACTTGATTAGTTGAATCAGGTGTGCTGGTGGTGGAACAGATCAAATATGTGGAACGGCTGGTGGTCCCCGGGGAGAGGGTTGAAAACCACTGGTTTAGAGGCCTCTGATCCTATGAAAGGGTGGGTCAAAGCCTATAAGGTATCCAGCTCCATAATGGGTAGATCAATCGTATGATCGGTTGGATTGACCTCATACCGTATTTTCCGGACTCTAAGTCATACTTTTTTTCATAGTTTGGCTGGTCCTGTGACTATCGTCAGGTGCGACTTATATATCAATATATATATAAATTCATACTGACTGACATGAACCAAGGAGTAAACATTACCGTCTACAGCCGACAGAGGGCGCTCTGGGCCGCTCTGGGCTTGTGACAACTATATGCTGCTCCTATACCACTGAAGAAATGAACTAATGATCAGCGTCTTTGAGCCTCGGAAAAGCGCTATATAAATTCAATGAATTATTATTATTATTAAAAACATTAGCTTGTTGAAGCTAAGCAAACGGTAGCTTGGTGAACTTGCTTACTGGTAACTTGCTTGTTGGACTCGCTGGCTTGTTATATTAATTTGGCCTATTTAGCCTCCCAGGTATGTTCTTTATGCTATTGTGTTGCTGAATAACTGTTAATGTGTTATGTTAACATACCAGACTTCTATTCAGCCTGTTGTTCTGTGTGCTATTGTGTAGTTGAATAAACTTGCCTTTCCAGATTAAATGTCTGTTCTTGGTCTTGGATTTTGTGAAATACATTTCTAAATCAATGCGACTTATAGTCCAGTGCGACTTATATATGTTTTTTTCTCTTAATGGCACATTTTTTGACTGATGCGACTTATACTCCTATACTTATAGTCCAGAAAATACGGTAATAGGTGAACTGGATATCAGGGATTAACAGGTTACTAGATTAAGGTATTACAAGGACTCAATATCCTTGCATGAACTCTTTCTAGCAGCGGGAAGACTCTGCAACCATTGATGTCATGCGGCATGACCGTAGGCAATCGATTGGAAGCTGAGTTAGAGAGGTTGTCTTGAGTCTTGACCTTTCGCTGCTCCACTACCTGGCCTTGCCCCTAGGTGGCGCTAGTGAGGGTCTTGATGACAGGCATGCTTAAGGCAAGGGTAAAATGATTACTAGGTTCAAAGGTTAATAAGCTATAGTAAGCAATATGTTGTGGATCCCGCTTCGGCTCCACTCGCTTCCACCTCGGCGCCGCTCGGTCCCGCTTCGGCTCCACTCGCTTCCACCTTGGCGCCGCTCGGGGAGACCAATCAGGCGCAATCGGAGACAGCTGCGCCGGCTCCAGCAGGTGTCTACAATCTCCGGAGGAGAGACCTGGATAAAAGGCCCTGCAACCTGCCGTCTGACGCTTGATCAATCCGATCCTATGTGGTTAGTCGTCTCGCTCCCTCGTCTGTCTCCTGTGAACTCTAGCTCCGTTGTTTCCAGTTTATTTTCCCAGTCGTTTTATTTATTTTGTTTGTTTGTGTTCTCTCCTCCCCCAGTCTACTCCTGCCTCCCTGCCTGCCAGCCGACTACCCCACTCCTGCCTAAGGCCTCCTGCCTACCTGCCCTCCTGCCTTCCTGCCTGCCTGCCCTCCTGCCTACCTGCCCTCCTGCCTTCCTGCCCTCCTACCTGCCTGCCCTCCTGCCTGCCCTCCTGCCTACCTGCCCCCCTCCTACCCGCCTGCCTGCCCCTTTTAATAAATACCATTATTATTACGCTAGTCTCTGTGTCTGTCTGTTCTGGGGTACTACCACATTTGACCACTTGATCCAGTCCGTAACACAATAGGTTCGTTCAGTCAGAAGGTTCTTGGTAGAAGGTTAAGTGGCAGGATTTAGAGACAGGCACAGCATTTATTAGGAATTCCCTATGTAACAAAGGTCCCTTGTACCCTTCTTGTCAACTGTAAAACATTAGATTCAATGCACGTTATAGTTACTACTAAATGGTTAGCCTAGCCTAACAAAATATCAGAGCTGTCATTAACTACAGGGACCTATGTGCCTATGATTTCCAAGTGCTATTATTGAGACTAATTTGTGGGATATGACCAGTGGAGGCTCCTCCATAGAGGTGGAGGAGGCCTGGCCTCCCCAATAATTTGAGATAAGAGAGAGAGATTTAAAAAAGCAATAATTATATTTATTTTATTTATTTATTTAACAAAAAACATATTTTACATTTTTTAATATTAATATTATTTCCGTTTTGTTCATAAATCTGAATTTTTCCATGGCTAAAACCCAATATTGCAATTGTAAAGCAAACCTGGTCATCGCTAAGAAAAAGTCAGGGGGGTTGAGAGTCTGTGTGGACCTGCGGTCTGTCAACAAGGCGGTGATTCCAGATAAATATCCCTTGCCTACCTCAGAGGAGCTGACCACCCACTTCTACGGCTCCACGGTTTTCACAAAGCTCGACCTGCGCCAGGGCTATCTCCAGGTTCCCCTCCACCCAGCCAGCAGAGACTTGACAACCTTTGTATCGCACGCTGGGGTCTTCCGGTACACCCGAATGCCTTTCGGACTTAGCTCCGCCCCCAGCTGCTTCCAGAAGGTCATGACCACCATCCTTGCTGGTATCCCTGGGGTCGCGGTGTTCTTGGATGACATCGTGGTCCATGCCCCAGATGTGCCAACACACAACGAGCGGCTTCACAGGGTGTTTGCAGCCCTCCTGGACAATAATCTGACCCTGAACACAGAGAAATGCTCCTTCGCGGCTACCGCCATCGACTTTGTGGGGTTTCGCCTCACAGCAAAGGGCATCACACCTCTCCTGTCCAATGTCGACGCCATACACCGGATTCCGGAGCCCACCTCTGCTTCCCAAGTAGCCTCATTCCTGGGCATGACAGCTTATTACCTACGGTTCCTGCCCCACTACTCTCAGACCACAGCTCCCCTTCTCCAACTGCTCAAGAAAGAGGAGCCATGGAAGTGGACTGCAGCATGCTCAAGGGCGTTCCACTCGCTGAAGATCCAGCTCATCACAACCCCCATCCTGGCCCACTTTGACCCGTCCAGCCCTACCCTCGTCACCTGTGACGCCTCAGCCGGGGCGGTGGGTGCCGTGCTCTCACAGGTTCAGGACGGCGTCGAGCGGCCAGTTGCCTTTGCCTCCAGGGCTCTTAGCCCCACCGAACAGAGGTATTCAGTCGGCGAACGCGAAGCTCTAGCCTGTGTCTGGGCATGTGAGAGGTGGCACCTCTATCTATACGGCCGGCGGTTCACCCTCCGTACAGACCACCAGGCCCTGACCACACTGCTGTCAGCCTCAGGCAGTGGGCACAGGCCTCTCCGTTTGCACAGGTGGGGGGAGTGGCTCAGGCAGTATGACTACCAGCTCAGGTTCACCCCGGGGAGGGACAACGTAGTGGCCGACCTCCTCTCTCGGTCTATCGAGGCCCCCACCCCAACTGTCTCTCCGGATGACGACACAGAGCCAGAGCTCATCCAGATGTTGCATGGGCCCCTGCAGACAGCAGTGTCACTAGAGGAGCTGCAGCGGGAATCGGAACAGGACCCTTTGCTATCCACCCTGCGCACCTACATACGCACCCGGATGGCCATCACGGGTGCCGGAGGATCTGGCCACGTTCGCTAGAGTACGGCACGGACTCTCATGCTGGGGGGACGTCTGTGTCTCCAGGGGCCTCTGCACTGTGATCCCAAGTGGCCTGCGTGCGCGTGTCATGTCCATGGCGCACGAAGGTCATTTGGGCATAGTGAGGGTCAAGCAACGATGCCGCGACCTGGTGTGGTGGCCAGGCATCGACCGTGACATCGAAACAATGGTCAAGGACTGTGCACCATGTCTGCTCAGCGGGAAAAGTGGGTTGCCAGCCTCAACACCCCTGCAGCCTACCCCGTGGCCGCCCCGCCCATGGGAGCATCTCCAGCTCGATATCTGTGGAGAGATCCATGGCCGAGGGGTCCCACACCACCAACGCTTTCTGGTGGTGGCATACGACCTCCACTCCAAATGGCCTGAAGTGGTCCCAGCAGGAACGGTCACAACACGGACCATTATTGACATCCTGGATGGCCTGTTTGCTAGATGGGGTCTGCCACTCACCATCACCACAGATAATGGGCCCCAGTTCATCTCAGCAGAGTTCTCGGACTTCCTCCGCACCAAGGGGATCAAGCACATCCGCACGGCATACTTCCACCCTCAGGCCAACGGGGGGGTGGAACGTTTCAACCAAAGCCTTAAAAATGGGATCCGAGCACATCTGTTCCAGGGGTGCACATTCCAGGCCGCACTCAACCAAACACTGTTGCACTACAGAGCTAGTCAGCATGCAACAACGCAGACCTCTCCAGCATCCCTCATGCTTGGCCGTGAGATGGACTTGCCACTGAACAGACTCAGGTCCCGGGATGCAGTGACACCTGCAGCAGGCAGCACCCGAGATGCTGCTCAAGCAGCAGAGGCCACACATCAGGGGGAGATGAAGCGACGCTTCGACAAGAAACGTGGAGTAAAGACCACCACCATCAAGGTGTCCGACTGGGTTCGGGCCCGTAGGCCCCAGCGACATAACAAGATGGCATCTTTCTGGTCTCAGCCCCTTCAGGTGACACGTCAGCTTGGGCCAGCCACGTTCCTACTGAACGACGGATCCCGCTGGCACGCCAGCCGACTGCGGAGGGTGCCTGGTCCTCCTGGGCCTGCCATGGCCACACTGCTGCCAGCAGCCGGTGCAGCAGAGACAGATAGAACTGTCTCAAAGGCCTCGAGTCCTGTACTGCTAAGGGCAGCTAGGCCGCCCCAGGCTCCGCCGCAGCCACTGCCTATGTGGCCTCCGCCCGCTCAGCCTCTACCTGCTGTTCCTCTTCCTCACCCTCCTCCACCTAACCCTGGCTTCCTCGCAGGGTCACAGCCCAGGGGGGAGGTCGATAGGCCACAGCGGGAACGGGCTCGCCCTGCACACCTCCAGGACTATGTCACTAAATTTCACACATAGGCCTTCAGGCCCTACTCCTGTTTGACTGTTACTTTAGTTGTTTGAGTTTTGGAAAGGGGGGGGAAATGTTATGTACGACAGTGTCATTGTCTTTGCAGCACTTTGTTGCCCTTTACGACGTCACGTTACGTACGTCTGTTAGAGCTTTACGACGGTGTGTGTGTGTTGTCAGAATGAATGGCACATGGCAGTAAACGGAGCTCAGTTTGTATACCTGTGTGGATCTACATTTATTAGCACAACACAAACATAATAATATGGTGTCTCGAATAGGTCTAAAATTATATTCAAAGAGGTCTAAAAAAGGTCTAAAAAGGTCTTGAATTTGACTTGAACCCTGAGTGTATGATAAGACATTAAATGATTCAGATTGCGCACCTTTTATCACTGAGGGTCTTGTATCTCTGGGGGAGGGGGCTGATGAAAAGGTTCCTGTGAAGATCCTGAGGAACATTGGGGGCATCTGAATCATTTGTGTTAGTCAGTGTTAGTCAGTGTTCCTTTCTTGCCGGGGACAGACAGACACACACAGGAATGTTTTGGATCAGGGATTAGGGTTGTCGGTTCCCTTACATAGACTGGAGCTGATGTCCGATCTGGTGCAGGGTGAGGTTATAGTTGGTGTAAGTAAGTAAGTAAAATGTATTTATACAGCACCTTTCCCAGACCAAGGGTCACAAAGTGCTTTACATAACAAAGAAGAAACACAATAAAGCATAATAAAAGAGCGAAAGCCACAGAAGGTTAAAACAGGCAAACAAGTGAAAATAAAAACAAATAACAGACAACAGGTGTACAACAACATCAACAGGACACAGACAGACAGGTCCTAGGGGCTATCCAGAAGCCTGTCTAGACAAGACAGTCTTTAGCTGTTTTTTTAAAACCTCGACCGAGCCAGCTGATCTAAGGTCCAAGGGCAGAGCATTCCAATTCTGTAAATCTGAATAAACAATAACATATTTAAATAATTAAGTTTCCATATACACTATATGGACAAAAGTATTGGGACACCCGAACATCACACCCATATGTGCTTGTTGAACTTGTCATTGCAGAACCACAGGCATTAATATGGAGTTGGTCCCACCTTTGCTGCTATAACAGCTTCCACTTCCACTCTTCTGGGAAGACTTTCTACTAATTTTAGAACTCTATGGTTTCAGGGATTTGCTCCTGTTACGCCCCCTGGTGACTCGGGGTAGAAGGGCGCAACATAGAGCAACAACTTGGACAAGTGAGGGTGCAGTCACACAAAAACCAGGAAACTAAGGGTTGCAATTAACTTGATATTTATTGATACAGCAACACAGGGAACAGAGAGGACTAACAGTGGCACCAAATAAAAGTAATCAAAATAATAACCCCCACCCCCCCTTTACAGGTGCTAGGCACCTCAAAAGTACAGTGGGTGGTGCTCACTCTAACCTGGGGTGCTAGACAGCAGGTATGTCCTACGTGTATGCAGATGTAAACCCAGGGTATCTCAACTAGTCATCTGTCCCTGTGTGCACAAATAAACATAAATTATTAACAAACAAAATACATAAACAAGGTAATATAATAAATGGAAACTTACATAAATCATCTAAATGAACAAAACAAATAACACAAACAAAACCAAACAAGGCTCAACCCACCAGGGGGGTATTCCACGAAGCTCGATAAAGTTCTAAGCCTCGATAAAGTTCTAAGCCTCGAAAATGTTAGCTTGCGTTCGGTGCCATCAATGTGGCTCAAATAATTCGCTGCTTGGTTGAGCTCCTTCTGAGTCAGATATAATTGGTCGCGACCAGGCTAAAACACAGGCTATGGTAAGACGCTCGTCAAAAAAGGCTCACAGGCGGAAACTAAACCCCGAACGACAGTTCCTCATGTGTCTTTTAGGAAATATTAGTTCCCACTTCACACGAGATAGATAGATTAGATAGTTTGACTGTGTGATAGATAGATAATTTGATAATTTGAAAGTGTGATCGATAGATAGATAGTTTGATTGTGTGATAGATAACTAGATATTTTGAAAGTGTGATAGATAGATAGATAGATCGATGGATACATAAATTAAAAAGTGTAAAAAATAAAATAAAATGAATAGGTATGTCTATCAACTTGCATTGCTGACATCACAGCGGTCTGGTTGGCGCAGTGGTTAAGGCAGCAGGCTGGAGTCCCAAAGGTTGCGAGTTCGAGACTTGACTAAGTATTATTTTTTATTTTTTTTTACATTTAACCGAAGATTTCATGCAAAGGCTTCAAACACCATTGTAATCGTGTCAGTTCTTGTAAATTAGCCTGCACCATAATTTTATAGCCTACATACTTTTTTAGATGAGATTTTAGATTAGATTCAGACAACGAAATGCAGTAAAAAGTGTGTCCGAAGCGGGATTCGAACCACGTCTAAAAATGACAAATAAATCCTGTGGCAGTGGTCGGTACCACTAGTCCATTGTGGCGATATGACGGTTTGTAGCCTGCTGCTGATATCACCACAGTAGTAATATTCATTTATTAAAATATGAACATATAACAATAACTGGGGCTAGTATGACCTACGCATTTAATCGGTCAGCAATTTCTTGCCAAACCATTTCCCTCGCCTTGTTAATTGCGGAAGTATTGCACTATTTTACATCTTATTTTTCCGTCTTCATAAAGATCAATAATTCGGGAATGCTGCGCAAATGTAGTACCCCTGCAGAGTGGAGTATCTTCATTTCGACAGATCGACTCTTCTGGGCTCTTTATGTCTGCGTGCACGCGCCCATATCGAAGATTTGTAAGCCTGTCTTCTGTGAACACTCATCACACAAGGCTGATCCTCGTTCGAGGAATCACCTGAGGCTTGAATTCCAATCTCGAGTTGCCTGAGCGCCGCATTTATTTATATCGCCGCTATACTGATCCACCTTTAGTGGAATGGCCCCCAGAGCCCTGCCACAGCTCAAAACAGGAGAGAGAGAGAGAGAGAACACTGAGGACACAGAACATTTATAGTGGAAAGACCAGGGCCATATTCCACTAAAGGTGGCTTAATATAGCGGCGCTCAGGGAATAAATAAATAAAATGCGGCGCTCAGGGAACTCGAGATTGGTATTCAAGCCTCAGGTGATTCCTCGAATGAGGATCAGCCTTGTGTGATGAGTGTTCACAGAAGACAGGCTTACAAATCTTCGATATGGGCGCGTGCACGCAGACATAAAAAGCCCTGAAGTGTCGATCTGTCGAAATGAAGATACTCCACTCTGCAGGGGTACTACATTTGCGCAGCATTCCGAATTATTGATTTTTATGAAGACGGAAAAATAAGATGTAAAATAGTGCAATACTGCCGCAATTAACAAGGCGAGGGAAATGGTTTGGCAAGAAATTGCTGACCGATTAAATGCGTAGGTCATACTAGCCCCAGTTATTGTTATATGTTCATATTTTAATAAATGAATATTTACTACTGTGGTGATATCAGCAGCAGGCTACAAACCGTCATATCGCCACAATGGCCTAGTGGTATCGACCGCTGCCATAGGATTTATTCGTCATTTTATATCGGTGGTTCAAATCCCTCTTCAGGCGCACTGTTTACTGCATTTCGTTGTCTGAATCTAATCTAAAATCTCATCTAAAAAAGTATGTAGGCTATAAAATTATGGTGCAGGCTAATTTACAAGAACTGACACGATTACAATGGTGTTTGAAACCTTTGCATGAAATCTTCGGTTAAATGTAAAAAAAAAAAAATGAATGACTTAGTCAAGTCTCGAACCCGCAACCTTTGGAACTCGAGTCCGCAGCCTTAACCACTACGCCAACCAGACCGCTGTGATGACAACAATGCAAGTTGAGACAATTACTTCTTTTTTTTTTACACTCTTTTCTTTATCTATCACACTTTCAAAATATCAAGTTATCTATCACACAATCAAACTATCTATCGATCGATCACACTTTCAAAATATCAAATTATCTATCTATCACACAGTCAAACTATCTAATCAAACTATCTAATCTATCTATCTCGTGTGAAGTGGGAACTAATATTTCCTAAAAGACACATGAGGAACTTTCGTTCAGGGTTTAGTTTCCGCCTGTGAGCCTTTTTTGACGCAAGGATGACTATAGCCTGTGTTTTAGCCTGGTCGGGACCAGGCTAATTATATCTGACTCAGAAGGAGCTCAACCAAGCAGCGAATTATTTGAGCCACATTGATGGCACCGAAAGCAAGCTAACATTTTCGAGGCTTAGAACTTTATCGAGGCTTAGAACTTTATCGAGCTTTGTGGAATATGGCCCAGGTTGATTGATGATCAGGAACAGGTGTGTGGAAAGATGGGACTGGAACCAAGCAATTATCTGTGAACCTAGGAAAAATGACAACAGCAGGGGGAGACCAAAACACAACACACAACACAATACAAACAGCAGGCCTGCTACAACACAAACACACACAGAACACCAACACGGTACGTAACAGCTCCCATTCAGCCACAAGAGCATTACTGAGGTCGGCCACTGATGTTGGGAGAGAAGGACTGGCTCGCAGTCGGCGTTCCAATTCATCCCAAAGGTGTTGGATAGGGTTGAGGTCAGAGCTCTGCGTGCAGGCCAGTCATGTTCTCCCAGACCAAACTCAGCAAACCATGGCCCTATTCCACAAAGCTCGATAAAGTTCTAAGCCTCGATAAAGTTCTAAGCCTCGAAAATGTTAGCTTGCGTTCGGTGCCATCAATGTGGCTCAAATAATTCGCTGCTTGGTTGAGCTCCTTCTGAGTCAGATATAATTAGCCTGGTCCCGACCAGGCTAAAACACAGGCTATAGTCATCCGTGCGTCAAAAAAGGCTCACAGGCGGAAACTAAACCCTGAACGAAAGTTCCTCATGTGTCTTTTAGGAAATATTAGTTCCCACTTCACATGAGATAGATAGATTAGATAGTTTGATTAGATAGTTTGACTGTGTGATAGATAACTTGATATTTTGAAAGTGTGATAGATAAAGAAAAGAGTGTAAAAAAAAAAGTAATTGTCTCAACTTGCATTACCGTTATCACAGCTGTCTGGCTGGCGTAGTGGTTAAGGCTGCGGACTCGAGTTCCAAAGGTTGCGAGTTTGAGACTTGACTAAGTCATTCATTTTTATTTTTTTTACATTTAACCGAAGATTTCATGCAAAGGTTTCAAACACCATTGTAATCGTGTCAGTTCTTGTAAATTAGCCTGCACCATAATTTTATAGCCTACAATACTTTTTTAGATAAGATTTTAGATTAGATTCAGACAACGAAATGCAGTAAAAAGTGCGTCTAAAGAGGGATTCGAACCACTGATATAAAATGACAAATAAATCCTATGGCAGCAGTCAATACCAATAGGCCATTGTGGCGATATGACGGTTTGTAGCCTGCTGCGGATATCACCACAGTAGTAATATTCATTTATTAAAATATGAACCTATAACAATAACTGGGGCTAGTATGACCTACGCATTTAATCGGTCAGCAATTTCTTGCCAAACCATTTCCCTCGCCTTGTTAATTGCGGCAGTATTGCACTATTTTACATCTTATTTTTCCGTCTTCATAAAAAATCAATAATTCGGAATGCTGCGCAAATGTAGTACCCCTGCAGAGTGGAGTATCTTCATTTCGACAGATCGACTCTTCTGGGCTGCGTATGTCTGCGTGCACGCGCCCATATCGAAGATTTGTAAGCCTGTCTTCTGTGAACACTGATGACACAAGGCTGATCCTCATTCGAGGAATCACCTGAGGCTTGAAATCCAATCTCGAGTTCCCTGAGCGCCGCATTTATTTATAGCGCCGCTATACTGATCCACCTTTAGTGGAATGGCCCCCATGTCATTCTGGACCTCACTTTGTGTATGGGGGCATTGTCATGCTGAACCTGGAAAGGGCCTTCCCCAAACTGTTGTCACTAAGTTGGAAGCATACAATTCTCTAGAATCACATTGTATGCTGTAGCATCACCTTCTTCAGGGGACTACTTTTATTTAGAAAAAAGACATTCTTATTCATATTCTTATTTTATTTAGAAAAACAAGACAAAAGACATTCTTATTCAGTAACCAATGAAAGAAAACAAAACAATACAAATAGTAATAGTTATACTCATGAGGATAACAAAGTTGACTTGAAAAACAGAAAGAGGAAGGGGCCAACCACCAAGACACATCTAAACGAACTAACAGGCAACAAAGGAGAAAGACACATTAATAATGATAATAACAACAATGCACACATTCACACACACAATACACACTCAACATATGCTTATACACACACACACACACACGCACGCAAACACACACACACACACACACACACAATACACACTCAACATATGCTTATACTCACACACACACACACACACACACACGCACACACACACACACACACACACACACACACACAGACACACACACACACAATACACACTCAACATATGCTTATACACACACACACACACACACACACACACACACTATAAACCATAATATTATACCTCACCGCTCAAGTATATCCAGCTGCGGACATCACACCTATCACCCGGAAGCTTGATGGACCATATTTGGTTGGAGTGGTTGGAGCTCGTCATCATACCGCACCTGCATATTTGCATATTGCGCCTGCATATTTGCATAGACTACGTCATCGCCTTACTACGGTGGAAACCAAATAAACACATTTCCAGCAATGGATTCTACAGTTAGGCCCATATATATATTTGGTCACAGACAGAATTTGTGTTATTTTAGCTGTTTACCAAAACATCTTAGTTACAGTCATACACAAGTTACAGTCATATAATGAATATGAATGAATGAATGAATCTTTATTTCGAACATGATTTAAAAATAAAAATAATAAATAACAAATAACTAATATGTAGAGTACAGTCCTATCAATTGTTCGAAAAGGAGTAGGAAGAAGCCTGTCCTACCCCTGTTTCTACTTAACAATTATGCTTACATTATATAATCCAATTAATTAATACATATATTTAGGTATCATCCGTTCTAATACTTTTTCATTCTTAATATTGACACAAAATAAATAAATAAACATCATTTTTCTATTCTTAATACTGAAACAACACAAAATAAATAAATAACAAACATCAGTATCCACAATGTAATACAGAAGAACAAGACACAGAAAACCACACCTTAGTTTCCAGAAGATTAACAACCTTCCCTTTCCTCATTTTGGTATTTAACAAAAAAAAAAAATTTAAACCTTTTTTTAAATAGAGCAATATTTCTGCTTTCCTTCATATTTTCCTCTAGCCCATTCCATATGGTAACTCTGTAGAATGATATGCACCTGCTCCTGAGATGGGTGCGAGCATAACCCTTGTTAAAGTTGTGGTTACCTCTCAAATGACCTCTCCCCTTATCCCTCTCTATAAATCATTTGTTAATGTTACGTGGGAGTTCTTGAGTCTTTGCTTTATACATTAACTGTGCCAATTTAAATTTGAATAAGTCCATGAGCTTTAAGGCATTTGACATTAGGAACAAGTTATTAGTGTGATCACGATATCCGACCTTATGTACAATCCTCATAGCTTTTTTCTGTAGTGTAATAAATTTAAAGTGCTTTTATATTCATTTCTCCATATCTCCACACAGTAACTCAAATAGGGTAAGACAAGACAACAATATAGAGTATACAACATCCTCTGTTCCAGAATATGTTTTGCCCTGCACAATACTGCAATACTCCTTGATACTTTGGATCTAACGTATCTTATATGAGATTTCCAACAGAATTTACTGGGCTTAAAGTGCAGACTCTCAGCTTTAGGTTAAGGGTATTCACATCCAAATTGAAGGAAAGGTTTATGAATTATAGCTCTTTTAGATATAATAACCAAAAGTAATTAGACAATTGACTCAAAAGCTGTTTCATGGGCCAGTGTGGGCTATTTATTCCTTCATTATTTCTTTTATCAATTAAGCAGGTAAAAGGTCTGAGTTGATTCCAAGTGTGGCATTTGCATTTGGAGGCTGTTGCTGTATACGCACAACATGCAGTCAACAGAGCTCTCAATGCAAGTGAAACAGGCTGTAAAAACAAAACAAAAATCCATCAGAGAGATAGTGTGAACATTAATAGTGGCCAAATTAACTGTTTGGTACATTCTGATGTAAATGTAGACATCTAAGAAGGTTGTGCCATGTTGCAGGTGACAACTAAGCAAGACCTGATATGAGCAAATGGCATTATAATATCCTACTGGATATTGACCATGAGTTAAAGTGTGACATATGTTATAATATGAAATATGTAGTCTATAAATAAATAAAAAGTGTCAGTGAATTGTCACCTCTGGCAGAAGCACATCAATGACGAATGCCACCGGATCAGCCAATGTTGTCTGTGTTTTTTTTACCACTCCTGAGAGGAAGTTAACTAGTCTGTCCATTTGGTCATCATCGTCAAAGAAGATGACGCCTGTGGCCTTCTTTTTTGCCCAAAGAGACTTGACTTGTCCTGCCATGATTGCCTGCAAATATATAGTTTGTTGGGAGGATGCTCTATGTAAATGTACAATCACTACACAAATATAAAACATTTCACTTTCATTATTTATATTATGCTTAAATGTGTCACTTTACTTAGGCATTTCAGTTGCAAACTCACTTCAAGATGTTGCAGTAAGCCTTTGTCCTGAGTGATGAAATCCACTAACAAGTCATTGGTCACTCTTCGTTGGTGTTGGGCTTGTTGAGCCCTTTCCTAAAATGTAATAATACAGTGCTTAACAGTGAGGTCCAGAATGACATGGTTTGCTGAGTTTGGTCTGGGAGAACATGACTGGCCTGCACACAGAGCTCTGACCTCAACCCCATCCAACACCTTTGGGATGAATTGGAACGCCGACTGCGAGCCAGTCCTTCTCCCCCAACATCAGTGGCCGACCTCAGTAATGCTCTTGTGGCTGAATGGGAGCAAATCCCCCGCAACCATATTCTAAAATCTAGTAGAAAGTCTTCCCAGAAGAGTGGAAGCTGTTACAGCAGCAAAGGTGGGACCAACTCCACATTAATGCCCCTGGTTTTGGAATGAGAAGTTCAACAAGCACATATGGGTGTGATGTTTCGGGTGTCCCAATACTTTTGTCCATATAGTGTATATGGAAACTAAATTATTTAAATATTTTATTGTTTATTCAGATTTACAGAATTGGAATGCTCTGCCCTTGGATCTTAGATCAGCTGGCTCGGTCGAGGTTTTTAAAAAAACGCTAAAGACTGTCTTGTATACACGTGGCTTTTGGATAGCCCCTAGGGCCTGTCTTTCTGTGTCCTGTTGATGTTGTTGTACACCTGTTGTCTGTTATTTGTTCTTATTTTCACTTGTTTGCCTGCTTTAACCTGCTGTGGCTTTCGCTCTTTTATTATGCTTTATTGTGTTTCTTCTTTGTTATGTAAAGCACTTTGTGACCCTTGGTCTGGGAAAGGTGCTGTATAAATAAATGTTACTTACTTACTTACTTACACCATCTATAGCCTCACCCTGCACCAGATCGGACATCAGCTCCAGTCTATGTCAGGGAACCGACAGGACGTCCAACCCTAATCCCTGATCCACAACACCCCTGTGTGTGTCTGTCACCAGCAGGAAAGGAACACTGACTAACACAAATGATTCAGATGCCCCCAATGTTCCTCAGGATCTTCACAGGAACCTTTTCATCAGCCCCCCCCCCAGAGATACAAACTCACCCCCCCCCCCCCCCCCAGAGATACAAGACCCTCGGTGATAAAAGGTGCGCAATCTGAATCAATTAATGTCTTATCATACACTCAGGGTTCCTACAAGTTTCAACAAGTCAAATTCAAGACCTTTTTTAGACCTCTTTGAATATAATTTTAGACCTATTCGCGACACCATATGATAGCTTTTTGTCATCCTCGAGGTGATGAAATTAGGGATTTGTTGAAGTCATTTATGACTCGTCGCTCCAGCTCCGCATCCGCCAGTCTCTTGTTTCGTCAGCTCCGCAATAAGGCTACACAAGCTGTGAGACAAGCCAAAACTGGCTACTATAAGGAGAAGTTCACAGCTTGTGGCTCAGACCCCAACGCCTTTTGGAAAACAGTGAGAGAACTGGAGAACAAACCTTCGACCCTGCCTGTGTCACTTAATGTAGACAACCTTGTAGTCACAGATAAAAGTCTGATGGCTGACATTTTTAACCGTCACTTTACAAATTCTGGTCTTGTTTCAGGTCCTCCTAACCCCGCTCCTATTCCAACGAGCCCTTTGCCTCCAAGCCCCACTCCCCTGCTACACTCACCCTCCAGTCCTGTTTGCCCTCCTAGCCCCTTCCCCCCCGCTCACAGTTTTTCCCTCAGGCCTGTCTCAGTAGGTGAGGTCCTAAAGGAACTGACCTCTCTGGACCCCAAAAAAGCTGCCGGGTCAGACGAGCTGGCGGCGTTCTTTATTAAAACTGTTGACCTGTTGAACCTCTCCCTTCTTTCAGCCAGTTTACCTGCCGAGTGGAAAGAAGCGATTGTGCTCCCACTGTTTAAAGGTGGTGACAAGGCTGACCCAAATTGTTATAGGCCCATTTCCATCCTGCCCTGTCTGTAGGGCTGCAACAACGAATCGATGAAATCGATAAAAATCGATAATGAAATTCGTTGGCGACAAATTCCATTATCGATTCGTCGGGTCTTGTTCCATAACAAACCTACTTCCTGTTGACGCACGCCACGCCATCTTGCGGAGCCGCCCCGGCGGCTACATTTAAATCATGGCGGAGGCGGAGAAAACGTCTCGACCGAAATCGTCACATTAAAAGCTACCCTCAGCAGGGTAAGTTATACGAGTTTAACGTTGGCTGTACCCATGCCATACGTTGCGTTTTGAAGTGAGGATCATTCGTTTCACTGGCACAGCTGTAGGCCTAAGTTAGTTCTTCTCGTTTATCTAATAGATTCTCCCTCTTAATGACCTATTGTATTTTTAGCTTGCTATTCGCATTCTATGCCTTCAGCACCGGAGTATGCTCATAGTCACTTGTATTAGTAAGGAAATGCACTTGTGAGTTCTGGCGAAGCGTCAGCTAAATGACTGTAATGTAATGCGATAGCCAGTGAGTGTTTGCTCGCATTCATGAATTCAATATTGCATGACAAGTGTATTTAGCTAGCTTGCTAACGTCAGTGGTAGAGCAGAGGTGATAAGCTAAAGGCTAGCTAGTGGTAGCCTACCAAGCTACCCGTGAGTTAGAGTGAGGCACTGACTGTAGCCTAGCCTATTGTATGGAGTGAGAGGACACATTGCATTGTTTTGGAGCATATCTGTTATATAAAAACATTAGTGTCTTGTCTGTAGCCTATATTGCACTTTGGGTTACTGACCTTTACATTAAGCAAAGTTATTACCTAAAACAATGCATGTATTGAGCTAGAGTTCAACTACTTTATTGAAACAATCTACCGCCATAGTCCATGGCCTGTTGTTAAACCTATTTGATGTAGCAAAGCCTTTTTTATTTGTATTATTTATAATTTTGTATTAATACATATTCATTTTGCACATGTATATGTATAGGCCTGGCTGATTTAGAAAACATAAAATAAAATTTGCAAAAGAAATCAGTTTTTTCATTTTATCCGATTTTTATTATAATAAAAAATAATCGGCAGATTAATCGATTATCAAAATAATCGTTAGTTGCAGCCCTACCTGTCTGTCTAAGTTATTTGAGAAACTTGTCAACAAACAACTCACTACTCATCTGCATGTGTATAACTTACTTTCTGGGGCGCAGTCTGGCTTTCGTGCAGGGTACGGTTGTGTTCCAGCAACCCTAAAGGTACTCAACGACATCACTTCTGCGTTAGATGCTAAGCAGCACTGTGCGGCAATATTGATTGATTTGGCAAAGGCTTTTGACACCGTTGACCATCCCACTCTACTGAACAGACTGAGTAGCATCGGGGTTACTAACCACTCACTAACCTGGTTTTCTCATTACCTCTCTCACCGGGTGCAACGTGTGAGGTTTGAAAACCTTCTCTCTCACCCCCTCCCAGTCACCAAGGGTGTCCCTCAAGGTTCCCACTCTGTTCTCTATATACATCAACAATATCCCCCTGGCTGCTGGAAATTCACTCATTCACTTATATGCTGACGACACTATTCTCTATGCCACTGGTCCCTCCCCTGACTCTGTACTAACAACTCTCCAGGATAGCTTCCTCCAGATCCAACAGGCCTTCACCCACCTCAAACTGTCCCTTAACACTTCCAAGACCAAGTTCATGTGGTTCAACCGTAAAGGCACCACACCCCCCCCAGCCCCCATCATTATCACCTGTGAGGGAGCTATCCTGGAGCAGGTCACGGTGTATAAATACCTGGGAATTTGGTTAGACAGCTCACTATCTTTCTCAGACCACATCTCAAAACTACAGGCCAAGATTAAGGCCAAACTTGGCTTTCTCTATAGAAACCGTCACTCCTTCACTTCATCCGCTAAACGCACCCTCATTCAAATGACCATTCTCCCCATGCTCGACTACGGCGACACAATCAACAGGTCTGCATGCAAAGCTACACTCTCGACGCTCGACACACTGTATCCCTCCGCCATCCGGTTCGCCACTAACGCCCCCTACAGTACCCACCACTGCACTCTTTACTCCCTGGTCAACTGGCCCTCCCTTCACACCCGCCGTCACATGCACTGGCTCACCCTCATCTATAAAACCCTCCTCCACCTATCACCCCCCTATCTGTGTCTCCTGCTTCACCCTCTGCCTGTCACTCGCAACACCCGATCCTCACTCCACATCCAACTAAAAATTCCCAAATCCACCACTTCCCTTGGCCGTGCATCATTCCAGTTTGCTGCCCCCTCTGACTGGAATGCTCTGCAAAAAACCCTCAAACTGGATAAACTCATCTCCCTCTCTGCCTTCAGACTCACTATTTCAGACACCCTCACTGATTCCTGCACATGCTTCTCTTCTCTGTAGGGCAGCACTTGTATTCATTCCCTTTACACACCCCCTAGTAGTGAGTATGGGGTACTTTTCTTTGATCTCGATTTCCTTTGTTCTTTTTTATGAAGGGGTTCAAAAAACCCTCGCATTTTAGACACCCTCACTGTGTCCCCCAAATTATATTTAAAAACAGGATTTTGAGTTACGAATGTCATCCCCCCATACAACGTTTTAAAAACCAATGTTTCGTTTTCGGTACAAACGTCGATAGGCCTCATTTTAATAGAACGATGGTACGATGTATTGTATGAGCCCACCAAATCCTGCAGAACATCTATGTATCTTTTAGAATTAGCATAGGTCAAAAACCTCCACATTCGACCCTTAATAGTTCTGTTAAAACACTCCACCACACTAGCCTTCAACTCACTCGACGTAGCATAATGGTGTATATCATACTTGTTTGTTAATTTGTGAAATGTTGAGTTGAAAAACTCAGTCCCCTTGTCTGTTTGTAATTTCAGAGGGCTCGTTCCACATTCCAAAATATTTGTAAAACCTTGGGCGACAGCCCCAGCAGTCTTATTCTTTAATGGAATGCACCAGGCAAACTTGCTAAATACATCGATACATGTCAGTATAAATCTGACTCCGTCATAATCGTTTGCATATAACGCCATATCGACCAAATCAGCCTGATATTGTCTATCCTTTCCATAGGCTAACACCTTATTCCTCGGGAAAATAGTTCGTGTAGGCTTGTGTAATGAATAAGTGTCCTCCCCACATAACCACTCTGTTGCTTCATCACTCTTTAAAACCAATCCTGTAGCTTCACGGACACCACGTTTTAATCGAGATTCTCCCCCAAAACACCCCGTAGAAGTAGGGTCGTAATATGTATCCTTCATACTGGTCCCCATGGTCTGTATGTACATCTATCACAACTCAGCACACTTAATGAAAAGAGTTGTGTTTTGTCCCAACGTTTTTATTTCAACAGAGAGCATAGCCACACTTATTTACAATCACACTGCATCTAGGAACTGTAGAAAAAACACACAAGTTGCGATGTCGTCGTTAACCAAGAACCCAGCTAGATCGTCGACGACCTCTGTGACATTGACACATTCATTTTTAGACAGTCTTAACACACAAACATCTGTCACATAGGTACAAAGCCCCACAATACGCCCCACATTGTTACATTTGCCATAAGATTTTAACAATTTTGTAAATGGCAAACCACAAGGTGTTGAGTCACAAAGCTCCACCATCCGCTCCCACTCGTCACATTTTCCTCTAATTTCAGCCATGGTTTTTTTAAGTTTAGAAAGTCTCTTTCTAACAACAATATTCGTTGGATCATCTGTGATGACACAGCATAGCAACATTGATAAATCAAACTTCATGCTCTGCGCATCATAGGTCTTCAGATAGCTCATTAAACAACCCCCCATTGTGTCTGTCAGATGTTGTCTCTCCAGAGGTCTAATGCGTCTCTGACGCTTTTATCACAGTCTGGCTTAATAAGACATTCGCACATCTGTTGCAATTGCGCACATATGAATTTCACTAACTCCAGCTCAAATAGTATGGACTCCACAACTCCACGTACCACTAGGGGGTCGACATGCAAATCGTGCGCTTTCAGGACATGTTGCAGAACGCTGTCCATCGAGCCATCTTCATTCGATCGGTGTAGGCCTAAACGATCTCATATGTATCCAATGTTCATCTCGTAATAGTACGCACATGGTTCATATAAACAGGCATGATGTTTCTGGCTGGGGTGGTTAATTTCACAACCATAACAGTTTTTTGCTACTTTTGCTCCAACGATATTCTCCAATATACGACAAACAGTAGCCTTGATAAGTCTGTAACCCAGAGCTGTCACACTGCTGGAGAGCTTCGGACCTCCCGAAAGATCCACCAGCGTCTCCCACTCGGCTCCCGTGGCGAAGTCGTCCATGATCACTGGTTGTGGCTCTAAACTCTCTTTAGAGCTTGCAGGGTATGAGAGTACAAACAATCCATTCAATCCGCTGGCTTCACTCACACCGGCTTCTTCAGTTATAAAATGATCTGGAACTCCACAATCGACGTCCATCGCACACTCATCGAGAAGTGATTTCATGAAAAGCCCGAATGGCTGATCACGATAATCCTTATGGCTCTTCCTCTTCCGCGGGGCCAACACTAGCGATCCCAGCCGGTCGATCTCGGCGGCTGATCCGATGTCATTGAAATCCATACATGCGAAATCATCACAAGTATCCATTGTTGAGTCCTTGACATTAAAGTGATAGATACAGCAAGTCTATTTAAATACATTTCAACCTTGCCAGTCATTTGGGGGAATCCCCTTTCCTAACACCTACGTCAACTTTCGTTTTGACCCAACCCATCCGTTTGGGGGGTGTTGTGAACAACTGGCTGGGTGAATAAACCCACAACGCTGGGGCAAATAAGCCCCCCTCCCTGCTGTAAAAGAGCTTATGTTTTATGACCCCACCCTCATAAAAAAGCAGGACTCATTTGATTCATTCATTGTTGTTCTCTCTAAACCTGTCTGCGATGGGGCACTTCAATCACACTATCATATACCGCATAAAATACCATCAATCTAACAATTTATGTGGTATATGATAGTATGATTGACGGTATTAGGCAGCGGGTTCCTGAAAAGTGTCTCCTGAGACACCTGGGACGGCTGGGACAGCTGGGACAGCTGGAACAGCTGGAACAGCTGGGACACCTGGTGTCTCAGTGTCTCAGGTGTCCCAGCTGTTCCAGCTGTCTCAGCTGTCTCAGATGTCGCTCATTGAGTGAGGTAGGCTAAGGATTTATTTTCGGGCGTAAAATGATACAGCTCTGTTTTTGACTTGACAATCGGTTGTTTCGTTTTGACCCAACCCTCCGTTTGGGGGGGTGTTGTGAACAACTGGCTGGGTGAATAAACCCACAACGCTGGGGGAAATAAGCCCCCTCCCTGCTGTAAAAGAGCTTATGTTTTATGACCCCACCCTCATAAAAAAGCAGGACTCATTTGATTCATTCATTGTGGTTCTCTTGTAGTCAAGAGTGTTTCAACAGAATTTCTAATTATAATTGTTGCGATAAAGCCAATTGTTGTCATTACTACAATTTACAGTCTATTTCTATAAACATGTTAATAACATTGTGAATGTTGGCGATAGCTGAACTACTACAACTACTATTGGCCGCTACTATTGTTATAACTTGGCATAAATTGGGTGTCCAAGAGGTCCGCTAAAAGACAACTGATGACAACTACTACTATTTTGGGATGCAGGGTATTTTGGGATGCAGCTGGTTGGAAGGTATCACATTCAGGTTGATCAAACCTGGCATTCTAGATGTGTTTTTGCGGGGGTGTCCTTTTGGCAAAAATGGGGAATGGATGTCGACGCAAACTCTAAGACCATTCTGGTAACCAAGATTGTCAGAGACCAAGATTGTCTCTTGCTGTCAGAATGACGCTTCAGAGAGAGAGAGGGGTTGGGAGTAGGGGTTGGGAGTAGTACTCTAACAACAGAGGCTGTCTGAACGCATATCTGACTGCTGATACGAAACCCCCGTTCACTCTCTTAAGAGTTAGAGTTAGAGTCAGATAGACTTTAGTCAGATGACTTTTTTTAGGGAGACAGTATGACATCCCCTGGCCACATGAAAGCCCGAAAGGACATGATAATGTGAGTATTATATGTTATTATATATTGTATCGACCGGAGAGAGAGTTCGCTCCCACTGGGCATCTTTTCCTCTAATTTCATTTCTAACCCTAAGTCTCTTTCTAACAACAATATTCGTTATGGGTTAGGGTTAGGGTAACCCTGTGTGTGTGTGTGTGTGTGTGTGCGTCTACTATCGTTTTGGCCCCCCTTCCTAAACACCTGCGTGTTCTGAGCAAATGGCGAGGGTTAATAAAACCACAACGCGGGGGGTAAATAAACCCCCCCTTCTGTAAAAGAGCCCATGTTTTATGACCCCACCCCTCATAAAAAAGAACAAAGGAAATCGAGATCAAAGAAAAGTACCCCATACTCACTACTCCCCCTCTGTCCACCTGCACTTGTTTTTATGCCCCCATACGCTCATGTCTGGTCATTCTCTGCTTTTAAGCTTTTCTGTGTTAATGTTAATACTGTTTTCTAATGTTTGTTGGCCTGTTTCATAAGTGCTTATTGCTGTTGTTGTATTTGGTGGCTGTGTCTCAGTGGTTATTGTTGTACCGTATTTATGTTTGCTTGACTGTGTCTCAGTGTGTATCGTTGTATTGGTTTGTTTACTGGCTGTCTTAGTGTCCATGTTGTATCGCTGTGTTGATTGGTTGTGTCCCAGCGCTTATTGTTGTATTATTGTCTTTCCTGACTGTGTATCAGTGCTTACTGCTGTATTGTTGTGTTTGCTTGGCTGTGTCCCAGTGCGTTTTGTTGTATTGTATTGTCTTGTGTTGCCTGTCTGCTTTTTGGCTGTGTCCCAGTGCGTTTTGTTGTATTGTATTGTGTAGCCCTTTTTATAAATAATGCTTACGTCCGTTTAGAAAAATGTGCTTACGTGAAAGTCAAAGATGACGTTCAAGTACTTTTTTTATAAATGAGGCCCCAGGCCTTTTCAACTAATCGCTGATGTAGCTATTGACGTACATGGAATACCCCACTTTGTGGTATCTAGTTGTAATAATAATAATAATAATAATAATAATAATTTGTTGTATTTATATAGCGCTTTTCCGAGGCTCAAAGACACTGACAATATGGGAAAAACTGAAAACACAGAAACAACAAGCAACAAATAACATTAGCACATCGAACACAGAGTTAACGAACGGGGAACACAGTAACGTCCAGGGGGGGAGGGGGGGTGGCAGGGTTAGGGGAGATGGTTAGGGGTAGGGGATGTTGTATGCATGGGAGAACAGGTAGGTTTGGAGCTGGGATTTAAAAGTGGAGAGTGAGGGTCACCCGGTGAGTCTCTGAGTGGTTGAGGGAGAGAGTTCTAGAGGCGGGGTGAGGCAGCTCGTGAAAAGGCACGGTCTCCGAAGCCTTTGAGTTTTGAGGGGTGGTACAGTGAGGGGAACAGTGGACGAGGATGGGAGGGTATGGGTAGGGCGGTGGGGGAGAAGGAGGTCGGAGGTCAGTCAGGTAGTTGTACTGTGTGTGTCCTTACTTTCAAACATTTGATTCTTTAGTTACTGTGTGTGCCCTGTAGGTGGCAGCGTGGGGGTGTTTGGCATGGCGAGGGCGCGGTATGACTTCTCAGCCAGAGACAGGAACGAGCTGTCCCTCAGGGAGGGGGACACCATCAGGATCATCTCTAAGAAGGCCGTGAACGGCTGGTGGAAGGGGGAGGTCTACGGAAAGGTGGGGGATACTGCACGCTCACACACACACACACACACACACACAGACACACACACACACACAGACACACACACACACATAGACACAGACACAGACACACACATAGACACAGACACACACATAGACACAGACACACACATAGACATAGACACACACAGACACACACACAGACACACATAGACACACACACACAGACATAGACACACACATAGATACAGACACAGACACACACATAGACACAGACACACACAGACACACACATAGACACAGACACACACACAGACACAGACACGCACACACAACACACACACGCTCACGCACACACACACACGCACGCACGCACACAATCAACGTATTCTATTCACACACAGACACATTCAATCTATGTATTCTCACACTCACAACAAACACATTATGGGCCCTATTATGCACTTCATCAATAAGACGAGGCGGTAGATCTAAACTTAAGACGTGGAGGCGTGGTCAAGGCCACTTTGCTATTATGCGTGCTGTGGTGGGCGCCTAAAACCCTAAAAGAAATTAGTCATGGGTGTGTTTTGGGCGTCTTCTCAATCAACCCAATCAGCGTGCCAGGTGCCATTCCCTTTAAGAACCGGCTGCGTTGAGTCATTAGCGCTATGCTATTATGGAAGTCCTAAGAAGGAGGTCAGCGCGCTTCTCTGCCTCTCCCTTCTGAAATAAAGCATTTATACTGTGACCGTAATTTACGTCTTGCCGTGGAGCCACGTGCGTGTTCATGTGTGCCCACATGAATGCGCAAACCGCGGAGGCGCGCTCGTGTTTCAAAACGTGCATGAAGTCTAAACGTAAGAACTTTTCAAACCACTTCTTAGCGCTAGGAGCAAAGTCAGATCGCATAATAGCAGGGGCGCCTAGTGCACTTCATTAACATATGAACACTCCCACAATGAGTAATATATGCACGGGAGTTTTACGTCTTATGTGTGGGCGCCTATCGACACCTGCATAATAGCAGTAGCGCGTATGAAGCGCATAATAAGGGTGGCGGTAGGTCTTAACCTGGCGGTGCGTCTTAATTAACACTTAAGACGGCAAGTTAAGAAGTGCATAATAGGGCCCTATATCTCTTTCACACAAACTCTTCTTCTGTCCGCAGGTGGGGCTCTTCCCTTCAAACTACGTTGAAGAGGACTATTCTGAGTACTGCTGACCGGGCCGTCCTCGGTGCGTTTGTGTACATGCGTTAGGGACCCCTGGGGGGTATTCCATCAACGTCACTAACGGAAAATCGAGGCTTATTTTGCTCAATTTCACGAAAGACTTATCAAAAATTCAAACCTGGATTTTCCTTTAGCAACGTTGATGGAATACCCCCCTGGTCTTGTGTGTAACCCCAGAGTCGTGTTTGTCTGTACAGTATCTGGCTCTGTAACCCTGCACTGATTCAATCTTCTACTGTGAATAAAACTACTGGTTTTTGTCTTGATAGGTGGCCTGCCTTGTCAATCCACCCCTGTGCTTTGTGCTAAAGGCTAACCTGTCGAACTTAACTTCCACAATGAGCTAGGCACTATAGAAATGTGATACAATCTGTTTTTGAAGATGCTTTTATCATAAGCCACTTACTGGTTCACATGTACGTTCAATATGCGATTCAGGATGTAGCCCATGTGGTCAATTGAACCTCAAACCTTACTGCTGTTACCTTGTGAGAACTTCACTTCTATGCATGTGCGTTTCCATGTTGTTTGACAAGGTAAGTGAGTAACATTCAGATACAGACAGAAACAGGACACCGATACATTGATTCAGACATGAAGGTAAATAAATATCTGATTTTATTACCAAAACAATATCAAAAGAAAAAAAAAATTCATCAACAATGTCCGTCGTAAACCATGACTGTAAATGGCTACCATCTAATGACCATCATTATCTAAAAGCTCTGTGTTGGCTCCACATTTTTTCTGTTACAGTTGTACGTGTGTGTGTTTGAGGACTGAAAGTGGATGAAATAGGCATGTGTGTGTGTGGGTGGGTGGGTATGTGTGTGTGGGTATGTGTGCGCGTGTCAGGTCAGCCTCGCCCCCTACTGGTAGTACAGCTCCAGGTTCATCCCATCGTGGATCTCATCTGCAAGGCAGAAGTTAAGGGAACAACCACATAACTATTACAGGATTCCCACACCTTCTGAAACATCAAATTCAAGCACTTTTCAAGGACTTTCAAGACTCAATTCCCTCAAATTCAAGGACCCAACACGGCATAGTTTGAGACAGAACTAGATGAGAATGTATACAATAGGAACTATCCACTTACAGACAGCAATTCAAAAGAGAGGCTTGAATGTGTGAACACTAGATGGTCTCTTGCCTTCTCTACCACAGCACAGCAAAACAATATATGTGTAAAGGTAAGCAATACAGAGACTTATTTACTAGTTGACGAGCTAAGTAAAACATTTTGAATATATATATATATATCAGTGGAGGCTCCTCCATAGAGGTGGAGGAGGCCTGGCCTCCCCAATAATTTATGAGAAGAGAGAGAGATTTAAAAAAGCAATAATTATATTTTTTATCAGACACACAACATACAATTCAGAACAATACTTCATCCATTTCTAATATTTATCCTGCAGAACAGCACTCATACACGCGTGTGGCGGAAAAAGGTACTACACGGAGGCCAGGCCTCCTGTCGGAAAGTGGTTTCTCATAGAAGTCAATGTAATGCAATTTTTTTCATGGCAATATGTGATTGGCCAAATCACTGAAAATGGGTGGGCACAGGAGGCCTGGCCTCCGTGTAGTACCTTTTTCCGCCACACGCGTATGAGTGCTGTTCTGCAGGATAAATATTAGAAATGGATGAAGTATTGTTCTGAATTGTATGTTGTGTGTCTGATTGACATAGTGTTTGAGTGCTTTTGACATGTCATTGATTGTATGTAGTATGTTGTGGTGAATGAATGAATGAATGGTCTTTATTGTCATTTCTACAGTACAGGTACCAAACAACGAAATTTAGGAGGGGTGCGTTGTTGAATGTTGTGAGCCTGAGCAGAAGGGACAATAGCTGCTGCAGGCGGACCAGAGATTCATGCCAATTGTTTTGTTTATTTGATGACCCATTGTGCAGGCAATAAAAGCTGCTTCATCCACCATCCCTTCAGTACAGCCAAACACAAATCAATTATTTTTAACAAAGACAGATAAGAAGAACAGGGAACATTCCATCGCGAGTGAAGCGAGCAAGCGGGAAAAAAATTGGCCTCCTCAATTCTGGAAGTCACCAGCCTCCACTGATATATATATATATATATATATATTTTAGAGAGAGGGGGAGGGGAATTCGAGCACTTTCAATGACCCATATCGATTTTCAAAAATGTTTAAGGCCTTGATTTTTTTTTTCAAATTCACAAACTTTCAAGGATTTCAAGGACCCGTGGGAACCCTGCTATTAATATCTATACTACTGCTATTGCTACAACTTGTCATGTCATTCCAGAAAATGTTTTTATCCAGTGTTGAGTATGCAGAAAACAAACCCACAACCATTGCTCAACTTAAGACTTTCCCTGGGCTAGCCCCCTTTACCAATCTGGGAATTTCCCCTTTTTCAAGACAGTTTGACACTATTGCAACAAGAAATGCATCAATGTCCTCATATTTTACTACTACAATACATCCAAAATAACAATAAACCTCATCAAAGATGTTATGTTGGTTAAGCAATTCGTTTAAAACATACCTAGCATATGAATCGGTTAAGTGAGTACAAAGGACTACTACTGTAGGTCATATTTCATCTCCTGACATACAAACAGAAAAAGAAGCAGACATTTGAAAGGATACAGTCTCCCAGAGACACGTGGTCCTTGAATATGGTGTACCTGAGGAGACACAGAGCATTAGCAACTGACACACAAAACTGCCACAGCAGAGAGACTTGTCTCATCGCTACTACGGCCCCAATCCCCATGCCTTGAACTTTGTCACTATGGTATGGAAGCCTGTTTTGACTAGGTTATATACACAAATACAGAGACATTGTGTTTTTTCTTCTTCTCCGAATGGCCATAACCACAAGCATAGACGGATCATGAAAAAATGGGCCCCTGGGCCTGGACGTGTAGAAAGCCCCCTCCCCCCCTCCCCAGCGCAAACACATTTTTTTTTTAGAGCGCAAGTAAACACAATGCCAACAGCATATAAGACATAGCCTACGTTTACCTGCATCTCAACAGGTTTTACAGCGGAGGAACACTCAAAGCCAACAGCACAATAACTAGAAAAAATTCACCTGTATTTCAACGAGACAGGATTTACAACACAGGCATGCCACACTCAATTGAAGCCAACAACAGTACATGTACAGTAACAAAATACACCGCTTTCAACCAAAAACAATTGGCAACACTATGGTGTCATATATAGCAACCACAGGATGGCTTTATAAGACTAAATTAATCATAAAATAGTCTTACCTTATGCAATGCATTTTTTCCTGGCTCTGCTTTGTGCAAAATCATCCACGATATCATTAAAGTCCAGTGATTTGGTCAGTTCGCTCTCAATTGCCATGAGAGAAAGAGCCTTGAGACGGTGTTGCGTCCTTTTAGTCCGCAATTCGTTTTTAATCCTGGACAGCACAGAGAATGACCGCTCCCCTTCGCAATTGGTTACAGGCAGAGTCAAAAATAGCCGCAGCGCAACATAGACATTTTGGAAACATAGATTGCAGGCCACAATCGATAATTACGCGGAGTAGTCCTTGTGGGCTTTTATCATCTTCAGCCTTAATAAAAGATCTGTAAAAGACATGCACCAGTGTGACCTCGTGACCTGTCCCCAGTACACAAACTTTAATGGCGCCCTCTAGTGTCTAGTTTCTATAGCCTACTCATTAATCTAATGGGAATGTAGCCTGTATTCGCATTAGAATCTGAGTAGGCTATAGAAACTATGTAGCCCACACAAGCTTCTCTTTTTTTTGCAAGACGTGGGCCCCTATAAAATTGTTCAAAATAGTATATTCAAAAGTATATTCAAAATAGTTTTTTTACGTTCATATAAGGAATCTCATTTGTCCCAGTTACAGTAGGACATTTTCTACCGGCATCCCTGCGACAAGAAATGCAAAGGGCCCCCTGATCTCTGGGGCCCCTGGGCCTGGGCCCGGTAGGCCCGTTCAGTAATATGTCTTTGACCACAAGGCATGTGAAAGCTTGAGTGGACTTGGATCCAGGGACTATAGAGGGACTAATAGTCAAGATCAAGATATTTTAAGATCCTTCTGCTTGTTTATAAAGCTCTCACGGGCACAGAACCAGCATATCTGAAAGACCTTTTGCTGAGCATATCAGCCCAATAGAGCTCTCAGGTCTTCTGACACTGGTTTTCTCTGTGTAACACATGTACAAAAGAAGAGATTTGGTGAGGCTGCATTCTCATTTTATGCCCCCAAATTGTGGAATGCACTGCCAGTTTACATTAGGGATGCAACCTCAGTAAATATGTTCAAGTCAAGACTAAAAACCCATCTTGCCTTTAAATGACTCAATAATTAAATTATGACTATATAATGAATGGAGCACTTTGAGCTGCAACGTTTGCAGGAATAGTGGTATACACAAAGTGTATATATTATTATTATTATTATTATTATTAAAGATTATTAATGCCGGCACTGCTTGCAAACTGACCATATATCAGTGCCTCGGTGTTGGTGACACAGACAAGCAGAGAGGGTTTCAGGGGTTCAGGGTTCACTGGACTCTCCTGGCCCTCACCACTCACCACTTCTTCAGGACGATCTTGTCCCACCTGGTTCCTGTCTGGGCAGAGATGAGCTTCTTCAGGTCTCCGATGGTGTCCTCTGAACTGGAGGGGAAGGGGTTAAGGCCGACACACTAGCACAGGGGGGGATACGTTCTGTCTGCCACACTCGGCCTTCATTGTGGCCTAGTTGTCAATTGCAAACTGCTCAGGAGAAAGGTGGTTTTCTCATGTGAAAGCGGACCTGAGCTCAGTAATTAGGGGCTTTTGCCCTGTTGACCATTGAGAATAGATTTACAACCTCCCTGGATGTTGATGACATCATCGAGGACTTCACCTCATCGAAAGTCAAAAGAAAGCATCTGTCAATTAAAGTTTCCTATTTAAATATATAAATCTGATTAAGTACCGACACATTAAAATCAAATGTAAAATGCATAGAAATAAAATGTATAACATAGGGCTATACTTTCTACTATAAATAAATGACAACAAACTAATTGCATCTGAATACAGAAATATTAATAGATTAAAATAAAAAGATATACCAAACTAAATTAATGAGCATAATAATCACGTGGCAGTTTAAGTCATTTTGTTTACCAATATCAAAACATGCGTGTAGGGGGCCCCCGAAAAATAGTCTGCCTAGTGTAACCTACCATTTTCACCGGCCCTGTCGAGACCTAAACTAACCCCACTCCACTCCCCACCATCCCAGTTTATCCCTCAAAGAAGAATGAACTGATGGTGTCAGGGTGTTATAGAAGAATGAACTGATGCAGGTGAGGATGTTATAGAAGAATGAACTGATGGTGTCAGGATGTTATAGAAGAATGAACTGATGGGGTGAGGATGTTATAGAAGAATGAACTGATGGGGTGAGGATGTTATAGAAGAATGAACTGATGGTGTCAGGATGTTATAGAAGAATGAACTGATGGAGTGAGGGTGTTATAGAAGGGTGAACTGATGGGGTGAGGATGTTATAGAAGAATGAACTGATGGAGTGAGGGTGTTATAGAAGGGTGAACTGATGGGGTGAGGATGTTATAGAAGAATGAACTGATGGAGTGAGGGTGTTATAGAAGGGTGAACTGATGGGGTGAGGATGTTATAGAAGAATGAACTGATGGAGTGAGGATGTTATAGAAGGGTGAACTGATGGGGTGAGGATGTTATAGAAGAATGAACTGATGGAGTGAGGGTGTTATAGAAGGGTGAACTGATGGTGTGAAGATGTTATAGAAGGGTGAACTGATGGGGTGAGGATGTTATAGAAGAATGAACTGATGGAGTGAGGGTGTTATAGAAGGGTGAACTGATGGGGTGAGGATGTTATAGAAGAATGAACTGATGGAGTGAGGGTGTTATAGAAGGGTGAACTGATGGGGTGAGGATGTTATAGAAGAATGAACTGATGGAGTGAGGATGTTATAGAAGGGTGAACTGATGGGGTGAGGATGTTATAGAAGAATGAACTGATGGAGTGAGGGTGTTATAGAAGGGTGAACTGATGGTGTGAAGATGTTATAGAAGGGTGAACTGATGGGGTGAGGATGTTATAGAAGAATGAACTGATGGAGTGAGGGTGTTATAGAAGGGTGAACTGATGGGGTGAGGATGTTATAGAAGAATGAACTGATGGAGTGAGGGTGTTATAGAAGGGTGAACTGATGGGGTGAGAATGTTATAGAAGAATGAACTGATGGGGTGAGGATGTTATAGAAGAATGAACTGATGGAGTGAGGATGTTATAGAAGAATGAACTGATGGAGTGAGGATGTTATAGAAGAATGAACTGATGGGGTGAGGATGTTATAGAAGAATGAACTGATGGAGTGAGGATGTTATAGAAGAATAAACTGATGGAGTGAGGGTGTTATAGAAGGGTGAACTGATGGAGTGAGAATGTTATAGAAGAATGAACTGATGGGGTGAGGATGTTATAGAAGAATGAACTGATGGAGTGAGGATGTTATAGAAGAATGAACTGATGGAGTGAGGATGTTATAGAAGAATGAACTGATGGGGTGAGGATGTTATAGAAGAATGAACTGATGGAGTGAGGGTGTTATAGAAGGGTGAACTGATGGAGTGAGGGTGTTATAGAAGGGTGAACTGATGGAGTGAGGATGTTATAGAAGAATGAACTGATGGAGTGAGGATGTTATAGAAGAGTGAACTGATGGTGTCAGGGTGTTATAGAAGAATGAACTGATGGAGTGAGGGTGTTATAGAAGAATGAACTGATGGAGTGAGGGTGTTATAGAAGGGTGAACTGATGGGGTGAGGATGTTATAGAAGAATGAACTGATGGGGTGAGGATGTTAAAGAAGGGTGAACTGAGGGGGTGAGGATGTTATAGAAGAGTGAACTGATGGGGTGAGAGTGTTATAGAAGGGTGAACTGAGGGGGTGAGGATGTTATAGAAGAGTGAACTGATGGGGTGAGGATGTTATAGAAGAGTGAACTGATGGAGTGAGGGTGTTATAGAAGAGTGAACTGATGGAGTGAGGATGTTATAGAAGAGTGAACTGATGGTGTCAGGATGTTATAGAAGAATGAACTGATGGGGTGAGGGTGTTATAGAAGGGTGAACTGAGGGGGTGAGGATGTTATAGAAGAGTGAACTTATGGGGTGAGAATGTTATAGAAGGGTGAACTGATGGGGTGAGGGTGTTATAGAAGGGTGAACTGAGGGGGTGAGGATGTTATAGAAGAGTGAACTTATGGGGTGAGGATGTTATAGAAGGGTGAACTGAGGGGTGAGGATGTTATAGAAGAGTGAACTGATGGGGTGAGGATGTTATAGAAGAGTGAACTGATGGAGTGAGGATGTTATAGAAGAGTGAACTGATGGTGTCAGGATGTTATAAAAGAATGAACTGATGGGGTGAGGATGTTATAGAAGAGTGAACTGATGGGGTGAGGATGTTATAGAAGAATGAACTGATGGGGTGAGGATGTTATAAAAGAATGCACTGATGGAGTGAGGATGTTATAGAAGAATGAACTGATGGGGTCAGGATGTTATAGAAGAATGAACTGATGGGGTGAGGATGTTATAGAAGAGTGAACTGATGGGGTGAGGATGTTATAGAAGAATGAACTGATGGGGTGAGGATGTTATAGAAGAGTGAACTGATGGTGTCAGGGTGTTATAGAAGAATGAACTGATGGAGTGAGGATGTTATAGAAGAGTGAACTGATGGAGTGAGGATGTTATAGAAGAATGAACTGATGGGGTGAGGATGTTATAAAATAATGAACTGATGGAGTGAGGATGTTATAGAAGAGTGAACTGATGGGGTGAGGATGTTATAGAAGAATGAACTGATGGGGTGAGGATGTTATAGAAGAGTGAACTGATGGGGTGAGGATGTTATAGAAGAATGAACTGATGGAGTGAGGGTGTTATAGAAGGGTGAACTGATGGAGTGAGGATGTTATAGAAGGTTGAACTGATGGGGTGAGGATGTTATAGAAGAGTGAACTGATGGAGTGAGGATGTTATAGAAGAGTGAACTGATGGAGTGAGGGTGTTATAGAAGAGTGAACTGATGGGGTGAGGATGTTATAGAAGAGTGAACTGATGGGGTGAGGATGTTATAGAAGAATGAACTGATGGGGTGAGGATGTTATAGAAGGGTGAACTGATGGGGTGAGGATGTTATAGAAGAATGAACTGATGGAGTGAGGATGTTATAGAAGAGTGAACTGATGGTGTGAGGATGTTATAGAAGAGTGAACTGATGGGGTGAGGATGTTATAGAAGAATGAACTGATGGAGTGAGGATGTTATAGAAGAATGAACTGATGGAGTGAGGATGTTATAGAAGAGTGAACTGATGGTGTGAGGATGTTATAGAAGAGTGAACTGATGGGGTGAGGATGTTATAGAAGAGTGAACTGATGGGGTGAGGTTGTTATAGAAGAATGAACTGATGGAGTGAGGATGTTATAGAAGGGTGAACTGATGGAGTGAGGATGTTATAGAAGAATGAACTGATGGGGTGAGGATGTTATAGAAGAGTGAACTGATGGGGTGAGGTTGTTATAGAAGAATGAACTGATGGAGTGAGGATGTTATAGAAGGGTGAACTGATGGAGTGAGGATGTTATAGAAGGGTGTTATGATGTGTTTTCAAGTGTGCATAGATAAATTGTAGACATTAAGCATGAGCTCACTAGTCAGCTATATGTTGTGAAACTGCCAGCTAGTCTGTCCCATATGTGTGTCAGGAGACTTGTTGCTCAGCGAGGAAAGTGGGTCAAGAGGCCAGCGAGGAGAAGGGGTCAAGAGGTCAATATATTTAGGGAAAGGCAGGAATCGTATGACTGAGGTTGCCAGGGAGACCAGCCCGTTAAGGGGTAAAGGGGGAGAAAAGGGAATCTCATGTTAGTGAGTTGACAGCAGAATCATGATTGACACTGAACAGCTGATGGCTAACTCAGCAGTAATTTGGGCCATAAGAACTGTGCACGGAGGAGAGAAGCCCATTCACATTTTGGTGCATGGAAGATGTGGATCTCTGATCAGATAAATAAATATCTTCAAACTGTCCAACCTGAGCCGACCTTGGTGATTTCGATTGATTCATTCGTTGGGGAGAAACCATCATCATATCAATTGGCGTCTTTCGAACAGAGAAATCCGATTAAAACAACAGGAGTCAGGTGAGATTATGTAAATTTAACACATAAACATTATAGCCTGCCTCTGTTAGATAAAACGGATTAAACGAACCTGTGATGATGTGTTAATTATGAATGAATAATTGAATCATTAAAAACAAAAATGCTAAGCAATGATATAGTATGATAAAACTTGATTTAATTACTAAAACAAAGGTCAAATGTCATTAACAATCATATGGTTTAAAGTATAAAGGATACAGAGTGCGCCGTCACTCCGGCGGAGTGTGTGCAATTGAAAAATAATTGCTCAGAGATTCATATTGAAGTATTTGTATTGTATTTGTATTGAAGTAATTGACAGGGAATAAAACGTGAACTGCAGCACGCTTTGAGTCAATAAGACAATAGAGATAAGAGATTAAGATTATAGTTTTATTTTGTAAAGATATGGTTTGTGATATCCTGTGAGGTACAGGATCACGTAATACGAATGTGAGATAATTGACAAAGTACATGACGATACAGTGGTTGTAGCAAGGAAGCATAAGGATACTGTTAAAAGTAGAATGTTAAAGACGGTTGTGTGAATAAGATATTATTAGCACAAGAAGGGGTGTGGTATGTAATTTGAAAGGTGACTGAAGATTGTGTTAATGTTAAAACATAAGACAGATTTAACTGACTGTGTGACTTGAGAGGGAAAAAAGGATTCAGTTGGACATCGGAGTGGTAATTAAGAGATGATTTATGGTGCGTTGACAGGTGACACACAGTAACAGGAATGTATGGTTGTAAAACAGCAATTGAGACGAGCGAGACAGAAATAGTGACAAAAAGAGGGGAGGTGTTTTTACAGCACAAAACGAGGAGAGAGAACGGACTGTGGTTGTGACATAATTGACTTTATGATCAGTAAATGACAAAACATATTTGAAGAAAAATAAGGTATTAAGCTCTATTACGACAGTTTTAAGACTGATTTATTTTATTTTTAAAAACTAACAACGTGTGCTGTGATTAAATATGGGGAATCAGGCCAGTGTAACGCCAAAGCCAATCAAAAAGATTTATCTTAGGAATAAATCGGAGAATGATTTACCTAAAAAGGAGAGAAAAGCTCTTAAAAAGCTATTAAGTACGAACCCTCATTTAAAAAATATACCAATTAAAAATAAAGCTGATCTATCCCCACGAGAGTGGATGATTTTGAAATTGGGAATATATTACGTTGAACCATTTCTAGGCAACCTGTCTGAATGGTCAGATGACTTATACCCCAATCAAGGAAGTTTTGATAAGGATAAATTAGAAATTGTTAATGATTATTTGGGATCAAATAATGCAATTGTCAATCCAGAATGGGACCTTCAATACATGACAGAAGTATATATTGCGTGGATGCTGATGGCAAAACAATGGCCAGGTAATATAATAAGACAGAAAAAACGTAATGAGAAAAAGAAATGTATCATAGACTGTAATGTATTATCCCCAATAGAGGAACAGACAATCGATGAAATTAAACAAATACATAATGACGATGTCACGACAAATACGCCCACTGTTACTCCATTGTACCCTCAGTTATCTCTGATAAAGGAACCACCAACATATGCGTCACTAACAGATGATGACGATGACGTCATTAATTGGGTTCTGTTAGAAGGACAAAACATAAAGAAAGATGATAAAGGTGCAAAGGTTAATCCAAAGATTACAGCAACATACATCTTTTCTAAAACTGACAATGACACTTTCTCATTAAGAAATTGGAAAAAAGAATGTAATCAATTGTTCCTGGATAATTGTGTTAAAGCCTTCCACACAACGGAAAGGAAATATGCAGAACAAAAGGAACGCATTAAATCTGATAAACTAAGGTACATTAAGGAACTCACAGAAGGGGAATGTAAGAAAATTATCCAAATATTACGAAAAGGGGAGAAAGTTGAAAAACGGTATCACGACATTTCCAGTCTAATGATGAGAACATTATTAGAAAGTATAGACAGGTATGAGAAAGAGAAGGTATCAAATGTTGACCCTACAAACTTCACTACAAAAGATATGGAGACAATATTGAAAGGAATAAGAGACAATGATATTAAGGAAATATATGACATGATAATTGAAACTATTGAAGACAAAAAGAAAACCGAGACAGAAGAACGTACAACAATGCCTTTGTTAACAATGGACGAAAAGGTGTTATATAAACCCCTATCGTTACCGGAACTATCTTTAATCATAAGAGACGCCCCGAAACCATTAACGAACCCAAGGGGATTTATAAATTGGTGGAGAACAACAATAATGCATGGAAGTATGGATGGTAAGGATGTGAGATATATTTTAAACACTTTATTACCTAACATTAGAATGGATACAATAATAGCAAAATGTGATACGCTAAATGAGGACCACGATAATGCCGCAGAAGGGGACACACCTTTGGAACGTTACGTGTGGCTTACTAAAGATCATAAGATTAAACACATTAAACAAATTACTGAATTCCTTAAAGATCATGCAAGCCAAGAACGTGATATATCAAAGATTCTTCAATGTAAACGCCGACCTGATGAAACATTGTCTGAATTCGCTAGTAGGTTTCAGAAATCATGGAAAGAGGACGCGAAATTGGACATACAGGACGGGGAAGATAATTTCTTTACAAGCATGATTTTGAATAACATGGATGACGAATCCAAACAGACAATAACTATCTCAACACCTGGGGTATACTCACTAACACCGGCAGATTTATTAAAGAAAATCAGAGAGTTAGAGGCTGTGGGATTATTTAAAGTTAAAAACAAAACAAAAGACACTGAATTGCCACAACTACCACAAATTGACGTTACGCCACCCACACCACAAGTAGGAGGTAACCAATTTAGATCACCTCAACTCAGACAATATAGTCCATTTATACCAAGATCAGGAAACAATTCGGAACAGTATAAACAAAGACAAAATGGAGAAAGGTATGGTAATAGAGGCGAGAATAGCTATGGTAATAGAGGGACATTTAATGGTAATAATCGGAGAGGGGATAGAACAAACAACTGCTTCTATTGTAAAGAATTCGGACATTGGATACAAGATTGTAGAGTAAAACAAAGAGATGAACAGCAAAAAGGTAGCTGGTACTCACCACGGGCTAATTATAGACAACAAGAAAATGAACGACCACAAACGGAGTCATATAAACAACCACGAGGGGAAACGCCCACAAATTTGTTATGGAAGAAATGACCATTTCAGCCTACAGACATGATCAAATATATAGTTAGTACACCACAATTCCACATAACAAATAAACCTTCAGAAATACCAGAGATAGCTTTAAAAATAAATGGTAAAATAATTAAATTTTTAATAGATTCAGGAGCGACAGTATCATGTCTAAGGCGAAACGATTTGAAATGTCAATTAACAAACAAAACGATAAGAACTATTGGAATAAGTGTGACAATGCAAGATGATGCAGTATCCATACCTTTACAGGTTGACTTAGACGACATCAAAATACAACATCCAGTTTTGATAAGTGCAACGACACCCATGCCATTGATGGGCAGGGATTTACTATGCAAGATAAACGCAACAATTTATTGTACACCAGATGGGATTGAAATGTCTATACCACCACATAGAGCATACCAAATGTTTGCAGAAAACGTTCTGAAAACACACACGGCTCGAACTATTCTATCCTAAATTGATTTTGTAAAACAATTACTTATGATACAGGGAATTCAGAAGCTGGCCCGTTGCAGCGCAGCCGCAGCAGCTACGGTATTACACTTCAAAATTCTTAGCGAACCATTCTCTGACAAAGTAATTAAGACAGAAGAAATGACAGAGATACCTCAGAACTTTTTCGTATCACCATTAGGACTCTTATTAATATGGAAAGACATAAAAGAACACATTGAACCCTTTGTATGTGCATTAAGGAATAACTTTAACGATGTATCTGATTTAATAAAGTCATTTAAAGAACATATTAACTTACCACCAGATAATGAGGAAAAGAACAATAATTGTATCATTTGGTCTTATGGAAAAACTCCCACGCATTTCTTCATAAAAAATTTGAATAACACAGTAATGCCTGAGATATGGTGTGATAATAAAGATTACAAAATATCTCTACTACCACCTTGTATATTACACGAAGTACCGTCAAAATTGTGGGCATTACATGCTAATCATGTGGGTCTCTTGAACATTGAACCCTATAAAGCTATGATTAATCCTGATAAATATCCAGTGTATATTAAACAATACCCCCTTTCTAAGGAAAAGGAGGAAGGCATTAAGCCAGTAATTGAAAGCTTATTAGAACAAGGTGTCATTGCAAAGCAGAGTTCACCAAATAACACTCCTATTAATCCCATTTTAAAACCAGGCACTAACAAATATCGGTTTACACAGGACCTGAGGAAGGTCAATGAAGCCATAATTCCTCTGGCCCCAGTGGTACCTGACACTAATTCTATCTTGACAGCACTGCCAGCAGACTCGAAATGGTACACAGTAGTGGATTTATCATCCACATACTTTTCAATACCTGTACACAAAGACACACAAGGATTATTTGCATTCACATTTTTATCACAACAATACATTTGGCTTCGTCTACCCATGGGACTTATTGATAGTAGCGTCATTTATAGCAGAGCTGTAAATCAACACTTGTCGCATTTGACATTGCCATGTAACTCAGCACTTCTGACTTACGTTGACGACCTGTTAACAGCAGCAACTGACAGACAAGGATGCATTGAGGACTCAATCGTACTTCTGAAGCACCTGGCTGAGGGAGGGCACAGAGCTTCGCTATCAAAACTGCAATTTTGCATGGAATCTGTCAATTATTTGGGATATGTACTGAAAAATGGCTGCCGCTTCCTATCACCTGACAGAGTCAAGGCAATCAAAGACATGGAGAAACCACGGACTAAGACTGAATTACTTTCTTTCCTGGGATTAGTAAATTACTGCAGTAACTGGCTAGCTGAATATGCTATTTATGATGCGGTACTGCGGAAGGCCACATTAAAGACAGCGCCTAACACCATTCTATGGGATGAGGACAAGAAACAAGCTTTCAGACATATCAAATTCCTGCTATGTCACAGTCCCGCTCTAGGACTGCCGGATTATAACCTGATCTTCCACCTGTACACTGCAGATGATGGTGACGTGGTATCGGCAGTGCTAGCGCAACTACATGGCGATTCAATGAGACCAGTGGCGTATTTCAGCAAAAATCTACCACAAATTGTTAAGGGGATGTCCAATTGCCTCCGAGCTGTAGCAGCCGCGGCAATTATGGTAGACAAATCACAAGTCATTGTTTTGGCCCACCCTATGACGTTACATACATCACATACGGTTAATACAATACTACGGAATATTACAACACAACACATGACGAGCCAAAGACGGAGTAATTACGAACACATTTTGACTGGCACGCATAACCTTACGATTTCGACCACAATACACACGAACCCTGCATTGCATTTGAAAACATTACTACATGGAGATTCACAAGTCCAAAGTGAAAAGGATAGTGAACATGACTGTATGGAATTGATTAATGCAACAAGCAGTGTAAGAGCTGACTTACAGCAGACGATACTTGAACATAATGACATGATTTTGTATTGTGACGGCAGTGCAATGAGACCTGACGACAAGACAACTTTAGCTGCATATGCAATAGTTGACGAAAACGGTCATTGCATTGAGGCATACAGACTACCAGTTTCATCAGCACAAGCAGCTGAATTGATAGCACTAACAAGAGCATGTAAATATGCTAAAGACAAAGATGTATCCGTGTTTACCGATTCAAAATACGCATTTTCAGTTGCACATGACTTTAGCAAAATCTGGGAAAACAGAGGTTTCATCACTACTGCAGGAAAGCCAATACAACATGCTATTTTAGTGAAGGAACTGTTGGAAGCATTGATGCTTCCAGCACGAATTGCCATAGTTAAGTGCAAAGGCCATTCCAGAGAAAATTCAGAGGTGGCGAGAGGAAACAACTTGGCAGACAAATATGCCCAAGATGCAGCATTAAATGGATCGCCCGCACCATGGTTGGAACACGCGACCATGGCAGTGTTAACCACAGACCCACCGTTCACCATTGATGCATTGTTATCGTTTCAAGATCAAGCAGATCAATCAGAAATTATATTGTGGGAAAGGAAAGGATGCATCAGAGATGACATAGGCTTATGGAAATGTACGGATGAACGAATAGCCTTACCAAAAATAGCATATGAAGCACTCATATCGTTCATACATGGCCCAACACACATAGGGTATAAAGGAGTGACAGAATACATATCAAAGTTGTTTTTTACAATTGGTCTTGAAAAACAAGTAAGACATTTCATTCATAAATGTTTAGTTTGTGCAAGATGTAATCCAAACATTAACCCTGCTAAACGACAACATTTACCTAAGCCAGAAGGACCATGGCAACAGTTGCAAATTGATTTCTCTCATATGCCAAAATGTAGAGGTTTTTCATATCTATTGGTAATTGTTGATAGATTTTCAAAATGGACAGAAGCGTTTGCGACAAGGAAAGAAAATGCGCAAACAGTTGTAAAATGCCTAATGGAGCACATTATACCTCGGTTCGGAATCCCCACAGGGATCGACTCGGATAACGGGACACCGTTCACATCTAGGGTTACCAAACTGTTGGCAGCAGCACTAGGGATAAAATGGACATTCCACATACCTTACAACCCACAGAGTTCTGGCCAAGTCGAAAGGACCAACAGGACTATAAAAGATAAATTAATGAAATTGCACCAAGCAAGACAGGTAAATTGGATAGAGGGTCTTCCAATAGCACTCATGTCAATTCGAGCTATGCCAAACGCATGCACTGGCCTGTCACCTCATGAAGTTTTGATGGCACGACCTTTTCCCCTAGGTGCATTGATGAAGGAGACAGCGGCTATTGACATAACACAATTGCAAGAATTGCAACAGGACTATGTTAAACACTTGTGCCACTTTGTTTGTAGATATTCCCAACAGGTGACTGATTCGTTGCCTTCACCAGGTGAAAAGCCGATTCACGATTTTCAAGCAGGAGACTACGTCCTGGTAAAAAGTCTCAAACCGGTAACGTTGGGAGGTGAACCGAGATACGGCCCACCTACCCAAATATTATTGATCACCCGAACGGCGGTTAAGGCAACAAACCAGCCGCAATGGATACATGCTTCTAGGCTGAAAGCAGCCCCCCCCTTAGCACTCCCAAATTAGATTAACTGAGTGACGGGGAGGAGATAGAATGACACACACACACACACACACACACACACACACACACACACACACACACACACACAAAAGGAACATTTAATATATGATCCAGGAAATTTGTGACAAGTATCTCTGCTATGATGATCTTTCTTTCTGAAATGTTGTATGTTAAGATCACAGAACCAGATGACAAGTGACACCAACCAAGGAATGGAACAAAAGAACAAAACAATCAGAGCCACGCTATGGATTATGGGACTGGCCACGATGTTTACGGTCATATATACATCTATACTCATGTGTATTAACAAACAAGAGACGAGAGTGAATGACAAAACTAATGATACGCTCATGCGCATGAAACGTAACATACAAAGGATTGAATCCATGAGTGACATTGGCACTTTGGACAACACACCTATGACTGAGGACGAAATGCACTGTTTCTGGTACCCACTGAGGACCTCAGGTAGAAAATCGTTCTACATCGATAATGTGACATTCATCGCTCTAAATGAGGGATCGGTACATGTCGATGTGAAACTCAGATCCCTAGAGGGAGAGAATCTTCACATATTACCATTATCACTCCCAGCAATGGGCGCATCGACCCCTACCAATGAGTTTTGCGACACATTGTGGAAAAAATTACTACCTGATTTCCCGGTACAGAGACTTAGAGACATTTGACAACTTGCCGACAGTACGCACGATTGCTAGACAACAACAACGACCTTTGACTTGTGTAGACCCTATTAAAAGCTACCAGACGCTGCACGACGTGGGGATCACCCTAGGGTGCCCTGACAAGCGGATATTCTTAGATGTCAACAAACCATGGCCTGCCACAGACTATATCATTTGGATGTGTGGAGAAAATGTCTACACTTATCTGCCCAGTTTCTGGCAGGGTCGATGTGCACCTTATTGTTCTGACAACATTGATAATGACAAAACCAGCAAAATGGGACTAGGACAAGACCAAAGTGACAATTTCAAACATGACACACCAGACGAAATACGAGTGATTGACTATAATGAAGTTGGCCTGAAGCAAGAAGACACTCACCCATTTGCATCTAACTTGTGGTATAAAACAATGACAAGCAAAGTTAGAAAACTAACACCGAACTCATGTTACGCATGCTCTATGTTTCCTCAATCAACAACAGAATTATTTCCATCTTATGCAGTGCCACTCACTGATGACAAGGGGTTATCTACACTATGTGTCCTAGCATACCACTACATATTGCAAGTACATCCAGCCACTACAGGACAAGATTACACTGGCGCAACCGCTAGACCCATTGTCCAACCCAATAGTATATACATAGGTAAGACGACTAAATGGTCCATCATGGAACAAGGTCAAGTGAAAGAAGTGATTTCATACATAATCCATTCTAACATATCTGTACGACAGGATAATGGCGTTGATACAGACTACACACAGGTAAACCCCTACACCACTTTGGATTACTTCCCATCACTAACTGGATGTCACACACTATTTAGGAACAGCATCCTGAATGTACCTAGTGATTTGGCCACTAAACCTACAAAAATATCTGCTACGGTTAATGACTCAGCAGTATTTGATGTATGTGTAATGGGACAGCCCACCGAGGACACCGGAGCCACGGATGTCGGCTATTTATATCCCACAAAATGCAAACACTTTTTCGACTACCGCCACAACGCAGTAAAGATATCTAAGATTGGCACGGTAGAGATTCCAGGTTTCCTTTGGTGTTGTGGAAACCAGGTTGGACAAACCTACCACCAATGTTTCGTGGGATCTGTGGAATGTGCATGCTGAATGACCTGGTGTATTTAGTTGAACCCATAGAATACGAAGACAACGACTTGACAACACGCAATAGCAGTAGACGACAGAAAAGGCAGAGTAATGAGGTAGAGGGGTACATACACTTGAAAAACACTGACCCAAAAGAGTTGTCCGACAAGTATTACGAGCTACCTGAAGAGTCTAGAATCTTCACACATGCACAACTAGTATTCAAGTCCATATTTTTGGAATACCGAGTTACAGTATGCCAACCATTACTTGATAGCATTAACCCGGCATGACCTTTCCCAAGTGGCCAACGCGACTCTAATGGGATTTCAAGCTTTAAGCAGCGAAATTGCTACCATAAGACAATTCACCATTGACAACCGCATTGCCCTAGATTCGATTACAGCCGCACAAGGAGGAGTATGCGCAATTGTAGGATCAGACACCTGTTGCACATATTTACCCTCAATGTCAGAAGGTTTGGGTAACTTGTCCAATGCTATTAGGAACATCAAGAGAATTCAACAGGGAATAGTTAGAACTAAGGGGCCAGAGAAGGAGGGGGATATGGATCAGAAGTATTCGATTACCTTGCAAAATTCTTCAATGGAAACACAACACTAACATGGATTATGGGACTCATAACACCAGTGATAATAATCATGATGATTATTATTGTGATCATGGGATGCTGTTTTCCGATTTTCCGCGCACTCATTATGCGATCCATGAATGTCACAACTAACATGCCAATGATTGAGACATTCATGTGAACTTTGCACAAAGGAGACAGAGCCCTACATCAAGCTCTGATACCTCATCAACAGAAGGAGAAAGGGAGAAAAGAGAGCAAAAGTGAAAGTATGGTGTGAATGAAATAATTTCTACTATGAGTCTCTCAATAACACAGCAACAAGAGAAAAGGGACAACCAAGGCTAAAAGCAGACGACCATGAAGAATCGTCATTCTATCATCTCAGATAGTGCCTCATTGCAACCAGGAAAAGCATGAGGTCCCTCTGTTGAAGACCGACAAGAATCAAGATAACAAAACAACCTCCAGTTTGTGAAAAACATGCATAAGTGTAAACAAATCATGGAAGATATAGTCAATTTGATGTGAATTATAATCTCAAGTAACGCACGGAATGAATAGAATTAAAAAATATAACTGTTATATGCAAGTTGAGTGCTTAGACATAGTAATAAGAGCCTATTTGGATATTTTCTCCTTCAAACATCAAAAGGTTTTTATCCGAAGAAGGCAATTATTAACTAGAGTAGGTTAACCATGGACGACCTTTTACTCATCTTTAAGTAATTGAGAGATGAGACGTTTGATCGGCCATTGAGGCATGACTGGGGGCTCACATTTGTCTACGGGAAGAGATCATTTAATGATGTCCCCGGGAGGGGAATGTGAGGTTTCAGCCATGTGACTAAGAAATATTGATCATATAATTAAAAATAATTTCCCAGATTAGAGGAAAAAAAAGAGTGGATTGTTATGATGTGTTTTCAAGTGTGCATAGATAAATTGTAGACATTAAGCATGAACTCACTAGTCAGCTATATGTTGTGAAACTGCCAGCAAGTCTGTCCCATATGTGTGTCAGGAGACTTGTTGCTCAGCGAGGAAAGTGGGTCAAGGGGCCAGCGAGGAGAGTGGGTCAAGAGGTCAATATATTTAGGGAAAGGCAGGAATCGTATGACTGAGGTTGCCAGGGAGACCAGCCCGTTAAGGGGTAAAGGAGGAGAAAAGGGAATCTCATGTTAGTGTGTTGACAGCAGAATCATGATTGACACTGAACAGCTGATGGCTAACTCAGCAGTAATTTGGGCCATAAGAACTGTGCACGGAGGAGAGAAGCCCATTCACATTTTGGTGCATGGAAGATGTGGATCTCTGATCAGATAAATAAATATCTTCAAACTGTCCAACCTGAGCCGACCTTGGTGATTTCGATTGATTCATTCGTTGGGGAGAAACCATCATCATATCAAAGGGTGAACTGATGGAGTGAGGATGTTATAGAAGAATGAACTGATGGAGTGAGGATGTTATAGAAGGGTGAACATGGGGTGAGGTTGTTATAGAAGAGTGAACTGATGGGGTGAGGATGTTACAGAAGAGTGAACTGATGGGGTGAGGATGTTATAGAAGGGTGAACTGATGGAGTGAGGATGTTATAGAAGGGTGAACTGATGGAGTGAGGATGTTATAGAAGAATGAACTGATGGAGTGAGGATGTTATAGAAGGGTGAACTGATGGGGTGAGGATGTTATAGAAGAGTGAACTGATGGGGTGAGGATGTTATAGAAGAATGAACTGATGGGGTGAGGATGTTATAGAAGGGTGAACTGATGGGGTGAGGATGTTATAGAAGAATGAACTGATGGGGTGAGGATGTTATAGAAGGGTGAACTGATGGGGTGAGGATGTTACAGAAGAGTGAATTGATGGGGTGAGGATGTTATAGAAGGGTGAACTGATGGAGTGAGGATGTTATAGAAGGGTGAACTGATGGAGTGAGGATGTTATAGAAGGGTGAACTGATGGAGTGAGGATGTTATAGAAGAATGAACTGATGGAGTGAGGATGTTATAGAAGGGTGAACTGATGGGGTGAGGTTGTTATAGAAGAGTGAACTGATGGGATGAGGATGTTACAGAAGAGTGAACTGATGGGGTGAGGATGTTACAGAAGAGTGAACTGATGGAGTGAGGATCTTATAGAATGGTGAACTGATGGGGTGAGGGTGTTATAGAAGAGTGAACTGATGGGGTGAGGGTGTTATAGAAGAATGAACTGATGGAGTGAGGATGTTATAGAAGGGTGAACTGATGGTGTCAGGGTGTTAGAGAAGAGTGAACTGATGGGGTGAGGATGTTATAGAAGAATGAACTGATGGGGTGAGGATGTTATAGAAGGGTGAACTGATGGGGTGAGGATGTTATAGAAGAATGAACTGATGGAGTGAGGGTGTTATAGAAGAGTGAACTGATGGTGTCAGGATGTTATAGAAGGGTGAACTGATGGGGTGAGGATGTTATAGAAGAGTGAACTGATGGGGTGAGGATGTTATCGAAGAATGAACTGATGGAGTGAGGATGTTATAGAAGGGTGAACTGATGGTGTCAGGGTGTTAGAGAAGAGTGAACTGATGGGGTGAGGATGTTATAGAAGAGTGAACTGATGGAGGTCAGGTTGTTGAAGGATACTTGCACTTGACTCGGACCTTCTTTCCCAAGCGGTCATTGCAAACTACCTCAATCATCTTGTTCACGCAGTCCTGGAGAAAGGGGGGAAAACACGCACCTGTCAATGTTCAAAGTTCAACGTTGAATATCCAATGTGTGAGGACCATTCCAAACTAACTAGCTACCATCCTACGGATATAAGGGAACATGGAGTTGTTACAAACTAGCGTTGCTTTGCACAAATGGAACCAAAACAAACAAACGTGTTTACTTCGGTTGTGCACGATGTGGAAGCTAATACAGCTAGATACATCTTCATCAAGACAAAAGATGTGACAAAGACAAAGGAGTTATAACACCATAAACATCAATGTTCGTTATAATATTTAGTGTTGTGCATTAAATTAACGGTATCAGACCAGAATAAACGTATTTATTACCTTAAACTGACTAGTAGTTGTCCCAAAAATGTATTCAAACGACAATCGCTGTAGCCTCGGTCACCGTAAAGTGTTGCAGTTCATGTTCAGCCAGCGAGGTCCAATCAAACGTCTTAAACCGATGATTGACAGAAAACTACCGGGCGCTGATTGGCTCTGGTGACTATAAAGGGCGGGCATTGTACTAAAAAATCTACGCCGTAAAGCCACCATGAGAGTCTAGTTTAGTTTAGTTTAGTTTATTAGTTTATTATATCGAGGACAATCCAAATACATGAACCATATAAAATACAGTAAAAAAGGCAGCGTTAGCCGAGTCGGCTAATTTTCAGCTGAAGTCCCCGGCCAGTTGCAACATGGCATCCTGAAAAGTAACGTCATTAGTTAAAATAAAACATTTAAATATTCTAAGAACACGTGGCTGAGACAAGGTACCCCAACATCACACTTGACAAAAAAAACACGTAAGCAAGCTGAGGTGATTGAAGGGGCTACAACAAACACCACATACACACTTATGGGGGCAGCGACATTTCAAGCACATAGAAGCCACAGGACAATTACAGGCCACACAACATTAAGCACTTACAAACAGCAATACATTAAACAAAACAAACATACAAAAAAAAGGCATTATGGGGAGGCAGCACAGAGAGGGATTAATGAGGACAAGTATAGTTCTGTGTCAGCCAGGCTTTCATGTGTGTTGTGAAGGTGGAGTAAGTATGTATGTCTTTGAGTTGGTTGGGTAGTGAGTTCCAGTTTTCTATTGCTATCACTGAGAAGGATTGCTTACTGAAGGTGCTTTTCCTGAATGGAACTATAAGGTCGCCACGAGAGGTGCTTCTGGTGGGCCGTAAGCTGTGGTCACGCTGGTTTATGAAAGAGTTAAGCGGGGGAGGAGCTTTGTTATGCAGAATTTTATGGATGAGACAGATGTTTTTATATTTGATGGTGTCTTCCCAGCTAAGGTATTTATATTTGTCTAGGATGGTACAGTAGTGTGTGCTGTTGGGCTTCTGGTCCATGACCTTAAGGGTCCGCTTGTATAGGGTGGCTAATGGCTTTAGGGAAGTGCTGTATGCATGGCCCCAGCTTTTCAAACAATATGTGAGGTGCGACATAATTGATGCGTCCATATATAGTCTGGCAGCACTCATGGTCAGTGAGCTTCTGATGTACCTGAAGTTTGCCAGGCCAAACTTCACCCTACCAGAATCGAGTCGTTAACGACAGAGTCGTGAATAATTGTAGTGAAACGTCGCGAAATAACGCCTACATACATCATCCTCTCTGGTAACATTATCCATGCAATAATCAATTAACTGAATATAGTTCTTTTTTTTGGACAAGCTACGATAAACTTTGAGAAATGCAAAATGTCCAAAAATGCATGTCTACAAATCATGCGCGCAGACACGTAGAAATATTCTACAGATACATAGATAGCTATTTGCTGACATCTGCCGGACATCTTTGGTACAACAACAGCTGGAGAAGTTTCTCATTCTCAGCGCCAATCTACGAGAGGAAGAGAAGAGAAGAGTGACTTGCAGTGTTGTTGAAAGCAGTGAAAAATGGCAGACGACGAGAAGCTACCGTCCGGATGGGAGAAGCGAATGAGCCGCAGTTCAAGTAAGGGGGAACGGCCCGCCACTCGTTTATGATGAGCGTGGTGAATTATGTCCACATACTCCACGAAGGACATCGTAGTGCAGCACTCCGCTAGCAGCTAGCTAAGCTAGCTTGTCCACTGATGTGCCGCTAGCATCGCGATGTCACCACCCACCCAGACGCACATCAGCCCCTTTCATGTTCCCAATTAGTTAGGCCTTTATTTTTTATTTTGCGCTTGTTATTGTTGTAGATTCGCATATGAATGAAGTATGGAATGAAGGTTATCTCACCACAAGCTGAGCTGGCTAAACCACATTAGCCAGCCGAGGTAGCTCGCTAACTAGCCACACACATGCTATGTGTTGCAGTCCCAACATAAAGCCGTGATGCGTTTCACACACATAGTCACAACAGTCTCTTTCTTTTTTGAGTTTACAAGTCCTGGGGGGTATTCCATTAACGTCATTAAAGGAAAATCCAGGCTTATTTTAGCAAAATATCGCAAGATTTAGCTAAATGAGCGTGGATTTGTCTATAAATCTCGCGAGACCTATCAAAATACGCCTAGATTTTCCTTTAGCGACGTTGATGTAATACCCCCCAGGTCCTGGTAGTCACAGGCTAATTGTCGTCTATGGCAGTGGTTCCCAACCTTTTTTGTCTTGTGTACCCCTTGAGCTGTTTTGCCATGCCAGAAGTACCCCCTCACTCATGCGTGTTGATTATTTCCAAAAATGTTCAATTAACATGTTTTATCTTTCAGCCCCCCTCCCCTTTCCCCTTATTGCAGGCCGGCATTGTAAATAAGAATTTTGTTCTTAATTGTCTCGCCTGGTAAAATAAAGGTAAAATAAAATAAAATAAATGACATCTGCCCCGGACTGGCCTTCCTTCTAACAGAGTCGATCTGTAGTCTGTATTACCCTAAAGGTAAACTAAGATACTGAGGCTGAAGGCGGAGAGATTCACCCTGCTGTTCACTGTCTTACTTGCTTCCTCCTATTGTCATATCCCACAAATAAGCCTCAATAATAGCACTTAGGAATCATAGGCACATAGGTCCCTGTAGTTAATGACAGCTCTGATATTTTGTTAGGCTAGGCTAACCATTTAGTAGTAACTATAACGTGCTGGAGGCGGGACACGGAGGCAGAGCTGAAAAGACATGGTACCAGCTGGGGAGAGACAGAGAAGATAGCCCAAAGCCGTGCTGGATGGAGAAGAGTCGTCAATGTCCTATGCTCCACTGGGAGTTAAGGGCCTAAGTAAGTAAGTAATAACGTGCATTGAATCTAATGTTTTACAGTTGACAAGAAGGGTACAAGGGACCTTTGTTACATAGGGAATTCCTAATAAATGCTGTGCCTGTCTCTAAATCCTGCCATTTAACCTTCTACCAAGAACCTTCTGACTGAACAAACCTATTGCTTACTATAGCTTATTAACCTTTAAACCTAGTAATCATTTTACCCTCGCCTTAAGCAAGCCTGTCATCAAGACCCTCACTAGCGCCACCTAGGGGCAAGGCCAGGTAGTGGAGCAGCGAAAGGTCAAGACTCAAGACAACCTCTCTAACTCAGCTTCCAATCGATTGCCTACGGTCATGCCGCATGACATCAATGGTTGCAGAGTCTTTCCGCTGCTAGAGAGAGTTCATGCAAGATTATTGAGTCCTTGTAATACCTTAATCTAGTAACCTGTTAATCCCTGATATCCAGTTCACCTATTATAAAGTCAATCCAACCGATCATACAATTGATCTACCCATTATAGAACTGGATACCTTATAGGCTTTGACCCACCCTTTCATAGGATCAGAGGCCTCTAAACCAGTGGTTTTCAACCCTCTCCTCGGGGACCACCAGCCGTTCCACATACGTATCTGATCTGTTCCACCACCAGCACACCTGATTCAACTAATCAAGTACAAATCAGAAGAGGGTTGAAAACCACTGCTCTAAACCATAACCCGGCCTTGACCAACCCTCGCAGAGGGTCACGGCTACCTTAAACCCTCCCAGAGGGTCATGGCTACCTTAAACCCCCTAACCCTAACCCTTAAACCCCCTAACCCTTAAACCCTTAAACCCTCTCTGGTGATTCTTCAATCCACCCTGATATAGGTTTGAATTCACCCTTCTAAATCATTTTTTTTGTCTCTCTCCCAGAGACCATCTGGTCAAGAAGGGGAAAGTTACTTGCTCTTACGCCTAGTGAGCTTATTTTAGTAAAAGGGGAACTCATTTGTCCTCAAGCTCTGTCCCTAGTTCAACATAAGACATTGTTTTAATCAACATCAAGATAGCGCACACATCCTATCTCAAGTCTCAGCTACATCACATTGGTCCTATCTCACAATTCTTATACATCTTGCAACACAATCAACCCCATTCTAGTGGGTATCTTGGATATGTTGATTTCTCTCAGAGTATATGTGTTCAACGTTTCACTTCCTGATTCTATTCCTATGCAAGCAGGTCTACATTTCATAGCAAATCAGTCTGGCAGATCATGGCAGAAACATTCATCATTGCAGAGTCATTGGTGGTAAACCCAGGTTAATCATGTGGAACAGCTCGATGTCATAGTTCAAGTCCAGACTCCAGACCCAATGCTGGCATTGGATCCTCCTCGGACGGAGGTGGGGTCTGCTCATCGTTGCCCTCTGGTGGTGTTATAATGACCTGTGGCAGGGTGGACTGCTCGATGCCTCCCTCTGGTGGCAAGAACCATGGAGAGATCTTCAACAACCACTTATCCGGTGTGGTGAATATCACACACTCCTGCAGATTCTTCCTCTCTGATGCTTCTTCAGGCTTCCTGCTTGACTGAAACTCTTTCCACACTCAGAGCACCGGTATGGTTTCTCTCCTGCGTGTATTCTCTGGTGTCTCTTTAGGTGTCCTGCATGATTGAAACTCTTGCCACACTGTGTGCACTGGTATGGTTTCTCTCCTGTGTGTATTCTCTGGTGTTCAATTAGGTGTCCTGCCCGAGTGAAACTCTTGCCACACTGGGAGCACTGGTATGGTTTCTCTCCTGTGTGTATTCTCTGGTGTATCTTTAGGTATCCTGCTTGATTGAAGCTCTTGCCACACTGTGTGCACTGGTATGGTTTCTCTCCTGAGTGTATTCTCTGATGCGTCCTTAGGGTATCTGCCAGAGTGAAACTCTTCCCACACTGGGAGCACTGGTATGGTTTCTCTCCTGTGTGTATTCTCTGGTGTGTCTTTAAGTGTTGTTCCTGACTGAAACTCTTCCCACACTCAGAGCACTGGTATGGTTTCTCTCCTGTGTGTATTCTCTGGTGTGTCTTTAGGTGTCCTGCACTATCGAAACTCTTCCCACACTGAGAGCACTGGTATGGTTTCTCTCCTGTGTGTATTCTCTGGTGTGTCTTTAAGTGTTGTTCCTGACTGAAACTCTTCCCACACTCAGAGCACTGGTAAGGTTTCTCTCCTGTGTGTATTCTCTGGTGTTTCTTTAGGTATCCTGCTTGATTGAAGCTCTTGCCACACTGGGAACACTGGTAAGGTTTCTCCCCTGTGTGAATTCTCTGATGTCTCTTTAGTTCTACTGCTCGACTGAAACTCTTGCCACACTGGGAGCAGTGGTATGGTTTCTCTCCTGTGTGAATTCTCAGGTGGCTCTTTAGGTTTTGTTCCCGATTGAAACTTTTGCCACACTGTGTGCACTGGTATGGTTTCTCTCCTGAGTGTATTCTCTGGTGTACAATTAGGGATCCTGATCGATTGAAACTCTTCCCACACTGGGAGCACTGGTAAGGTTTCTCTCCTGTGTGAATTCTCTGGTGTGTCTTTAAATCTCCTGCACGATTGAAACTCTTCCCACACTGTGTGCACTGGTATGGTTTCTCTGCTGTGTGAATTCTCTGGTGTGTCTTTAAGTCTCCTGCACGATTGAAACTCTTCCCACACTGTGTGCACTGGTATGGTTTCTCTCCTGTGTGTATTCTCTGGTGTCTCTTTAAGTCTCCTGCTTGATTGAAACTCTTGCCACACTGGGAGCAGTGGTGTGTTTTCTCTCCTGAGTGTCTGTGTTGTTTATGGTTTCCTGATGTGGTGGAGCTGGGCTCGCTGTCTGAACCTGGGTTGGAGCTCTGCTCATCTGTAAGAATATGAACATATACAGGGTTACAAACACATTCTGTGCAAAACATTGAGCAAAGTTGTCAAAAAGAAGAATATAATTTTAAATAGATACATACCTATAGTTTATACTGCAAAACATGATGGTGTCTCTCTGGTTTCTCAAATATATTGTTAAAGAAAAGGTGTAATAAAATAAAATAATATAAACATGCCTGTACGTCATATACGTGTGAGTTTGTCCCAACATAATACAAGGGTCAAAAGGTCAAATTGTATGACCAAGTGGATTGGGGGAGTAACACAATGGTTAATTAGCATAATTTCTATATAGCCATGGTATAAATACAAGGAATTGTATTACTGTTCCCGTGCTGCTCTGCTGCTAGCTATGTTTTATACTGTATATTTCTATGTGTTTTGTATTTGGAATTTTGTAACTGTTTTTAAATGTGTTGTTGTACGGCGACCTTGAGTGCCATGAAAGGCGCCTTATAAAATAAATGTATTATTATTATTATTATTATTTACTTACTTAAGAAAAGTAAGTCGCTTTGGATGAAAGTGTCAAAAATGTAAATGTAATGTAGACGGATGTGGCTGTCCTATAGCCCACTAGGTTAGACTGGGGAACCAGCCCTGATAGATCAATCCCACACAAGGGGAGAGACCAGGACTGTCAGACTATGCAGGTTCTGACTGACTTACAGTGCACTGGACAGATGAATTATCCCCCGTCTAAACTACTGAAAAGCAGCCAACCGAAGTCCTCGTTAGCAACAAATATGCCCGAGCCTTGGGCTTGCATGAATGAACAACACTGAGGTAAGACTCAGAGGCGCCGGGCAAAACGCACAGAACAAGACAGGCCCGCGGAGCGGCGTCAAGCCAAGATTTCAGAGGCCGCAAGAGCCTGGGAATCACGTGACTCCCCAGCCCCCCCTGGTGACTCCCTGGCCCGCTCAAGAACATCCCCTCCTTCCTCTGCTTCTCCATGTGACATGCAGCGGATGAAACAGACCTCACAGATGATTGGAGACTCGGCGATCAGAAATGTAAGAGGTAAAAAATTGCAAATCCACTGTCTTCCTACTGACTAAATATCCAGACACAAAGCGGCTCATATTACACGTGGGATCAACCGATCCATGTAAAATGAGACATGATTTTATGGAACATTTCAATAGACTTGACAAGCTTAAGATTGAAACATTCATCTGTGGACCGCTTCCCACTGTTGCCAGAGGTAACTTCGAATTCAGCTGCTAAGCCTTAACACTCGGCTTTCGGGAGCATGCAAACTTAAAGGGCTGAAATCTATTGACCACTGGAACATATTCTGGAGGCAGAGCGACCTATTCAAAAGAATGGGCCTCCACTTAAACAGATCGGGAAAATACCATTTAACAAACAACATACTCTTCAACCTCATACCCTCTGCTCCCCCTTCTCTCGATGCTCTTGAGACAACTGAAAGGCCTACAATGCAGGATTCTTCAGACTCAGCACAGTCAACTGAATTGTTCACAGTTAGGGATGTCCCGATCCGATATTGATATCGCCGCGATATCGGTCTCACTCAGCGGGCTACACTTTTAAAAAGGGTGCTATCATTGATTTGCCATTTGTAAGAGAAGATAAATAGAATAAAAACATGAAGGCACTAAAACTAGAAATCTGACAGTAACTAAAAAATGTTCTACAATGCTGAATGCTGCAGTTTAAATTGTTTTAACTTTAAACCAGTTGGTCACTGAGTACTGCAGAGTACTGTTTTTGTTGCTTGAATAAAGGCTGGCAGTCTTTAATAGCCAACTGTTGTTGTGGACTATATACTGGGGAAGTATTTGTTATTATTCAGGAGTAAAACAATAAATACAAATATCGGATTGATATCGGTATCACAGATACCTGAAGCCCAGGTATCGGTATCGATAGTGAAAAAATGGGATCGGGACATCCCTATTCACAGTAGTTCATAGCTCCAGGGGCCTCATTTATAAAGCTTGAGTACGCACACTAGGGTGCGTAAGCAAATTTTCCCGCAATTTGGGGATTTATAAAAACTGTGCGCACCTCTAGGCTACGCACACTGTGATCCATGCGTACGCATAGAAACTCGAGAAATGTCAACTGCGACTCCGCTGGCAGAAGGATGAAACAGGAGAAACGCTTTGAAATGGATACAATTTCCACCAACATAAATCGAAATATTACCTCACATATTATGTGAGTGCACACAAAGAATATACGTGCACACTGCACATCTCTTATTCTCCCTTGTCCTGTACCCATCACAATGTAACCTACATATACCTTTGTTCGTATATAGATATTCATGCAAATGTTTCGTTGTTTCCTAAATTTCGTTGTTTGGTACCTGTACTGTAACAATGACAAATAAAGTCTATCTATCTATCTAAATATATTAACTTTTTATATTCATATTCATTGCACATAGCACGAGGCTGTGCACGCGTGCACGCGCATGGAACGCGCACGCGCGCTCAAAATCCAAAAAAGGATGGCAAAAAAAAAAAATATATATATACAGAATATAAACTTGTGATACCGGTTTCCATCCATCAGCTCTGAAGGTTTACGTTACTCACGGCAGTGTTTTTCAACAAGAGATCATCAGATGTGCCGTGGGAAATTATCAAATTCCACTTACCGTATTGACCCGAATATAAGACGGGTTTTTTCCCCAGAAAAAAGTCTGAAAAAGTTGCATCGTCTTATATTCGCGCCCTAGACTTTTACACATCAATATTAATTCACAACAACGTATGGCGCCAAAAGACTGTTCCCCACGCGAGCCACCGTGTTTCTCCCTCTCACACACACCCCAGTGACGGTGCCTGGAGAGATGGAGACACACTCACACACACACCCACGGAGAGACATCGCAGAGACACACTCGGACCAGCTCGAAAAAAGTGGCTCAAGTGGTTGGTCAAACAACAGAGGAGGAGTTACGATGCCAATTTTAAGACCATGGTGGTCAATGAAGCAGAGGCATCAAACAACTGTCCAGCAGCCAAGAAATATGATATTACAGAGTGTAATGTTAGAAGTTGACGAGCCCAAAAAGATCGGCTTAAGAATGGTAACAGTCAGAGAAAAGCGTATCGCCGTCCGCAAAGCGGCCTCTTCCAAGTGATTGACAGGAGGGTGTGTGAATACGTGACTGAAAAACCTAACGATTGTATGCCCATACCCCAAGATTATAAAAAATAACCTACATTGTTTCATTCATTCATTAAGACGATTGCCAGACGCATTGTCGAAAATGTTGTTTTGGAGAAGATACGTGGCAGTGGGCAGTTTGCTTTGCAACTTGAGTCTTGGCTCAACTCTTGGCCAATGCACGCTTTGTGGATGGAGACACAATCACAGAAAATGTCTTTTTTGCAAGACATTGCATAAAAACAACAACAGGGGAGGACTTCAGTGGGACAGCTGCATAAGTGTCTGCACTGATGGAGCAGCAGCTATGTTGCCGAGACTTCCCAGCAGAGATATCTGACGTGTTGAATGCTGTTGTTCGTATGGTAAACTTTGTAAAAACAAGACCTCTGAAAAGCCGCTTATATGCAGCATTATGTGAAGAGACGGGAGCCCAGCATAAGACGTTATTGCTCCATACGGCGGTCCGATGATTGTCCTGCGGAAAAGTGCCGGCCCGCGTGTTTGAGTTACGGGAGGAGCTGAAAACCGTTTTAACTGATGAGAAGTGTGATGACGCAAAGCTGCTTGCAAGTGACAAATTGTGGCAAGGCTCGCATACATGGCCAACATACAGGGCCAGGCTTCGCACTGAGTGAGTATAACGACAAGTAATATATGTTATATAATGTTACGTATATGATAGGCTACTATGTATCATTTTGTAACATTTGGGATGGCGGTCAAGCTCCTGAAGTTTGACCCCTCGGTCAAGCTCCTGAAGTTTGCAGACGACACCACCCTGGTGGGCCTCATCTCCGGGGGGGACGAATCTGCCTACAGGGGTGAGATCGAGGGGCTGCAGAGATGGTGCAGCTTAAACAATCTGGAGCTAAATGCTCTAAAAACAGTGGAGATGGTGGTGGACTTCCGAAGGAAAGCAGCCCTGCCCCCTCCCATCACGCTGGGAGGTACCCCGGTGGCCTCCGTGGAGTCATGCCGCTTTCTAGGCATGACCATCTCCCGGGACCTAAAGTGGGAGCAGAACACCGAGGTCCTCACAAAGAAGGCCCAGAAGAGGATGTTCTTCCTCCGGCAGCTGAGGAAACTCAGGCTGCCGAGGTCCATGATGGTCCAGTTCTACACGGCCATCATAGAATCCATCCTCACCCACTCCATCATCACCTGGTTCCCTGCTGCAACGACCAAGGACAAGGCCAAGTTGCAGCGGGTGCGACGTTCAGCAGAGAGGGTGATCGGCTGTCCCTTGCCCTCCCTCAACTCCCTGCATGACACCAGGGCTCTGAGGAGGGCAAGGAAGATCATGGCTGACCCCTTCCACCCCGGCCACGGCCTCCTCACCCTGCTTCCCTCTGGAAGAAGGTTGCGGCTGCCTAAGGCACTTAAGGCCCGCCACAGGCTCAGCTTCTACCCCTCAGCCGCCAGGCTGTTAAATGACTCTGGCTTCCCCCCCCCCCCCCCCCGCCCCCAAGTCTGCCCAGGACTGAACTGGACTCTGTAAAAAAAAAAAAAACTCTGCACTGCACTTTACTTTATACCGCACTATCCAATGCACTGTTGTCTGTCCTGTGTTGTTGTTGTGTTGTCCTGTTTTTTGATATGTGAAAAAAGTATAAACGCACTTGCTGTGGTGACGAAGCAAATTCCTATATGTGTAACGCATAGTGGCAATAAACGTTATCTCAATCTCAATCTCTCAAGGTGTGTCGTGGGATTTTTTCAAGGTAAGAAATGTGCCGTGGCACAAAAAAGGTTGAAAAACACTGACTCACGGATCCAATGTCCTTCCAAACGAGCAGTCTTGGCTCCGTCTCAAACACAACAGGAAAAGTATGTCCAACTTGGCGAAAGTTTCCCAGTGTTTCCAACTTGCGCGAGTTCTTCAATTTGCGACAGTTTTTCAGCAGGGATGGTTGAGTCTGCACGGTTCTCATGCCGGTTCACATTTAGACCAATCAGGAGTAGCCCTTGTGTCACGTCGTCAACTGAATGTTTAATGTCATTAATCTGATTTTGGATCAGCGGTTAGAGAGAGATGGGCGTGGATTTAGGTGCACTTATAGTCAACATCCATTATAGCGCTGATCTAGGATCAGATATATTTTAATCAGCAAAAATGTTCAGAGGTGGATTTTTTATATATTTTTATTTTTTTGTGGACTGAATCAATTCGTGGCGGAGGAAATTCATTCGTGGCGGCCCGCCACCAATAAATGCATATAGAGGAAACACTGAGCTAAGACAGGATACACTAGTGATGCAACTAGTAATAATAGATAGTTCAGTAATCTGTGCGCTTAAAGTTTTCGTAGTCCGTATACATAGGGATGGGGTGTAGGCCTACTTGGGGATGATAGTCAATTGTCTACAGTGGGCCTGTTCATGTTCTTCACTGTATGGATATTGCAATCATTGGACTTATCGGGAACGTTACCCTTATGAAGACGTACATTACTGTGAAGTCAATGCGGACGGTGGTCAACCTCGCGCTACGTGCAATGAATATTTATGTAAAAAGTAAATATATTTGCATGAATATCAATATGATATGTACAGTAAAGATATATGTATATAGTGTGATGCGTACAGGACAAGGACGAATAAGATATGTGCAGTGTGCACGTATCCTTTGTGTGCACTCCTTCATAATACGTGAGAGGCAATATTTCTTATGTCGGTGGAAATGGTATCCATTTCAAAGCGTTTCTCCTCTTTCATCCTTCTGCCAGCGGAGTCGCAGTTGCTCATTTCTCCAGTTTCTATGCGTACGCATGGGTCCCAGTGTGCTTAGAGGTGCGCACAGTTTCACGCCAAGTTCCTTTTTTATAAATCCCAAATTTGCGGGAAAATTTACATACGCATGTACGTACGCAAGTCACAGAATCAATCAAACAGATTCTAACCTCTACATCATGGGCAAGACCAAAAAGTTGTATAAGGACGTCAGGGACAATATTGTAGACCTGCACAAGGCTGGAATGGGCTACAAGACCATCAGCAAGCAGCTTGTTGAGAAGGAGACAACTGTTGTGCAATTATTTGAAAATGACAGAAAGACAAAATAACCATCAATCGCCCTCGGTCTGGGGCGACGATCATGAAATGCATCTGCGTTTCCTTGTCTTAGTACTTCTCAATGACAATAAGGTTGAATCTAATCTATTCTAAAAGATAAATGATTTAGTATAATATAGGGATGTCCCGATCCGATACTGATATCGGATATCGACCCGATATTGGTCCTGAATGCTGGATCGGGGATCGCACCAGAAAAAAAAGAGGCTCCGATCCGATCCTACTGTCATCCGCAGTCAAAATTATGTGTATAAGCGATGAGGAAATAAAAACAGTGAACAGAAACACGTGTCGCAGAAATGCTTCACGCGAGTCCTATATGCGCTTAAAATGCGCATAGCGCTTCACGCGAGTCCTATATGCGCTTAAAATGCGCATAGCGCTGCGCTGTGTGCTTCCGGTTTCATTACAAAGAGGTTAACCCTATATGTGCCTGACGTCTAACAACATTCAAATGACTCTAACTTCATATTTTTTCGGATTTCAATGTATGACACATCATTTGAAAGCTTATGATCCGTAGTTCCAATCCACAACACGTCGCATTTGTTGCTTTAATAAAGGCTGGCAGTCTTTAATTTAACTGTTGTTGGTGTGGACTATATACTGGGGAGGTATTTGTTATTATTCAGGGGTCAAAAAATGTATACAAATATCGGATCGGTATCGGTATCGCCGATACCCGAAGCCCAGGTATCGGTATCGGTATCGGTAGTGAAAAAGTGGGATCGGGACATCCCTAGTATAATAACTACAAAGCGAGGTATCTGTTTTTGCAAAACAACCTCTCAAATGTTGTACCGTATTTTCCGCCCTATAAGGCGCACTTAAAAGTCCCAAAAAAAAAAAAAAAACGACAGTGCGCCTTATAACCCGGTGCGCCTTATATATGGATCAAAATGTAAAAATTACATGACCAATATTTTTTTTTTAATAATAATACAATGTTTCAGTACGACTGGTAAACTGCAAAGCCGCACCGCTTGCAGCATTACGGTAATCAGTAAACGACGGCCGCCATTTTGGAATCTCCGCGAATGCTATTGTTATTCTATCATGTGCTCTGAATGGATGCCGTACTCACCCAACTGTTCAATTCGGACACTCACACCGCTTGCAGCATTACGGTAATCAGTAAACACCGGTGTTGTGCTTACTCACAGTCCCACACCACAAGACCCCAAGTAAAGAAGACTAAACAGAGTTTCCGAGGGAACAAAGTGAGATTCTTGGTGCTTTCAACTTGAAGTTTTAAAGTACCCACTCGATATAATAAACAACAGTTTAACGATCACTAAACACTTATCATTTGTGTATTGGATTCATTATTCTCGTTTGCCGGAGGCTACCGGTAAGGGAGGGTTGATTTGTAAACATACTTTCGTTTTAGCTCGTGTTCAAAAGCAAGAACTGTGTGTTCATCTAGTTATGTGTAGTTATGTGTTTTTAGCATGTCGATGTTCTCCCAGTATGTTGTCATGTTATTAAAATACAGTTTAGACCTTCGTAGCGATGTGTTTTGTTAGCTGTTAGCCGCTAGCAGCGTTTGTTGTGGTTTGGTCAGATTCACTTTTCTCCCATTCAGTGTTTGAGATGAACCAACATTCAAATACGCCTGTCGTGTTCAATCTTTCTCTGATTTGAATGTATGACACATCATTTGAAAGCTTACAATCTGTAGTTTAAGCATGTGTAAAAACTGAAAAAGTACGTTGCACATTTCACCAGGAGCTGTCACATATTGGTTGTTGGTTATAATTGTATAGCCTATTGGTTGTTTTCTGGTGTTGTTTTGCTCTGTTTGTAGTCTACTTGATGTATTTTTATCAGCTGTTAAATCACCACAGCGGTTAATCCACTAATAGAGATAATAGCAGATTGAAAATGCTTGTAGCTAACTACTCTATATCTCGTGGTTGCAGCTATTGCGAATTGCTATTCACGCGAGTCAGCTGTGAATCACCGCAGGTCCTTGACGCTTGTTGCAAAAATGGATGACGAACGGCTGATACTTGAGGTGGAAAAATATATATTTTTGACAGTGGAGCAGGTAGAACGTTGATGGTGACAACGCTCAGGTGGAGCTTGGACAACGGGAAGTTGACACAACACCGATGGAGAGGTGACGCAACGCAGTAGGTGGAGCTTGGGCGTAACGCAACCCCAGTCAAACGTTTGACTGCAGTATCTATTCTATGCGCCTTATAAGCCGGTGCGCCTTGTATATGAAAGAATTTCTAAAATAGGCCATTCATTGAAGGTGCGCCTTATACTCCGGTGCGCCTTATAGGGCGGAAAATACGGTAGTTTAATCGGGAATCATATTTAATTGGATCTGTAATTATTATAGGCTACATATTATACCAATACTTGGATGCTATGACATTATCATAAATAATAAGGTAAACAGTAGGACGAATCACGTTTAAACTGATTCCGTTGTTGATGCAGTCTGGAACATGTTATATATGGTCTGGCGAGAACGTTTGTTGCGCGGAAATTGACTGATTGGGTGAAAAGTATTTTTTTTCTGCATTCTGTCGGCCGTTTGACTGACCATTTATATGCAACGTTTGCAGGAAAAGTGCTATAGAAATAAAAAAATATTATTATTATTATAGGCAACTATGGGCGTCAAAAAGGGTGGGACAAGACGCTCGTTCACGTGTGCAACAGAGTTGATTGGAAGCAGGCGTGGAACTTGCAAATTCCACTGGCGTGTGCACCGTTTTATAAATCCGAATGTTGGTGACGGAAATGTTCTTGCTTTGCAAAGGTGCGTAGGTACGCCAAGCGTAGGTAAGCAACGCTTTATAAATGAGGCCCCAGGTCTCCCCACAGACCTGCGACTCATCACAGCCCACAGTAAAGGGCCCTCCAAACTCATCACAGCCTACAGTAAAGGGCCCTCCAAACTCATCACAGCCTACAGTAAAGGGCCCTCCAAACGCATCACAGCCTACAGTAAAGGGCCCTCCAAACTCATCACAGCCTACAGTAAAGGGCCCTCCAAACTCATCACAGCCTACAGTAAAGGGCCCTCCAAACTCATCACAGCCTACAGTAAAGGGCCCTCCAAACTCATCACAGCCTAGAGTAAAGGGCCCTCCAAACTCATCACAGCCTACAGTAAAGGGCCCTCCAAACTCATCACAGCCCACAGTAAAGGGCCCTCCAAACTCATCACAGCCTACAGTAAAGGGCCCTCCCAACTCATCACAGCCTACAGTAAAGGGCCCTCCAAACTCATCACAGCCTACAGTAAAGGGCCCTCCAAACTCATCACAGCCTACAGTAAAGGGCCCTCCAAACTCATCACAGGCTACAGTAAAGGGCCCTCCAAACTCATCACAGCTGGCTGAACTGCGCCCTTCAGTCGCCAGGGCAAGACAGATCGTTAGCCAACTTGTTGAGCCACTAAAGCGACGGTGCAGCCCCCCTTCTCTCCCCCCACCCTCACTCCCAGCCCCCAACTCCCCAAACCACTCAACCCCAAATGAAGGTCCTTAATGACATTCGTGTGAACACTGACTCCAGAAAAATCTCAGTTTTAGTACTACTAGACTGGTTTAGATCCTACCTACAGGACAGAAGCTATTATGTCTCCATTGGCAACTTTGTGTGCGACCAAATTAAAATGACATGTGGGGTTCCCCAAGGGTCAATCCCCCCTCCTATTCAATCTCTATATGCTTCCATTGGGACGCATCATAAAAAAGAACAAAATTGCCTACCACAACTATGCAGATGACATACATAGCCCTGTCACCAAACAACTATAGCAGGGGTATTCAGCAAAAATTCAACAAGGTCCAGTTAGAGAAAATGTCCTCAAGCAAAGGTCTGGAACATTATAATGTCTAGATTGCGTTGATGAGGTGATGGAGTACACGGTTCCATTTATAAAAACTCTCTATGTGCCATTCTTTCTTTAAACCCTCTGAATACTTAAATGAGGCTAACATAACAATATTGCAGAACATAAAAATGCTGCTAATACCGACGCTTGCATTAGAGCGATGCACGCGTTGCATTAGTGGATACCTGTGTTGTTTATGAAGTTTAATAGTTTAACGTTGTAAGTTGTTTAGTAAGTGATAGTGTTGTAACTGTCTATTTTAAAAGACATAGCCTGGCAGAATAACTCTAGTGAAACCAGTAGCCCCCCTGAGCCAAGTAGGTGCTAATCTGCAAGTAGGAGGAGCCTCTGTCCTGTATATCTGGATAGACCAGGGGACATTTGGCTCATACATGCGACTAGGGAGAACACCTGTCAGTCTTTCGCATTAGTGGTCGTTAGTGGGAGGGGCTACAAGCCTGCTAGTTGTTAGCAATTACTGAGTCTCCATTAATATCTGGCCTGTCTGAGAGCGACAGCCTCTGCGACAGCCTCCTGGCACTAAGACTCGTGACAACAAGACAAGGGAATCTATCTGTGGGAGTCCATAGAGGAAGCCGGAAGCCAGGGTACTAAGTACCTTCTCTTCCAGTTGTTTGTAGTGTTGCTGCTGTCTTCTCAAGTCAGTCCGGTCTACTGAGTGCGCTTAGCTAGTCCTAGTTCTGTTGGTTCCTTAGCCCTCTTCCCCTCTACAGACTTTTGCCACAATGTGCTTTCTCCCTATCCCTGTTCTTCTGACACTCAGGAGGACACCCAGATGCTACATTCCCCCTGGCAAACCTTCCAATCTCATCTACCCACCTCTTTCTACTGACCATGACTTTATCGCCGCAGGCGGTCTCTGGAATTGCCAGTCGGCGGTCCGGAAAGCTGACGCTATCTCAGCTTATGCATCTCTTATGGCCCTCAATTTCCTTGCTCTCACTGAAACCTGGATCACACCAGAAAACACAGCTACACCGGCAGTCCTCTCTGCCGCCTACTCCTTTTCTCATTCCCCTAGACCCTCTGGTCGAGGGGGAGGCACAGGACTCCTCATCTCGCCCAAGTGGTCACACACTGTCCTTCCCCTGGCACACTTGTCTACATCCTCCTTTGAATTTCATGCTGCTTTTGTCTCCTCCCCGGTCAAACTCCACATTGTTGTCATCTATCGCCCCCCAGGCCAACTCGGTGACTTCCTAGGCGAGATGGATGGCCTTCTCAGCTCTTTCCCTGATGATGGCACTCCGCTCGTACTACTAGGTGACTTCAATTTCCAATCTGAGAAGCTTCTCTCATCTGGAGTACTTGACCTTCTCCTCTCCTTCGGCCTTACCCTGTCCCCCTCTCCTCCAACTCATAAGGCAGGCAATCAGCTCGACCTTGTCTTCACCAGATCTTCCCACACTTCCAACCTTACCGTTACCCCTCTTCCAGTTTCTGATCACCACTTAATATCCTTCTCCCTTCCCCTCAAAACTTCCTCTTCCCTCTCAGCCTCTAACCACTTAAGACCCTCTCGTCGTAACCTACGCACCCTGTCCCCCAGCGCCCTCTCTTCTGCTGTCCTATCCTCCCTACCCTCTGTCGAATCCTTCTCCCTTCTATCCACTGATGCGGCATCCTCAACCCTCCTGTCCGCTCTCACCTCATCCTTCGACACCCTCTGTCCACTAACCTTGAAGCCAGCTCGATCCTCTCCTCGAGCTCCCTGGCTCTCTGAAACGCTACATGCTTGTAGACTAGAGCTCAGAGCAGCTGAGAGGAAATGGAGAAAAACTGGCCTTTCTGATGACCTTAACCTCTATCACTCTCTCCTTGCCAACTACGCCTCCTCGGCATCAGCTGCTAAAACATCCTACTATCGTTCCAAAATACATTCTTCTGCCTCTAATCCTAGAAAACTGTTCTCCACTTTCTCTTCACTCCTTAATCCACCTCCTCCCCCTCCTCCTTCCTCCCTGTCCGCCGATGACTTTGTCACCTACTTTGAAAAAAAGGTGGACGACATCAGCAGCACCTTTCTCCCCCCACCGCTCCCTCCTCCCACTAACAATGCTAACACTGTTCCCACTAACAATGCTAACACCCCTTCCAAACTCTCCCCTCGACACTCGATCTCTGGATTGTCATCTTTTTCCCCCCTCTCCCCCGATGAGATTCTCACACTTATCACATCAAAGCGGGCAACCACATGCCCTCTTGACCCCATCCCCTCCCCTCTTCTCCAATCCATTTCCGCCGACATCCTTCCTTACCTTACCACCCTAATCAACTCCTCCCTATCCACTGGATCTGTCCCAGCGGCCTTCAAAATAGCCAGAGTCAAGCCTCTCCTCAAGAAACCTACCCTTGACCCATCATCTGTCCACAATTACAGACCGGTATCCCTTCTCTCCTTCCCTTCCAAAACCCTTGAACGCGCGGCATCTAAACAACTGACTGACTATCTCCGGAAGATGGATCACTTAGACCCCCACCAATCCGGCTTCAAGGCTGGGCATTCCACCGAGACTGCGCTCCTTGCTGTCACGGAAGCCCTCCACTCTGCCCAAGCTTCCTCCCTCTCCTCTGTTCTCATTCTCCTTGACCTGTCTGCTGCCTTCGACACAGTCAATCACCAGATCCTTCTCTCCATCCTCTCAGACCTGGGCATCTCTGGCACCGCACACTCCTGGTTTTCTTCCTACCTGGCGGGCCGCTCCTACCAGGTGACCTGGAGAGAATCGCTATCTTCTCCACGAACCCTCTCCACTGGAGTTCCCCAGGGTTCCGTCCTAGGGCCTCTACTCTTCTCCCTCTACACCAAGTCTCTTGGCTCGGTAATCTCTTCACATGGGCTCTCCTACCACAGCTACGCAGACGACACTCAACTCTTCCTGTCCTTCCCCCCGTCTGATGTACACGTGGCAACCCGTATCTCAGCATGTCTCGCTGACATTTCAACTTGGATGGCTGACCACCATCTCAAGCTCAATCTTAACAAGACCGAGCTCCTCTTCATCCCCGGGAAAGCCTGCCCTCTCCAAGACTTCTCCATCACAGTGGAGAACTCTACTGTAACCCCCTCCCTGACAGCCAAGAACCTTGGAGTGATCCTGGATAACCGACTATCCTGTGCGGAGAACACATTGCAGCAACGGCTCGCTCCTGCAGATTCCTCCTCTACAACATCAGAAGGATACGACCATTCCTTACCAGAGAGGCAGCGCAACTCTTGACCCAGGCACTGGTCATCTCCCGCCTGGATTACTGCAATGTACTCCTGGCTGGGCTCCCCGCTTCAGCCATTAGACCTCTGCAGCTCATCCAGAATGCTGCTGCCCGGCTGGTATTCAACCTCCCCAAATACTCGCATGTCACCCCTCTCCTTCGCACCCTGCACTGGCTCCCGATAGCAGCTCGCATCAGATTCAAGACCCTGGTGCTTGCATACCAGGCAGCTAAAGGGACAGCCCCTGCCTACCTGAAGGAAATGGTAACCCCCCAAACCCCTGCCCGCTCACTCCGTTCCTCCACCTCGGCTGGCCGACTGGCCCCACCTCCTCTACACAGCAGTCGGGCTGCCCGATCACGTCTCTTCACAACACTGGCTCCCCGCTGGTGGAATGAGCTCCCCACGGCTGTCAGAACGGCAGAGTCACTACCCATCTTCCGTCGTAGACTGAAGACCCATCTCTTCAGGTTACATCTTAACTGCTCCTCCTGAGACATCTTCTGACCCTCAACACTACGTCTCCTAAAGACACCCGCTTTCCCCTCTACTGTGTCCCTAAGAACGTCTATTGCCCCCCTTGTACTGTTTCTCAGTTTTTCCAGTAATATAAAAAATAAAAAAATAAAATAAATAAAAAGTTTTAGTAGAAGGCGATAATAGGGAGAAGGTTTTTCCTTCTATCGGTGGCCCCGGGCCCGAGCTAGAGTACTCTTTCTGCAACGAATAGTGGACTGCTGATTCACATGCTTAGTATTCAAATGTATTGATTGTAAGTCGCTTTGGAATAAGGCGTCTGCTAAATGCCAAAAATGTAAATGTAAATGTAAATGCACGCATTTTGGACTATTATAGCTGTCCAGCCTCAGACTCTCGGAAAACAGCAACCAATTAAATGTTTTTACTCACATCAAAACCTGAGAATCACTGCCTGCCAGCGTTAGATCCCATCGCTGTTTCACTTCAACTTTACGTTTTGACGTCTCTTAATAGCCTTTCTCCTTTTGCACTTTCAGCATGGTATCTACCATAGAGCCATGAGATGGAAACATGGTATCTACCATAGAGCCAAGAGATGTAAACATGGGATCTACCATAGAGCCATGAGATGTAAACATGGTATCTACCATAGAGCCATGAGATGGAAACACTGCTATTGCTACTAGTGTAGGAATATGCGTGTTTTGTTTGTCTCAAATAGCAGTGTTTACATCGCTTCATTAGGACAAAACAGAGATAATTGTATTCGGTGCACCTGACAAAAGATCGAAAGTCAGTGCAAAACTTGATTCTCTCTCTAAACTAAAAAACAGGTCAGAAATCATAGTGTAATTCTAGACTCTAAACTTCAACAGCCACATGAACTCGATAACTAAATCAGCCTACTATCACCTGAAAAACATAACAAGAATGAGAGGTTTCATGTCCAAATAAGAAAAAACTCATCCATGCCAGGGTTCGACAGTGCGACTGTTTTGGTCGCATTTGCGAGTGAATATATTTCTGTGCGACTTGGAAATACATTCAATCGCACCAGTGCGAAAAAAAATAAAAAAATAATCAAATTTAAAAAGCTGAACTACTGTCATGCGCAGTCAATCTTATGTTCGTTAATAAGATCACAGCGCATCTAAACCAATGCAATCCTTTGAAAACAGACACGTGACAGACACGTGACCCGCAAGCACAACAAGCGCGCATTTACATTTGAAAATCCTGTCAGAAAAAGACCGCTGTTAAAATGAATCCGATTACGGCATACTTTAGCAAGAAGGCTAATGTTAGCAGCGTTCCAGACAGAGAGGAGGTAGAGGGGGGTAGTGGAGTCAACATTACAGCTGGAGACGAGAGGGACGAAGAAGACAGAGACGGGGAAAGCGAGGATGAGAGCGCCCGGTCAGAAAGTGTGTCAGGGGAGGGGGAAGGTCATTATCTGCGCGGTGATAATGGCGGTGCCACTGCCAACGCGAAGTCTGGTCTGACAAAAGTGACAAAGGTCTACAGGTACAGTGCCGAGTGGCAAACATCTTTCCCGTGGCTGTTGCTGAAGGAAGGGAAGATGTATTGCAAGTGGTGTGTCGCCCACATGAAGTTAGCTGGAAAGACCGTGTTTGTGTCAGGAGACGCACAGCTGAAACGCGACACAGTGAAAAAACATGGTCTGTCTCGCAAACATGTGAAATGCAGGGAAGCTTTCATGTCAGCTCAGAACAAGCCCCTTGAGAAAGCTGTTGGACGCCAGAAGGCTAGCTCCAGTGAGGAAATTAAAAGACAGCTCAAGTTAAAGTTTAACATCGCTTACTACGTGGCAAAAGAAGAGATCCCATTTATTAAATTCCACAAACTATTCGCCCTTCACAAGAAAAATGGCGTTGAATTAAATCCAACCTATAGTAATGACAAACGATGCGCTGACATGATCGGGCAGATAGCGGATGCCATGAGAGAAGACCTTGCTGTGAAGATCAATTCCGCACACTATCTCGCCGTACTGATAGACGGGGACATGGACATCACGAACACAGAGTGTGAGATTGTATATGTACGTCTTCTTGACAACGGGAAGCCTGTGAACCTTCTGGTGGGACAACAAGCCCTCGAACATGCCCATGCCATTGGTAAGTTTTTTTTTAATAGTCTTAATTTATGTAAGTTGTAATTAGTCTATTTGGTTTTGGAGACTATTGTGTTTTTCTAATTGTGTTTTTTTCTGTAAAGGGGTTCTGAAGGCCACAAAGGCTGCCTTTGCAGCTGTTTGTGAAGGTGATGGAGCGGCATGGATGCAGAAGTGTGTGTCGTTTGGTGCTGATGGGGCCGCAGTGAACATGGGCAGGCAGGGGGGGGTGATAGGCCATCTTCAGCGAGAGGCAGGGCCTCACATCATACCCATCCATTGTATGCCACACAGGTGAGTGTAAATGCATAACGCTACACTATACATAAATAATTACTACCTACTGTAAACTATAAATACTATGCACTAAATAAATAAGCCTATGATAACACTACCATATACATAAATACTGTACACTATAAATACTATAGACTTAATAAATACTACACTTTAAATAAATACTCATGAACACAACCATTCATAGTTGCATTACAATCTCCATACTCTTAACCTTGAAAACATTTTTAATTAAGTGGCAACACATTTGTTTGAGTCTCTTGTGTTGGAAGAATATGTCTGCTTCTTACACAGATTGGAGCTTGCCATACTCACTCTACAGAAGACAGAGCCAAAGGTGTCGATAGTCTATGATCTCCTGCACCTCATCTGGAAGACCTACCACTACAGTGGAAAATCTAAACGAGAGCTCTGTGCTCTTGGACAGGAGCTTGGAGTGGATGTCCACAATCCCAGCAGTGTCAAGGTGTTGTATTTAATACTTATCTGGAATGTTGTTTTGTTATGGACATGATTCAGATGTTTTACCCTGTAAAACACTTAATAATAATAATAATTATTAAGGGAACTCGGTGGATCCCCCACATTCACCGGGCGCTGAAGGTATTCCTGCAGTATGGAGAGGGGAAGGACCTTGCCAGTGATCCTGATCAATACTCTGTGGTTCTCCAACATATGGAGCATCTGGCAGCCTCACAGTCCACTTCTGTGGAAGTGCAAGGACGGGCCAAAAAGGTCAGTTTTCTTGTGTTGACCACTATGAATAAATAAACTAAAGTTAGGCTTTAAAGAATAGGTTAAAAACGCAAACACTACTGTCATCAAGTTGTTAGATGGTTACGTTTATTTTCAACAGCTAACCATTTTTTATCGTATCCATTTACTCAACTACTCAACAGATAAAGAAGGAAATGGAGACTACACTTTTCTGTGTATTCTGCCACTTTCTCTGTGACCTGTTTGGCCTGCTAGCCAGCCTCAGCCTCACACTGCAGAGGAACAGTTTAATCCTCCCCACAGCCAATTCAGAAATAAGAAAAACGTTAACCAAGCTTCAGGCACTCAAGACACAGCCAAAGGAAGGTGGCTTGTTTGAGAGAATCCTGGCCACATTCGCACAGCAGCAGGGAAATTAGACGAGATTCCAGGTTAGTTTAGGATAAGTCAGTGTTTGTGATGTCAGGGTTTAACATTGATCATCTTGAGGATTATGCAGGGTTGAGAGAGTTTGAGGATGAAATACTGCTATGGTCACAACCAAGATTTTGTGTGTGTGTGTGTGTGTGTGTGTGTGTGTGTGTGTGTCTTTTGAAGGGAATGACCCTGATGGGGAACATGAACGGCCTCACACATCCACAGCTGAAGCGACATGTGGATGCTGCCATTGACATCAGCATGGATGCTATCAAAGCGAGGTATGGGCAACAAACACTAAAGGAGCTCTGTGCTCTCTTTTGTTTTTAAAAGCATCACACCAAGGTAAATCACAAATCGATTGTGTTGACATCGCAATAAATCTTCTTTTTTAGGTTTGGTAGTTTGGTGTCAGATGAGGGCGTCAAGTCTACGCTGGACTCTTTCAAAGTCTTCAACCCTGATGCCTGGCCAAAAGACCAAGCCAGCCTACTCACTTATGGAAATGAGAGCGTTGCAGATCTGGCAAGGCATTTCCATGAGCCTCTGACAGGGTAAGAATGCATTTTAAGACATTGCATTGACAGACGTGAGACACTAGTTGCATATGTGCTAACCCAATTGCTCTCTTCTATCCTTCAGAGCGGGGTGTGATATTCCTGCCCTGCAACAGGAATGGGAAGGGCTGAAAGTACTCGTAAGCGAGAACTTCAGCGACAAAAGCTATGCTGAGCTGTGGGAGGTTCTCCTCACAAAGGACCCCTATAAGAAAGACTACCAAGTAAGGCAAAGTAGATCCAGATAGCCCTACACTTAAACACATTCATGTTTATTGTATGTATGTTGTTTTTGAATAGTGAGAGGTGAGGGTTAAAAATTAATTAAAAATGAAAATTGTTCTCCCCTTAGAACATACTGGAACTGGTCCAAATTATGTTGGTGCTCCCAATCTCGGCTGCCCAATGTGAGAGGGGGTTTTCAGCCCAGAACCGCATTAAAAGTGCAACCAGAAGTAGGCTGGCCGTTTCTACCACAGAAGACCTAATGCGAATCAGTTTGGAGGGGCCTCCGCTTGAGCAGTTTGATCCAAGTCCAGCGGTTGAAAGATGGCTTGATAGCTCTAAGCGGGCCAGGCGACCAGATTATCAAGACTGCTGGACCACAGACATTCTTTGCATTTAATTGCTCAGAATTTATGAATTTTATATGAAAGCCTGGGCTTAATTATTTATTTATTCATGAATCATTTATTAATAAATGAATATTCTTACTTCCCCTTTACATTGTGTGAGTCTCCATTTTTATTACGGCCAAGAGCCGGTTATGATAATTCTGATATGTTATGATTATGATAATTTGTTGTCGTCATACGAAAATTGCGCAATTTTCATTGTGCTACTGAAATTCTTGGTGTGCTACTAAATTTTTTGACATGGTAGCACAGTGCTACCTGGGGAAAAGGTAAGCGTCAAACCCTGATCCATGCATTTGTTTCGAGTAGACTTGATTATTGTAGGCTAATGGTCTACTAACAGGCCTATCTAATTTTTTATTTAATTTAATTAATTTTGCCATTTAGCAGACGCTTTTATCCAAAGCGACTTACAATTACGAATTACAGGGACATTCCCCCTGGAGTAACTGAGGGCTAAGTGCCTTACCCAAGGGCACACTAGTAGTGGTGTGGCTTCAGGCGGGATTTGAACTCACAACCTTCCGATCACAAGTCCAACTCACTACCCACTAGACCACCACTACCCCTATCTAAAGGGGCTGTTCGTAAGCTGCAGCTCATCCAAAACGCAACTGCTAGGGTCCTAACAAAAATGAATACGTTTGAACACATTACACAAATCCTGAGATCCCGACACTGGCTACCAGTCTCTCACAGAAAATGGTCTTGGACCAAAATACATTTCAGATGTCCTCCCTCCCTATATTCATATCAGACCTCCTCCCTATATTCATATCAGACCTCCTCACCCTGTATTCATATCAGATCTCCTCCCTCCCTATATTCATATCAGATCTCCTCCCTCCCTGTATTCATATCAGATCTCCTCCCTCCCTATATTCATATCAGATCTCCTCCCACCCTATATTCATATCAGATCTCCTCCCTCCCTATATTCCCTAAGGCCCCTAAGGTCAGCTGCTGCATGCTGCATTTGCTTTTATACAGTCGTTTTTATTTTCTTGCTATGCTCCTCTTGCTGTATTTTTAAATAATGTATGTAAAGCACTTTGAATTGCCCCTGTTGTATGAAATGTGCCATACAAATAAACTTGCCTTGCCACTGGCAGCATTGATTTTACAGCAGTGCAATGACCCTCACCACTATACAACAAAGACTTACCATCCGTGTCTTCAATCTCCACTTCTACTTCGACCTCTTCTTTCACCATCCCTCCCTCCTCCCTCATTTCTTCTCCTCCATCTTCTTCTTTCACCATCACACCCTTCTGCATTACAGCTGCACCTCCATCCTCTTCTTTCACCATCACTCTCTTCTCCTCCACTTCTTCTTTCACCATCACTCTCTTCTCCTCCACTTCTTCTTTCACCATCACCATCATCTTCTTAATCACACCATTCCCCTCTCCATCTTCTTCCTCCAGCTTCACTGCCACCATCTCTGGACCCCACTGTGTGATTTTCAGGTCTGGAAAACCACAGTCACATCTGGGGGACTCTGTGGACTCTGGTTCATACATGGTTACATGAGCTGAAGAGGACCTGCAGCTAGAAACAATGGAGGCACAAACAGTGCAGAGTCAATTATAAATGACAGCCAACCAGTTCACTGAAAGCCCATCTAGACTGACAGGACATGTCCTGCCAATGCAATAATCTATGGATTACTGATTGCATTTCTTTGTAATTAAAGGGTCTGGAAAATAGACATTAAACATTTCCAATTAGTATTTTGATATTTGATATTTTAAATACTTAACACAAGAAAAAATTACAATAATCTTCTAGTTAGGCTCAACTTCCTGGTCAGACAGAGGGCTGTATGGGCGTGGACTTTGCACGCTTGACTGGCAGCTCCCTTTCAAGCAAGCTTGCTGCGTTATCATACATGACATTCATCTATTAGATGTGCTTATAGTTCTGCCCTTTAATTACCAACTGTTTAGCTGCTGCTGAAATGTACTGAGCTAATACAATGACTTGGCTAAGATTATAGTTATGCACCTGGCAGTATAATTCATCATATCAATTCAATGACCACCATTAGCATACTGTACACCTGGCACCCTATGGTGAATTATTGAACCAGGGTTCGACAGTAACGCTTGCCCGGTGCAAGTAAAAAATTCACCGGATTTGTTTGCGCGAGCCCGGCAACGCTGCTGGATCCTGGATATTTTTACCTGTGTGCAGGAAGAACAACAGACGGCGCAGGCGCCAGACCAGACTAGATGATCGTGGAGTGAAGATATTATTATTATGCCGTCTGTTGTTCTTCCTGCACACAGTTAAAAGTATCCAGGATCCAGCAGCGTCACCGGGCTCGCGCAAACAAACCAGGCAAATGTTTTACTTGCTCCGGACAAGCGTTACTGTCGAACCCTGTGAACACAATAGGCTACTTGTAGACAGGATTCACAGCATGTGTATGACTTACTGATCAGTTGTACCACAATGGTGTTGTCCTCCTTTTCTAATTCGCTGCCGTATTTTCACAATATCCTCCATGTTTAGTTTCTTCCCACACTGGACGTAGCACTGGCGCATGTCGTCATGACCAGAACAAGCAGAAGCATCCATCATTGCCCAGATGGGGAGTTCACAGTGCAGGGAAACCTACGAATAAAGATGATCAAAATATTAAAACAAGAGTGAAGAAATTTAATCAAAACATATTTTATGTATTTTTTTTTACCAGAAGTGGAAAACAGTAGCCAAGCTATATGTAGGTCCATATACAGTATACATATATATATATATCCATTTTGGACACTGACAGAATTGTTGTTATTTTAGCTGTTTACCAAAACATATTCAAGTTAGGGATGCTCCGATCTGGATTTTTGGGGCCGATACCGATCACCGATTTTTTTCCTCAAGATCAACCGATACCGATTTTTTTTTAAATACATAACTGTAGGCCTACTGACTGGATAGTAGGGCTGCAACGATTAGTCGATTAGTCACGATTAATCGATTACGAAAATTCGTCGGCGAGAAATTTCATTGTCGACTAATCGTATTAAAAACACACGAGCCAATAATAATAAATAAAGACCATTCATTCATTCAATACAGAGCCGCGCTGTTCATTTGTAATTGCAATGCACTACAGGAACTGCTGGGGGCAGTGTCACGTCTACAGCTCTAGTAGCCTACTACATACGGCAAAGAAGGAAAGAAGGAGAGAGCGTATGAACCATGGCGGCATCGCAGGGCGGCGAAGACGAGCAGAGAAAGAGACCTAGACTCAGCAAAGTCTGGGAATATTTTACGGACGACAAACCACACTCGTCCGTGAAATGTAATATATGTAAAGTAAAACTCGCGTTCCACAGCAGCACCACCGCGATGCACGAGCATCTTAAACGAAAGCACCCGGGAGCCATGCACGAATCAGCTGGGTAAGTTTTACTAACGTTATATTGTTAGGGTCGTAATGTTTATGTTAGCTTTACTGTTACATGTTGGAAAACAACGTCTCATGGACAGGGCTGTACATGCTATGAGCGTTTGTGCTATTAATTTATTTGCCCTGTGGCACGCGTGTGACAGACAGAGGCGCTTGTATGTAACGTTACGTAGCAGGGGTTTTCCATGTTGAAGCCAGGAGAACGCGAGATGAAATGAAGTGAGGGGTGGTCGCTATTAAAATACCAGGTAGTCATGGTGGATGATCATGAATGATGCTTGATAAGTGAATGCTATTTCAATTATGTTGAGTCCACCAGCGAGCTGTCTGTAAGATAAACAGCGCCAAGCGTAGCCTACTAACGTGAGCTGTCTGTAGTCTAGCCAGCAATGCTAGCTAGCCAATCAACTAGCTCTGTGGGCAGCTGTAGCTTGGCGTAACGTTAGGTTAGATGTGTGACGCAGTGACGCAGAAGCATACATCCGGCTTTAGACTGAGGGTTGGAGCACATCAATAATTAAGTTGTAACTTAAGATATATTCAGTTCACTGGTTTAATTGGAATTAGGCAGTACATTATCTAAAAAACTGATACTGTAGCTTACAACTTGTGATGATAATTAATACAGCTTTCTGTTTTGTTCTTTCTGTTTTAGAACTAGTAAGCTAAAGCAGCAAAGAGTGGACGAGTTTGTGGTTAAGACAGGCTCATGCACCCCTAAAGTCGCTAAAGTCCTCACAGAGAGCGTCCTCAACATGCTGGTCAATGACATGAGACCAATATCCATGGTCGAAGATGAGGGCTTTAAGCAGATGGTGAACACATTCCATCCAGGTTACACCTTACCTTCCAGAACCTACTTTACCAAGCTCATGGAGGGAAAGTATGAAGCTACTTTTGGTAAGGTTAAAGATGCTCTTAAAGCAACCAAGAACAAGATAGCCCTGACAACTGATGCCTGGACCAGTGTAGCGACAGAGGCATATCTTGGCATCACTTGTCACTTTATGAGTGATGACTGGGAAATCACCAACTTCTGCCTCACAACCATGCCACTGGAAGAACGGCACACTGGAACCAACATTGCTGCATGGATTGAAGAGGCAATGGAAAGGTTTGAGCTCCCTCCAAGCAAGATTGTGGCGGTTGTTCATGACAATGGCTCCAATGTTGTACTGGCTGCAAAGATCTTGCAGGAAAAACATGGATGGTTGTCCCTCCGCTGTGCAGGCCACACTTTACAGTTGGTTATCAATCGTGCACTGAAACACCCTCAGATTAGTAAAGCTCTAGGAGCAGCGAGGTGTCTCGTCGAGCACTTTAAAAGGAGCGAACTGGCTTCAAGCAAGCTGAAAACCAAGCAGAAACAGATGGGGACCCCGGAACACAAACTTATCCAAGATGTGTCTACCAGGTGGAACAGCAGCTACTATATGGTGACTCGCCTGCTGGAACAGAGATGGCCACTGACTGCGACTCTGTCGGACTCGGAAGTAACACAGAGAGGGAAGCAATATCTAGACCTCAAACCTGATCAGTGGACCCTCCTAGAAGAACTGGCCAAAGCTCTCCAAGCCTTTGAAAGCGCCACTGTCTACTTGAGTGGTGAAAGCTATGTGACCGTCTCTGCCCTGCCTGCTCTAGTCAGAGGACTTTTGAAGTCCACCAACTCTGTCTATGATACAGCTGCTGTTCAGGAGTTCCAGACGACTGCTTCAGAGGAGATCACTGCACGCTGGTCAGAAGACGTCAATGTCACAGATGACCCAAGCAAACAGCTAATTGCAGCCGCACTTGACCCACGGTTTCGAAAACTGAAATTCCTCACACCAGGGGAGAGGTTCAGTGTTCAGAATAAAGTACAAGCTCTGGCCCAACAGTCCAATGAGGTGAATAACCTAAGACATGTTCATAAATGTTTATCTTATATGTGTATATGTTTGTGAATATGTGAATATGTTTTGTGTTTTTTTTGCACCTTCGGAAGAGCCACTACAATTTCATTGTATAGGCAACTGTACAACGACAATAAAGTCTAATCTATTCTATTCTATTCTATTCTAACCAGCGCACCAGTGAGAATGAAGAAGCCACAGCGGCATCAGCTGACAAGGATGCCACAGTCTCAGCTTTGGATTCACTTCTTGGAGGAGACTCAGCAAGCAGTGACGGTGAGACCAATGAAGAGGAGACGCACAACCAAGCGATCATTAATGAAGTGCTGATGTACTTCGGAGCACAAGCCATCTCAAAGTCAGAAAATCCCCTGTCATGGTGGAAGTTGAACGAGGCCAAGTATCCGACCCTTGCATCACAAGCCAAATCATTTTTGTGTATTCCAGCTACCTCTACTCCCTCTGAGCGTCTCTTCTCAGCAGCTGGGAACATCGCCTCAAAGAAGAGAGCGAGCCTCACCCCAGAGCACGTTGATATGCTCACGTTCCTGCACTGCAATTTAAAGCACTTGTGAAGGGGGAGTCATTTTGAACTGGAAGAAGTTGTTTTATTTACATTTGAGACCTTATTTGAACTTTGTATTTACGTTAAATGTCCAGGACGGTGGACTATATATTTTTTCTCATTTTTCTGGACTTGAACGTCATTATTCTTGAGTCATTTTTGGACTTCCAGACCGAGCAAGATTTCAAATAGAATGGAGTATTTTCTTTTAATTACTTTTTTGGACTTGAATGCCACTTTGTTTTTGAAGAGTTACAACTCCACAACGTGCAGATCATCAGAGTAAGACACACACACACACATGCACTTTCTCTCACTCACACACAGCAAACAAAAGACCTAGAAGTCTGTCTGCTTTAATGAATGAATGAATGAATGAATTAACTCATCCTCCTTTCCTCTCACCCCCCCCCCCCCCCATCTTCTCCCCCTACAGCTGTTGGAGATGGAAGGGTAGTGTGCGGATCCATGTTCCCCCTGGACCGGATTAACAGCCGCATCCGAAACGTGGTGCAGGGCAAGGCAAAACTTTGAGTTGTTATTTTATTTTAAAACATTTGCACATTACCAAGTTTATATTTGCACTTTCATTTGTATTATTTTATTTATTTATTATAAATAAATGTTCAAATTCAAATATTTCATGAGTCATTATTTGAATTTGCAATGGGAACGTATGTTAAGCCAGAGAGACTGGACAACAGGGTGACATTCACAGGTGTGCAGACTTGAGAAGGTGAGGTACAACATGCACTGGAGCCCGCGGCCACTGCCGCGGCCACACGACTAATCGGAAAAATAATCGACAGATTAGTCGACTACCAAAATAATCGTTAGTTGCAGCCCTACTGGATAGCCTACATATTTTTTGCTTTTTAGACAAAAGTTTTGATCCATTAGGCACCAAGCAAACGCAGACCCATTTTTATGGCATAGTAAAGGTCTGGCCTATCACCCAGTTAGGGCCTGAAGCCCAAGTCAGTCGATATGGCTGTATAAAATACATCATAAACGTGGCCTTCATGGTTTACATACTGTTACGTCCTCCTATGTTTTCTGTTCAGTTATCTGAAAAAAAACGGTAAAAAACGGTTTTTGCGATCGGCCATTTTTGCCGATCACCGATCGAGTCATTTGGAGTGAAATCGGCCGATTTAAATCGTTGGCCGATAAATCGGAGCATCCCTAATTCAAGTTACAGTTATAGAATATGGCCTTAAAGTGCAGACTAAATACCCTCTTTAACTCATTGACTGCCAAATGGCGTCTTTGGGATTTTTTTTTGTTTTTTCGCGGGGATCGCGTTATTGACATGTTCTACACCTAGCGAGTGAATTTCAGACTTGGGTGTAATGTATTTCGGTCCCAGATGGGGGCAGTAGTTCGATAAAAGCCTGGAGAAGGAAGTGGCTTGCTGTGGGTTGTAGTAATGGCGAATGGCGAAACGGATCAGGGTATGTGCCAAACGCGGCGCGGAGCATTGCGGAGCAGCGCGGCCATCGCGCGACTCTTCAAACAGTTCAGAGTCGGACGATACAGAAAAAGTGCAGAAAAAATAAAATAAAATAAAAGTTCTGCAGAAAAAGCTCGTTTTCTCTGTTTATTGGTCAAAATCAGGTGTTTTTGCTGAAACCACCCTATGTTCTACGGCCGATTTCTAAACACTCAAAGAGGCTAGAAACAAACTTTCTTTTTCTGATGAAAGAAGATATTTGGTGGGTCTTCAAAGTTCAGCGAAAATGCCCCAAAAGTCTGGCAGTGTGGAGCTCTCCGCTCTGAACATGGCTGGCAGTCAAAGAGTTAATTTGAGGGTATTCCTATCCAGATTGGAGGAAGGGTCTAGGAATTACAGCTCTTTAGTGGCCCCCTCTTTTTCAAGGGAAAACCAAAAGTTTAGCTTTTTCTGTGTTGACAACACAGCAAATAGGCTGACTATGCCATGATTTTCAAATACCATTTACAGGCCACAGGATAAGAGTGCAGACGAAATGAAAATAGCGAATGAAAAGGTAAGAGATTACAGATTTGAATAGATCAAGTTTGTATTGTTACATTTAAAATATATAGGGGTGTAACGGTACAGACACATTTCAGTTTGTGGTTTTGAAGTCACGGTTCAGTACCTTTTCAGTACAGCAGTGTAAAAGTAAGTAAGTAAGTAAGTAAGTAAGTAAGTAAATAAGTAAGTAAGTAAGTAAAGCTTTATTTTAGGGATGCACGATATTATCGGCACCGATATTTATCGGCCCGATAATGGGAAATTAATGTTTATCGGTATTTATTGGTTTTATAACATTTTAGCCGATATATAGCCGATAATATGAAGCCGGAAATATTTCTGCTTCCGGTTTCCGCGCTCATGCTGCTGCGCCTGCGTACAGGCACGCAGTGTATAGACGAGACGAGAGCGAAACATGCCTTCCCCGGTGTGGACATTCTTCACAGTTTCTGAGGCAGATAGTGCGTTTGCAATTTGCAATACATGTTCGACAAAAGTTCGGAGAGGAGGGCAAAGGTCTACGAGTTACAACACAACGAATCTCATAAGTCACCTTAAGATTCACAATTGCAAGCACGCTGTATGGAAGGAATATCTAGCACTGGAGCAGAACAAGGTAGCCTAGCCGCGAAAAAAAAAGCTGCTGTGCCTATTGAACACGCATTTGAAAATTGCAGGAAGTTCACTCGAGACAGCTCAAAGGCTCAAGCAATCAATGAAAAAATAATGGAGTTGATGGCCCTCGACGACCAGCCTTTCTCTGTAGTAGAAGATAAAGGATTTCGCCAGCTAATTTCACATTTAGAGCCCCGGTATACACTCCCAAGTCGCCGCTATTTTGCAGACGTGTGCCTGCCTGCTCTGTATGATACAGTCGCCACACACATCCATAGTCTGATCGATACTAGCGTAAGCCAGATAAGTTTTACCACGGACATATGGACTTCTGACGTTAGTCCAGTCAGTATGCTTAGTTTGACGGCCCAGTGGCTGGATGAGGACTTCAATATATACAAAATGAACATTTGAAGAGTCAGAAGTGTTCTCTTTGTTGTGTTAACAATAGTGATGTAAGTTAGATTTGGTGAGATCACAATGGAATATTAAATCATCAATCTTTGCTCACTACATAGCCTCACTACAGGTGTGCATGAACTACAGGTTATCAACTGTGAAATTATATCTGTTCTCATATCGGTTCTCATATCGGTTATCGGCCACGAGAAGCGGGTAAACATCGGTATCGGTAGGAAAAAAATGCATATCGTGCATCCCTACTTTATTTACATAGCGCCTTTCTAACATGAAATGCAATCTTTTACTGAACAAAAAGTACCATGGATAAGTGGTGGAAACTGTTTGTGCTTGTTTATAAAGGGCTGGTAACATTTGCTGTCTGAAATGCGGACGAGAGGGAACTAGTAGGCCTACGTCATGTCATGAGTAATTCACTACGGTAATGTTACAGAGTTGGCTGGTTAACTAGCCAAACAAAGCCACATCTATTAACATGATTAGAGATGCTCCGATCAGGGTTTTTAGTGCCGATCACCGATCACTGGAATCAGTGATCTGCCGATCCGATATCACCGATCACCGATCACAGCGTCGAAAATGGCAATTGAAGCATTCTATTTATTGTGTAGCATTATTTATGTTTTTAATTATTCTTAACACCATTGACATTGTATATGAAGTATTTAAATGAAATTAGGAGATGAGAAAGTATCATGAATTGACGACCATCTGTTTTATTGAATTCACAATCACCTGTAGCTTACTTCAGGAAAAACAAATAAAATGTGAAAATAAAAATCATAATAAATAAAATGTACACTGTCATATCAAATGTGCAACATTCCACTCGAATGAGAGGAACTAGGGGCTCTTAGAGAACTTGGAGCTTATACAGTACAGTGTTTCCTCCAGGAATTTTTACAATGGTGGCGGGTAGTGCTGACCGCGCGATTTTGTCGCGTGCACGCGCATGAAACGCGCACGCGCGCTCAAAACAACGACGTAATTTCAGCCAAAACTCGAGGATGGCCCAAAAAAATAAAATGTTTTCCTGTACTTCTCCCGTGTGTCTCTTATTGTCTGTGTCTGCATGTTTTTCCAGCATGTAATTCCGTTGTCAATAAAAACAAAAACACTGATCTGACGTTTTTTTTCACAACGTTATTACTTGTCACTTTAAGCCCAGGAGGGAGTTAGCGATTAGCGATGTTTAGCTTAGCTTAGTTTAACAGAAATATCTTCACTTTTAACATGACTTCCCGTGGTCGTAGAGGGCTGGTCGACGGCTTAAAATGACCGTGTAGACCTGTAGACCTTATCCAGCTATAGTCTTGTGTTTCTACCCCGGGCATAGCCGGTGTTATTCACGGACAAACACTCCTGTTAGAGTGGTTCTAGTACACTGGACATAGGTAACACATAGAGAGGCTTCTCCTCTCTCTCTCCATCCTACACTACACTACACTACGCATCCTATACTACACTACACTACGCTAGCTCGCGGTGTTCGGGTGACAGCCAGGGCGCGTTCGTAAATACGCTCTGGAAATCTGATCAGCACTCACGGAATGCCTCTTGTCCAATCAAATGACTTGGTCCCTTTATGACGTTGAACCCAGTGTGCGCTCCGGGGCTCTCAGAGCGAATTTACGAACGCAGCCTCAAGTTCAATACTCGCGACACACACGGACTGGTCCAGTTTCAGCGCTTGTGGGTGTGTCTAGCGCTGTGAAGGTCTGAAAAGCGGCCTAAATCTTTTTTTTTTGGGGGGGTTGAGAAATCTGAATGGTGGCGGAGGAAATTCCATCGTGGCGGTCCGCCACGATGAAATGCATGTAGAGGAAACACTGCAGTATACTGTAGCTTTCCTGAGGAACAATAAACATACCCAAACTAAACTGCAACATAAACAGGCTATAGCCAAATATAAAATACTGTTTCAAGTCAGTCAGTTTCAAGTCATATTTAGGAGGAGATAAGACAGCAAGTCAGCAATATTCAATAAAACAAAAAAACAAAACATTGCATCTAAGGAGATTTCAGACTCAAACCTTACTTCTGATTAAGCAGCATCACTGGCAGATTAGCCTTGAGAAATACAAGCATCTCAGCGTTTTTGGCACTCAGCCTGTTCCTCTTATTAGGGATGCTCCGATCTGGATTTTTGGGGCCGATACCGATCACCGATTTTTTTCCTCAAGATCAACCGATACCGATACCGATTTTTTTTTAAATACATAACTGTAGGCCTACTGACTGGATAGCCTACATATTTTTTGCTTTTTAGACAAAAGTTTTGATCCATTAGGCACCAAGCAAACGCAGACCCATTTTTATGGCATAGTAAAGGTCTGGCCTATCACCCAGTTAGGGCCTGAAGCCCAAGTCAGTCGATATGGCTGTATAAAAGACATCATAAACGTGGCCTTCATGGTTTACATACTGTTACGTCCTCCTATGTTTTCTGTTCAGTTATCTGTCTTCCCCAGGAAGAAAAAAAAAAAAAAAAAAAAACGGTTTTTGCGATCGGCCATTTTTGCCGATCACCGATCGAGTCATTTGGAGTGAAATCGGCCGATTTAAATCGGTGGCCGATAAATCGGAGCATCCCTACCTCTTATCATCTAAAATATGTCCTGCTGCTGAAAAGTCGCTCGCTATCTACACTTGTGCAAGGTGCACAGAGGAAGACCTAAAACTCACGCGCTAATAGTTGTTGCTATGGGCCAAGTGACTTCCTGCTCGCGGGGTCACATGACGTCGCTGCACACTACCTACACTACGCTCGTGAAGTCGCGCTGGAACTCTGACCAGCACTCGTGGAACGCCTCTCGTCCAATCAAAGCACTCGGTCCCTTTATGACGTCGAGCCCAGTGTGCGCTTCGGCGCTCTCTGAGCGAATCGACGAACGCAGCAAATGCCGTATGATATTCGTGGTATTGAAAGACCTTGCGTGCGTTCCTCCCCGAGGTATTTCTTTTGAGCAGACATTACACACGGCATATTTGTTGTCTCTTTCCGACACTGTGTAATATTTCCAGACTGGCGACGCCATTTTGTAAACTGATCGGTCGTGTTTGATCGGCCGTTTTGAGAACTCCGATCAAAACCGATCAAGGCCATATCGGCCGATACCGATCGGCGCCGATCAGATCGGAGCATCACTAGTAATGAATAAGTATGTAATAATGATCTTGTATCACTAACGTAGCTCCACCTATGAGCGGCTGCAGCTCTGTACTAGGGCTGCACGATTAATCGATTTTAAATCGAAATCGCGATTTGAGATGATGCGATTAGCAAATCGCAAAGCCTGCGATTTGGGATACATTATACAGCGCGTCTGATTCAAAGTCAATGAACGCACACACCCCAAGAACAACAACACTGCACGTGAAACGCCCACGTGTGAATCTGTGAAGACATTTCAGTAGCTAGCAACATTCATGGTGTGGATAAATCGCTTCAAAAACAGCACTTCTGTTGTAGGGAAGTATTTCGAGTTTAGGACGACAGATGTGCAACAACAGCAGGTGTTAATGCGCACAACCTGTCGTGGAACAGTCGCTCCATCCAGAGGCAACACCACAAACCTGTATCAGCACTTGAAAAAGTACCACAGGCAGCTCTATGACGAGTGTACGGTCAGAAACAGAGAGTTGAGTGAAAGTCCCGTAGCCCAGTCTAACGTTAAGCAACTTAGGGCTGGTTTCACAGACAAGGCTTAAGCCTATTCCTGGCCTAAATCACACTTTCAATCTAAAATCTCCATTGAAGATGCTTTTTTGTCTAGGATTAAGCTTAAGCCTTGTCTGTGAAACCGGCTCCTAGTGTTTTAGAGTCGTTTGCGGCTGTTACGCCGTATGAAAAGGGCTCATTAAGGCACCGTGAAATAACCAATTCCATCACGGCATCACGCACTACCTCGCTAAAGACATGGTGTCTATTAACACTGTGAGCAACGAAGGGTTTAAACAACTCATCCAAACGCTGGATAAAAGATATGCGGTTCCCTCTCGCACGTACTTTAGCCATGTGGCCATCCCAGAAACGTACTTTAGTCATGTGGCCATCCCAGAAACGTACTTTAGTCATGTGGCCATCCCAGAAACGTACATGCGGAATGTAGTAAGATACTTGAGACGGAGCTGAAAAATGTGGAGTACTATTATACATATTATATTATTATATGCAACAACAACCGATCTGTCGGTCAGGACGACCGAGCCGTATCTCAGTCTCACCGTGCACTTTATACATTACGACTTTGAGTTGAAGAGTTGCCTGCAAACGGTATACTGTCCTGCTTTATCTATTTCAATGTTTACAGAAAGGACCTATTATTCTTTACTGGACATTTTTATTATCACTTTATTTAACTTGATTGCAGTATGTGCAATATTTAGATGCTGCTGCTGAGCCATAATTGAGTAACCTTGTTTGTAGAAAGGTCCTATTTTATTTTCATATTGGAATTGTTAAAACATGTGGACACTTGTTGAGAGAAACAAAATCACAGCTGTTTAAAAAACCCATAAAATAAATGTGTTGTTCCAATTCATATCTTTTAAGTTCTCATCCTTGCATTAGAATTAGAGCAGTTAACAGTTTGATGGTATCATGTGGTAATGCTCTCTGAAATTAGTCCATGATAGAAGGTGATAGACAGATTCATCCAATCACCTGTATTTTTTAAAGTACCTAGCCTTTTCCAAACAGCTTCCAATGAAGCTTTCCTAGATGGTTGTGTGAAACAAACCATCTGAGTCAGGTTAGTAATGCTCCATCACATCTATTACACAGTGAATCTTAAACTGAAGCTTGACTTTAAAGCAACCCAACGTAAGTTTCATGTAAGTTTAGTTCTTTCACTCGTAACTCGGGCTGTGGGGCTGCTAGAGACTGCGCCAATGTGTGCTCCAAAGTCCCCTGAAGATCTTCGACGTACAAACAAACTGCACGTTGATACGACCTAGCCGGAGATATGGCCGCACTTTACAAAAACCTTTAAAAAATAATAATAATCGCAAATTAAATCGCACTCGCAATATCTGTCAGAATAAGCACAATTAGATTTGTTCCCCAAATCGTGCAGCCCTACTCTGTACTGACCATTGTATCTAGCAGCTCTCTGCTTCATTCATCAATCACTCCAACTCCTACCGTCAGGTCGGCGCCTCCGTTGTTGTTCAAGCTAGTGTCGCTTTCCCAGTCTTTGTGTAATAAGTGAACATGTTGTAATGTTTGCCCTCTAGCACAGTTATAAACTTAATAAATGACTCGTGTTGTCTTCAGTCTCAGCGCTGTGTGCGTTTATGGATCCACCATTTTAGTTTCACGTCCCGCCGTTTCAAATCCCGTTCCCTGGTCTCGCGGGAATAGCTGACGTCTATTCATCAGAGCAACACATCCGGGTACTTTCCCCTCCCGTAATGTCCACGCCCCTTTTTGGGTGATAGAAGCGGAGAAGTTTGACTGGCGGTCAATGGGAATTTCTGGTCTTTGCTACTTTAATCCGATCAAATAAAAAAACCGTAGTGCTTTTTGGATAATAGGAGCCCAAATCCGATGGCCAGTTAGGCAAACTATTATATAGTGTCGTTGCCTATCAATGATCGACGTCGTTATATAGAGAAAATTAATGAAATAGGGGTTGATTCATCAGAGCTGTCATACGTCATCTCCCTGTCATCAGGCATTTGTAGTTCTTCATTTGATCTAGCCTACTAAGGTACTACTTAGTACCTACTAACCCTTCACCCATAACGGCTATCGAATAGTGCTACTGTGCATGATATTTCTATTGTAATCATGGGAGATAAATGTTCAAAGAAGAAACTAAAGCAAACGCTGTTGGGGGGACTGGAGGTGAAGACGTTAGGACCACGGCAAATCAAATGAAGAACTACAAATCCCTGATGACAGGGAGATGACGTATGACTGCTCTGATGAATCAACCCCTATTTCATTAATTTTCTCTATATAACGACGTCGATCATTGATCGGCAACGACACTATATAATAGTTTGCCTAACTGGCCATCGGATTTGGGCTCCTATTATCTAAAAAGCACTACGGTTTTCTTATTTTATTGGATTAAAGTAGCGAAGACCAGAAATTCCCATTGACCGCCATTCAAACTTCTCCGCTTCTATCACCCAAAAAGGGGCGTGGACATTCTGATGACAGGGAGATAATAATAATAATAATAATAATAATACATTTTATTTATGACCCGCAATTGCTCTGATGAATCCTATGGCCAGCGGTGAGGTATAATATTATGGTGTATAGTATGTGTGTGTGTGTGTGTGTGTGTGTGTGTGTGTGTGTGTGTGTGTATAAGCATATGTTGAGTGTGTATTGTGTGTGTGAATGTGTGCATTGTTGTTATTGTCATTATTAATGTGTCTTTCTCCTTTGTTGCCTGTTAGTTAGTTTATATGTGTCTTCAGTGGTGTAGTCTAGTTTTTTCTAGTGGGTATACTGTGATTTTGCCCTCCCAGTCAGAGCGACACCTGTCCGGTAGCGACACCCCATAAGCACCACCACACTCACTTATGCATACAGTATGCATCTACACCAGTGTTTGCTGCCTTGGGGGGGTTGGCATGGACTGTACTTGTACATCAAGCTGCCTCACGCTACAGAAACAGGAGATAGGCTCCTGCCCCCTAAGGGCTGTTAGGCTCGAGAACCATCGGTTCTCAAGGCTACTTATGTGGTCTTGACTACATGTCCACTTTCTCACCTCGTTCTTGCTCTCTCTCTGGTGTGCCGACACCATCCTGCTCTCTCTCCTTCTCTCCCTCTCTATCCTCCTCTCTCCCTCTTTTGCTGTCAACCAAAAGGCAAATATAACAACCAGAGTATTTATAATTTAATAAGAGGTATATGTAACCCCTCACAATCCGGACAGACCAGGCAGGCACACAGGTTCACTTTCAAGCTGTTTATTTATCTGAATGCGCAAACAAAATGGTGGTTATTTAATGGTAGGCTCCAGCACAAAACAGCTCTCGCCCCATCTCAACAGATCAAAAAGACGAAAGGGCATCTGCCTTTGTCATAACATCAAATAATTATTAGTTATCATACCATTCATATCATTATAACACACAAGACTAAACCATACCCATGGATACAACATACATACAACATACCTGAATGTGCAAACAAAATGGTGGTTATTTAATGGTAGGCTCCAGCACAAAACAGCTCTCGCCCCTGCATGTCAGCAAAACAATACATTCAGAACACGCTACATTGCCGCCATCTGAGCTAAGATGGCTGTTAGCTAGCTGTTAGCTAGTTAGCTCACAACTTTATCCATCCATAAAATACAAATAAACAAAACATAACTCAAAAGTAATGGCATAAAAACCAATGGTAAACATTAATCTCAAATAATACATTCGGTTTATAATAGTGGCAACTCTTTATCAAAGGAAATATAAAACGGGACCGGAGCACAAAATCTAACCTACCATCTCAACAGCTCACAAAGACGAAAGGGGTGAGCTACGGTGGCCTTGTCAAAACATTAAACGCGGCCAGTCCAACCACCACTAGGGGCACTACACACCGTATGCAGCCATGGGTAAATCAATTCAAAACACACCAAATGATAAAAAGCAAACGATTTTGATGAACTTCAACCTATAACTTAAATATAATTTATAACCCTGTTACACTCTCCCCGCCTGAATTCAACGAAATCGAGACTAACGGGGGAGTAACATAACATCTAAAGACATCCAAAACACGAGGGACTAACTAGCACCATGAAAGTGTCAAAGAATCCCACCATACCCCATAAGCAACACTTTGAATGAATAACACACATATACAACAATGTGCCCTGTCAAGCCACAAGACTGTTCAATAAAGAACTCCAAAGGGCAGTGCTGCGCATATCACAAACCCTTCACAGACGACGTAAAAGGTGCCTTTATACACCTCTCGCATTCAATTCAAACTCAAGACCAGCCAACTACAATGGCACTGCTAAGAGGTAAGAAAACACAAACAAAACAACATCTCAAAGGCAAGAAAGCCTATCCCAGTGTGTCTATGCCAAATAAGGAGCTAGCCCACATCTTAAGTTTCTGCGTCTGCACGTTCAACACCCTCTGATTGCTCATGGTTTGAATCAGCCTGTTCACCGGTTTGATGACGCGGCCTACTCTGGATACCACTGTGTCAGCATCGTGAACATGGCTAGATTCTGCTAGCAAGGCACTGGTATCAGCATGAGCGTGGCTATGTGGACCCACCATGGATGCAGTGTGCTCAGAGCTTCCCTCCGTCCGCGGACAGGTGGACCCGCCGATCGACTCCAGAAATGTCCTCCCAGAAATCTCTTCGGCCACTACGCCCCCATCCTGGTCCTGATCGGGTCTGTTCTCATGGGGAGGGGTGGGAGGGTTACTATCCACTGCACGAAGACTCTCCTCGTGTACCGGAATCTGGGACACCCAGTGCTGAGTACGGGAGGTGTGTCCCACTGCACAGTCAAGCCCCGTGAGTTGCTCAGAGATATCCACGGCTCCATTCTCTTCAGAAGCACAGTCAAGCTGTGTGAGTTGCTCAGATGAGATATCCAGGGCTCCATTATCTTCAGAAGCACTATCAGAGATCACTGAGGCACTATCATCATCCTCGGGCAGGACTGGCAGGAAATTCACACAGAGTAACAGGTTACGGTGGACAACTTTTGACTGGCCTGAGACCGGATTCCGCACCTCATAGGTGTGAGTCAGGGGGTTCTTGCTGATCACTGCATAGACCACATCTCCCCATCGGTCAGCCAGCTTCCTGCGTCCTCTCTCTCCCTTGTTCGCCAGGAGAACTCTGTCACTGGGTTCGATATCCACTCCCTTGACTCTCCGGTTGTAGATCTTGGCCTGACGCCTTTGTTCGTCACTGGTGTGTCTTTCTGCCAACACCATAGCTTCACGAAGATCTGACTTCAGCTCCTCAACGTACTGTGGGAGCGAGGTTTCACTGTCGTCTCTCAGAGCGGATTTGAACAGGACATCAACCGGTAGGCGTGGAACCCGGCCGAACATGAGGTAAAACGGCGGGTATCCGGTGGTCTCATGCGTGGTGCTGTTGTACACGAATGTCAGTGTGTGTAACATTTGAGGCCAGACGTGCTTGGCTCGTGGAGAGAGGGTCCTGATCATGTTCCCCAACGTGCGGTTGAAACGCTCCGCTGATCCGTTTCCCATCGGGTGATAGGCTGTGGTACGAGACTTCTTAACACCGGACACCTGAAGAAGGGCTGCTATCAACTCGCTCCCAAAGTTGGCGCCCTGATCTGAATGTATTCTTTCAGGGAGACCGTAGTAGCAGAAGAAGTCATCCCACAATCTCCTCGCCACCTGTTTAGCGGTTTGGTCAGGACAGTAGAAGGCGTGAGCCAGCTTTGTGAAGTGGTCCGTCACAACTAAGACGTCCACAGGACGGTTCTTAGAATCCTCAGCAGTCCAGAAATCGATGCACACCAACTCCAACGGTGCTGTAGTCTTGATGCTCTCGAGTGGCGCACGGCCCTCTGGCTCTGGGGTCTTGGCTTGCAACGCACCTGGGACAGCGTTTGACATGTTCTCTTACATCTCGCTCCATGGAGCTCCAGTAAAACCTCTGTCTCATGAGGGAGAAGGTTCTATCCTGACCCTGGTGTCCCGCATTGTCATGACACCCACGCAGAGCATCCTCTCTCAGTGACGAAGGGACAACATACTGCTGCCTCTTCTTCCTGGTTACCGGATCTCTGGACACACGATACATGATACCATCCTCCATCACTAACTTGCCCCACTGCCTCATAAGCCTCAAAGCACCCGCAGTCTCACCAGGCCTCTCTCTCCTTGAAGGTCTCCGGTTCCGCTTGACGTAGAACACCACTCTCGCTATGTCAGCATCTTCCCGTTGCTTGTCTCTGAGATCTTGCTAAGAGAAAGACGGTAACACATCTTGGCCAGTGGACATGACCCTCTGGACGTGGTCTACCGGGACTGTGGACCTGACTCTCGCAGCTGTGTCCCAATTGTTATGACCTTCAAACAGAGCTGACACTTCATCTTGGGACATGGAGCTGACTGAGGGCACAGCTGCGTTGGAGGCTGTCGACTGGTCTTTCCGAGAGGTTTTCTGGGTTGACTGGCGGCCGTTGGACCACCTGAAGGCCTCTTGGACACCATCCCCAGACAGACCCTCTGACTCCTTCAATAGACACTCGTAAGGCTCACTGATCAGGCGCCCACCGATTCTCCTTCCCGCAAAAGGCTCCCTACTAAGGGCATCCGCGACGACATTCTGTGGCCCTGGGACATATTTGATGTCAAACTCGGAAGCAGCGAGCTTTGCAACCCACCGTTGCTCGACAGCGTCCAGCTTGGGCTTAGTGAGGATGTGAGCGAGAGGGTTGTTGTCTGTCCAGGCGGTGAAAACATGGCCCTTCAGCCAGTGGCTGAACTTCTCGCAGACAGCCCATTTCAGAGCCAGAAACTCCAACCGATGAGCAGGGTACACACTCTGGGCTTTGTTCAGGGTCTTACTCGCAAAGGCTATTGGGCGAGCCCGCCCATCACTGGAGGCAACCTGAGACAGCACAGCTCCTAAGCCGTCAGACGACGCGTCGGTGGAAAGGATGAACGGCTTTGAGAAGTCAGGGTGAGCCAGCATGACGTTGCTGAGTAAGGCCTCTTTAAGGTTCTGGAGGGCCTGGTCGCACTCTGCGGTCCAGTCTGCAGCGGTCAGTTTCCTGTAGGTCACACGCTTCTGTCTCTTCCCATTGTTACTCTTGTCCGTCTTCGCCTCAGCTGTCAGTCTGAAGAGAGGTTTAGCTAGAGTGGAGCAGTGAGGGATGAACCGCTGGTACCACATGACCAAACCAAGGAATGACTTAATCTTCTTGGGGCATGGGGACTGGCAGTCGGAGGACATCAGGTCTGACTTGGTCATCTCCGTTACGGCTCCCACCTTAGCTGGATCTGTTGACACGCCACTACTGTCCACAATGTGCCCCAGGAAGTGGACAGAGCGGCGCAGTAGGTGGCACTTCTTGGGGGCCAACTTTAGGTTGTATGCCCGCAGACGCTCGAAGACGATCTCCAGCCTCTTAACCTACCATCTCAACAGCTCACAAAGACGAAAGGGGTGAGCTACGGTGGCCTTCGTCAAAACATTAAACGCGGCCAGTCCAACCACCACTAGGGGCACTACACACCGTATGCAGCCATGGGTAAATCAATTCAAAACACTTAACCAAATGATAAAAAGCAAACGATTTTGATGAACTTCAACCTATAACTTCAATATAATTTATAACCCTGTTACATATACATTGAATTCACATCAAATCATAACATCATTCTAATTGAATATTGGGTTGCTGTGGGCAATGCAGTCAGATACTGTCTTTACTTACTCTCTCACCTGTAAGAAAATCGTATGTCCAACTACAAAAAACAGACATTTCCAATGAGTGAGGGTTTGTTCCAATGCTTCAATCCACTGTCCATGTACTGTAAATATACCATTATGTTTTACTATAAAGCCCAATTCTAGCAGAATAGGAAAGATTGTATATCTACTTTCCTTCTGCGCCGAATGTACTGCCGACGGCACAAATCCGCACCCGACATTGTAATTACCGTAATTTCTAAACGGTTTGTGCTATCGAAAAAAATCCAACTGTCCCTGAAAGCTGAGATGTTGCACTTCAACCAACATATAGGGTATTACGGTAAAATGTGACATGACGACATTCTCAGAGTCAGTTTACTCACAGTGATTGGCGGAGCTTTCTGTGGATGAGTTACGTGGAGTTTGGTTTACAACATTTTTGCTAGCGCGGGCTTTTTGGATCTTTAAACTTTAAAAAATGTCTCGGAAATCATTGAGGGTGTCAAAACATCCATCTCGATTTATCGAGGAGTCAGAGGACGACAGTGAACTTGGGGACGTGATTTCGTCTTCATCAGCGTGAGTAACTTTGTATGTTGTAGCCTGTAACATTTGTAGCCTAACTTTTTGGGTAACTCGCATAATATTTTCCTTCGGGATGACTGAGACTATAATCTTATGTTATATTATCTACATGACTTTTAGCAGCATGCCTTCTGAGGGGAGGAATGGAAGTACTGAGAGGGGAGAGAGTGCACACCGCAGACAGCTTCAGAAGCCGGTCACCAATCAGAGCAACCGGTTGGAAAACGGAGGCAGACCCTGACATTGACCCTGACATTGACCCTGACATTGTGACATTGCCCCCAAACCACCACGGTTTGCTCCCAAAAGGAGCCCCGGAGTTCAGCCCCCCCTCAACACTGGGAATCCATCCCCAGGCGAAATCTTTTTACAGTTTTTTGATGAGGAAATAATGAGAGTTCTGTGTAACAACACAAACAGCAAAGCAGCAAAGACTAAAGAGAATGGTAAAACATTTGCGTGGAGAGAATTGACCCCTGCAGACATGAAGCAGTACCTGGGCATCATGCTTTACATGGCCACCATGATGCCCAGAGACCGCTTCATGTCAATTTCTGCCAATCTCCACATGAGCGATCCAACTGAAGATGTGGAGAATGACAGAAAAAGGGGCACTGAAGAATATGACCTCCTCCACCGGGTCAGGCCACTGTATGGCATGATCAGGAACCGCTGCATGGCCATTTACCATCCCAGGCAACACATTTCTGTCGATGAGAGGATGGTCGCCACAAGGCCCGGTTGTCCATAAAACAGTACATGGGGGCAAAGCCCACCAAGTGGGGGCTGAAGTTTTTTGTTCTTGCCGATGTAAATGGCTATACCATCGACTACAGGCTCTACACCGGCAAGTCCAAGTTTGCCACTGGGAAGGGTCTGTCGTTTGATGTTGTGGCTGACCTGGTGAACAAGAACTTCCTGCGCTCTGGTTATCACATATATTGTGATAACTACTACACCAGCCCAGCCCTCTTCAGACACCTCGGCCAGCAGGGATTTGGGGCATGTGGAACCTATCGGCAGGGTAGAGTTGGCACTCCATCCTCTCAGGAGAATGCTGTGTGTAAAAGGTAATAACAGTAATAATACTATCTAGACAGAATAATAATAGTAATAATACATTTGATTTTATTTGTAATGCACTTTTTGTTTGAAACACCTCAAAGGTCACCACGAGGAACCATCCGGTGGATCAGGGATGGTAACCTGCTCTTTGTAAAGTGGATGGACACGAGAGGGGTGTCCATGTGCACCAATGTCCATCCAGTCTACACTGGCGAGACGGTACAGCGCTGGCAGAAGACAGGTATTGACATAATGCTGTAATGTAACCTTTTGTCAGTTGATGAATAAATGACAGGAGCAAAACACATTGAATTACCATTGTGACAATGTGCACCCTCCTTTTCTCTCCTATCTATCTAGCTGATGGACAAAATGAGAGGGTCCCCATCCCCGGGCCCACAGCTGTCGGGGAGTATAATAAGTACATGGGTGGTGTTGATACATCTACTCCACCCTCATCAACACCTCCAATCGAAACCCCCGCACCCTCTTCTCCACTGTCAAGACACTACTCCAACCCCCGGACAACAACACAACTTCCTCCCCTGACCTCTGCAACTCCTTTCTCCACGCCTTCAACAGCAAAATCTCCCACATCAATAGCTCACTGACTGCCTCCATCTCCAACTCCACCACCCCCGCCCCCCCTGCTGTCATCTTCCCCCCTCCTGACTACCCTCCCCCTACTCCTCTCACTACTTTCTCCCCTGTTGACTCCTCCCTCATCACTACTATCATCACCGCCTCCAAAACAACCACCTGCTCCCTCGACCCCCTCCCTACTACCCTGACCAAGGCCTGCCTCCCTGCCCTCATCCCCCACCTCACTGCCCTCTTCAATCAGTCACTATCCCAAGGCCACGTTCCCTCAAGCTACAAACTTGCCGCTGTCACCCCCATTCTCAAAAAGCCCACTCTTGACCCAGCCAATCTCTCCAACTACCGCCTCATCGCCAACCTACCATTCCTTTCCAAAACCCTAGAGCGCGTTGTCGCTGCCCAACTTCACTCCCACCTCCAATCCAACAAACTGTATGAACCCCTTCAATCTGGCTTCCGCCCACATCACAGCACTGAAACAGCCCTGGTCAAAGTAATCAACGATCTCCTCACCTCTGCAGACTCAGGTGCCCTCAACATCCTAGTTCTACTAGACCTGAGCGCAGCCTTCGACACAGTGTCCCACTCCATCCTCCTTCAAAGGCTGCGCCAACTGGGTGTTGAGGGCACCGCCCTGGACTGGCTCACCTCCTACCTCACCAACAGACACCAGTTCATCTCCCTCTCCGGTCACACCTCCTCCTCCTCCTCTGTCACACAGGGGGTCCCACAAGGCTCAGTCCTCGGCCCCCTGCTCTTCCTCTGCTACACACTCCCCCTCGGTCACATCATCCGCCAATTCAACCTGGACTTCCACTGCTACGCCGATGACACCCAGATTTACATCACCACAAACTCCACCCAGAACCCACCCCTCACTCACATCGAAAACTGCATCTCTGCAATAAAAACCTGGCTCACACACAACTTCCTCAAACTGAACAGTGAAAAGACCGAAGTCATCCTCATCGGCACCAAATCCATCCTCAATAAAACCGGACCCATCACACTCACCATTGACGACACTACCATCACCCCCTCCCCCCTGGCTCGCAACCTCGGCTTCATTCTGGACCCCACCCTCTCATTCGATCCCCACGTCAGTTCTATTGTCAAGACATCCTACTTCCACCTCCGAAACATTGCAAAAATCAGACACTGCCTCTCCCCCCCCGCTGCTGAATCCCTCATCCACGCCTTCATCTCCTCCCGCCTTGACTACTGCAACTCCCTACTCACCGGCATCACCTCCCGCTCCCTCCATAGACTCCAGATGGTCCAAAACTCTGCTGCACGCCTCCTCTCAAACACCCGCTCCCGTGACCACATCACTCCTGTCCTCCACTCTCTCCACTGGCTCCCCATCAAAGAACGTATACAATTCAAAGTCCTCATCCTCACATACAAAGCCCTCCATAGCCTGGCCCCCCCTTACCTGACTGACCTCCTTCTCCCCCACCGCCCTACCCGTACCCTCCGATCCTCATCCATTGTTCCCCTCACTGTCCCACCCTCAAAACTCAAAGGCTTCGGTCACCGTGCCTTTTCACGAGCTGCACCCCGCCTCTGGAACTCTCTCCCTCAACCACTCAGAGACTCACCCTCACTCCTCACTTTTAAATCCCACCTCAAAACCTACCTGTTCTCCCATGCCTACAGCCTCCCCTACCCCTAGCCATCTCCCCCATCCCGGACACATGACACGCCAGGACTTCCAGGAGCAGTTGACTGCCCAGCTCCTGGGAGTGCCACTGCATGGCAGGCCGGAGAGGACCCCCAGCCAGGGCCATTTCCCTGTCCCTGTGAGCGACGGTCAGGGGAAGGGCAAGACCGTGAGAGCCACCCTGGGGAGAAAGAGGTGCACTCTGTGCAAAAGAAACACTCCTTGGAGATGTAGAGAGTGTGGTGTGGGCCTCTGCCTTCAACTCGACAGGAACTGTTTCACTCTGTACCACGACTGAGTACAGTAGGCCTGTCTGTATATAGTTAGTTAGTTAGTCCTCTTCACCCCGTTGAGGGGCATAGGGCGTCCACCAGAGCTCTCCATCTCACTCTCTTTTGGGCCTGGGCCAGCTCACCCCAATGTTCTTCAGGTCTTGGAGTGTGGAACGTCTCCGGGTGTTTTTCGGCCTTCCAGCTTTCCTCTTCCCCTGCGGGTTGTAGTCCAAGGCCTGTCTAGTGATGTTGTTGGAGTCCTTCCTAAGGGTGTGCCCTATCCAGCTCCACTTTCTCCTTTTGATGGTGGTAGCTATGCTGTCCTGGTTTGTTATTCTCCACAGCTCTTCATTTGTGATTCTGATGGGCCACCACAGCTTGAGGATGTACCGCAGGCATTTGTTGACTAACACCTGGATCTTGCTTGTGAGGCATAGCTTGTGTATATAGTCTGTTCTTAATTATTTGTATATAGTCTGTTCTAAATAATTTGTATATAGTCTGTTCTTAATTATTTGTATATAGTCTGTTCTTAATTATTTGTATATAGTCTGTTCTTAATTATTTGTATATAGTCTGTTCTAAATCATTTGTATATAGTCTGTTCTAAATTATTTGTATATAGTCTGTTCTAAATGATTTGTATATAGTCTGTTCTTAATTCTCAGGAAATGTTTAAGCGAGACCTCAAAACCTACTTATTCAATGTCGCTTTTTTCTACTAAGGGAGACATTGGACATTATAGAACTAGGATCACTAGGCCATTACACCATACTCGTGTTTTGAGATTTGTGTTGACAGGAAAAAGGACCTGGGTGCTGACGAGGCACTGTCAGCTCCCAGTAGCACCTAGAGCAGTACTGGAACCGGTACAAGGATGTACCTGGACCACCATCAGGTTGTATTGCTGTCATCTTTATTGTGTTGTTGCATCATAACTGTGCTTGAGATTCTCTTTTGGCACGACCTGTGCCCATGCTGGATGCAGAACGAACCACCGCTGGGTGCTGGTAGGCAAACTGGCTAGTAGTCGCTCTATGTGTAGAGGGCTGCAAGGGAATGTTCCTGGCTACATAGAGTACAGGTTTTTACTTTTGCCTGCTTGCGGCTCTGTCAGTATTGATTGATTGATTGATTGATTGACTGAGAATGTTCATTATGTGAAGCGCATTGAGTTGCATCTTGTAAGAAATGCGCTATACAAATAACATTTGATTTGATTTGATTTGAATTATTTGTATATAGTCAATTTAATATTTCACTAAAAACCCTCTAAAATCAATTCCGTTTTTGTGTTTTTCTTCCCTCAAAACATTTCAGTAATGTCAGATATTGAAAGCTGAAGTAATCCTGACAAAAGGAGCAAAGGCATTTACTCACAGGACATTATCTGACATTTTTACAGCCAAAACATTACAAAATACTTTTATTCTTGACTAAAAACCTATAAAACCCAATTCCGATTTTCTTTTTCCTCCATGTCACTAATCACTAGAATGGTTATTACCGTACTCTTGAACAATATAATATATTTCTAACCTGTCTTCTATTCTGAATTGCCAACAGAATTGTGCATGCCTCATACCCTCTAACTTTCCTTCAAGCTTGTAAGTAATATGGTTTAAAATGCAGTTTTCTGATGGAGTATGGCAGCCGGAGAAGATTTTTGTAAAGATTGCTGTGTGAAATCTGCTGGATAAAGGATAGTTATTCTCAAATAATAAAATAAATATTGATACCATTTAAAAGCCCTAGCTCTTCTCTTTAAAATGGTCATATCATTTTGGCTCTGTGATTTAATATGAAAACACCACAAATGTTCTTGTATCGGAATGCCATATTCCGGAATATGAAAATATGAAAATATGAATATATAATTAGGTCTAAAAGGGTATGACTATTTATTGAAACAAAGTACAGGTATACAGGATATACGATACAGGTAGCTGGTGGTCTGATGGTCAGCTGAGGTGAATAAGAGAGAGAGCTGTCCCTGTGCTCTCCACTTTATGTCCTTTCGTATGCAAATACAACTACAACAATGGTCCTATCACAGTCACTACATAGATGTTTGAGGTGTGAAAAAGGGGTCAGTACTCAGGTCAGAAGCCATCTTAAGGTACAGTCAATTCAGGTCATCCATTTTGTCACAGAACAAAAAGTAATAAAACCCCCACAGCCAGGAGAATCTTACAGAACTTGTGCAAGTCAAAAGGCAAATAATACAGGCCCATACTATACAATTCATGTATGTGTGTGTGTTCAAGTAAAATATACTACACCTGATGTTTGTATTGTGTTGTGTGTTGTGTTTTTGTCTCCCCCTGCTCATTTTTCCTAGGTTCACAGATAATCGCTTGGTTCCAGTCCCATCATTCCACACACCTGTTCCTGATTCATCAATCAACCTGGTCTTTCCACTATAAATGTTCTGTGTCCTCAGTGTTCTCTCTCTCCTGTTTTGAGCTGTGGTAGGGCTCTGGTGGGTTGAGCTAAGCTATGATGTAAGTTTCCATTTATTATATTACCTTGTTTATGTATTTTGTTTGTTAATCATTTATGTTTATTTGTGCACACAGGGACAGATGACTAGTTGAGATACCCTGGGTTTACATCTGCACATACGTAGGACATACCTGCTGTCTAGCACCCCAGTTTAGAGTGAGCACCACCCACTGTACTTTTGAGGTGCCTAGCACCTGTAAAGGGGGGGGGTGGGGGTTATTATTTTGATTACTTTTATTTGGTGCCACTGTTAGTCCTCTCTGTTCCCTGTGTTGCTGTATCAATAAATATCAAGTTAATCAAGTTAGTTTCCTGGTTTTTGTGTGACTGCACCCTCACTTGTCCAAGTTGTTGCTCTATGTTGCGCCCTTCTACCCCGAGTCACCAGGGGGCGTAACAGGAGCAAATCCCTGCAACCATAGAGTTCTAAAATTTGTAGAAAGTCTTCCCAGAAGAGTGGAAGTGGAAGCTGTTATAGCAGCAAACGTGGGACCAACTCCACATTAATGCCCATGGTTTTGGAATGACAAGTTCAACAAGCACATATGGGTGTGATGTTTCGGGTGTCCCAATACTTTTGTCCATATAGTGTATATGGAAACTAAATTATTTAAATATTTTATTGTTTATTCAGATTTACAGAATTGGAATGCTCTGCCCTTGGATCTTAGATCAGCTGGCTCGGTCGAGGTTTTTTAAAAAAACGCTAAAGACTGTCTTGTATACACGTGGCTTTTGGATAGCCCCAAGGGCCTGTCTCTCTGTGTCCTGTTGATGTTGTTGTACACCTGTTGTCTGTTATTTGTTTTTATTTTCACTTGTTTGCCTGCTTTAACCTGCTGTGTCTTTCGCTCTTTTATTATGCTTTATTGTGTTTCTTCTTTGTTATGTAAAGCACTTTATGACCCTTGGTCTGGGAAAGGTGCTGTATAAATAAATGTTACTTACTTACTTACACCATCTATAGCCTCACCCTGCACCAGATCGGACATCAGCTCCAGTCTATGTAAGGGAACCGACAGGACGTCCAACCCTAATCCCTGATCCACAACACCCCTGTGTGTGTCTGTCACCGGCAGGAAAGGAACACTGACTAACGCAAATGATTCAGATGCCCCCAATGTTCCTCAGGATCTTCACAGGAACCTTTTCATCATCCCCCCCCCCCCAGAGATACAAAACTCCCCCCCCCCCCCCAGAGATACAAGACCCTTGGTGATAAAAGGTGCGCAATCTGAATCAATTAATGTCTTATCATACACTCAGGGTTCCTACAAGTTTCAACAAGTCAAATTCAAGACCTTTTTTAGACCTCTTTGAATATAATTTTAGACCTATTCGCGACACCACATGATAGCTTTTTGTCATCCTCGAGGTGATGAAATTAGGGATTCGTTGAAGTCATTTATGATGACATCTGCCCCGGACTGGCCTTCCTTCTAACAGAGTCGATCTGTAGTCTGTATTACCCTAAAGGTAAACTAAGATACTTAGGCTAGAGGCGGAGAGATTCACCCTGCTGTTCACTGTCTTACTTGCTTCCTCCTATTGTCATACTCATATCCCACAAATAAGCCCTTAATAATAGCACTTAGAAATCATAGGCACATAGGTCCCTGTAGTTAATGACAGCTCTGATATTTTGTTAGGCTAGGCTAACCATTTAGTAGTAACTATAACGTGCATTGAATCTAATGTTTTACAGTTGACAAGAAGGGTACAAGGGACCTTTGTTACATAGGGAATTCCTAATAAATGCTGTGCCTGTCTCTAAATCCTGCCACATAACCAGGGGTGCACATAACTTTTTGGGGCCAGTGCTCAGAGGAGCACCTAGGGATGCTGCTTGGTGCTCCCCGAGCTCGCGAGTCACGACCCGTCCCACAGGATGGATAAAAAAGGGATACATGGATAACTTGTATTAGCAAAACGACATTTATTCATAAATAAAGATGAACGAACAAATTATTGTGTGCAAAACAAAAGAAACAAATGCAAAATCAAATGACTGCTCTTTAAGCATGAAAGTCTGTCAGACTCCTTTAAACACAATGAAATCAACTGACATCTCTTTAAGCACTAACTGAATGTCTGTTCTTTAAACACAATGAAATCAACTGACATCTCTTTAAGCACTGCTCTGTTCTGTAAACACTGAAATCAACTTTTCAACAAAAAGTTACAGCCTAAGCATTTATTTATGCTACAAGCTTAATCATCATCATCACTGCTCTCTTGACTGTTGTTAATACTGTCCTCAATTTCAACCATGGTAGAGGATGTTGTAGGCTATCACTTTAAATAGCTCATTATTTTGATTGTGCAACAAAGTCTTTTTTTCTTCTTTTTCTAATAGAATTCCCAACCATATTCCCTGGGTCAGGGGTCGAGGTGCGATAATGAAGCTGTAAAACAAACGTCTGAACGTTTGAAAGCTTCAGAGAAAAGAAACGTGAAGTCCCTTGGTGTTGTTTTTCCTTTTAGCGATGAGTCGTTCGGGGCTGAATTTTCACGTGGCGACGAGATAACCGTGCAATACACGATACGCGGAATGAAAGTACAAGTTACGATACTTTCCGAATGTTTTCGTGAGGGGAGTCGCCGTGGTCGTCGTCGGTCGACTGTTGTGATGGATTACTCGTCGGGCTGAGGGGACGGCAAATAGTTACTTAGTGGGGCTTGCTTCTTGGACCCAGCTGTTGGTGCGCAAAAGCGCCTTCATGCGGCTGATCTGCCGCGCAGCATGCATTTTGGCGACGCATGCGCACTGGCGCACCAGTTATGTGCACCCCTGCACATAACCTTCTACCAAGAACCTTCTGACTGAACGAACCTATTACTTACTATAGCTTATTAACCTCTGAACCTAGTAATAATGTTACCCTCGCATTAAGCATGCCTGTCATCAAGACCCTCACTAGCGCCACCTAGGGGCAAGGCCAGGTAGTGGAGCAGCGAAAGGTCAAGACTCAAGACAACCTCTCCAACTCAGCTTCCAATCGATTGCCTACGGTCATGCCGCATGACATCAATGGTTGCAGAGTCTTCCCGCTGCTAGAGAGAGTTCATGCAAGATTATTGAGTCCTTGTAATACCTTAATTTAGTAACCTGTTAATCCCTGATATCCAGTTCTCCTATTATGAGGTCAATCCAACCGATCATACGATTGATCTACCCATTATAGAACTGGATACCGGCTTATAGGCTTCGACCCACCCTTTCATAGGATCAGAGGCCTCTAAACCAGTGGTTTTCAACCCTCTCCTCGGGGACCACCAGCCGTTCCACATATTTGATCTGTTCCACCACCAGCACACCTGATTCAACTAATCAAGTACAAATCATAAGAGGGTTGAAAACCACTTCTCTAAACCATAACCCGGCCTTGACCAACCCTCTCAGAGGGTCACGGCTACCTTAAACCCTCTCAGAGGGTCACGGCTACCTTAAACCCTCTCAGAGGGTTACCATGGCTACCTTAAAACCTCTCAGAGGGTCATGGCTACCTTAAACCCTCTCAGAGTGTTACCATGGCTACCTTAAACCCCCTAACCCTAGCCCTTAAACCCCCTAACCCTAACCCTTAAACCCTCTCTGGTGATTCTTCAATCCACCCTGATATAGGGTTGAATTCACCCTTCTCAATCAACATTTTTTTTGTGTAAATATTTTATTCTCCTTGGAATGATACATGCACTCCATACACCGCACAGTCGCATGGCATTCCAAGTTTATGAATTGTAAAACATCTGTAACATCTGTAATCAAGACACCAGATGTTTCAATTCATAAATACCCTATTAATAATAATAACTTAATAATAATGTTTGTTTATAATAGTACTAATAATAATCATCCTAATACCTTTTTAAATCATTGAACCCCTCTTGTCAATTGCTCAAGTAACACTTTATTATTCATTAAGTGATGGTAAAAAATGCCAGCACATGGATATATATATAAATATATATCATCCCATAAGTGGGTAAAATGTATAGAATTAAGAAATTAAAGAAATTAAATTAAATCATCAAGTAATTTAAAAGTCATACTAAATGTTAGAAAATAATAAAAGGAAATTAAATGAATGACCAACCTTGTTCTTCCCATACTCTGCCTATCTGATATACAAAAATAATGGAGAAGTTCGACTTTGACCGATGCCCTAATTCCTCCTTTCAGCCACCAGCCTGTATCCTCAGAGTTGAAATTGGCCCTCGGCAGAGCCTCGTTTCACTTCCCCAATACAAGTGAAGGCGGTTCCAAAAATAATCCAAGTCTGAGACCAAGTATTATTCAGTAAGAAACCCTCTACGTTTTACAGCCCAATCTGGCTGGGATCACTCCAAACTATTAGCTACTAGCTAATAAGAGGAAGTTCTCCTCTCCCGGAGACCATCTGGTCAAGAAGGGGAAAGTTACTTGCTTTTACGCCTAGTGAGCTTATTTTAGTAAAAGGGGAACTCCTTTGTCCTCAAGCTCTGTCCCTAGTTGCTTGTGACCTTGTACCGCTGCACAGTGGAGAGCATCCTCACCTACTGCATCTGCGTGTGGTTCTCCAGCTGCACAGCCGCAGAGAGGAAAGCGCTACAGAGAGTCGTGAGATCGGCCCAGAAGATCATCGGCGCCCCCCTCCCCTCTCTGGAAGAGCTGTACAACACACGCTGCCTCAGGAAGGCCTCCAAGATCTCCAGGGACCCATCCCACCCTGGGAACGAACACTTTGTTCGGCTGCCCTCAGGCAGGCGTTCAGGATCATGTCCGCAAGGACAAATAGACTGAAGCTCCGCTTCTACCCTAGGGCCATTCAGGGCAGGCCCTGAACACAGCAAAGACCTAGGTTCTAGGCCCTGGACAATCTAGACAATTTGATGGCAGCTACTAGATTGTAATCACAAGTGCAATATTGAAATACAACTGTGAACATTTCAAACCTGCAAACTGCGACACTTTAAATGAATGTGCAATAATACTATGTGCAATATGACAACCCTTGTGTACATAAGGTTCAGAGATAGGAAATGAGAGGATATTTATAGCATAGCACAGAGTACAGCACAGTGTTTTATTTGTATAGTATCCCGGCCAGCACGCCCACGTGGATCCCATATGGTTTCAAGGTGGGCTAACACATATGGGCCTCATGTCGGCAATGTTAGCGGGATCCACTTGGGTCCCAACTGGGATGCCCATGTGGGCTTTAGGTGGGTTCTACCTGGGCCCTAGGTGGGCCCAACCAGGCAAGTCTATATGGGACCGAGGTGGGTCCTAACTGGGATGCCCATGTGGGCTTTAGGTGGGTTCTACCTGGGCCCTAGGTGGGCCCCAACCAGGCAAGTCTATATGGGACCGAGGTGGGTCCTAACTGGGATGCCCATGTGGGCTTTAGGTGGGTTCTACCTGGGCCCTAGGTGGGCCCCAACCAGGCAAGTCTATATGGGACCGAGGTGGGTCCTAACTGGGTTTGGTTGTGCAATGGTTCCTTTGATTTCCAATGTGGGTCCTAATAAGATTTAAATATAAATAAAATAGATTAAGCAGTATTTGACATGAACCGTGTTAATTCTTGTAAACACACCTAAAATAAAAATTGGGTATAACATTTTACACGTCTTAAGTTTTACCAGGATGAAAATAGACAATATATATTTTGACAAATTTATTAAAAACAATATTACAACAAGATAATAAAAGTTCAGTTCAGACACGTCCATACACTCAGTACACTCAGTGACTCAGTTCGGTTCGTTAGGTTCAGTTCAGTACAGTACAGTTGAGTTGCAGTTACAGTAGTGTTCCTGAAGTGTTCGTATGTTCAGGTCACGGCCGTTCACTCAGTGACTCAGTTCAGTTGGGTACAGTTCCAGTTCGGTGGGGGTGTGGCAGGGTAGGGGGGGGGGGGAGGGCGGAGGTGGGTGGTTGGTGGTGATGGTGGGGGTAGTGGTGGAGTCACCACCCGCCACCCTGCCCCAAGCCTGCAACCTGCAACCTGCTGCCCACCGAGCAGTTGTACAGTTTAATGGCTGATGGGACAAAGGAGTTATTGAACCGCTTCGTACCTGCTGGCAGTGCGATGAGCCACCAGCTGTGGCTGCTCTTCCGCCCCGCGAGGATGGGGTGGTGTGGTGTGGTGTGTCCAAGCAGTGCAATAAAAAAAAAAATCTTGGGCCCTCTGTGCGTGTCTCTTCAGCCTTTCGGTTTTAATCCCCAGTGACAGAACCAACCACAGGGCAGCATTGTAGAGAAAGAGAGACAGAGACTTTGCCTACTGGGTTGGTGCATCATCCAGTTGTAGAAGCTGCATGTGTCTGAGGTCTAACTCTTTTTCCACCTCTATCGCGAGCTCCAGTGAACCACTTGGAGAGAGCCTTTTCTGCATCCTTGTGGTTGGTTTCTTGAGTGAGGGTATTTTTCTTTAGTCCCCCTAATAGAAATGACAAGAGGCCAACTGTTAGAAATTATAGCATTATGGAACTTTCTTGAGTGACATCAGTTTAAATGTTTTGAAGATTTGTTGTGCCCCGTTTCCATTGCTGTATATACTGTCTTTGCTGTGGCATACCTTCTATTGGTATACATCAAATGTGTTGCCAAATTAAAAATGTAAAAGTTAGACTGAGCAATTCAACACTCAAACTTACCATATATGACATCATAAAGGCGCATTTCTCTGAACTTCCTCTTGCTGTGACGTCCATGAAGGTTGAACTGGACTGCCAGATCATTTGAGAGGAGGTATGGCATCATTCTTCTGGTAGCATCATCCAGTGAAGTACCTCCGATATCTCCAACCATGGCAACCTGAGTGTATGGGGGGGGAAAATCACAGGAAGGAAAAGCTGTAAGTGAACAGCAAGATATACATTTCAAGCAGTCATTCTATCTTTAAACACACTTATGTCCCCATTCTACCAGTTTTCAGTGGGACGTCTGCTCCTGCAGGTGGTTCCAGCTACGACACAGCCTTGCCCCATTTCCCCCAACTCACATGTACAAACACAATACAAGCAAATTTTCAAGTGAATAAAAGATTCAAACTTACAACTCCAGACATGAACGCAGAATCACTCAGCTTCTCGTTCATGGAATCGACGTCTTCATTCATTCAGTGGGAAGTCTGCTCCTGCAGGTGGTTCCAGCAACGACACAGCCAGAGGCGGAGCCTGTTGCTTCAGCACCAGGTTCAACATAGTCTTTATCACTCGTATGTCTTCGGCCTGTTTCTCCATATCCTCGGCCTGTTTCTCCATGTGGTCTACCAGGCTTCGATAAACTGTTGGTCCAGGGCAATTGGGACAGGTCGGACCCTGGCTTCCACTGGAGCGCCTCACTCGGTACTCACTTGCACTGCTTGGACTCTGGCTTCCACTGGAGCGCCTCATGCTCGGGGACTTCCTCACACCGATTGGACTCTGACGTCCACTGTGGTGCCTTTTGGGGGATGCACTTGGGGGGACAGTGGAGTGCCTCCCTCCCTGGGAGACACTAGGCGTAAGTCCATGGGGGGGTTTAGGGGGCAAGTCATCCTCACCACAAGAGTCAGATTCGTCTTCACTTGAATGACGCTGGTATTTGCTTGATGGCCTATTCAGATAAAAGCATACATTTTAGCACATTAAACATGAAACATGAAAAGTTAACTTAAGGGAGCACATCAGCCATTTTCAAACTTGTAATTACTAATACTCAGATGGCTCAATTTCTGTCTACTAGTGACATAGTGTGTAGACAGAAATTGTCATTAGAAGAGGTCCCCCAAAGATGAAACCTGGATTTAGTTATCCTAAAAATAATGAGAACAGAAACTTTAGTGAAACTTTATTTCACTGAAAACTACCAAATGGGGAAAAAATAGAAAGAAAGTGGCTTGTGTACTCTCAAAAACGGGACATGTCTTTTTGCTTTTGCTGTAAGCTTTTCAACATAAAGGATAGGCCTACATGGTGGTGAGTAACATCTCTATTCATGTCAATAATGGCTTGTGCGTCCTAAATCCTAATCCTTTACGAGTATAAAAGGTTTGAAATGAAACAAACATGGTTGTAAACTATCTAAATAAGTAGATATTCTATTGTCTATCAGCACAGCATGTGAGCGCATTTCTTGCAATATATCGGTGCGTGCGTGTCGCGCGGTTATAATAGTAGCCGACATCATTAAAAGGCCTCGCAAATCTGACTTCGCACAGGGCCTCGCATATCTCGCAAACGGCCCTGCTACATACATATGATATGACAAATATAATTTCACAAGTTTCTTACCTTAATTAAATGTGTTTCCAATGGTCAATAAATGAAGAAAAGACAGTAAAAGAGTCCGTGTTCTGTTGATGGAGCAAAGCAGCAGGACGAGCGGTGTGTGTGTGTGTGTGTGTGTGTCGTGTATATAACCGCCCTGGATATTCAAAGAGGATAGACTCGCGCAATCGGTGACTGTCGTCATGACCAGCCAGTTCCCTCCCCCCACCTCTCTCTCTCTCTCTTTCTCTCTCACTCATACAGGTCACCGAAATTCAAACTCACTGAGTTTGAATAACAATGACATTGGCTTCACATGTATTCTAGAGAAGCTATTTTGCATCTGTATGCTGTAGTCGTTGCACCCTATGGTTGCACCCCCCCCCCCCCCCCCCCCCCACACACACACACACACACACACACACACACACACCGTTTTGTAAGCCCAGACACATGATAAATAAATTTGACTTGGATGAATTTAGTGGTATTTTAACAAAGGTAAACAGTTGACTGATGTATGTTGAAAATGGAGAGAGATTTTAGTTGTATGGGAGTATGTTATTACAATTTAACTTATACAATTGGTGGGCTGAATTTTGTCTCCCTTCTATTGAAACATATTTAGATTGTGTCAAAGGTTATGTGAAAAAAAGCAATCATAATTGTTTTCTTTTACCTAAATAAAGAAGAAGTTGTCCATTTACTTCCGGCGCCCTGAGGGGCAAAAAATCATATCCGCCATCCGTTGGCCATACATTGACACACATTTAGAATTTAAAATGTTGCTCAATATTACAATAGAGCAGGCCAGGCCGAATATGGCTGACCCCTTGCCTAGAGCAAGAACAAGAATTCTAACAATTGACTGTGAAGTTGATTGCATGGCAGAAAAATAAATTATTATTAATTATTATTATCTGGGTTGATCATGTTCAACCCAGATTTGACTCAACAATTAAGGGAATGAACTCGTTCTCATCAGTGGCGGCTGGTGCTAAAATGTTTGGGTGGGGCACAGGTTATGGGGGCATGCTCCACGGGGAAGAATATCAACTTTAAAATCTGGATTTACAGTCAATTTTAGCATGAGAATAGCTCTACCCCCCTGTACAGACCTCGCCATCCCCTCTACCCCCCTGTACAGACCTCTTCATCCCCTCTACCCCCCTGTACAGACCTCTTCATCCCCTCTACCCACCTCTACAGACCTCTTCATCCCCTCTACCCACCTCTACAGACCTCTCCATCCCCTCTACCCACCTCTACAGACCTCTCCATCCCCTCTACCCCCCTGTACAGACCTCTCCATCCCCTCTACCCCCCTGTACAGACCTCTCCATCCCCTCTACCCCCTGTACAGACCTCTCCATCCCCTCTACCCCCTGTACAGACCTCTTCATCCCCTCTACCCTCCTCTACAGACCTCTTCATCCCCTCTACCCTCCTCTACAGACCTCTTCATCCCCTCTACCCCCCTGTACAGACCTCTTCATCCCCTCTACCCCCCCTGTACAGACCTCTCCATCCCCTCTACCCTCCTCTACAGACCTCTCCATCCCCTCTACCCTCCTCTACAGACCTCTCCATCCCCTCTACCCCCCTGTACAGACCTCTTCATCCCCTCTACCCCCCTGTACAGACCTCTTCATACCCTCTACCCCCCTGTACAGACCTCTTCATCCCCTCTACCCCCCTGTACAGACCTCTTCATCCCCTCTGTACAGACCTCTTCATCCCCTCTACCCCCCCTGTACAGACCTCTTCATCACCTCTACCCCCCTGTACAGACCTCTTCATCACCTCTACCCCCCCTGTACAGACCTCTTCATCACCTCTACCCCCCTGTACAGACCTCTTCATCACCTCTACCCCCCTGTACAGACCTCTTCATCACCTCTACTAAGAGGATAGACTCGCGCAATTGGTGACTGTCGTCATGACCAGCCAGTTCCCTCCCCCCACCTCTCTCTCTCTCTCTTTCTCTCTCACTCATACAGGTCACCGAAATTCAAACTCACTGAGTTTGAATAACAATGACATTGGCTTCACATGTATTCTAGAGAAGCTATTTTGCATCTGTATGCTGTAGTCGTTGCACCCTATGGTTGCACCCCCCCCCCCCACACACACACACACACACACACCGTTTTGTAAGCCCACACACATGATAAATAAATTTGACTTGGATGAATTTAGTGGTATTTTAACAAAGGTAAACAGTTGACTGATGTATGTTGAAAATGGAGAGAGATTTTAGTTGTATGGGAGTATGTTATTACAATTTAACTTATACAATTGGTGGGCTGAATTTTGTCTCCCTTCTATTGAGACATATTTAGATTGTGTCAAAGGTTATGTGAAAAAAAGCAATCATAATTGTTTTCTTTTACCTAAATAAAGAAGAAGTTGTCCATTTACTTCCGGCGCCCTGAGGGGCAAAAAATCATATCCGCCATCCGTTGGCCATACATTGACACACATTTAGAATTTAAAATGTTGCTCAATATTACAATAGAGCAGGCCAGGCCGAATATGGCTGACCCCTTGCCTAGAGCAAGAACAAGAATTCTAACAATTGACTGTGAAGTTGATTGCATGGCAGAAAAATAAATTATTATTAATTATTATTATCTGGGTTGATCATGTTCAACCCAGATTTGACTCAACAATTAAGGGAATGAACTCGTTCTCATCAGTGGCGGCTGGTGCTAAAATGTTTGGGTGGGGCACAGGTTATGGGGGCATGCTCCACGGGGAAGAATATCAACTTTAAAATCTGGATTTACAGTCAATTTTAGCATGAGAATAGCTCTACCCCCCTGTACAGACCTCGCCATCCCCTCTACCCCCCTGTACAGACCTCTTCATCCCCTCTACCCCCCTGTACAGACCTCTTCATCCCCTCTACCCACCTCTACAGACCTCTTCATCCCCTCTACCCACCTCTACAGACCTCTCCATCCCCTCTACCCACCTCTACAGACCTCTCCATCCCCTCTACCCCCCTGTACAGACCTCTCCATCCCCTCTACCCCCCTGTACAGACCTCTCCATCCCCTCTACCCCCTGTACAGACCTCTCCATCCCCTCTACCCCCTGTACAGACCTCTTCATCCCCTCTACCCTCCTCTACAGACCTCTTCATCCCCTCTACCCTCCTCTACAGACCTCTTCATCCCCTCTACCCCCCTGTACAGACCTCTTCATCCCCTCTACCCCCCCTGTACAGACCTCTCCATCCCCTCTACCCTCCTCTACAGACCTCTCCATCCCCTCTACCCTCCTCTACAGACCTCTCCATCCCCTCTACCCCCCTGTACAGACCTCTTCATCCCCTCTACCCCCCTGTACAGACCTCTTCATACCCTCTACCCCCCTGTACAGACCTCTTCATCCCCTCTACCCCCCTGTACAGACCTCTTCATCCCCTCTACCCCTCTGTACAGACCTCTTCATCCCCTCTACCCCCCCTGTACAGACCTCTTCATCACCTCTACCCCCCTGTACAGACCTCTTCATCACCTCTACCCCCCCTGTACAGACCTCTTCATCACCTCTACCCCCCTGTACAGACCTCTTCATCACCTCTACCCCCCTGTACAGACCTCTTCATCACCTCTACCCCCCCCTGTACAGACCTCTTCATCACCTCTACCCCCCCAGTTTTCTCTACAATTTCTACAATTTTCTCTCTACAGTTTCTACACGTCAACGTGTACCGAAACACTTGTTTCCAACGTGGTCCTACGTTTCTCCTACACCAAGACACATACAAAGAGCATAGAAACATACAAAGAGCATAGAAGATACAATCAGAATACAGTCTGCCATTCCTTCTCCCAGCATCGATTTGGTTTTCCTATCATGACTGAAGGACAGATGATTCACTTACTTACACAAGTTTGACTTCGGTAATAGGTCCAGTTGCAATATCAAGTTGGGAACAAAAGATGCCTCCTTCTAATCCATTTGTTCAATTTGTTTACAAAGTCCGGTAGTGGAAAGCAGAACAACGCATTTGTTACTTCACATCCCGCTAGCCATGTTTTCTTCTCATACCAACCCCTCGTAAATCCTCGGTTATACGATTTTCCAATTTTCCCTGCCTTATAAACTTGCTTTATAATTAAATTTGGTCTGGGTGGTCCTAATTCCTTTACTGTTAATTTCTCCTGGTTGCTACGACGGCTGAACGGTGTTTCTTTTAAAGATTCAACCGAGTTGTTCAGAACATTACTAGCCATGGTGAAGCAGGTGAACGAACGTGACGCCGGCCGTATGACATGACGTAAGCACGTACGATTCTTTGTGCATGTCCCAAAACCCCATAGACAAATGACCGAATGGCCTGAAGTTCCCAAAATAGATTTTACATGCAAGTCTACGAGAACAGCCTAGTGCAATTTCGAGTAGACTGAAAGTTGCCCTGAAAGGGGCGGGACTTGAAGCTGATTGGAACATACTCCACAGAACACTAGCTGATTGGACTATGATATACTCCACAGAACACTAGCTGATTGGACTATGATATTCAGAAGCAACACTGTCTAGAAGTCATAGAAAAAAAATCTCTCTCTTCTCCCTTTGGTGGGGCATTGTCCAATTGCCCCTAATGAACCAGCCTCCCCTGGTTCTCATGCTATTCAACAAAAATGTGGAATGCCCTACCCAAAGGAGTAAAGGAGTGTAAAACTCTACTCACTTTCAAAACTTCGAAAATGGCCCCCTGTCAAAGTCTTAACTTAACCCCCCCCCCTTCCAACCCATGCCAGTGAGCCCACATGTAGCCCACGTGGGACACACATGGGCTTGCCCACTTCCAACCCGTGCCAGTTAGCCCACATGTAGACCACGTGGGAACCACATGGGCTTGCCCACTTCCAACCCATGACAGTTAGCCCACATGTAGACCACGTGGGAACCACATGGGCTTGCCCACTTCCATCCCATGCCCAGTTAGCCCATATGCAGACCATGTGGGACCCTCATAATTTGCCCAGTTCCAGCCCATGCCCACTTGGTACCCAAGTAGCCCGCATTGAACCCATATGGGTCCCACGTGGGCGTGCTGGCTGGGATAGTATAGACCGGTCGATCGCAAAGGTAGTATGGGTAGATCGCATGGCATTGAACAAAACGGAAGAAGAAAAAAAACGGGAAAAAAAAGAAACGAAAAAGAAATAAAAAGTTCGCCTATCATCCATCCTCACTATGGCTTTTGCCACTTGATTGACGTACAGGTAAGCCAGTCTGAGATCTGATCTTTTCACCTACACCTAACACGCGGTTCACCACGCATGCGCAGTCAACAGCACCAACTACAAAATACAAAATACCGGCGAGACTAATTACCTAGTTAGCCTTCCAATTTCTACTATTTACTATATAATACTAAATAAAGGCTATACAAATGAGTGGGGAAGCTGGACCAAGTAAGAAACCAATAACGTATAACTTCCATCCAGAATGGGAGGAGGACTTTTTTACACGATGTGATATTGGAAATGCGTCTGTCTGATCAGCAAATCTACGATGGCTATTTCGAAGAAGGGAAATGTGGCAAAAGAGCGAAAACGTACGGCTGCAACGATAGCTTCTTATCGCGTCAGTCACGTTCTTGTTAAACACAAGAAGTCATTCAAAGACGGCGAAATTGTGAAAAAAGTTTCTCGAGGCTGCAGATTGCCTTTTCGATGACAGATCCACAGTGGCTGATGACACCTTGCAACCAGCTCCTACAGCCCTGACTATTATAAACTAGCTGCCTCCTCCCAGTGCCAGGTCTCCCACTAAGGTAGAGAAATGCATTTATTTCCTCCTTTCAAACTAGGGAACTACCTGTTTTGTATCTGGTTTACTTTTCTGTTTGTTGGATCAGTAGTTGGCTATGGTACTGCAGACTGGCTATCAGTGTGTGAGTGAGAGAAAGTGAGTGTGTGTGTGTGTGTGTGTGTGTAAGAGAGTGAGAGAGAGAGGGAGAGAGAGGGGGAGAGAGAGGGAGGGTTTGTGCTATGGCTCCCTATGCAGACTGGCAAATGTGTGTGTGTGTGTGTGTGTGTGTGTGTGTGTGTGTGTGTGTGTGTGTGTGTGTGTGTGTGTGTGTGTGTGTGTGAATGTGTGTGAGCGAGAATAGCAAACAGGGAGGGTTTGTGATGGTCTTCTCCTGTGGCTGTGTGACAGAGAGAGGGAAAGTGTATTGTGAGTTTACTATGCAGGCTGGGAACTGTGTGTGTGTGTGTGTGTGTGTGTGTGTGTGTGTGTGTGTGTGTTTATAGTACGTGCATGTACGTTTGCGATGTTGAAACTAGACTGGTAGATCTTGGCAGACTGGCTACTTGAAAAGTAGATCTTGGTTCCAAAAAGTGTGAGCACCCCTGGTATAGTGGATAGTGTATATAGCCTTTATTTATGTAAACCAGCTCTTTTCCCTTCTTGTTTTTAGTAAAAAAAAATCCTAGCACCAGGGGAGCCCCCCCCTCCCAAATTTCCTTGTATGGTACTGTACTATATTAATGACAATAAAGACCATTCATTCATTCATGTTGAGGACTACAAGGAAAATACATTTAACACTAGAACAGCCATGGGATCGCCATTCATTCCACCGCAATCAGGTGTGAAACAGCACCAGCAGATTTTAACATGGAGAAGAGTGTACTGACGGACAAGGATCGCTGGAGGGCGATGTCACACAAGGCCGTCTGCCAGGCTCTTGACACCTTTTTCCCAGATCTAGTGAAGACAGACAGGAAAGGCCACCAGTATATCATGTATTGATAATGTATTATTTCACTGCCTCAGAAAGTCTACTTTTTACTTGGAAGAATTGACGTGAACATTGCAAGTAAATAAAAATGTTACTTGAATTATCTGTCTCTCTGTCTGTGTTCGTTTGTAGTAGAAATATCACATCTGATATATCAATGTAAAGACATTTCACTGCAACATGAACACACTATATTTTCACTTTTCACAACAGCTATTTTCATTTCATTTATAATGTGCAGTAAACAAACAAAATAATGTATACTCTCTGCAATTGGCTACTTTACAATGGTGTCAAAATCAACTATCCAAATATGACGGGGTGACACAGACGGGGTGAATTGTATGAATGAAAGTCACGTCCTACACCACTGAAATAAACAAGAATAACTAGTTTCTAAAGAGAATGGATCATGCGAGGGGGAGCGTAATCTTATTCATGATGATTGCTTGCCGATCAGCAAACAAAGCATTCTACCATCCCCCCCTCACCTCCCACCAGAAAGGCTGTAGGCTACTCAACTCTCTCTGTTGTGCGGAGCAAAGTAATTGAAGTAGCCTACATTTGATTATGTAATCATCAACTAATATTATATAACGAACGGATATTTATAATAGGCCTACAGTATATAATGTATTATTATTTTTTCTGAGCAGTCCCACTCATAATTTTTCATTTTATTGGACAGATCTAGTGAAGACAGACAGGAAAGGCCACCAGTATATCATGTATTGATAATGTATTATTTCACTGCCTCAGAAAGTCTACTTTTTACTTGAAGAATTGACGTGAACATTGCAAGTAAATAAAAATGTTACTTGAATTATCTGTCTCTCTGTCTGTGTTCGTTTGTAGTAGAAATATCACATCTGATATATCAATGTAAAGACATTTCACTGCAACATGAACACACTATATTTTCACTTTTCACAACAGCTATTTTCATTTCATTTATAATGTGCAGTAAACAAACAAAATAATGTATACTCTCTGCAATTGGCTACTATACAATGGTGCCAAAATCAACTATCCAAATATGACGGGGTGACAGACGGGGTGAATTGTATGAATGAAAGTCACGTCCTACACCACTGAAATAAACAAGAATAACTAGTTTCTAAAGAGAATGGATCATGCGAGGGGGAGCGTAATCTTATTCATGATGATTGCTTGCCGATCAGCAAACAAAGCATTCTACCATCCCCCCCTCACCTCCCACCAGAAAGGCTGTAGGCTACTCAACTCTCTCTGTTGTGCGGAGCAAAGTAATTGAAGTAGCCTACATTTGATTATGTAATCATCAACTAATATTATATAACGAACGGATATTTATAATAGGCCTACAGTATATAATGTATTATTATTTTTTCTGAGCAGTCCCACTCATAATTTTCCATTTTATTGGACAGATCTAGTGAAGACAGACAGGAAAGGCCACCAGTATATCATGTATTGATAATGTATTATTTCACTGCCTCAGAAAGTCTACTTTTTACTTGAAGAATTGATGTGAACATTGCAAGTAAATAAAAATGTTACTTGAATTATCTGTCTCTCTGTCTGTGTTCGTTTGTAGTAGAAATATCACATCTGATATATCAATGTAAAGACATTTCACTGCAACATGAACACACTATATTTTCACTTTTCACAACAGCTATTTTCATTTCATTAATAATGTGCAGTAAACAAACAAAATAATTTATACTCTCTGCAATTGGCTACTATACAATGGTGCCAAAATCAACTATCCAAATATGACGGGGTGACACAGACGGGGTGAATTGTATGAATGAAAGTCACGTCCTACACCACTGAAATAAACAAGAATAACTAGTTTCTAAAGAGAATGGATCATGCGAGGGGGAGCGTAATCTTATTCATGATGATTGCTTGCCGATCAGCAAACAAAGCATTCTACCATCCCCCCCTCACCTCCCACCAGAAAGGCTGTAGGCTCAACTCTCTCTGTTGTGCGGAGCAAAGTAATTGAAGTAGCCTACATTTGATTATGTAATCATCAACTAATATTATATAACGAACGGATATGTATAATAGGCCTACAGTATATAATGTATTATTATTTTTTCTGAGCAGTCCCACTCATAATTTTTCATTTTATTGGACAGATCTAGTCAAGACAGACAGGAAAGGCCACCAGTATATCATGTATTGATAATGTATTATTTCACTGCCTCAGAAAGTCAACTTTTTACTTGGAAGAATTGACGTGAACATTGCAAGTAAATAAAAATGTTACTTGAATTATCTGTCTCTCTGTCTGTGTTCGTTTGTGGTAGAAATATCACATCTGATATATCAATGTAAAGACATTTCACTGCAACATGAACACACTATATTTTCACTTTTCACAACAGCTATTTTCATTTCATTTATAATGTGCAGTAAACAAACAAAATAATTTATACTCTCTGCAATTGGCTACTATACAATGGTGCCAAAATCAACTATCCAAATATGACGGGGTGACACAGACGGGGTGAATTGTATGAATGAAAGTCACGTCCTACACCACTGAAATAAACAAGAATAACTAGTTTCTAAAGAGAATGGATCATGCGAGGGGGAGCGTAATCTTATTCATGATGATTGCTTGCCGATCAGCAAACAAAGCATTCTACCACCCCCCCCTCACCTCCCACCAGAAAGGCTGTAGGCTACTCAACTCTCTCTGTTGTGCGGAGCAAAGTAATTGAAGTAGCCTACATTTGATTATGTAATCATCAACTAATATTATATAACGAACAGATATTTATAATAGGCCTACAGTATATAATGTATTATTATTTTTTCTGAGCAGTCCCACTCATAATTTTTCATTTTATTGGACAGATCTAGTGAAGACAGACAGGAAAGGCCACCAGTATATCATGTATTGATAATGTATTATTTCACTGCCTCAGAAAGTCTACTTTTACTTGGAAGAATTGACGTGAACATTGCAAGTAAATAAAAATTTTACTTGAATTATCTGTCTCTCTGTCTGTGTTCGTTTGTAGTAGAAATATCACATCTGATATATCAATGTAAAGACATTTCACTGCAACATGAACACACTATATTTTCACTTTTCACAACAGCTATTTTCATTTCATTTATAATGTGCAGTAAACAAACAAAATAATTTATACTCTATGCAATTGGCTACTATACAATGGTGCCAAAATCAACTATCCAAATATGAATCTGCGTATATCTATGTACAACCTTGTTGTAGCCTATTATTATCATGGTCGACATGAGAATTGTTGGCTACTTCATATCACAACTGAACATTCATATATATAGCCTATAGCATTATTTGAAAATTGACAGCGCTGTACAGGCATAATCATCGCCGACATCATTTTAAATGTACACATTTCACTGCAAGAGACAGTTTATTCACCCAACAATTGTTTGTTCACTGCACAACATGAACACAGTGAGGATTCAAACAAACAAAATAATTAATACACTCTGCAATTGGCTACTACTACAACGTGGTCTACAGTGATATACAAAAAAGACATTATATACAATATTATAAATATCTGTTTGTTATATAATATTCGTTGATGAACTACTTTGCTGCGGTACCTATGTAATACCACACAGCTTGATAGGTACATACTGTGCAGTGTATCATTCATAACTGTACATAGGCTACACATATCATAATATCTTATCACTATTGCATGGAACTTGGGTGAAAAAAAAAACATCAGCTCCAACAAATCTGAAGGGATTGGGAGACATACTGTACAGTTTATCATTTTCATAACTGTCTGTACATATACATAGCTTATGTATCACTATTGCTATATATAGCCTATATATAAACACATTATGTTACAAATATCAGTCTTATCCACTGTATCTAATTCAGCACTGAAGCCTGAAGGTTGAGCACAGTGTGTGCCCCCTTGCTACCTCTGCTGATATAAAAGAGAATTGCAGCCTTGGAGAAAAAGATGTCAGCCGAATCCCAAGGCAAATACACAGGCACACACAGAAATACTGCAAAATCGCTTTATACTAACTCGATTTTGAAAATGTAAAGATGCTGGGTGGTAGAACGCACATATCTAGGAAAAGTCATGAAAGGAGGGTCCTGACATTTGATCGAGTGCAATGGTAGATTTTTTTTTGTACTCACTGGTGCTGTTTAACACCTCACGGCTTTCCTAGTGTTAAGCAATATCACACGAGAGGGAGTGCTGTTATACTGAATATCAGCACAGCTGTGATTCGATTCAGTATAACAGCACGACCTTGAGTGTGATATTGCTTTTATTCAACAGTTCTACAGTGCCATTTATTAGTTAACAATAATAAGCGACAACAGATTATGATTTCTTTGTTTATTTAATCATAAAAATAAACAAAAAATAGTTCCGCAACTGAACTTCAAATGGACTGTTGCCTAGTAACCTGAACACAAACCATGTAGTCTAATTAACGGTCATTTAGTAGAACATCTGTGCGGTGGAGTAGTTAAAAGTTAAAAGTTTCATGTAGTTAAAAGTCCCGGGAGACTTCCGGTAATGGCGGCGTGCTGAGAAGACGTGGCTTTCTCACCTCCACTAAAATCTTCAAACAAATTCTGTTACAAACCTAGCTAAAGTCAATGAAAATCAGCCATACCACTCGTAAAAGATGTCGTCTATACAAGGGAAACCGAGTACCCGAAAGAACATGCAATCTAAAATTATGGACTTCAGCTCTCCTAAAAACAAGGACGATGCTAAGGCTAACGCGGGCAGCGCGGGGATCACAGAAACTGCCGAGGAAGAAGGGGGAAAATACGACAGGATTCTGGAAGCTATCGGAGAATTGAGGTCCGAGTCTGCAAACCGACATGAAGAAATGTTGGTCGCAATTGATGGACTGAGGAAAGATATGGGAGAATGTACGGAACGAATCACACAGGCAGAGGTCCGTATTTCCAACACGGAGGATTGATTGATTGATTGATTGAAAACTTTATTAGAAGATTTGCAGAAGTAGGTACATGAAAGTACATATTACATACAAGGTCAACTAACAGGATAAAAACCCAAGAAAGCCACTGGCTTGTTTCAATTGGGGTCCTTGATACTCAATTCATCGTTACATGTAAGACAGACAAAAAAACTAGTACTATCTACAAGATAATACAGACAAATAACTATTACTATCTACAAGATAAACATACATCCATCATGGGAAGAACAATACAACAAAACATAAGGTATGTACAGCGGGTAGGACAGGTGGGGACATACACCACAGGTGGGGGCGGGGGACAAAACACAAAGTATGTACAGTGGGTAGTTCGGGTCTTTTAATCTGATTTTTGATTTAGAGGGTCCAGTTACGGATTGCAGCCTCCTGTAAATGTTTTTTGAGAGTGGTTTTGAAGGTGGGCAGTGTTTTGCACTCCTTTAAGATTATAGGAAGGGCGTTCCACATTTTTACTGCATAGTTTGCAAACGAGTTTAACCCCTTGTTTGTGGTGCAACGCGGTTGAACGTGGTTCGTGGAGCTTCCTCTGGTGTTGTATGTGTGGACGTTGTTCACTTTTTGGAAGTATGTTGACAGGTACTTGGGTGTCTTTGTGGTGTAGCGTATCTTGAAGACCAGGCCCAGTGCAAGCTGCTGCACTCTGTCAACTACTCGTAGCCAATCAAGGCTCAAAAAATGAGCAGCGGTTAGATGTGTCCTAGGGTTGAGGCCTAGCAGAAGCCTAACCAGTTTATTTTGGGCTGTCTGGAGTCTTGTTTTATGGGCCTTTGTGGTTCTATAGTACCATGATGTTACGGCATAGTCGAAGTGACATTGAATGAGAGCTCCTGATAGGGTCCTCAGTGTGTTTTTACTGACAAGTGAGGATATCCTGTACAAGAATCTAGTTCTATGGTTCACTTTTTTGATTACTTTTGCTGCCATTTTATCTCCGGAAAGATTTGCCTCTAAGATGGAGCCCAGGTATGTAATATCCTCTTTTCTTGTGATATTAATGTTACCCACTTTTATTTTAAATTTTCAGCCTTTCTGAGTTTAGATGGGGATCCGTATAGGATGGTTTCAGTTTTACCTAGGTGTATTGATAGTTTATTGTCAGCTAGCCAGATGCAGATTCTACTCAGTTCAGTGCTTAGCGCTTTTTCCACCTGCAATATGTCCCTGTCAGAGACCAGCAGAGCCGAGTCATCCGCGAACAGGAACAAATTGCAATCACATGCTGATGACATGTCATTCACATATATTAGGAACAGTAAAGGTCCCAATATGCTTCCTTGTGGAACGCCGCAGGTCACTGGGAGGGGGGGGGGGACAGTGTTCCGTTCACACTAACCACCTGTTCCCTCCCCTCTAAGTAGGATTGCCAGTGCCACCCGAGAGGTTGGAGGAGCCGAGGTGGGAGGAGCGGCAGTTGTAGTCGGCCCTCCAGCCCTTCGGCTTCTTCGGCGGGTGGCACTGGCAGCGCAGGATGCGGATGAAGGCCAGCTGTTGAACTCGTGGCTGTTGCAGGGGTAGATGATGGGGTTCAGGCAGCTGTTGAAGTAGCCCAGCCAGAAGATCACCTTGAATAATGTCCCCGGGGGACGCAGGTTGGCGTTGAAGGAACCTGGGACAGGCAGACAGACAGAGAGACAGGAGATACAGGTTATAATGTATCAATCAATCAATTAATTAATTAATCAGTCTTGTTAGTTGGAATCCTCCTATGAACATTGTTAAAAGATATGTTTATATGCATTCTGGATAGTGTAGTGTGTCTGCTACTTGTGTATATCTCTTTTTTAGATTAGTTCAGAATTATTTCACTTCGTTATTTAAGAGGGGACACACTTTAAAAAACGGCCTTAAATTGTGGACCTTTGGCCGTGAGAGGGGGGGGGTCGTTCGAACCGTCCGCCCCCCCGCCCCCCTCGCTACGGGCATGAATATTGTCCCCTTTAATGAGACAATTGACATTACGACATTACGACTGCATACCCATTTTCCAGATTTAGAAGTTCTTACATTTGAATGTGTTTCATGCATTGTAAAGCTTTACACTTTAAGGTTTTGTGTGTGAGTTTTGGGATTTGTGTTTAGAGTTTTGAGAAAACGAGCCATGTTTTGTGGAAGCGCTGGAGAAAAACTGTAACACTACAGCACTGTTACAACTACAGTTGTGATGGTACAATAGTACACCCTACTGGTCGAAATCAGGAAAATGCTTACGGCACCGGGTATTCCCAGGCGGTCTCCCATCCAAGTACTAACCCGGCCCGACCCTGCTTAGCTTCCGAGATCGGACGAGATCGGGCGTGGTCAGAGTGGTATGGCCGTAAACGTAATGTACAGTGGTCGGTACTGTATATAAAGAGACATCAACCACGTTGCAATATAAATAATGTCATCGTGTATACGCAGAAGGCAGGAAATTATCTTGGAAAAACAAACCAATCAAAAACGTCATTAACTAAACAAACAAACATTTCATTCACAACTGAAAAGAGGGTGCGGCATCATCCACAACGTGAGATACTTATTTGAGATAATTTACATCTTTTTAACACAGCAAAACATTGAAAATGGCAATTCTCCGGGTACTACAGAAAACGGATCATTTAAACAACTAGTATGTGCAGAGGGTCTTTCGGGTGGGGGGGGGGGAGACATAACAACAAAACCACAAGAATATATAGAGGGTAGTCCTGGTGGGGGTGTAGTCTTTTAATTTGATTTTTGATTTAGAGGGTCCAGTTACGGATTGCAGCCTCCTGTAAATGTTTTTTGAGAGTGGTTTTGAAGGTGGGCAGTGTTTTGCACTCCTTTAAGATTATAGGAAGGGCGTTCCACATTTTTACTGCATAGTTTGCAAACGAGTTTAACCCCTTGTTTGTGGTGCAACGCGGTTGAACGTGGTTCGTGGAGCTTCCTCTGGTATTGTATGTGTGGACGTTGTTCACTTTTTGGAAGTATGTTGACAGGTACTTGGGTGTCTTTGTGGTGTAGCGTATCTTGAAGACCAGGCCCAGTGCAAGCTGCTGCACTCTGTCAACTACTCGTAGCCAATCAAGGCTCAAAAAATGAGCAGCGGTTAGATGTGTCCTAGGGTTGAGGCCTAGCAGAAGCCTAACCAGTTTATTTTGGGCTGTCTGGAGTCTTGTTTTTTGGGCCTTTGTGGTTCTATAGTACCATGATGTTACGGCATAGTCGAAGTGACATTGAATGAGAGCTCCTGATAGGGTCCTCAGTGTGTTTTTACTGACAAGTGAGGATATCCTGTACAAGAATCTAGTTCTATGGTTAACTTTTTTGATTACTTTTGCTGCCATTTTATCTCCGGAAAGATTTGCCTCTAAGATGGAGCCCAGGTATGTAATATCCTCTTTTCTTGTGATAGTAATGTTACCCACTTTTATTTTGTAATTTACAGCCTTTCTGAGTTTAGATGGGGATCCGTATAGGATGGTTTCAGTTTTACCTAGGTGTATTGATAGTTTATTGTCAGCTAGCCAGATGCAGATTCTACTCAGTTCAGTGCTTAGCGCTTTTTCCACCTGCAATATGTCCCTGTCAGAGACCAGCAGAGCCGAGTCATCCGCGAACAGGAACAAATTGCAATCACATGCTGATGACATGTCATTCACATATATTAGGAACAGTAAAGGTCCCAATATGCTTCCTTGTGGAACGCCGCAGGTCACTGGGAGGGGGGGGGGACAGTGTTCCGTTCACACTAACCACCTGTTCCCTCCCCTCTAAGTAGGATTGCCAGTGCCACCCGAGAGGTTGGAGGAGCCGAGGTGGGAGGAGCAGCAGTTGTAGTCGGCCCTCCAGCCCTTCGGCTTCTTCGGCGGGTGGCACTGGCAGCGCAGGATGCGGATGAAGGCCAGCTGTTGAACTCGTGGCTGTTGCAGGGGTAGATGATGGGGTTCAGGCAGCTGTTGAAGTAGCCCAGCCAGAAGATCACCTTGAATAATGTCCCCGGGGGACGCAGGTTGGCGTTGAAGGAACCTGGGACAGGCAGACAGACAGAGAGACAGGAGATACAGGTTATAATGTATCAATCAATCAATTAATTAATTAATCAGTCTTGTTAGTTGGAATCCTCCTATGAACATTGTTAAAAGATATGTTTATATGCATTCTGGATAGTGTAGTGTGTCTGCTACTTGTCTATATATCTTTTTTAGATTAGTTCAGAATTATTTCACTTCGTTATTTAAGAGGGGACACACTTTAAAAAACGGCCTTAAATTGTGGACCTTTGGCCGTGAGAGGGGGGGGGTCGTTCGAACCGTCCGCCCCCCCGCCCCCCTCGCTACGGGCATGAATATTGTCCCCTTTAATGAGACAATTGACATTACGACATTACGACTGCATACCCATTTTCCAGATTTAGAAGTTCTTACATTTGAATGTGTTTCATGCATTGTAAAGCTTTACACTTTAAGGTTTTGTGTGTGAGTTTTGGGATTTGTGTTTAGAGTTTTGAGAAAACGAGCCATGTTTTGTGGAAGCGCTGGAGAAAAACTGTAACACTACAGCACTGTTACAACTACAGTTGTGATGGTACAATAGTACACCCTACTGGTCGAAATCAGGAAAATGCTTACGGCACCGGGTATTCCCAGGCGGTCTCCCATCCAAGTACTAACCCGGCCCGACCCTGCTTAGCTTCTGAGATCGGACGAGATCGGGCGTGGTCAGAGTGGTATGGCCGTAAACGAAATGTACAGTGGTCGGTACTGTATATAAAGAGACATCAACCACGTTGCAATATAAATAATGTCATCGTGTATACGCAGAAGGCAGGAAATTATCTTGGAAAAACAAACCAATCAAAAACGTAATTAACTAAACAAACAAACATTTCATTCACAACTGAAAAGAGGGTGCGGCATCATCCACAACGTGAGATACTTATTTGAGATAATTTACATCTTTTTAACACAGCAAAACATTGAAAATGGCAATTCTCCGGGTACTACAGAAAACGGATCATTTAAACAACTAGTATGTGCAGAGGGTCTTTCGGGTGGGGGGGGAGGTGTGGGAGACATAACAACAAAACCACAAGAATATATAGAGGGTAGTCCTGGTGGGGGTGTAGTCTTTTAATTTGATTTTTGATTTAGAGGGTCCAGTTACGGATTGCAGCCTCCTGTAAATGTTTTTTGAGAGTGGTTTTGAAGGTGGGCAGTGTTTTGCACTCCTTTAAGATTATAGGAAGGGCGTTCCACATTTTTACTGCATAGTTTGCAAACGAGTTTAACCCCTTGTTTGTGGTGCAACGCGGTTGAACGTGGTTCGTGGAGCTTCCTCTGGTATTGTATGTGTGGACGTTGTTCACTTTTTGGAAGTATGTTGACAGGTACTTGGGTGTCTTTGTGGTGTAGCGTATCTTGAAGACCAGGCCCAGTGCAAGCTGCTGCACTCTGTCAACTACTCGTAGCCAATCAAGGCTCAAAAAATGAGCAGCGGTTAGATGTGTCCTAGGGTTGAGGCCTAGCAGAAGCCTAACCAGTTTATTTTGGGCTGTCTGGAGTCTTGTTTTTTGGGCCTTTGTGGTTCTATAGTACCATGATGTTACGGCATAGTCGAAGTGACATTGAATGAGAGCTCCTGATAGGGTCCTCAGTGTGTTTTTACTGACAAGTGAGGATATCCTGTACAAGAATCTAGTTCTATGGTTAACTTTTTTGATTACTTTTGCTGCCATTTTATCTCCGGAAAGATTTGCCTCTAAGATGGAGCCCAGGTATGTAATATCCTCTTTTCTTGTGATAGTAATGTTACCCACTTTTATTTTGTAATTTACAGCCTTTCTGAGTTTAGATGGGGATCCGTATAGGATGGTTTCAGTTTTACCTAGGTGTATTGATAGTTTATTGTCAGCTAGCCAGATGCAGATTCTACTCAGTTCAGTGCTTAGCGCTTTTTCCACCTGCAATATGTCCCTGTCAGAGACCAGCAGAGCCGAGTCATCCGCGAACAGGAACAAATTGCAATCACATGCTGATGACATGTCATTCACATATATTAGGAACAGTAAAGGTCCCAATATGCTTCCTTGTGGAACGCCGCAGGTCACTGGGAGGGGGGGGGGACAGTGTTCCGTTCACACTAACCACCTGTTCCCTCCCCTCTAAGTAGGATTGCCAGTGCCACCCGAGAGGTTGGAGGAGCCGAGGTGGGAGGAGCGGCAGTTGTAGTCGGCCCTCCAGCCCTTCGGCTTCTTCGGCGGGTGGCACTGGCAGCGCAGGATGCGGATGAAGGCCAGCTGTTGAACTCGTGGCTGTTGCAGGGGTAGATGATGGGGTTCAGGCAGCTGTTGAAGTAGCCCAGCCAGAAGATCACCTTGAATAATGTCCCCGGGGGACGCAGGTTGGCGTTGAAGGAACCTGGGACAGGCAGACAGACAGAGAGACAGGAGATACAGGTTATAATGTATCAATCAATCAATTAATTAATTAATCAGTCTTGTTAGTTGGAATCCTCCTATGAACATTGTTAAAAGATATGTTTATATGCATTCTGGATAGTGTAGTGTGTCTGCTACTTGTGTATATATCTTTTTTAGATTAGTTCAGAATTATTTCACTTCGTTATTTAAGAGGGGACACACTTTAAAAAACGGCCTTAAATTGTGGACCTTTGGCCGTGAGAGGGGGGGTGGTCGTTCGAACCGTCCGCCCCCCCGCCCCCCTCGCTACGGGCATGAATATTGTCCCCTTTAATGAGACAATTGACATTACGACATTACGACTGCATACCCATTTTCCAGATTTAGAAGCTCTTACATTTGAATGTGTTTCATGCATTGTAAAGCTTTACACTTTAAGGTTTTGTGTGTGAGTTTTGGGATTTGTGTTTAGAGTTTTGAGAAAACGAGCCATGTTTTGTGGAAGCGCTGGAGAAAAACTGTAACACTACAGCACTGTTACAACTACAGTTGTGATGGTACAATAGTACACCCTACTGGTCGAAATCAGGAAAATGCTTACGGCACCGGGTATTCCCAGGCGGTCTCCCATCCAAGTACTAACCCGGCCCGACCCTGCGAGATCGGACGAGATCGGGCGTGGTCAGAGTGGTATGGCCGTAAACGAAATGTACAGTGGTCGGTACTGTATATAAAGAGACATCAACCACGTTGCAATATAAATAATGTCATCGTGTATACGCAGAAGGCAGGAAATTATCTTGGAAAAACAAACCAATCAAAAACGTAATTAACTAAACAAACAAACATTTCATTCACAACTGAAAAGAGGGTGCGGCATCATCCACAACGTGAGATACTTATTTGAGATAATTTACATCTTTTTAACACAGCAAAACATTGAAAATGGCAATTCTCCGGGTACTACAGAAAACGGATCATTTAAACAACTAGTATGTGCAGAGGGTCTTTCGGGTGGGGGGGGGGGGAGGTGTGGGAGACATAACAACAAAACCACAAGAATATATAGAGGGTAGTCCTGGTGGGGGTGTAGTCTTTTAATTAGATTTTTGATTTAGAGGGTCCAGTTACGGATTGCAGCCTCCTGTAAATGTTTTTTGAGAGTGGTTTTGAAGGTGGGCAGTGTTTTGCACTCCTTTAAGATTATAGGAAGGGCGTTCCACATTTTTACTGCATAGTTTGCAAACGAGTTTAACCCCTTGTTTGTGGTGCAACGCGGTTGAACGTGGTTCGTGGAGCTTCCTCTGGTATTGTATGTGTAGACGTTGTTCACTTTTTGGAAGTATGTTGACAGGTACTTGGGTGTCTTTGTGGTGTAGCGTATCTTGAAGACCAGGCCCAGTGCAAGCTGCTGCATTCTGTCAACTACTCGTAGCCAATCAAGGCTCAAAAAATGAGCAGCGGTTAGATGTGTCCTAGGGTTGAGGCCTAGCAGAAGCCTAACCAGTTTATTTTGGGCTGTCTGGAGTCTTGTTTTTTGGGCCTTTGTGGTTCTATAGTACCATGATGTTACGGCATAGTCGAAGTGACATTGAATGAGAGCTCCTGATAGGGTCCTCAGTGTGTTTTTACTGACAAGTGAGGATATCCTGTACAAGAATCTAGTTCTATGGTTAACTTTTTTGATTACTTTTGCTGCCATTTTATCTCCGGAAAGATTTGCCTCTAAGATGGAGCCCAGGTATGTAATATCCTCTTTTCTTGTGATAGTAATGTTACCCACTTTTATTTTGTAATTTACAGCCTTTCTGAGTTTAGATGGGGATCCGTATAGGATGGTTTCAGTTTTACCTAGGTGTATTGATAGTTTATTGTCAGCTAGCCAGATGCAGATTCTACTCAGTTCAGTGCTTAGCGCTTTTTCCAACTGCAATATGTCCCTGTCAGAGACCAGCAGAGCCGAGTCATCCGCGAACAGGAACAAATTGCAATCACATGCTGATGACATGTCATTCACATATATTAGGAACAGTAAAGGTCCCAATATGCTTCCTTGTGGAACGCCGCAGGTCACTGGGAGGGGGGGGGACAGTGTTCCGTTCACACTAACCACCTGTTCCCTCCCCTCTAAGTAGGATTGCCAGTGCCACCCGAGAGGTTGGAGGAGCCGAGGTGGGAGGAGCGGCAGTTGTAGTCGGCCCTCCAGCCCTTCGGCTTCTTCGGCGGGTGGCACTGGCAGCGCAGGATGCGGATGAAGGCCAGCTGTTGAACTCGTGGCTGTTGCAGGGGTAGATGATGGGGTTCAGGCAGCTGTTGAAGTAGCCCAGCCAGAAGATCACCTTGAATAATGTCCCCGGGGGACGCAGGTTGGCGTTGAAGGAACCTGGGACAGGCAGGCAGACAGACAGAGAGACAGGAGATACAGGTTATAATGTATCAATCAATCAATTAATTACTTAATCAGTCTTGTTAGTTGGAATCCTCCTATGAACATTGTTAAAAGATATGTTTATATGCATTCTGGATAGTGTAGTGTGTCTGCTACTTGTGTATATATCTTTTTTAGATTAGTTCAGAATTATTTCACTTCGTTATTTAAGAGGGGACACACTTTAAAAAACGGCCTTAAATTGTGGACCTTTGGCCGTGAGAGGGGGGGGGGTCGTTCGAACCGTCCGCCCCCCCGCCCCCCTCGCTACGGGCATGAATATTGTCCCCTTTAATGAGACAATTGACATTACGACATTACGACTGCATACCCATTTTCCAGATTTAGAAGTTCTTACATTTGAATGTGTTTCATGCATTGTAAAGCTTTACACTTTAAGGTTTTGTGTGTGAGTTTTGGGATTTGTGTTTAGAGTTTTGAGAAAACGAGCCATGTTTTGTGGAAGCGCTGGAGAAAAACTGTAACACTACAGCACTGTTACAACTACAGTTGTGATAGTACAATAGTACACCCTACTGGTCGAAATCAGGAAAATGCTTACGGCACCGGGTATTCCCAGGCGGTCTACCATCCAAGTACTAACCCGGCCCGACCCTGCTTAGCTTCCGAGATCGGACGAGATCGGGCGTGGTCAGAGTGGTATGGCCGTAAACGAAATGTACAGTGGTCGGTACTGTATATAAAGAGACATCAACCACGTTGCAATATAAATAATGTCATCGTGTATACGCAGAAGGCAGGAAATTATCTTGGAAAAACAAACCAATCAAAAACGTAATTAACTAAACAAACAAACATTTCATTCACAACTGAAAAGAGGGTGCGGCATCATCCACAACGTGAGATACTTATTTGAGATAATTTACATCTTTTTAACACAGCAAAACATTGAAAATGGCAATTCTCCGGGTACTACAGAAAACGGATCATTTAAACAACTAGTATGTGCAGAGGGTCTTTCGGGTGGGTGGGGGGGGGGGGGGGGGGGAGGTGTGGGAGACATAACAACAAAACCACAAGAATATATAGTGGGTAGTCCTGGTGGGGGTGTAGTCTTTTAATTTGATTTTTGATTTAGAGGGTCCAGTTACGGATTGCAGCCTCCTGTAAATGTTTTTTGAGAGTGGTTTTGAAGGTGGGCAGTGTTTTGCACTCCTTTAAGATTATAGGAAGGGCGTTCCACATTTTTACTGCATAGTTTGCAAACGAGTTTAACCCCTTGTTTGTGGTGCAACACGGTTGAACGTGGTTCGTGGAGCTTCCTCTGGTATTGTATGTGTGGACGTTGTTCACTTTTTGGAAGTATGTTGACAGGTACTTGTGTGTCTTTGTGGTGTAGCGTATCTTGAAGACCAGGCCCAGTGCAAGCTGCTGCACTCTGTCAACTACTCGTAGCCAATCAAGGCTCAAAAAATGAGCAGCGGTTAGATGTGTCCTAGGGTTGAGGCCTAGCAGAAGCCTAACCAGTTTATTTTGGGCTGTCTGGAGTCTTGTTTTTTGGGCCTTTGTGGTTCTATAGTACCATGATGTTACGGCATAGTCTAAGTGACATTGAATGAGAGCTCCTGATAGGGTCCTCAGTGTGTTTTTACTGACAAGTGAGGATATCCTGTACAAGAATCTAGTTCTATGGTTAACTTTTTTGATTACTTTTGCTGCCATTTTATCTCCGGAAAGATTTGCCTCTAAGATGGAGCCCAGGTATGTAATATCCTCTTTTCTTGTGATAGTAATGTTACCCACTTTTATTTTGTAATTTACAGCCTTTCTGAGTTTAGATGGGGATCCGTATAGGATGGTTTCAGTTTTACCTAGATGTATTGATAGTTTATTGTCAGCTAGCCAGATGCAGATTCTACTCAGTTCAGTGCTTAGCGCTTTTTCCACCTGCAATATGTCCCTGTCAGAGACCAGCAGAGCCGAGTCATCCGCGAACAGGAACAAATTGCAATCACATGCTGATGACATGTCATTCACATATATTAGGAACAGTAAAGGTCCCAATATGCTTCCTTGTGGAACGCCGCAGGTCACTGGGAGGGGGGGGGACAGTGTTCCGTTCACACTAACCACCTGTTCCCTCCCCTCTAAGTAGGATTGCCAGTGCCACCCGAGAGGTTGGAGGAGCCGAGGTGGGAGGAGCGGCAGTTGTAGTCGGCCCTCCAGCCCTTCGGCTTCTTCGGCGGGTGGCACTGGCAGCGCAGGATGCGGATGAAGGCCAGCTGTTGAACTCGTGGCTGTTGCAGGGGTAGATGATGGGGTTCAGGCAGCTGTTGAAGTAGCCCAGCCAGAAGATCACCTTGAATAATGTCCCCGGGGGACGCAGGTTGGCGTTGAAGGAACCTGGGACAGGCAGGCAGACAGACAGAGAGACAGGAGATACAGGTTATAATGTATCAATCAATCAATTAATTACTTAATCAGTCTTGTTAGTTGGAATCCTCCTATGAACATTGTTAAAAGATATGTTTATATGCATTCTGGATAGTGTAGTGTGTCTGCTACTTGTGTATATATCTTTTTTAGATTAGTTCAGAATTATTTCACTTCGTTATTTAAGAGGGGACACACTTTAAAAAACGGCCTTAAATTGTGGACCTTTGGCCGTGAGAGGGGGGGGGTCGTTCGAACCGTCCGCCCCCCCGCCCCCCTCGCTACGGGCATGAATATTGTCCCCTTTAATGAGACAATTGACATTACGACATTACGACTGCATACCCATTTTCCAGATTTAGAAGTTCTTACATTTGAATGTGTTTCATGCATTGTAAAGCTTTACACTTTAAGGTTTTGTGTGTGAGTTTTGGGATTTGTGTTTAGAGTTTTGAGAAAACGAGCCATGTTTTGTGGAAGCGCTGGAGAAAAACTGTAACACTACAGCACTGTTACAACTACAGTTGTGATGGTACAATAGTACACCCTACTGGTCGAAATCAGGAAAATGCTTACGGCACCGGGTATTCCCAGGCGGTCTCCCATCCAAGTACTAACCCGGCCCGACCCTGCTTAGCTTCCGAGATCGGACGAGATCGGGCGTGGTCAGAGTGGTATGGCCGTAAACGAAATGTACAGTGGTCGGTACTGTATATAAAGAGACATCAACCACGTTGCAATATAAATAATGTCATCGTGTATACGCAGAAGGCAGGAAATTATCTTGGAAAAACAAACCAATCAAAAACGTAATTAACTAAACAAACAAACATTTCATTCACAACTGAAAAGAGGGTGCGGCATCATCCACAACGTGAGATACTTATTTGAGATAATTTACATCTTTTTAACACAGCAAAACATTGAAAATGGCAATTCTCCGGGTACTACAGAAAACGGATCATTTAAACAACTAGTATGTGCAGAGGGTCTTTCGGGTGGGGGGGGAGGTGTGGGAGACATAACAACAAAACCACAAGAATATATAGAGGGTAGTCCTGGTGGGGGTGTAGTCTTTTAATTTGATTTTTGATTTAGAGGGTCCAGTTACGGATTGCAGCCTCCTGTACATGTTTTTTGAGAGTGGTTTTGAAGGTGGGCAGTGTTTTGCACTCCTTTAAGATTATAGGAAGGGCGTTCCACATTTTTACTGCATAGTTTGCAAACGAGTTTAACCCCTTGTTTGTGGTGCAACGCGGTTGAACGTGGTTCGTGGAGCTTCCTCTGGTATTGTATGTGTGGACGTTGTTCACTTTTTGGAAGTATGTTGACAGGTACTTGGGTGTCTTTGTGGTGTAGCGTATCTTGAAGACCAGGCAGTGCAAGCTGCTGCACTCTGTCAACTACTCGTAGCCAATCAAGGCTCAAAAAATGAGCAGCGGTTAGATGTGTCCTAGGGTTGAGGCCTAGCAGAAGCCTAACCAGTTTATTTTGGGCTGTCTGGAGTCTTGTTTTTTGGGCCTTTGTGGTTCTATAGTACCATGATGTTACGGCATAGTCGAAGTGACATTGAATGAGAGCACCTGATAGGGTCCTCAGTGTGTTTTTACTGACAAGTGAGGATATCCTGTACAAGAATCTAGTTCTATGGTTAACTTTTTTGATTACTTTTGCTGCCATTTTATCTCCGGAAAGATTTGCCTCTAAGATGGAGCCCAGGTATGTAATATCCTCTTTTCTTGTGATAGTAATGTTACCCACTTTTATTTTGTAATTTACAGCCTTTCTGAGTTTAGATGGGGATCCGTATAGGATGGTTTCAGTTTTACCTAGGTGTATTGATAGTTTATTGTCAGCTAGCCAGATGCAGATTCTACTCAGTTCAGTGCTTAGCGCTTTTTCCACCTGCAATATGTCCCTGTCAGAGACCAGCAGAGCCGAGTCATCCGCGAACAGGAACAAATTGCAATCACATGCTGATGACATGTCATTCACATATATTAGGAACAGTAAAGGTCCCAATATGCTTCCTTGTGGAACGCCGCAGGTCACTGGGAGGGGGGGGGGACAGTGTTCCGTTCACACTAACCACCTGTTCCCTCCCCTCTAAGTAGGATTGCCAGTGCCACCCGAGAGGTTGGAGGAGCCGAGGTGGGAGGAGCGGCAGTTGTAGTCGGCCCTCCAGCCCTTCGGCTTCTTCGGCGGGTGGCACTGGCAGCGCAGGATGCGGATGAAGGCCAGCTGTTGAACTCGTGGCTGTTGCAGGGGTAGATGATGGGGTTCAGGCAGCTGTTGAAGTAGCCCAGCCAGAAGATCACCTTGAATAATGTCCCCGGGGGACGCAGGTTGGCGTTGAAGGAACCTGGGACAGGCAGACAGACAGAGAGACAGGAGATACAGGTTATAATGTATCAATCAATCAATTAATTAATTAATCAGTCTTGTTAGTTGGAATCCTCCTATGAACATTGTTAAAAGATATGTTTATATGCATTCTGGATAGTGTAGTGTGTCTGCTACTTGTGTATATATCTTTTTTAGATTAGTTCAGAATTATTTCACTTCGTTATTTAAGAGGGGACACACTTTAAAAAACGGCCTTAAATTGTGGACCTTTGGCCGTGAGAGGGGGGGGGGTCGTTCGAACCGTCCGCCCCCCCGCCCCCCTCGCTACGGGCATGAATATTGTCGCCTTTAATGAGACAATTGACATTACGACATTACGACTGCATACCCATTTTCCAGATTTAGAAGTTCTTACATTTGAATGTGTTTCATGCATTGTAAAGCTTTACACTTTAAGGTTTTGTGTGTGAGTTTTGGGATTTGTGTTTAGAGTTTTGAGAAAACGAGCCATGTTTTGTGGAAGCGCTGGAGAAAAACTGTAACACTACAGCACTGTTACAACTACAGTTGTGATGGTACAATAGTACACCCTACTGGTCGAAATCAGGAAAATGCTTACGGCACCGGGTATTCCCAGGCGGTCTCCCATCCAAGTACTAACCCGGCCCGACCCTGCTTAGCTTCCGAGATCGGACGAGATCGGGCGTGGTCAGAGTGGTATGGCCGTAAACGAAATGTACAGTGGTCGGTACTGTATATAAAGAGACATCAACCACGTTGCAATATAAATAATGTCATCGTGTATACGCAGAAGGCAGGAAATTATCTTGGAAAAACAAACCAATCAAAAACGTAATTAACTAAACAAACAAACATTTCATTCACAACTGAAAAGAGGGTGCGGCATCATCCACAACGTGAGATACTTATTTGAGATAATTTACATCTTTTTAACACAGCAAAACATTGAAAATGGCAATTCTCCGGGTACTACAGAAAACGGATCATTTAAACAACTAGTATGTGCAGAGGGTCTTTCGGGTGGGTGGGGGGGGGGGGGGGGGGAGGTGTGGGAGACATAACAACAAAACCACAAGAATATATAGAGGGTAGTCCTGGTGGGGGTGTAGTCTTTTAATTTGATTTTTGATTTAGAGGGTCCAGTTACGGATTGCAGCCTCCTGTAAATGTTTTTTGAGAGTGGTTTTGAAGGTGGGCAGTGTTTTGCACTCCTTTAAGATTATAGGAAGGGCGTTCCACATTTTTACTGCATAGTTTGCAAACGAGTTTAACCCCTTGTTTGTGGTGCAACGCGGTTGAACGTGGTTCGTGGAGCTTCCTCTGGTATTGTATGTGTGGACGTTGTTCACTTTTTGGAAGTATGTTGACAGGTACTTGTGTGTCTTTGTGGTGTAGCGTATCTTGAAGACCAGGCCCAGTGCAAGCTGCTGCACTCTGTCAACTACTCGTAGCCAATCAAGGCTCAAAAAATGAGCAGCGGTTAGATGTGTCCTAGGGTTGAGGCCTAGCAGAAGCCTAACCAGTTTATTTTGGGCTGTCTGGAGTCTTGTTTTTTGGGCCTTTGTGGTTCTATAGTACCATGATGTTACGGCATAGTCTAAGTGACATTGAATGAGAGCTCCTGATAGGGTCCTCAGTGTGTTTTTACTGACAAGTGAGGATATCCTGTACAAGAATCTAGTTCTATGGTTAACTTTTTTGATTACTTTTGCTGCCATTTTATCTCCGGAAAGATTTGCCTCTAAGATGGAGCCCAGGTATGTAATATCCTCTTTTCTTGTGATAGTAATGTTACCCACTTTTATTTTGTAATTTACAGCCTTTCTGAGTTTAGATGGGGATCCGTATAGGATGGTTTCAGTTTTACCTAGATGTATTGATAGTTTATTGTCAGCTAGCCAGATGCAGATTCTACTCAGTTCAGTGCTTAGCGCTTTTTCCACCTGCAATATGTCCCTGTCAGAGACCAGCAGAGCCGAGTCATCCGCGAACAGGAACAAATTGCAATCACATGCTGATGACATGTCATTCACATATATTAGGAACAGTAAAGGTCCCAATATGCTTCCTTGTGGAACGCCGCAGGTCACTGGGAGGGGGGGGGACAGTGTTCCGTTCACACTAACCACCTGTTCCCTCCCCTCTAAGTAGGATTGCCAGTGCCACCCGAGAGGTTGGAGGAGCCGAGGTGGGAGGAGCGGCAGTTGTAGTCGGCCCTCCAGCCCTTCGGCTTCTTCGGCGGGTGGCACTGGCAGCGCAGGATGCGGATGAAGGCCAGCTGTTGAACTCGTGGCTGTTGCAGGGGTAGATGATGGGGTTCAGGCAGCTGTTGAAGTAGCCCAGCCAGAAGATCACCTTGAATAATGTCCCCGGGGGACGCAGGTTGGCGTTGAAGGAACCTGGGACAGGCAGGCAGACAGACAGAGAGACAGGAGATACAGGTTATAATGTATCAATCAATCAATTAATTACTTAATCAGTCTTGTTAGTTGGAATCCTCCTATGAACATTGTTAAAAGATATGTTTATATGCATTCTGGATAGTGTAGTGTGTCTGCTACTTGTGTATATATCTTTTTTAGATTAGTTCAGAATTATTTCACTTCGTTATTTAAGAGGGGACACACTTTAAAAAACGGCCTTAAATTGTGGACCTTTGGCCGTGAGAGGGGGGGGGTCGTTCGAACCGTCCGCCCCCCCGCCCCCCTCGCTACGGGCATGAATATTGTCCCCTTTAATGAGACAATTGACATTACGACATTACGACTGCATACCCATTTTCCAGATTTAGAAGTTCTTACATTTGAATGTGTTTCATGCATTGTAAAGCTTTACACTTTAAGGTTTTGTGTGTGAGTTTTGGGATTTGTGTTTAGAGTTTTGAGAAAACGAGCCATGTTTTGTGGAAGCGCTGGAGAAAAACTGTAACACTACAGCACTGTTACAACTACAGTTGTGATGGTACAATAGTACACCCTACTGGTCGAAATCAGGAAAATGCTTACGGCACCGGGTATTCCCAGGCGGTCTCCCATCCAAGTACTAACCCGGCCCGACCCTGCTTAGCTTCCGAGATCGGACGAGATCGGGCGTGGTCAGAGTGGTATGGCCGTAAACGAAATGTACAGTGGTCGGTACTGTATATGAAGAGACATCAACCACGTTGCAATATAAATAATGTCATCGTGTATGTTAAAATGATCATGCGGATACGGTTATAATCAAAGTCTCTTTACTCGCAGTTCAAGGACAATACAGAACGTACATCTTATGTCTGTGCTAGCATAGTAATGAATGTATCAACAAGCTCAACAAGCTCAACAAGTTCACTCGTAAGTAACACTCACTGCAGGTGGTGCCACCTGCAGGTCAACTCTCGTAACATCTCCTTTCACATAATCAATGAAGCGATTGAAGCGATTCTCTCAGAGATACTGAACTTAAACATGTAGTCCTTACAGTGGCCACTCAATAAACAATGAACAGTAAATAAGATAATAAACATTCCATTATCATTCCTCTTCTTTTTTTTTTTTTTTTTTTTCTTTTGGGGGGGGGGGGGGATTATTATTGTTAAGTCACATAGTCTTTGGTATATTTCTCTGGTGGCTTGATGTTGGACCTGGTTCTGGTCTGCCGGAGACCTTGAGGCTCAGGGTCTGCCGGCTGGACTGTGTGTTCATCCAGTGCTGGAGCGTACTCGTCGGTATTAGTTTCAGCTCGACCCCATGTACCCCAGTCGTCCTCTCCTTCAGGGTTCTGAGGCGGTGATAGTCGGAGTGTTTCGTCCACTGGACGGATGTGTTTCCTGTTCCTTCGGTATGTTTTACCATGTACCATCACTTCATATGACCGGTCACTCTTCTGGTCAGTGCAAATGCCAAGCGCCCATGCACTGTTGGGTACATTGGGTTGTAGCAAGACTCGGACTGTCTCCCCTTGAATGATCACTGGCATGTCATGGGCATGTGCATCATAGTGGTGTTTTGAAATAAGCCCCTTTGTTTGCTTTTTTTCTATCACATTGTGCACTACCAGAGGTTGAAGCAGAAGGTCCTTGGAGGGCAGGTGTGTTCGTGTGCGTCTGGACATGAGTCGCTGAGCTGGGGAGCTGTCAAGTCCCTCCGTTGGAGTGTTTCTCCATGCCAGCACTGCCTTCCATGGGTCCTCTCCTGCCAACGCCGTCTTCTTTAGCAGTGTTTTGGCTATTTTAACAGCTGACTCCGCCTTGCCATTGCTTTGGCTGTGGTATGGTGATGACGTTACATGTCGGAAGTCCCAGTCATTCGCGAAGGTCTGAAAGTCAAGTCCCGAGAAGGGTGGGCCATTGTCTGAGATTACTGTGTGAGGTATGCCATGACGGCTAAACTGGTGTTTGCATCGATCGATGACAGTAGAAGCTGTGGTGTCCTCCAATTCATCCAGCTCCCAGTAGTCTGAGTAGTAGTCAACCATTATAAGGTAGTGTGAGTGGTTCACAGTGAATAGGTCCATGCCTACCTTAGACCATGGGAGTTTAGGGAGATGATGGGGATTGAGTGATTCTTTTGGTTGTCTCCTCTGAAGGGAGTTGCATGTGCTACATCTGTTGACATAGTCCTTGACATGTTCTGTTATTCCTGGCCAGAATACTGTGTCCCGTGCCTTCCTGAGGCTAGCTTCACTGCCGGAGTGCCCTGAATGTATCTTTGATAGGAAGTCATTTCGTAGTAACTCTGGGATGAAAACCCTGTCACCCTTGAATATCAGGCCATTATCGGTTGCCAGCTCCTCTTTGAATGTCCAGAACGGTCTCAGTGTTTGATCTACTGCCTGCTTGGAGATGGGCCAGCCTCCAGCGATTCGGGCATGCAGAACCTGACATAAGGGATCTTTGAGTGTGGCGGCTCTGATGGACTCTTGGGTCTTGGTAGAGATGTTGGTACAGCTGCTGTGATCCACGTGTTCGAGGGCTTCAGCGGTCAGGCCCATGGCGTAGACTGTGGCTGGTGTTTGCATTTGTGTGTGTGTTGTATTGGGTTGAGCAGTTCTAGATAGGAAATCTGCCACATGTAGCAGTTTGCCCTGTTTGTATTGTACCTGTAGCTGATAGCGTTGGAGCCGTAGTAGCATCCTCTGTAGCCTCTTGGGGGCTGTGAGAAGGGACTTCTTGAAGATCACCTCGAGCAGTTTGTGGTCGCTGTGCACTGTGATGCTCTCCCTGCCATGAATGTATTGATCAAATTTGTCACATGCAAAGACAATAGCGAGGCATTCTTTTTCTATTTGAGCGTATCTCTGTTCTGTAGGAGTTAGAGTCCTGGAGGCGTATGCAACAGGTTGTCCATTTTGCATGAGAGCTGCACCGAGGCCCGTTTCACTAGCATCACATTGAATTGTCACCTCCTCCCTTATGTCATAATACTTTAGTACTGGGTGATGAGTGACTAAAGTCTTCACAGTGTCAATGGCTGTGTCATGTTGTGGAAGCCACGCCCATTGGATGTCCTTGTCGGTCAGTCTCCTGAGTGGTTCACACACATCAGATAGGTGGGGAAGGAATTTAGCTAGGTAATTTACAAACCCCAGAAACCTCTGCAGTGCTTTGATGTCAGTTGGTGTCTGCATGTTTTGCACCGCCGTTACCTTCTCTGGGTCCGGGAGTAGGCCCTCTGTGGTGAGAAGATGACCCATGTATGGCACACTGGGCTGCTTCAGCTTGAGTTTTTTCTTGTTCAACTTTAAGTTGACCTCTCTCGCCCTTTGTAATAGGGCTGCAAGGTTTTTGTCGTGGTCAGCTAATGCTGTCTCTTGTGTGTCTCCACAGCCATAGAGAAGGATGTCATCAGCTATGACACTCACACCAGCCAGTCCCTGTAGTACATCATGTTGTCTGCGCTGGTATTCTTCAGCTGCTGGCTTGATGCCAAATGGCATCCTTAACCACCTGTATCTTCCCAGAGGTGTCCAGAATGTAGTGAGATAGCTGCTTTCCTCATCCAGCTTTACCTGCCAGTATCCATCCTTTGCATCTAAAACTGAAAATACTTTGGCATTCGCGATGTCTGGCAATATCTCCTCTATGGTAGGCATCTGATAGTGGGACCTCAGCAGAGCCTTGTTGAGCGCACTCGGGTCAATGCAGGTGCGCAGTTTCCCTGGCTTCTCGATGACGACCATGTTGCTGATCCATTGCGTGGGCTCAGTGACTTTAACAATGATTCCTTGCTCTTCCATTGACTTTATCGCTTCTGTGACCTTTTTCTTTAGTGGTATTGGAACCCGCCGTGGCAGGTGTTGTACTGGCCGTATATCAGTGTCGACTTTCAGGTGTAGCTCACCAGGTAGGCAGCCAAGCCCTTCAAATACATCTTCATACTTGGATATTATCTCCTCTGTCGTGTGTGCTGTATGCGTTTTGGTGGGCGTTTGTGGAGTGTCCAGATGATGAACTGCATGTCTGTGATTCACCCTGATCAAATCCAGTTTCTGGCACGTGTCAGCTGACAGCAGAGGGACCTGTGATGACTCCATGACCTGGAAATTTAGCATGTGAGTCTGTCCATCATGTTCCGTTTTCAGTCTGACTTCTCCAGTTGGCTTTATCAATGACCCATCATATAGCTTGAGAGTGGCTTTGCTGGGACGAAGAGCAGGGTTGCCATCCTGTGTAATGCATTGTAGGTCTCGGTAGCTTAATACATTGACAGTGGAGCCTGTGTCTAATTGACATTTCACTGTGTGGCTGGGGTCATATGTCACTTTTCCATGCATTTGTGGGGTAAGCTTTAGATTGACAAACAGTTTGTGTGCTGTGTCCTGTATAGAGTTTACATGTGAAATGTACCACATTTCATCTGGTGATTCACTATCTGGCTCATTGTATGCATCCTGCATTACGTTAACATGACGTTTGTGTTGTGCTTGTTTGCATACCTTAGCAAAATGGTTTTTCTTGCCACAGGTTTTGCAAATGGTTCCATATGCTGGGCATTTCAGACGTTCATGTGTAGACCCACAGTAGTGGCATGTGACTCCTGGTTTCCTTTCTCTACTTGTGGTGCTTGGAGGTTCTGTCGGCTTGTGTCGAGTGAAGCCACGCCCCTCTGAATGTCTTTCTCTTGAAGCATAACTCACAGTCTCCTGCTCACCTCCGCTCATTCTTTTGTTTTGTATCTGTGCTTGTTCGCTTGCCCTGCACGTGTCTACGGCTGCCGCTAGGGTGAGTTTAGCTTCTCTCAGCATGCGCGTGCGTGCGCTAATGTCTTTTGTCCCAATGACAAGCCTGTCACGTATCATTTCTTCATTCAGCTGGCCAAAGTTACATGTATGTGCTAGCTTCCTTAAGTTTGCAACATATTGGTCTACTGACTCACTCTGGCTCTGTTGGGTGCTATTGAATATATACCGTTCATAAATCACATTCCTGGATGGTTCGAAATGCTGTTCAAGTGCATCTAGAATCTTGTCAGGTTTGAGTCTGTCTGCTTCTGTCATGTGAAGGTGCCGTTGCAGCATGTGGCATTCCTTACCTATTATGGTTAGTAGGGTAGCTATGCGGATCTTGTTGTCCTTTTTGTCCAGCCCAGTTGCAATCTCGTAGTTTTCCCACTGTGCTCTAAAGAATGTCCAGTTGCTATATGCATCCCCTTTCATGTCCATCCGTTCCGGCACTGGAATCGCCGGGTAAATAGCTTTAGCTTCAGCCATTGCGTTCGTGATAGCTAGCGCGGTCCGTCTCAGCAGTAACGATAGTTATCAGAATGTTTTTTCGTCTTTGGGTATGTTATTCCCTTCTTCTGTCGTTTGCCGCTGAGTCCAGTTCTGACACCATGTTAAAATGATCATGCGGATACGGTTATAATCAAAGTCTCTTTACTCGCAGTTCAAGGACAATACAGAACGTACATCTTATGTCTGTGCTAGCATAGTAATGAATGTATCAACAAGCTCAACAAGCTCAACAAGTTCACTCGTAAGTAACACTCACTGCAGGTGGTGCCACCTGCAGGTCAACTCTCGTAACAGTGTATACGCAGAAGGCAGGAAATTATCTTGGAAAAACAAACCAATCAAAAACGTAATTAACTAAACAAACAAACATTTCATTCACAACTGAAAAGAGGGTGCGGCATCATCCACAAAGTGAGATACTTATTTGAGATAATTTACATCTTTTTAACACAGCAAAACATTGAAAATGGCAATTCTCCGGGTACTACAGAAAACGGATCATTTAAACAACTAGTATGTGCAGAGGGTCATTCGGGTGGGGGTGGGGGGGGGGGGGGGGGGGAGGTGTGGGAGACATAACAACAAAACCACAAGAATATATAGAGGGTAGTCCTGGTGGGGGTGTAGTCTTTTAATTTGATTTTTGATTTAGAGGGTCCAGTTACGGATTGCAGCCTCCTGTAAATGTTTTTTGAGAGTGGTTTTGAAGGTGGGCAGTGTTTTGCACTCCTTTAAGATTATAGGAAGGGCGTTCCACATTTTTACTGCATAGTTTGCAAACGAGTTTAACCCCTTGTTTGTGGTGCAACGCGGTTGAACGTGGTTCGTGGAGCTTCCTCTGGTATTGTATGTGTGGACGTTGTTCACTTTTTGGAAGTATGTTGACAGGTACTTGGGTGTCTTTGTGGTGTAGCGTATCTTGAAGACCAGGCCCAGTGCAAGCTGCTGCACTCTGTCAACTACTCGTAGCCAATCAAGGCTCAAAAAATGAGCAGCGGTTAGATGTGTCCTAGGGTTGAGGCCTAGCAGAAGCCTAACCAGTTTATTTTGGGCTGTCTGGAGTCTTGTTTTTTGGGCCTTTGTGGTTCTATAGTACCATGATGTTACGGCATAGTCGAAGTGACATTGAATGAGAGCTCCTGATAGGGTCCTCAGTGTGTTTTTACTGACAAGTGAGGATATCCTGTACAAGAATCTAGTTCTATGGTTAACTTTTTTGATTACTTTTGCTGCCATTTTATCTCCGGAAAGATTTGCCTCTAAGATGGAGCCCAGGTATGTAATATCCTCTTTTCTTGTGATAGTAATGTTACCCACTTTTATTTTGTAATTTACAGCCTTTCTGAGTTTAGATGGGGATCCGTATAGGATGGTTTCAGTTTTACCTAGGTGTATTGATAGTTTATTGTCAGCTAGCCAGATGCAGATTCTACTCAGTTCAGTGCTTAGCGCTTTTTCCACCTGCAATATGTCCCTGTCAGAGACCAGCAGAGCCGAGTCATCCGCGAACAGGAACAAATTGCAATCACATGCTGATGACATGTCATTCACATATATTAGGAACAGTAAAGGTCCCAATATGCTTCCTTGTGGAACGCCGCAGGTCACTGGGAGGGGGGGGGACAGTGTTCCGTTCACACTAACCACCTGTTCCCTCCCCTCTAAGTAGGATTGCCAGTGCCACCCGAGAGGTTGGAGGAGCCGAGGTGGGAGGAGCGGCAGTTGTAGTCGGCCCTCCAGCCCTTCGGCTTCTTCGGCGGGTGGCACTGGCAGCGCAGGATGCGGATGAAGGCCAGCTGTTGAACTCGTGGCTGTTGCAGGGGTAGATGATGGGGTTCAGGCAGCTGTTGAAGTAGCCCAGCCAGAAGATCACCTTGAATAATGTCCCCGGGGGACGCAGGTTGGCGTTGAAGGAACCTGGGACAGGCAGACAGACAGAGAGACAGGAGATACAGGTTATAATGTATCAATCAATCAATTAATTAATTAATCAGTCTTGTTAGTTGGAATCCTCCTATGAACATTGTTAAAAGATATGTTTATATGCATTCTGGATAGTGTAGTGTGTCTGCTACTTGTGTATATATCTTTTTTAGATTAGTTCAGAATTATTTCACTTCGTTATTTAAGAGGGGACACACTTTAAAAAACGGCCTTAAATTGTGGACCTTTGGCCGTGAGAGGGGGGGGGGTCGTTCGAACCGTCCGCCCCCCCGCCCCCCTCGCTACGGGCATGAATATTGTCCCCTTTAATGAGACAAGTGACATTACGACATTACGACTGCATACCCATTTTCCAGATTTAGAAGTTCTTACATTTGAATGTGTTTCATGCATTGTAAAGCTTTACACTTTAAGGTTTTGTGTGTGAGTTTTGGGATTTGTGTTTAGAGTTTTGAGAAAACGAGCCATGTTTTGTGGAAGCGCTGGAGAAAAACTGTAACACTACAGCACTGTTACAACTACAGTTGTGATGGTACAATAGTACACCCTACTGGTCGAAATCAGGAAAATGCTTACGGCACCGGGTATTCCCAGGCGGTCTCCCATCCAAGTACTAACCCGGCCCGACCCTGCTTAGCTTCCGAGATCGGACGAGATCGGGCGTGGTCAGAGTGGTATGGCCGTAAATGAAATGTACTGTGGTCGGTACTGTATATGAAGAGACATCAACCACGTTGCAATATAAATAATGTCATCGTGTATACGCAGAAGGCAGGAAATTATCTTGGAAAAACAAACCAATCAAAAACGTAATTAACTAAACAAACAAACATTTCATTCACAACTGAAAAGAGGGTGCGGCATCATCCACAAAGTGAGATACTTATTTGAGATAATTTACATCTTTTTAACACAGCAAAACATTGAAAATGGCAATTCTCCGGGTACTACAGAAAACGGATCATTTAAACAACTAGTATGTGCAGAGGGTCATTCGGGTGGGGGTGGGGGGGGGGGGGGGGGGGGGAGGTGTGGGAGACATAACAACAAAACCACAAGAATATATAGAGGGTAGTCCTGGTGGGGGTGTAGTCTTTTAATTTGATTTTTGATTTAGAGGGTCCAGTTACGGATTGCAGCCTCCTGTAAATGTTTTTTGAGAGTGGTTTTGAAGGTGGGCAGTGTTTTGCACTCCTTTAAGATTATAGGATGGGCGTTCCACATTTTTACTGCATAGTTTGCAAACGAGTTTAACCCCTTGTTTGTGGTGCAACGCGGTTGAACGTGGTTCGTGGAGCTTCCTCTGGTATTGTATGTGTGGACGTTGTTCACTTTTTGGAAGTATGTTGACAGGTACTTGGGTGTCTTTGTGGTGTAGCGTATCTTGAAGACCAGGCCCAGTGCAAGCTGCTGCACTCTGTCAACTACTCGTAGCCAATCAAGTCTCAAAAAATGAGCAGCGGTTAGATGTGTCCTAGGGTTGAGGCCTAGCAGAAGCCTAACCAGTTTATTTTGGGCTGTCTGGAGTCTTGTTTTTTGGGCCTTTGTGGTTCTATAGTACCATGATGTTACGGCATAGTCGAAGTGACATTGAATGAGAGCTCCTGATAGGGTCCTCAGTGTGTTTTTACTGACAAGTGAGGATATCCTGTACAAGAATCTAGTTCTATGGTTAACTTTTTTGATTACTTTTGCTGCCATTTTATCTCCGGAAAGATTTGCCTCTAAGATGGAGCCCAGGTATGTAATATCCTCTTTTCTTGTGATAGTAATGTTACCCACTTTTATTTTGTAATTTACAGCCTTTCTGAGTTTAGATGGGGATCCGTATAGGATGGTTTCAGTTTTACCTAGGTGTATTGATAGTTTATTGTCAGCTAGCCAGATGCAGATTCTACTCAGTTCAGTGCTTAGCGCTTTTTCCACCTGCAATATGTCCCTGTCAGAGACCAGCAGAGCCGAGTCATCCGCGAACAGGAACAAATTGCAATCACATGCTGATGACATGTCATTCACATATATTAGGAACAGTAAAGGTCCCAATATGCTTCCTTGTGGAACGCCGCAGGTCACTGGGAGGGGGGGGGACAGTGTTCCGTTCACACTAACCACCTGTTCCCTCCCCTCTAAGTAGGATTGCCAGTGCCACCCGAGAGGTTGGAGGAGCCGAGGTGGGAGGAGCGGCAGTTGTAGTCGGCCCTCCAGCCCTTCGGCTTCTTCGGCGGGTGGCACTGGCAGCGCAGGATGCGGATGAAGGCCAGCTGTTGAACTCGTGGCTGTTGCAGGGGTAGATGATGGGGTTCAGGCAGCTGTTGAAGTAGCCCAGCCAGAAGATCACCTTGAATAATGTCCCCGGGGGACGCAGGTTGGCGTTGAAGGAACCTGGGACAGGCAGACAGACAGAGAGACAGGAGATACAGGTTATAATGTATCAATCAATCAATTAATTAATTAATCAGTCTTGTTAGTTGGAATCCTCCTATGAACATTGTTAAAAGATATGTTTATATGCATTCTGGATAGTGTAGTGTGTCTGCTACTTGTCTATATATCTTTTTTAGATTAGTTCAGAATTATTTCACTTCGTTATTTAAGAGGGGACACACTTTAAAAAACGGCCTTAAATTGTGGACCTTTGGCCGTGAGAGGGGGGGGGGTCGTTCGAACCGTCCGCCCCCCTCGCTACGGGCATGAATATTGTCCCCTTTAATGAGACAATTGACATTACGACATTACGACTGCATACCCATTTTCCAGATTTAGAAGTTCTTACATTTGAATGTGTTTCATGCATTGTAAAGCTTTACACTTTAAGGTTTTGTGTGTGAGTTTTGGGATTTGTGTTTAGAGTTTTGAGAAAACGAGCCATGTTTTGTGGAAGCGCTGGAGAAAAACTGTAACACTACAGCACTGTTACAACTACAGTTGTGATGGTACAATAGTACACCCTACTGGTCGAAATCAGGAAAATGCTTACGGCACCGGGTATTCCCAGGCGGTCTCCCATCCAACTACTAACCCGGCCCGACCCTGCTTAGCTTCCGAGATCGGACGAGATCGGGCGTGGTTTTTTTTTTTTTATCTTTTATTATCAAAAATACATTTCACAGATAATTTGTTCAGTTGGTTATTTACATTATTCACAAAACACATACAGATACGATACGTAAATAACACAGTGAGACATGACTGACAGCACAACACAGAATGTGGGACAGACATAGAATAGACAAAGGACGACAACAAAAAAGACCAAGTAGCATACCAGGTCTTATCTATGCCTGGCAGCCCTTGGTCAAATCAGAAAAATCATAACGTCAAACATAACAAATAAACCATACGCAAAATAATCCAAACAAAGAGACAAAAAGAATGCTACAACAAATATAGAAATGATAAAACAGTAAAAAATGATGAAGCAAAGGACATATGACACATAAAAAACGGGTGATTCATGACAGACAAAAAGTGGGACAGACACAACCCTAACCCTAACCCTAACCCTATACCTAAACCAGAATAGACAAACCAACATGAGACCAAGTAGCATACCAGGTCTTATCTATGCCTGGCAGCCCTTGGTCAACTCAGAAAAAACATAAAACAAACAAAAACACTGACTCAAAACCAAACACAGATACTAATCTTCTATATTATAACCTAACATCCCTGATCCTGTAATAGTCACCAAAGTGCTATTATTGACAAAGTGTTTACAAAAATCTGCTTTCCCCAGTGTGTGCACTAACCTAACATCCTTTTTAAATAGTGACACAAACAACTCCCACACCCTGGTAACTTTCCCCTCATAATGTGCTACATTCCTCCTACATACAATTGCATACCTTACGTGACTCAACAAAAAATTAACCAAATCTACATTCACTTCTTTCTTTTTTCCCACCACCCCAAACAATAACAATTCCTTCCATTCAATCTCATTCCTGACGGTAACCCCACAGTGTACACTTAACAACCCCTTTACTTTCACAAATAAGACAGACAAACTTGGACATTCAACAAAATAGTGGTCAAAGTTTTCATCCCTCCCTTTACATACATCACATACCCTACCTATATTCCTATCCATTTGGTGCAAAACGACATTTGTGTAAACCCTATTGTGCCTAATCTTAAAATCATTGTGCTCACATTCTACGCTATTATATTTCACACCCAGATTTGCCCATACCTTTCCCACATCAATACCTTCAAAAACCCTTTTCCACACCTTCTCTGACGCTGGCCTCACCAACCCATCACCCAGTAAATCCATGTATATCCCTTTCGTTTTCACATCCTCAAACTTGACCTCTAAACCTTTCCTTTCTACCCTTAATTCTACCATCATTTTTTCCTCACCTGCCTCTCCCTGTCCTAACATTAACGTTTTCCATTCCCTACTTATACTGTCCCTAATTCTATTATACACTCCTGCAATCCCACCTTTCCTTATATCCCTATTCACTGCCCTTATTCCCTGCACTATCTCCTGCTCTGTTTTTAAATTGTTCTCTGACACTATATGTTTTATCTGTCTAAACCCTGCCTGTTCAAAATGCTTACTAACTATCATCTTGTTATTGTACTTTATCTTGGGGTTGAAAAAGATGGGCTGATTTAAAACCTCATCTTTCCCTACACACTTGTACCTTACCTGCTCTAAATATTTCCCCCATGCCTCAAACACCTCTCTATAAAACAGTGACATTCCCTCATACCAGGGGAAGTCATGTTAAAGTGAAGTTAAAACACAACGAGATTGCTAAGCTAACACCGCTAATGCGGAAGTGGCCTGTGGCCTGTGTGTGTGATGATGAGATGATGATGATGATGATGATGGGGGGTGATAGGAAGGTCGTAGAGACACCATTCAAATGGTTTTAGATTCCCTGTCCTCTGGTCTATCCGGGGGTGTTGGAATTGTTCTCCTAACCCGCGGGGAACCATACGTTATTAACCCCGGGAGGGGTCACACTACGGGACGTATAACGCTGGCTATGAATGTGGTAGAAACACAAGGTTTTCATATTTAAGTTCATTAGGTCTACACGGTCATTTTAAGCCTAACCCCAGCCCTCTACGACCCCGGGAAGTCATGTTAAACTGAAGTTACAGACGACAGATCTGTCAAAAAAAAAAAGTTAAAAAAATGCTTTCACCTAAGCTTTCATCTAAAAAGAAAGTAAAAAAAAAAAAAAATGAAAAAAAAACGTCTAAGTCCCCGTGCCACCTAGCTAGGTTAGCTTAGGTCTCCCTGGCTCGGTTAAAGGACTTTAGCTCAGCAAGCGTAGGTGTCACAGAAACACCATATTTCATATTTAAGTTCCTTAGGTCTACACGGTCATTTTAAGCCTAACCCCAGCCCTCTGCGACCCCGGGACGTGACGCTATTGACCCCCCCGCAGATTCGTCACATGCTAACCGCGGATTACACTACGGGACGTATAACTTTGGCTATGAAGGGGGTAGAGACACGCGGTTTTCATATTTCTGTTCCTTAGGTCTACGCGGTCATTTTAAGCCTAACCCCAGGCCTCTACGACCCCGGGACGTGATGTTATTAAGCTTCCTGCACGTTTAGGCCATGCTAGCCCTCACCGGGGGCTTACCCCTTTTTGGATACAGCGTGATCTCACGATCATAAAAGCCAATGGGGCAGGGAACAAAAAAAAAAAAATGTGATAAAAAAAAAAAAAAAAAAAAAAAAAAAAACGATAGGGTGAAGATAGTGGATGCACGCGTTTAACATCTCTCTCTATGACCTGTGGTCACAAGGGTGTGGAATAACCAGTGACATCTGACTTCCTGGGCTTATGTGAATGTGAATGTGAATGGTCATGTTAATGAGCTGTATGTTAATGAGCTGTGTGTGTATGTTAATGAGCTGTATGTTAATGAGCTTCATGCTAATGAGCTGTATGTTAATGAGCTGTGTGTGTATGTTAATGAGCTGTATGTTAATGAGCTTCATGTTAATGAGCTTCATGCTAATGAGCTTCATGCTAATGAGCTGTATGTTAATGAGCTGTATGTTAATGAGCTTCATGCTAATGAGATTCATGCTAATGTTAATGAGATGTATGTTAATTAGCTGTGTGTGTATGTTAATGAGCTGTATGTTAATGAGCTTCATGCTAATGAGATTCATGCTAATGAGCTGTATGTTAATGAGCTGTGTAAAAGTGGGCGGAGCTTAAGTCAAAGTGGGAGGAGCTTAAGTCAAAGTGGGAGGAGCTTAGGTTAAAGTGGGCGGAGCTTAAGTCAAAGTGGGAGGAGCTTAAGTCAAAGTGGGAGGAGCTTAAATCAAAGTGGGAGGAGCTTAAACCAAAGTGGGAGGAGCTTAAGTCAAAGTGGGCGGAGCTTAAGTCAAAGTGGGAGGAGCTTAAGTCAAAGTGGGAGGAGCTTAAGTGAAAGTGGGCGGAGCTTAAGTCAAAGTGGGAGGAGCTTAAGTCAAAGTGGGAGGAGCTTAAGTCAAAGTGGGAGGAGCTTAAATCAAAGTGGGAGGAGCTTAAGTCAAAGTGGGCGGAGCTTAAGTCAAAGTGGGAGGAGCTTAAATCAAAGTGGGAGGAGCTTAAGTCAAAGTGGGCGGAGCTTAAGTCAAAGTGGGAGGAGCTTAAGTCAAAGTGGGAGGAGCTTAAGTCAAAGTGGGAGGAGCTTAGGTTAAAGTGGGCGGAGCTTAAGTCAAAGTGGGAGGAGCTTAAGTCAAAGTGGGCGGAGCTTAAATCAAAGTGGGAGGAGCTTAAGTCAAAGTGGGCGGAGCTTAAGTCAAAGTGGGAGGAGCTTAAGTCAAAGTGGGAGGAGCTTAAACCAAAGTGGGAGGAGCTTAAGTCAAAGTGGGCGGAGCTTAAGTCAAAGTGGGAGGAGCTTAAGTCAAAGTGGGCGGAGCTTAAGTCAAAGTGGGAGGAGCTTAAAACAAAGTGGGAGGAGCTTAAATCAAAGTGGGAGGAGTTTAAGTCAAAGTGGGAGGAGCTTAAGTCAAAGTGGGAGGAGCTTAAGTCAAAGTGGGCGGAGCTTAAGTCAAAGTGGGCGGGGCTTAGGTTAAAGTGGGCGGAGCTTAAGTCAAAGTGGGAGGAGCTTAAGTCAAAGTGGGCGGAGCTTAAGTCAAAGTGGGAGGAGCTTAAATCAAAGTGGGAGGAGCTTTAAACAAAGTGGGAGGAGCTTAAATCAAAGTGGGCGGAGCTTAAGTCAAAGTGGGAGGAGCTTAAGTCAAAGTGGGCGGAGCTTAAGTCAAAGTGGGAGGAGCTTAAAACAAAGTGGGAGGAGCTTAAATCAAAGTGGGAGGAGCTTAAGTCAAAGTGGGAGGAGCTTAAGTCAAAGTGGGAGGAGCTTAGGATAAAGTGGGAGGAGCTTAAATCAAAGTGGGAGGAGCTTAAGTCAAAGTGGGAGGAGCTTAAGTTACTCATGACGGTAACCCCACAGTGTACACTTAACAACCCCTTTACTTTCACAAATAAGACAGACAAACTTGGACATTCAACAAAATAGTGGTCAAAGTTTTCATCCCTCCCTTTACATACATCACATACCCTACCTACATTCCTATCCATTTGGTGCAATACGACATTTGTGTAAACCCTATTGTGCCTAATCTTAAAATCATTGTGCTCACATTCTACGCTATTATATATTTCACACCCAGATTTGCCCATACCTTTCCCACATCAAAACCTTCAAAAACCCTTTCCGACACCTTCTCTGACGCTGGCCTCACCAACCCATCACCCAGTAAATCCATGTATATCCCTTTCGTTTTCACATCCTCAAACTTGACCTCTTCCTAACATTAAAGTGTTCCATTCCCTACTTATACTGTCCCTGATTCTATTATACACTCCTGCAATCCCACCTTTCCTTATATCCCTGTTCACTGCCCTTATTCCCTGATTCACTATCTCCTGCTCTGGTTTGAAATTGTTCTCTGACACTAAATGTTTCACCTGTCTAAACCCTGCCTGTTCAAAATGCTTACTAACTATCATCTTGCTATTGTACTTTATCTTGGGGTTAAAAAAGATGGGCTGATTTAAAACCTCATCTTTCCCTACACACTTGTACCTTACCTGCTCTAAATATTTCCCCCATGCCTCAAACACCTCTCTATAAAACAGTGACATTCCCTCATACCAGGGGAAGTCATGTTAAAGTGAAGTTAAAACACAACGAGATTGCTAAGCTAACACCGCTAATGCGGAAGTGGCCTGTGGCCTGTGTGTGTGATGATGAGATGATGATGATGATGATGATGGGGGGTGATAGGAAGGTCGTAGAGACACCATTCAAATGGTTTTAGATTCCCTGTCCTCTGGTCTATCCGGGGGTGTTGGAATTGTTCTCCTAACCCGCGGGGAACCATACGTTATTAACCCCGGGAGGGGTCACACTACGGGACGTATAACGCTGGCTATGAATGTGGTAGAAACACAAGGTTTTCATATTTAAGTTCATTAGGTCTACACGGTCATTTTAAGCCTAACCCCAGCCCTCTACGACCCCGGGAAGTCATGTTAAACTGAAGTTACAGACGACAGATCTGTCAAAAAAAAAAAGTTAAAAAAATGCTTTCACCTAAGCTTTCATCTAAAAAGAAAGTAAAAAAAAAAAAAAATGAAAAAAAAACGTCTAAGTCCCCGTGCCACCTAGCTAGGTTAGCTTAGGTCTCCCTGGCTCGGTTAAAGGACTTTAGCTCAGCAAGCGTAGGTGTCACAGAAACACCATATTTCATATTTAAGTTCCTTAGGTCTACACGGTCATTTTAAGCCTAACCCCAGCCCTCTGCGACCCCGGGACGTGACGCTATTGACCCCCCCGCAGATTCGTCACATGCTAACCGCGGATTACACTACGGGACGTATAACTTTGGCTATGAAGGGGGTAGAGACACGCGGTTTTCATATTTCTGTTCCTTAGGTCTACGCGGTCATTTTAAGCCTAACCCCAGGCCTCTACGACCCCGGGACGTGATGTTATTAAGCTTCCTGCACGTTTAGGCCATGCTAGCCCTCACCGGGGGCTTACCCCTTTTTGGATACAGCGTGATCTCACGATCATAAAAGCCAATGGGGCAGGGAACAAAAAAAAAAAAATGTGATAAAAAAAAAAAAAAAAAAAAAAAAAAAAACGATAGGGTGAAGATAGTGGATGCACGCGTTTAACATCTCTCTCTATGACCTGTGGTCACAAGGGTGTGGAATAACCAGTGACATCTGACTTCCTGGGCTTATGTGAATGTGAATGTGAATGGTCATGTTAATGAGCTGTATGTTAATGAGCTGTGTGTGTATGTTAATGAGCTGTATGTTAATGAGCTTCATGCTAATGAGCTGTATGTTAATGAGCTGTGTGTGTATGTTAATGAGCTGTATGTTAATGAGCTTCATGTTAATGAGCTTCATGCTAATGAGCTTCATGCTAATGAGCTGTATGTTAATGAGCTGTATGTTAATGAGCTTCATGCTAATGAGATTCATGCTAATGTTAATGAGATGTATGTTAATTAGCTGTGTGTGTATGTTAATGAGCTGTATGTTAATGAGCTTCATGCTAATGAGATTCATGCTAATGAGCTGTATGTTAATGAGCTGTGTAAAAGTGGGCGGAGCTTAAGTCAAAGTGGGAGGAGCTTAAGTCAAAGTGGGAGGAGCTTAGGTTAAAGTGGGCGGAGCTTAAGTCAAAGTGGGAGGAGCTTAAGTCAAAGTGGGAGGAGCTTAAATCAAAGTGGGAGGAGCTTAAACCAAAGTGGGAGGAGCTTAAGTCAAAGTGGGCGGAGCTTAAGTCAAAGTGGGAGGAGCTTAAGTCAAAGTGGGAGGAGCTTAAGTGAAAGTGGGCGGAGCTTAAGTCAAAGTGGGAGGAGCTTAAGTCAAAGTGGGAGGAGCTTAAGTCAAAGTGGGAGGAGCTTAAATCAAAGTGGGAGGAGCTTAAGTCAAAGTGGGCGGAGCTTAAGTCAAAGTGGGAGGAGCTTAAATCAAAGTGGGAGGAGCTTAAGTCAAAGTGGGCGGAGCTTAAGTCAAAGTGGGAGGAGCTTAAGTCAAAGTGGGAGGAGCTTAAGTCAAAGTGGGAGGAGCTTAGGTTAAAGTGGGCGGAGCTTAAGTCAAAGTGGGAGGAGCTTAAGTCAAAGTGGGCGGAGCTTAAATCAAAGTGGGAGGAGCTTAAGTCAAAGTGGGCGGAGCTTAAGTCAAAGTGGGAGGAGCTTAAGTCAAAGTGGGAGGAGCTTAAACCAAAGTGGGAGGAGCTTAAGTCAAAGTGGGCGGAGCTTAAGTCAAAGTGGGAGGAGCTTAAGTCAAAGTGGGCGGAGCTTAAGTCAAAGTGGGAGGAGCTTAAAACAAAGTGGGAGGAGCTTAAATCAAAGTGGGAGGAGTTTAAGTCAAAGTGGGAGGAGCTTAAGTCAAAGTGGGAGGAGCTTAAGTCAAAGTGGGCGGAGCTTAAGTCAAAGTGGGCGGGGCTTAGGTTAAAGTGGGCGGAGCTTAAGTCAAAGTGGGAGGAGCTTAAGTCAAAGTGGGCGGAGCTTAAGTCAAAGTGGGAGGAGCTTAAATCAAAGTGGGAGGAGCTTTAAACAAAGTGGGAGGAGCTTAAATCAAAGTGGGCGGAGCTTAAGTCAAAGTGGGAGGAGCTTAAGTCAAAGTGGGCGGAGCTTAAGTCAAAGTGGGAGGAGCTTAAAACAAAGTGGGAGGAGCTTAAATCAAAGTGGGAGGAGCTTAAGTCAAAGTGGGAGGAGCTTAAGTCAAAGTGGGAGGAGCTTAGGATAAAGTGGGAGGAGCTTAAATCAAAGTGGGAGGAGCTTAAGTCAAAGTGGGAGGAGCTTAAGTTACTCATGACGGTAACCCCACAGTGTACACTTAACAACCCCTTTACTTTCACAAATAAGACAGACAAACTTGGACATTCAACAAAATAGTGGTCAAAGTTTTCATCCCTCCCTTTACATACATCACATACCCTACCTACATTCCTATCCATTTGGTGCAATACGACATTTGTGTAAACCCTATTGTGCCTAATCTTAAAATCATTGTGCTCACATTCTACGCTATTATATATTTCACACCCAGATTTGCCCATACCTTTCCCACATCAAAACCTTCAAAAACCCTTTCCGACACCTTCTCTGACGCTGGCCTCACCAACCCATCACCCAGTAAATCCATGTATATCCCTTTCGTTTTCACATCCTCAAACTTGACCTCTTCCTAACATTAAAGTGTTCCATTCCCTACTTATACTGTCCCTGATTCTATTATACACTCCTGCAATCCCACCTTTCCTTATATCCCTGTTCACTGCCCTTATTCCCTGATTCACTATCTCCTGCTCTGGTTTGAAATTGTTCTCTGACACTAAATGTTTCACCTGTCTAAACCCTGCCTGTTCAAAATGCTTACTAACTATCATCTTGCTATTGTACTTTATCTTGGGGTTAAAAAAGATGGGCTGATTTAAAACCTCATCTTTCCCTACACACTTGTACCTTACCTGCTCTAAATATTTCCCCCATGCCTCAAACACCTCTCTATAAAACAGTGACATTCCCTCATACCAGGGGAAGTCATGTTAAAGTGAAGTTAAAACACAACGAGATTGCTAAGCTAACACCGCTAATGCGGAAGTGGCCTGTGGCCTGTGTGTGTGATGATGAGATGATGATGATGATGATGATGGGGGGTGATAGGAAGGTCGTAGAGACACCATTCAAATGGTTTTAGATTCCCTGTCCTCTGGTCTATCCGGGGGTGTTGGAATTGTTCTCCTAACCCGCGGGGAACCATACGTTATTAACCCCGGGAGGGGTCACACTACGGGACGTATAACGCTGGCTATGAATGTGGTAGAAACACAAGGTTTTCATATTTAAGTTCATTAGGTCTACACGGTCATTTTAAGCCTAACCCCAGCCCTCTACGACCCCGGGAAGTCATGTTAAACTGAAGTTACAGACGACAGATCTGTCAAAAAAAAAAAGTTAAAAAAATGCTTTCACCTAAGCTTTCATCTAAAAAGAAAGTAAAAAAAAAAAAAAATGAAAAAAAAACGTCTAAGTCCCCGTGCCACCTAGCTAGGTTAGCTTAGGTCTCCCTGGCTCGGTTAAAGGACTTTAGCTCAGCAAGCGTAGGTGTCACAGAAACACCATATTTCATATTTAAGTTCCTTAGGTCTACACGGTCATTTTAAGCCTAACCCCAGCCCTCTGCGACCCCGGGACGTGACGCTATTGACCCCCCCGCAGATTCGTCACATGCTAACCGCGGATTACACTACGGGACGTATAACTTTGGCTATGAAGGGGGTAGAGACACGCGGTTTTCATATTTCTGTTCCTTAGGTCTACGCGGTCATTTTAAGCCTAACCCCAGGCCTCTACGACCCCGGGACGTGATGTTATTAAGCTTCCTGCACGTTTAGGCCATGCTAGCCCTCACCGGGGGCTTACCCCTTTTTGGATACAGCGTGATCTCACGATCATAAAAGCCAATGGGGCAGGGAACAAAAAAAAAAAAATGTGATAAAAAAAAAAAAAAAAAAAAAAAAAAAAACGATAGGGTGAAGATAGTGGATGCACGCGTTTAACATCTCTCTCTATGACCTGTGGTCACAAGGGTGTGGAATAACCAGTGACATCTGACTTCCTGGGCTTATGTGAATGTGAATGTGAATGGTCATGTTAATGAGCTGTATGTTAATGAGCTGTGTGTGTATGTTAATGAGCTGTATGTTAATGAGCTTCATGCTAATGAGCTGTATGTTAATGAGCTGTGTGTGTATGTTAATGAGCTGTATGTTAATGAGCTTCATGTTAATGAGCTTCATGCTAATGAGCTTCATGCTAATGAGCTGTATGTTAATGAGCTGTATGTTAATGAGCTTCATGCTAATGAGATTCATGCTAATGTTAATGAGATGTATGTTAATTAGCTGTGTGTGTATGTTAATGAGCTGTATGTTAATGAGCTTCATGCTAATGAGATTCATGCTAATGAGCTGTATGTTAATGAGCTGTGTAAAAGTGGGCGGAGCTTAAGTCAAAGTGGGAGGAGCTTAAGTCAAAGTGGGAGGAGCTTAGGTTAAAGTGGGCGGAGCTTAAGTCAAAGTGGGAGGAGCTTAAGTCAAAGTGGGAGGAGCTTAAATCAAAGTGGGAGGAGCTTAAACCAAAGTGGGAGGAGCTTAAGTCAAAGTGGGCGGAGCTTAAGTCAAAGTGGGAGGAGCTTAAGTCAAAGTGGGAGGAGCTTAAGTGAAAGTGGGCGGAGCTTAAGTCAAAGTGGGAGGAGCTTAAGTCAAAGTGGGAGGAGCTTAAGTCAAAGTGGGAGGAGCTTAAATCAAAGTGGGAGGAGCTTAAGTCAAAGTGGGCGGAGCTTAAGTCAAAGTGGGAGGAGCTTAAATCAAAGTGGGAGGAGCTTAAGTCAAAGTGGGCGGAGCTTAAGTCAAAGTGGGAGGAGCTTAAGTCAAAGTGGGAGGAGCTTAAGTCAAAGTGGGAGGAGCTTAGGTTAAAGTGGGCGGAGCTTAAGTCAAAGTGGGAGGAGCTTAAGTCAAAGTGGGCGGAGCTTAAATCAAAGTGGGAGGAGCTTAAGTCAAAGTGGGCGGAGCTTAAGTCAAAGTGGGAGGAGCTTAAGTCAAAGTGGGAGGAGCTTAAACCAAAGTGGGAGGAGCTTAAGTCAAAGTGGGCGGAGCTTAAGTCAAAGTGGGAGGAGCTTAAGTCAAAGTGGGCGGAGCTTAAGTCAAAGTGGGAGGAGCTTAAAACAAAGTGGGAGGAGCTTAAATCAAAGTGGGAGGAGTTTAAGTCAAAGTGGGAGGAGCTTAAGTCAAAGTGGGAGGAGCTTAAGTCAAAGTGGGCGGAGCTTAAGTCAAAGTGGGCGGGGCTTAGGTTAAAGTGGGCGGAGCTTAAGTCAAAGTGGGAGGAGCTTAAGTCAAAGTGGGCGGAGCTTAAGTCAAAGTGGGAGGAGCTTAAATCAAAGTGGGAGGAGCTTTAAACAAAGTGGGAGGAGCTTAAATCAAAGTGGGCGGAGCTTAAGTCAAAGTGGGAGGAGCTTAAGTCAAAGTGGGCGGAGCTTAAGTCAAAGTGGGAGGAGCTTAAAACAAAGTGGGAGGAGCTTAAATCAAAGTGGGAGGAGCTTAAGTCAAAGTGGGAGGAGCTTAAGTCAAAGTGGGAGGAGCTTAGGATAAAGTGGGAGGAGCTTAAATCAAAGTGGGAGGAGCTTAAGTCAAAGTGGGAGGAGCTTAAGTTACTCATGACGGTAACCCCACAGTGTACACTTAACAACCCCTTTACTTTCACAAATAAGACAGACAAACTTGGACATTCAACAAAATAGTGGTCAAAGTTTTCATCCCTCCCTTTACATACATCACATACCCTACCTACATTCCTATCCATTTGGTGCAATACGACATTTGTGTAAACCCTATTGTGCCTAATCTTAAAATCATTGTGCTCACATTCTACGCTATTATATATTTCACACCCAGATTTGCCCATACCTTTCCCACATCAAAACCTTCAAAAACCCTTTCCGACACCTTCTCTGACGCTGGCCTCACCAACCCATCACCCAGTAAATCCATGTATATCCCTTTCGTTTTCACATCCTCAAACTTGACCTCTTCCTAACATTAAAGTGTTCCATTCCCTACTTATACTGTCCCTGATTCTATTATACACTCCTGCAATCCCACCTTTCCTTATATCCCTGTTCACTGCCCTTATTCCCTGATTCACTATCTCCTGCTCTGGTTTGAAATTGTTCTCTGACACTAAATGTTTCACCTGTCTAAACCCTGCCTGTTCAAAATGCTTACTAACTATCATCTTGCTATTGTACTTTATCTTGGGGTTAAAAAAGATGGGCTGATTTAAAACCTCATCTTTCCCTACACACTTGTACCTTACCTGCTCTAAATATTTCCCCCATGCCTCAAACACCTCTCTATAAAACAGTGACATTCCCTCATACCAGGGGAAGTCATGTTAAAGTGAAGTTAAAACACAACGAGATTGCTAAGCTAACACCGCTAATGCGGAAGTGGCCTGTGGCCTGTGTGTGTGATGATGAGATGATGATGATGATGATGATGGGGGGTGATAGGAAGGTCGTAGAGACACCATTCAAATGGTTTTAGATTCCCTGTCCTCTGGTCTATCCGGGGGTGTTGGAATTGTTCTCCTAACCCGCGGGGAACCATACGTTATTAACCCCGGGAGGGGTCACACTACGGGACGTATAACGCTGGCTATGAATGTGGTAGAAACACAAGGTTTTCATATTTAAGTTCATTAGGTCTACACGGTCATTTTAAGCCTAACCCCAGCCCTCTACGACCCCGGGAAGTCATGTTAAACTGAAGTTACAGACGACAGATCTGTCAAAAAAAAAAAGTTAAAAAAATGCTTTCACCTAAGCTTTCATCTAAAAAGAAAGTAAAAAAAAAAAAAAATGAAAAAAAAACGTCTAAGTCCCCGTGCCACCTAGCTAGGTTAGCTTAGGTCTCCCTGGCTCGGTTAAAGGACTTTAGCTCAGCAAGCGTAGGTGTCACAGAAACACCATATTTCATATTTAAGTTCCTTAGGTCTACACGGTCATTTTAAGCCTAACCCCAGCCCTCTGCGACCCCGGGACGTGACGCTATTGACCCCCCCGCAGATTCGTCACATGCTAACCGCGGATTACACTACGGGACGTATAACTTTGGCTATGAAGGGGGTAGAGACACGCGGTTTTCATATTTCTGTTCCTTAGGTCTACGCGGTCATTTTAAGCCTAACCCCAGGCCTCTACGACCCCGGGACGTGATGTTATTAAGCTTCCTGCACGTTTAGGCCATGCTAGCCCTCACCGGGGGCTTACCCCTTTTTGGATACAGCGTGATCTCACGATCATAAAAGCCAATGGGGCAGGGAACAAAAAAAAAAAAATGTGATAAAAAAAAAAAAAAAAAAAAAAAAAAAAACGATAGGGTGAAGATAGTGGATGCACGCGTTTAACATCTCTCTCTATGACCTGTGGTCACAAGGGTGTGGAATAACCAGTGACATCTGACTTCCTGGGCTTATGTGAATGTGAATGTGAATGGTCATGTTAATGAGCTGTATGTTAATGAGCTGTGTGTGTATGTTAATGAGCTGTATGTTAATGAGCTTCATGCTAATGAGCTGTATGTTAATGAGCTGTGTGTGTATGTTAATGAGCTGTATGTTAATGAGCTTCATGTTAATGAGCTTCATGCTAATGAGCTTCATGCTAATGAGCTGTATGTTAATGAGCTGTATGTTAATGAGCTTCATGCTAATGAGATTCATGCTAATGTTAATGAGATGTATGTTAATTAGCTGTGTGTGTATGTTAATGAGCTGTATGTTAATGAGCTTCATGCTAATGAGATTCATGCTAATGAGCTGTATGTTAATGAGCTGTGTAAAAGTGGGCGGAGCTTAAGTCAAAGTGGGAGGAGCTTAAGTCAAAGTGGGAGGAGCTTAGGTTAAAGTGGGCGGAGCTTAAGTCAAAGTGGGAGGAGCTTAAGTCAAAGTGGGAGGAGCTTAAATCAAAGTGGGAGGAGCTTAAACCAAAGTGGGAGGAGCTTAAGTCAAAGTGGGCGGAGCTTAAGTCAAAGTGGGAGGAGCTTAAGTCAAAGTGGGAGGAGCTTAAGTGAAAGTGGGCGGAGCTTAAGTCAAAGTGGGAGGAGCTTAAGTCAAAGTGGGAGGAGCTTAAGTCAAAGTGGGAGGAGCTTAAATCAAAGTGGGAGGAGCTTAAGTCAAAGTGGGCGGAGCTTAAGTCAAAGTGGGAGGAGCTTAAATCAAAGTGGGAGGAGCTTAAGTCAAAGTGGGCGGAGCTTAAGTCAAAGTGGGAGGAGCTTAAGTCAAAGTGGGAGGAGCTTAAGTCAAAGTGGGAGGAGCTTAGGTTAAAGTGGGCGGAGCTTAAGTCAAAGTGGGAGGAGCTTAAGTCAAAGTGGGCGGAGCTTAAATCAAAGTGGGAGGAGCTTAAGTCAAAGTGGGCGGAGCTTAAGTCAAAGTGGGAGGAGCTTAAGTCAAAGTGGGAGGAGCTTAAACCAAAGTGGGAGGAGCTTAAGTCAAAGTGGGCGGAGCTTAAGTCAAAGTGGGAGGAGCTTAAGTCAAAGTGGGCGGAGCTTAAGTCAAAGTGGGAGGAGCTTAAAACAAAGTGGGAGGAGCTTAAATCAAAGTGGGAGGAGTTTAAGTCAAAGTGGGAGGAGCTTAAGTCAAAGTGGGAGGAGCTTAAGTCAAAGTGGGCGGAGCTTAAGTCAAAGTGGGCGGGGCTTAGGTTAAAGTGGGCGGAGCTTAAGTCAAAGTGGGAGGAGCTTAAGTCAAAGTGGGCGGAGCTTAAGTCAAAGTGGGAGGAGCTTAAATCAAAGTGGGAGGAGCTTTAAACAAAGTGGGAGGAGCTTAAATCAAAGTGGGCGGAGCTTAAGTCAAAGTGGGAGGAGCTTAAGTCAAAGTGGGCGGAGCTTAAGTCAAAGTGGGAGGAGCTTAAAACAAAGTGGGAGGAGCTTAAATCAAAGTGGGAGGAGCTTAAGTCAAAGTGGGAGGAGCTTAAGTCAAAGTGGGAGGAGCTTAGGATAAAGTGGGAGGAGCTTAAATCAAAGTGGGAGGAGCTTAAGTCAAAGTGGGAGGAGCTTAAGTTACTCATGACGGTAACCCCACAGTGTACACTTAACAACCCCTTTACTTTCACAAATAAGACAGACAAACTTGGACATTCAACAAAATAGTGGTCAAAGTTTTCATCCCTCCCTTTACATACATCACATACCCTACCTACATTCCTATCCATTTGGTGCAATACGACATTTGTGTAAACCCTATTGTGCCTAATCTTAAAATCATTGTGCTCACATTCTACGCTATTATATATTTCACACCCAGATTTGCCCATACCTTTCCCACATCAAAACCTTCAAAAACCCTTTCCGACACCTTCTCTGACGCTGGCCTCACCAACCCATCACCCAGTAAATCCATGTATATCCCTTTCGTTTTCACATCCTCAAACTTGACCTCTTCCTAACATTAAAGTGTTCCATTCCCTACTTATACTGTCCCTGATTCTATTATACACTCCTGCAATCCCACCTTTCCTTATATCCCTGTTCACTGCCCTTATTCCCTGATTCACTATCTCCTGCTCTGTTTTGAAATTGTTCTCTGACACTAAATGTTTCACCTGTCTAAACCCTGCCTGTTCAAAATGCTTACTAACTATCATCTTGCTATTGTACTTTATCTTGGGGTTAAAAAAGATGGGCTGATTTAAAACCTCATCTTTCCCTACACACTTGTACCTTACCTGCTCTAAATATTTCCCCCATGCCTCAAACACCTCTCTATAAAACAGTGACATTCCCTCATACCAGGGGAAGTCATGTTAAAGTGAAGTTAAAACACAACGAGATTGCTAAGCTAACACCGCTAATGCGGAAGTGGCCTGTGGCCTGTGTGTGTGATGATGAGATGATGATGATGATGATGATGGGGGGTGATAGGAAGGTCGTAGAGACACCATTCAAATGGTTTTAGATTCCCTGTCCTCTGGTCTATCCGGGGGTGTTGGAATTGTTCTCCTAACCCGCGGGGAACCATACGTTATTAACCCCGGGAGGGGTCACACTACGGGACGTATAACGCTGGCTATGAATGTGGTAGAAACACAAGGTTTTCATATTTAAGTTCATTAGGTCTACACGGTCATTTTAAGCCTAACCCCAGCCCTCTACGACCCCGGGAAGTCATGTTAAACTGAAGTTACAGACGACAGATCTGTCAAAAAAAAAAAGTTAAAAAAATGCTTTCACCTAAGCTTTCATCTAAAAAGAAAGTAAAAAAAAAAAAAAATGAAAAAAAAACGTCTAAGTCCCCGTGCCACCTAGCTAGGTTAGCTTAGGTCTCCCTGGCTCGGTTAAAGGACTTTAGCTCAGCAAGCGTAGGTGTCACAGAAACACCATATTTCATATTTAAGTTCCTTAGGTCTACACGGTCATTTTAAGCCTAACCCCAGCCCTCTGCGACCCCGGGACGTGACGCTATTGACCCCCCCGCAGATTCGTCACATGCTAACCGCGGATTACACTACGGGACGTATAACTTTGGCTATGAAGGGGGTAGAGACACGCGGTTTTCATATTTCTGTTCCTTAGGTCTACGCGGTCATTTTAAGCCTAACCCCAGGCCTCTACGACCCCGGGACGTGATGTTATTAAGCTTCCTGCACGTTTAGGCCATGCTAGCCCTCACCGGGGGCTTACCCCTTTTTGGATACAGCGTGATCTCACGATCATAAAAGCCAATGGGGCAGGGAACAAAAAAAAAAAAATGTGATAAAAAAAAAAAAAAAAAAAAAAAAAAAAACGATAGGGTGAAGATAGTGGATGCACGCGTTTAACATCTCTCTCTATGACCTGTGGTCACAAGGGTGTGGAATAACCAGTGACATCTGACTTCCTGGGCTTATGTGAATGTGAATGTGAATGGTCATGTTAATGAGCTGTATGTTAATGAGCTGTGTGTGTATGTTAATGAGCTGTATGTTAATGAGCTTCATGCTAATGAGCTGTATGTTAATGAGCTGTGTGTGTATGTTAATGAGCTGTATGTTAATGAGCTTCATGTTAATGAGCTTCATGCTAATGAGCTTCATGCTAATGAGCTGTATGTTAATGAGCTGTATGTTAATGAGCTTCATGCTAATGAGATTCATGCTAATGTTAATGAGATGTATGTTAATTAGCTGTGTGTGTATGTTAATGAGCTGTATGTTAATGAGCTTCATGCTAATGAGATTCATGCTAATGAGCTGTATGTTAATGAGCTGTGTAAAAGTGGGCGGAGCTTAAGTCAAAGTGGGAGGAGCTTAAGTCAAAGTGGGAGGAGCTTAGGTTAAAGTGGGCGGAGCTTAAGTCAAAGTGGGAGGAGCTTAAGTCAAAGTGGGAGGAGCTTAAATCAAAGTGGGAGGAGCTTAAACCAAAGTGGGAGGAGCTTAAGTCAAAGTGGGCGGAGCTTAAGTCAAAGTGGGAGGAGCTTAAGTCAAAGTGGGAGGAGCTTAAGTGAAAGTGGGCGGAGCTTAAGTCAAAGTGGGAGGAGCTTAAGTCAAAGTGGGAGGAGCTTAAGTCAAAGTGGGAGGAGCTTAAATCAAAGTGGGAGGAGCTTAAGTCAAAGTGGGCGGAGCTTAAGTCAAAGTGGGAGGAGCTTAAATCAAAGTGGGAGGAGCTTAAGTCAAAGTGGGCGGAGCTTAAGTCAAAGTGGGAGGAGCTTAAGTCAAAGTGGGAGGAGCTTAAGTCAAAGTGGGAGGAGCTTAGGTTAAAGTGGGCGGAGCTTAAGTCAAAGTGGGAGGAGCTTAAGTCAAAGTGGGCGGAGCTTAAATCAAAGTGGGAGGAGCTTAAGTCAAAGTGGGCGGAGCTTAAGTCAAAGTGGGAGGAGCTTAAGTCAAAGTGGGAGGAGCTTAAACCAAAGTGGGAGGAGCTTAAGTCAAAGTGGGCGGAGCTTAAGTCAAAGTGGGAGGAGCTTAAGTCAAAGTGGGCGGAGCTTAAGTCAAAGTGGGAGGAGCTTAAAACAAAGTGGGAGGAGCTTAAATCAAAGTGGGAGGAGTTTAAGTCAAAGTGGGAGGAGCTTAAGTCAAAGTGGGAGGAGCTTAAGTCAAAGTGGGCGGAGCTTAAGTCAAAGTGGGCGGGGCTTAGGTTAAAGTGGGCGGAGCTTAAGTCAAAGTGGGAGGAGCTTAAGTCAAAGTGGGCGGAGCTTAAGTCAAAGTGGGAGGAGCTTAAATCAAAGTGGGAGGAGCTTTAAACAAAGTGGGAGGAGCTTAAATCAAAGTGGGCGGAGCTTAAGTCAAAGTGGGAGGAGCTTAAGTCAAAGTGGGCGGAGCTTAAGTCAAAGTGGGAGGAGCTTAAAACAAAGTGGGAGGAGCTTAAATCAAAGTGGGAGGAGCTTAAGTCAAAGTGGGAGGAGCTTAAGTCAAAGTGGGAGGAGCTTAGGATAAAGTGGGAGGAGCTTAAATCAAAGTGGGAGGAGCTTAAGTCAAAGTGGGAGGAGCTTAAGTTACTCATGACGGTAACCCCACAGTGTACACTTAACAACCCCTTTACTTTCACAAATAAGACAGACAAACTTGGACATTCAACAAAATAGTGGTCAAAGTTTTCATCCCTCCCTTTACATACATCACATACCCTACCTACATTCCTATCCATTTGGTGCAATACGACATTTGTGTAAACCCTATTGTGCCTAATCTTAAAATCATTGTGCTCACATTCTACGCTATTATATATTTCACACCCAGATTTGCCCATACCTTTCCCACATCAAAACCTTCAAAAACCCTTTCCGACACCTTCTCTGACGCTGGCCTCACCAACCCATCACCCAGTAAATCCATGTATATCCCTTTCGTTTTCACATCCTCAAACTTGACCTCTTCCTAACATTAAAGTGTTCCATTCCCTACTTCTACTGTCCCTGATTCTATTATACACTCCTGCAATCCCACCTTTCCTTATATCCCTGTTCACTGCCCTTATTCCCTGATTCACTATCTCCTGCTCTGGTTTGAAATTGTTCTCTGACACTAAATGTTTCACCTGTCTAAACCCTGCCTGTTCAAAATGCTTACTAACTATCATCTTGCTATTGTACTTTATCTTGGGGTTAAAAAAGATGGGCTGATTTAAAACCTCATCTTTCCCTACACACTTGTACCTTACCTGCTCTAAATATTTCCCCCATGCCTCAAACACCTCTCTATAAAACAGTGACATTCCCTCATACCAGGGGAAGTCATGTTAAAGTGAAGTTAAAACACAACGAGATTGCTAAGCTAACACCGCTAATGCGGAAGTGGCCTGTGGCCTGTGTGTGTGATGATGAGATGATGATGATGATGATGATGGGGGGTGATAGGAAGGTCGTAGAGACACCATTCAAATGGTTTTAGATTCCCTGTCCTCTGGTCTATCCGGGGGTGTTGGAATTGTTCTCCTAACCCGCGGGGAACCATACGTTATTAACCCCGGGAGGGGTCACACTACGGGACGTATAACGCTGGCTATGAATGTGGTAGAAACACAAGGTTTTCATATTTAAGTTCATTAGGTCTACACGGTCATTTTAAGCCTAACCCCAGCCCTCTACGACCCCGGGAAGTCATGTTAAACTGAAGTTACAGACGACAGATCTGTCAAAAAAAAAAAGTTAAAAAAATGCTTTCACCTAAGCTTTCATCTAAAAAGAAAGTAAAAAAAAAAAAAAATGAAAAAAAAACGTCTAAGTCCCCGTGCCACCTAGCTAGGTTAGCTTAGGTCTCCCTGGCTCGGTTAAAGGACTTTAGCTCAGCAAGCGTAGGTGTCACAGAAACACCATATTTCATATTTAAGTTCCTTAGGTCTACACGGTCATTTTAAGCCTAACCCCAGCCCTCTGCGACCCCGGGACGTGACGCTATTGACCCCCCCGCAGATTCGTCACATGCTAACCGCGGATTACACTACGGGACGTATAACTTTGGCTATGAAGGGGGTAGAGACACGCGGTTTTCATATTTCTGTTCCTTAGGTCTACGCGGTCATTTTAAGCCTAACCCCAGGCCTCTACGACCCCGGGACGTGATGTTATTAAGCTTCCTGCACGTTTAGGCCATGCTAGCCCTCACCGGGGGCTTACCCCTTTTTGGATACAGCGTGATCTCACGATCATAAAAGCCAATGGGGCAGGGAACAAAAAAAAAAAAATGTGATAAAAAAAAAAAAAAAAAAAAAAAAAAAAACGATAGGGTGAAGATAGTGGATGCACGCGTTTAACATCTCTCTCTATGACCTGTGGTCACAAGGGTGTGGAATAACCAGTGACATCTGACTTCCTGGGCTTATGTGAATGTGAATGTGAATGGTCATGTTAATGAGCTGTATGTTAATGAGCTGTGTGTGTATGTTAATGAGCTGTATGTTAATGAGCTTCATGCTAATGAGCTGTATGTTAATGAGCTGTGTGTGTATGTTAATGAGCTGTATGTTAATGAGCTTCATGTTAATGAGCTTCATGCTAATGAGCTTCATGCTAATGAGCTGTATGTTAATGAGCTGTATGTTAATGAGCTTCATGCTAATGAGATTCATGCTAATGTTAATGAGATGTATGTTAATTAGCTGTGTGTGTATGTTAATGAGCTGTATGTTAATGAGCTTCATGCTAATGAGATTCATGCTAATGAGCTGTATGTTAATGAGCTGTGTAAAAGTGGGCGGAGCTTAAGTCAAAGTGGGAGGAGCTTAAGTCAAAGTGGGAGGAGCTTAGGTTAAAGTGGGCGGAGCTTAAGTCAAAGTGGGAGGAGCTTAAGTCAAAGTGGGAGGAGCTTAAATCAAAGTGGGAGGAGCTTAAACCAAAGTGGGAGGAGCTTAAGTCAAAGTGGGCGGAGCTTAAGTCAAAGTGGGAGGAGCTTAAGTCAAAGTGGGAGGAGCTTAAGTGAAAGTGGGCGGAGCTTAAGTCAAAGTGGGAGGAGCTTAAGTCAAAGTGGGAGGAGCTTAAGTCAAAGTGGGAGGAGCTTAAATCAAAGTGGGAGGAGCTTAAGTCAAAGTGGGCGGAGCTTAAGTCAAAGTGGGAGGAGCTTAAATCAAAGTGGGAGGAGCTTAAGTCAAAGTGGGCGGAGCTTAAGTCAAAGTGGGAGGAGCTTAAGTCAAAGTGGGAGGAGCTTAAGTCAAAGTGGGAGGAGCTTAGGTTAAAGTGGGCGGAGCTTAAGTCAAAGTGGGAGGAGCTTAAGTCAAAGTGGGCGGAGCTTAAATCAAAGTGGGAGGAGCTTAAGTCAAAGTGGGCGGAGCTTAAGTCAAAGTGGGAGGAGCTTAAGTCAAAGTGGGAGGAGCTTAAACCAAAGTGGGAGGAGCTTAAGTCAAAGTGGGCGGAGCTTAAGTCAAAGTGGGAGGAGCTTAAGTCAAAGTGGGCGGAGCTTAAGTCAAAGTGGGAGGAGCTTAAAACAAAGTGGGAGGAGCTTAAATCAAAGTGGGAGGAGTTTAAGTCAAAGTGGGAGGAGCTTAAGTCAAAGTGGGAGGAGCTTAAGTCAAAGTGGGCGGAGCTTAAGTCAAAGTGGGCGGGGCTTAGGTTAAAGTGGGCGGAGCTTAAGTCAAAGTGGGAGGAGCTTAAGTCAAAGTGGGCGGAGCTTAAGTCAAAGTGGGAGGAGCTTAAATCAAAGTGGGAGGAGCTTTAAACAAAGTGGGAGGAGCTTAAATCAAAGTGGGCGGAGCTTAAGTCAAAGTGGGAGGAGCTTAAGTCAAAGTGGGCGGAGCTTAAGTCAAAGTGGGAGGAGCTTAAAACAAAGTGGGAGGAGCTTAAATCAAAGTGGGAGGAGCTTAAGTCAAAGTGGGAGGAGCTTAAGTCAAAGTGGGAGGAGCTTAGGATAAAGTGGGAGGAGCTTAAATCAAAGTGGGAGGAGCTTAAGTCAAAGTGGGAGGAGCTTAAGTTACTCATGACGGTAACCCCACAGTGTACACTTAACAACCCCTTTACTTTCACAAATAAGACAGACAAACTTGGACATTCAACAAAATAGTGGTCAAAGTTTTCATCCCTCCCTTTACATACATCACATACCCTACCTACATTCCTATCCATTTGGTGCAATACGACATTTGTGTAAACCCTATTGTGCCTAATCTTAAAATCATTGTGCTCACATTCTACGCTATTATATATTTCACACCCAGATTTGCCCATACCTTTCCCACATCAAAACCTTCAAAAACCCTTTCCGACACCTTCTCTGACGCTGGCCTCACCAACCCATCACCCAGTAAATCCATGTATATCCCTTTCGTTTTCACATCCTCAAACTTGACCTCTTCCTAACATTAAAGTGTTCCATTCCCTACTTATACTGTCCCTGATTCTATTATACACTCCTGCAATCCCACCTTTCCTTATATCCCTGTTCACTGCCCTTATTCCCTGATTCACTATCTCCTGCTCTGGTTTGAAATTGTTCTCTGACACTAAATGTTTCACCTGTCTAAACCCTGCCTGTTCAAAATGCTTACTAACTATCATCTTGCTATTGTACTTTATCTTGGGGTTAAAAAAGATGGGCTGATTTAAAACCTCATCTTTCCCTACACACTTGTACCTTACCTGCTCTAAATATTTCCCCCATGCCTCAAACACCTCTCTATAAAACAGTGACATTCCCTCATACCAGGGGAAGTCATGTTAAAGTGAAGTTAAAACACAACGAGATTGCTAAGCTAACACCGCTAATGCGGAAGTGGCCTGTGGCCTGTGTGTGTGATGATGAGATGATGATGATGATGATGATGGGGGGTGATAGGAAGGTCGTAGAGACACCATTCAAATGGTTTTAGATTCCCTGTCCTCTGGTCTATCCGGGGGTGTTGGAATTGTTCTCCTAACCCGCGGGGAACCATACGTTATTAACCCCGGGAGGGGTCACACTACGGGACGTATAACGCTGGCTATGAATGTGGTAGAAACACAAGGTTTTCATATTTAAGTTCATTAGGTCTACACGGTCATTTTAAGCCTAACCCCAGCCCTCTACGACCCCGGGAAGTCATGTTAAACTGAAGTTACAGACGACAGATCTGTCAAAAAAAAAAAGTTAAAAAAATGCTTTCACCTAAGCTTTCATCTAAAAAGAAAGTAAAAAAAAAAAAAAATGAAAAAAAAACGTCTAAGTCCCCGTGCCACCTAGCTAGGTTAGCTTAGGTCTCCCTGGCTCGGTTAAAGGACTTTAGCTCAGCAAGCGTAGGTGTCACAGAAACACCATATTTCATATTTAAGTTCCTTAGGTCTACACGGTCATTTTAAGCCTAACCCCAGCCCTCTGCGACCCCGGGACGTGACGCTATTGACCCCCCCGCAGATTCGTCACATGCTAACCGCGGATTACACTACGGGACGTATAACTTTGGCTATGAAGGGGGTAGAGACACGCGGTTTTCATATTTCTGTTCCTTAGGTCTACGCGGTCATTTTAAGCCTAACCCCAGGCCTCTACGACCCCGGGACGTGATGTTATTAAGCTTCCTGCACGTTTAGGCCATGCTAGCCCTCACCGGGGGCTTACCCCTTTTTGGATACAGCGTGATCTCACGATCATAAAAGCCAATGGGGCAGGGAACAAAAAAAAAAAAATGTGATAAAAAAAAAAAAAAAAAAAAAAAAAAAAACGATAGGGTGAAGATAGTGGATGCACGCGTTTAACATCTCTCTCTATGACCTGTGGTCACAAGGGTGTGGAATAACCAGTGACATCTGACTTCCTGGGCTTATGTGAATGTGAATGTGAATGGTCATGTTAATGAGCTGTATGTTAATGAGCTGTGTGTGTATGTTAATGAGCTGTATGTTAATGAGCTTCATGCTAATGAGCTGTATGTTAATGAGCTGTGTGTGTATGTTAATGAGCTGTATGTTAATGAGCTTCATGTTAATGAGCTTCATGCTAATGAGCTTCATGCTAATGAGCTGTATGTTAATGAGCTGTATGTTAATGAGCTTCATGCTAATGAGATTCATGCTAATGTTAATGAGATGTATGTTAATTAGCTGTGTGTGTATGTTAATGAGCTGTATGTTAATGAGCTTCATGCTAATGAGATTCATGCTAATGAGCTGTATGTTAATGAGCTGTGTAAAAGTGGGCGGAGCTTAAGTCAAAGTGGGAGGAGCTTAAGTCAAAGTGGGAGGAGCTTAGGTTAAAGTGGGCGGAGCTTAAGTCAAAGTGGGAGGAGCTTAAGTCAAAGTGGGAGGAGCTTAAATCAAAGTGGGAGGAGCTTAAACCAAAGTGGGAGGAGCTTAAGTCAAAGTGGGCGGAGCTTAAGTCAAAGTGGGAGGAGCTTAAGTCAAAGTGGGAGGAGCTTAAGTGAAAGTGGGCGGAGCTTAAGTCAAAGTGGGAGGAGCTTAAGTCAAAGTGGGAGGAGCTTAAGTCAAAGTGGGAGGAGCTTAAATCAAAGTGGGAGGAGCTTAAGTCAAAGTGGGCGGAGCTTAAGTCAAAGTGGGAGGAGCTTAAATCAAAGTGGGAGGAGCTTAAGTCAAAGTGGGCGGAGCTTAAGTCAAAGTGGGAGGAGCTTAAGTCAAAGTGGGAGGAGCTTAAGTCAAAGTGGGAGGAGCTTAGGTTAAAGTGGGCGGAGCTTAAGTCAAAGTGGGAGGAGCTTAAGTCAAAGTGGGCGGAGCTTAAATCAAAGTGGGAGGAGCTTAAGTCAAAGTGGGCGGAGCTTAAGTCAAAGTGGGAGGAGCTTAAGTCAAAGTGGGAGGAGCTTAAACCAAAGTGGGAGGAGCTTAAGTCAAAGTGGGCGGAGCTTAAGTCAAAGTGGGAGGAGCTTAAGTCAAAGTGGGCGGAGCTTAAGTCAAAGTGGGAGGAGCTTAAAACAAAGTGGGAGGAGCTTAAATCAAAGTGGGAGGAGTTTAAGTCAAAGTGGGAGGAGCTTAAGTCAAAGTGGGAGGAGCTTAAGTCAAAGTGGGCGGAGCTTAAGTCAAAGTGGGCGGGGCTTAGGTTAAAGTGGGCGGAGCTTAAGTCAAAGTGGGAGGAGCTTAAGTCAAAGTGGGCGGAGCTTAAGTCAAAGTGGGAGGAGCTTAAATCAAAGTGGGAGGAGCTTTAAACAAAGTGGGAGGAGCTTAAATCAAAGTGGGCGGAGCTTAAGTCAAAGTGGGAGGAGCTTAAGTCAAAGTGGGCGGAGCTTAAGTCAAAGTGGGAGGAGCTTAAAACAAAGTGGGAGGAGCTTAAATCAAAGTGGGAGGAGCTTAAGTCAAAGTGGGAGGAGCTTAAGTCAAAGTGGGAGGAGCTTAGGTCAAAGTGGGAGGAGCTTAAGTTACTCATGACGGTAACCCCACAGTGTACACTTAACAACCCCTTTACTTTCACAAATAAGACAGACAAACTTGGACTTCAACAAAATAGTGGTCAAAGTTTTCATCCCTCCCCTTTACATACATCACTTATACCCTCAAAGTTTTCATCCCTCCCTTTACATACATCACATACCCTACCTACATTCCTATCCATTTGGTGCAATACGACATTTGTGTAAACCCTATTGTGCCTAATCTTAAAATCATTGTGCTCACATTCTACGCTATTATATATTTCACACCCAGATTTGCCCATACCTTTCCCACATCAAAACCTTCAAAAACCCTTTCCGACACCTTCTCTGACGCTGGCCTCACCAACCCATCACCCAGTAAATCCATGTATATCCCTTTCGTTTTCACATCCTCAAACTTGACCTCTTCCTAACATTAAAGTGTTCCATTCCCTACTTATACTGTCCCTGATTCTATTATACACTCCTGCAATCCCACCTTTCCTTATATCCCTGTTCACTGCCCTTATTCCCTGATTCACTATCTCCTGCTCTGGTTTGAAATTGTTCTCTGACACTAAATGTTTCACCTGTCTAAACCCTGCCTGTTCAAAATGCTTACTAACTATCATCTTGCTATTGTACTTTATCTTGGGGTTAAAAAAGATGGGCTGATTTAAAACCTCATCTTTCCCTACACACTTGTACCTTACCTGCTCTAAATATTTCCCCCATGCCTCAAACACCTCTCTATAAAACAGTGACATTCCCTCATACCAGGGGAAGTCATGTTAAAGTGAAGTTAAAACACAACGAGATTGCTAAGCTAACACCGCTAATGCGGAAGTGGCCTGTGGCCTGTGTGTGTGATGATGAGATGATGATGATGATGATGATGGGGGGTGATAGGAAGGTCGTAGAGACACCATTCAAATGGTTTTAGATTCCCTGTCCTCTGGTCTATCCGGGGGTGTTGGAATTGTTCTCCTAACCCGCGGGGAACCATACGTTATTAACCCCGGGAGGGGTCACACTACGGGACGTATAACGCTGGCTATGAATGTGGTAGAAACACAAGGTTTTCATATTTAAGTTCATTAGGTCTACACGGTCATTTTAAGCCTAACCCCAGCCCTCTACGACCCCGGGAAGTCATGTTAAACTGAAGTTACAGACGACAGATCTGTCAAAAAAAAAAAGTTAAAAAAATGCTTTCACCTAAGCTTTCATCTAAAAAGAAAGTAAAAAAAAAAAAAAATGAAAAAAAAACGTCTAAGTCCCCGTGCCACCTAGCTAGGTTAGCTTAGGTCTCCCTGGCTCGGTTAAAGGACTTTAGCTCAGCAAGCGTAGGTGTCACAGAAACACCATATTTCATATTTAAGTTCCTTAGGTCTACACGGTCATTTTAAGCCTAACCCCAGCCCTCTGCGACCCCGGGACGTGACGCTATTGACCCCCCCGCAGATTCGTCACATGCTAACCGCGGATTACACTACGGGACGTATAACTTTGGCTATGAAGGGGGTAGAGACACGCGGTTTTCATATTTCTGTTCCTTAGGTCTACGCGGTCATTTTAAGCCTAACCCCAGGCCTCTACGACCCCGGGACGTGATGTTATTAAGCTTCCTGCACGTTTAGGCCATGCTAGCCCTCACCGGGGGCTTACCCCTTTTTGGATACAGCGTGATCTCACGATCATAAAAGCCAATGGGGCAGGGAACAAAAAAAAAAAAATGTGATAAAAAAAAAAAAAAAAAAAAAAAAAAAAACGATAGGGTGAAGATAGTGGATGCACGCGTTTAACATCTCTCTCTATGACCTGTGGTCACAAGGGTGTGGAATAACCAGTGACATCTGACTTCCTGGGCTTATGTGAATGTGAATGTGAATGGTCATGTTAATGAGCTGTATGTTAATGAGCTGTGTGTGTATGTTAATGAGCTGTATGTTAATGAGCTTCATGCTAATGAGCTGTATGTTAATGAGCTGTGTGTGTATGTTAATGAGCTGTATGTTAATGAGCTTCATGTTAATGAGCTTCATGCTAATGAGCTTCATGCTAATGAGCTGTATGTTAATGAGCTGTATGTTAATGAGCTTCATGCTAATGAGATTCATGCTAATGTTAATGAGATGTATGTTAATTAGCTGTGTGTGTATGTTAATGAGCTGTATGTTAATGAGCTTCATGCTAATGAGATTCATGCTAATGAGCTGTATGTTAATGAGCTGTGTAAAAGTGGGCGGAGCTTAAGTCAAAGTGGGAGGAGCTTAAGTCAAAGTGGGAGGAGCTTAGGTTAAAGTGGGCGGAGCTTAAGTCAAAGTGGGAGGAGCTTAAGTCAAAGTGGGAGGAGCTTAAATCAAAGTGGGAGGAGCTTAAACCAAAGTGGGAGGAGCTTAAGTCAAAGTGGGCGGAGCTTAAGTCAAAGTGGGAGGAGCTTAAGTCAAAGTGGGAGGAGCTTAAGTGAAAGTGGGCGGAGCTTAAGTCAAAGTGGGAGGAGCTTAAGTCAAAGTGGGAGGAGCTTAAGTCAAAGTGGGAGGAGCTTAAATCAAAGTGGGAGGAGCTTAAGTCAAAGTGGGCGGAGCTTAAGTCAAAGTGGGAGGAGCTTAAATCAAAGTGGGAGGAGCTTAAGTCAAAGTGGGCGGAGCTTAAGTCAAAGTGGGAGGAGCTTAAGTCAAAGTGGGAGGAGCTTAAGTCAAAGTGGGAGGAGCTTAGGTTAAAGTGGGCGGAGCTTAAGTCAAAGTGGGAGGAGCTTAAGTCAAAGTGGGCGGAGCTTAAATCAAAGTGGGAGGAGCTTAAGTCAAAGTGGGCGGAGCTTAAGTCAAAGTGGGAGGAGCTTAAGTCAAAGTGGGAGGAGCTTAAACCAAAGTGGGAGGAGCTTAAGTCAAAGTGGGCGGAGCTTAAGTCAAAGTGGGAGGAGCTTAAGTCAAAGTGGGCGGAGCTTAAGTCAAAGTGGGAGGAGCTTAAAACAAAGTGGGAGGAGCTTAAATCAAAGTGGGAGGAGTTTAAGTCAAAGTGGGAGGAGCTTAAGTCAAAGTGGGAGGAGCTTAAGTCAAAGTGGGCGGAGCTTAAGTCAAAGTGGGCGGGGCTTAGGTTAAAGTGGGCGGAGCTTAAGTCAAAGTGGGAGGAGCTTAAGTCAAAGTGGGCGGAGCTTAAGTCAAAGTGGGAGGAGCTTAAATCAAAGTGGGAGGAGCTTTAAACAAAGTGGGAGGAGCTTAAATCAAAGTGGGCGGAGCTTAAGTCAAAGTGGGAGGAGCTTAAGTCAAAGTGGGCGGAGCTTAAGTCAAAGTGGGAGGAGCTTAAAACAAAGTGGGAGGAGCTTAAATCAAAGTGGGAGGAGCTTAAGTCAAAGTGGGAGGAGCTTAAGTCAAAGTGGGAGGAGCTTAGGATAAAGTGGGAGGAGCTTAAATCAAAGTGGGAGGAGCTTAAGTCAAAGTGGGAGGAGCTTAAGTTACTCATGACGGTAACCCCACAGTGTACACTTAACAACCCCTTTACTTTCACAAATAAGACAGACAAACTTGGACATTCAACAAAATAGTGGTCAAAGTTTTCATCCCTCCCTTTACATACATCACATACCCTACCTACATTCCTATCCATTTGGTGCAATACGACATTTGTGTAAACCCTATTGTGCCTAATCTTAAAATCATTGTGCTCACATTCTACGCTATTATATATTTCACACCCAGATTTGCCCATACCTTTCCCACATCAAAACCTTCAAAAACCCTTTCCGACACCTTCTCTGACGCTGGCCTCACCAACCCATCACCCAGTAAATCCATGTATATCCCTTTCGTTTTCACATCCTCAAACTTGACCTCTTCCTAACATTAAAGTGTTCCATTCCCTACTTATACTGTCCCTGATTCTATTATACACTCCTGCAATCCCACCTTTCCTTATATCCCTGTTCACTGCCCTTATTCCCTGCACTATCTCCTGCTCTGGTTTGAAATTGTTCTCTGACACTAAATGTTTCACCTGTCTAAACCCTGCCTGTTCAAAATGCTTACTAACTATCATCTTGCTATTGTACTTTATCTTGGGGTTAAAAAAGATGGGCTGATTTAAAACCTCATCTTTCCCTACACACTTGTACCTTACCTGCTCTAAATATTTCCCCCATGCCTCAAACACCTCTCTATAAAACAGTGACATTCCCTCATACCAGGGGAAGTCATGTTAAAGTGAAGTTAAAACACAACGAGATTGCTAAGCTAACACCGCTAATGCGGAAGTGGCCTGTGGCCTGTGTGTGTGATGATGAGATGATGATGATGATGATGATGGGGGGTGATAGGAAGGTCGTAGAGACACCATTCAAATGGTTTTAGATTCCCTGTCCTCTGGTCTATCCGGGGGTGTTGGAATTGTTCTCCTAACCCGCGGGGAACCATACGTTATTAACCCCGGGAGGGGTCACACTACGGGACGTATAACGCTGGCTATGAATGTGGTAGAAACACAAGGTTTTCATATTTAAGTTCATTAGGTCTACACGGTCATTTTAAGCCTAACCCCAGCCCTCTACGACCCCGGGAAGTCATGTTAAACTGAAGTTACAGACGACAGATCTGTCAAAAAAAAAAAGTTAAAAAAATGCTTTCACCTAAGCTTTCATCTAAAAAGAAAGTAAAAAAAAAAAAAAATGAAAAAAAAACGTCTAAGTCCCCGTGCCACCTAGCTAGGTTAGCTTAGGTCTCCCTGGCTCGGTTAAAGGACTTTAGCTCAGCAAGCGTAGGTGTCACAGAAACACCATATTTCATATTTAAGTTCAGTAGGTCTACACGGTCATTTTAAGCCTAACCCCAGCCCTCTGCGACCCCGGGACGTGACGCTATTGACCCCCCCGCAGATTCGTCACATGCTAACCGCGGATTACACTACGGGACGTATAACTTTGGCTATGAAGGGGGTAGAGACACGCGGTTTTCATATTTCTGTTCCTTAGGTCTACGCGGTCATTTTAAGCCTAACCCCAGGCCTCTACGACCCCGGGACGTGATGTTATTAAGCTTCCTGCACGTTTAGGCCATGCTAGCCCTCACCGGGGGCTTACCCCTTTTTGGATACAGCGTGATCTCACGATCATAAAAGCCAATGGGGCAGGGAACAAAAAAAAAAAAATGTGATAAAAAAAAAAAAAAAAAAAAAAAAAAAAACGATAGGGTGAAGATAGTGGATGCACGCGTTTAACATCTCTCTCTATGACCTGTGGTCACAAGGGTGTGGAATAACCAGTGACATCTGACTTCCTGGGCTTATGTGAATGTGAATGTGAATGGTCATGTTAATGAGCTGTATGTTAATGAGCTGTGTGTGTATGTTAATGAGCTGTATGTTAATGAGCTTCATGCTAATGAGCTGTATGTTAATGAGCTGTGTGTGTATGTTAATGAGCTGTATGTTAATGAGCTTCATGTTAATGAGCTTCATGCTAATGAGCTTCATGCTAATGAGCTGTATGTTAATGAGCTTCATGCTAATGAGATTCATGCTAATGTTAATGAGATGTATGTTAATTAGCTGTGTGTGTATGTTAATGAGCTGTATGTTAATGAGCTTCATGCTAATGAGATTCATGCTAATGAGCTGTATGTTAATGAGCTGTGTAAAAGTGGGCGGAGCTTAAGTCAAAGTGGGAGGAGCTTAAGTCAAAGTGGGAGGAGCTTAGGTTAAAGTGGGCGGAGCTTAAGTCAAAGTGGGAGGAGCTTAAGTCAAAGTGGGAGGAGCTTAAATCAAAGTGGGAGGAGCTTAAACCAAAGTGGGAGGAGCTTAAGTCAAAGTGGGCGGAGCTTAAGTCAAAGTGGGAGGAGCTTAAGTCAAAGTGGGAGGAGCTTAAGTGAAAGTGGGCGGAGCTTAAGTCAAAGTGGGAGGAGCTTAAGTCAAAGTGGGAGGAGCTTAAGTCAAAGTGGGAGGAGCTTAAATCAAAGTGGGAGGAGCTTAAGTCAAAGTGGGCGGAGCTTAAGTCAAAGTGGGAGGAGCTTAAATCAAAGTGGGAGGAGCTTAAGTCAAAGTGGGCGGAGCTTAAGTCAAAGTGGGAGGAGCTTAAGTCAAAGTGGGAGGAGCTTAAGTCAAAGTGGGAGGAGCTTAGGTTAAAGTGGGCGGAGCTTAAGTCAAAGTGGGAGGAGCTTAAGTCAAAGTGGGCGGAGCTTAAATCAAAGTGGGAGGAGCTTAAGTCAAAGTGGGCGGAGCTTAAGTCAAAGTGGGAGGAGCTTAAGTCAAAGTGGGAGGAGCTTAAACCAAAGTGGGAGGAGCTTAAGTCAAAGTGGGCGGAGCTTAAGTCAAAGTGGGAGGAGCTTAAGTCAAAGTGGGCGGAGCTTAAGTCAAAGTGGGAGGAGCTTAAAACAAAGTGGGAGGAGCTTAAATCAAAGTGGGAGGAGTTTAAGTCAAAGTGGGAGGAGCTTAAGTCAAAGTGGGAGGAGCTTAAGTCAAAGTGGGCGGAGCTTAAGTCAAAGTGGGCGGGGCTTAGGTTAAAGTGGGCGGAGCTTAAGTCAAAGTGGGAGGAGCTTAAGTCAAAGTGGGCGGAGCTTAAGTCAAAGTGGGAGGAGCTTAAATCAAAGTGGGAGGAGCTTTAAACAAAGTGGGAGGAGCTTAAATCAAAGTGGGCGGAGCTTAAGTCAAAGTGGGAGGAGCTTAAGTCAAAGTGGGCGGAGCTTAAGTCAAAGTGGGAGGAGCTTAAAACAAAGTGGGAGGAGCTTAAATCAAAGTGGGAGGAGCTTAAGTCAAAGTGGGAGGAGCTTAAGTCAAAGTGGGAGGAGCTTAGGATAAAGTGGGAGGAGCTTAAATCAAAGTGGGAGGAGCTTAAGTCAAAGTGGGAGGAGCTTAAGTTACTCATGACGGTAACCCCACAGTGTACACTTAACAACCCCTTTACTTTCACAAATAAGACAGACAAACTTGGACATTCAACAAAATAGTGGTCAAAGTTTTCATCCCTCCCTTTACATACATCACATACCCTACCTACATTCCTATCCATTTGGTGCAATACGACATTTGTGTAAACCCTATTGTGCCTAATCTTAAAATCATTGTGCTCACATTCTACGCTATTATATATTTCACACCCAGATTTGCCCATACCTTTCCCACATCAAAACCTTCAAAAACCCTTTCCGACACCTTCTCTGACGCTGGCCTCACCAACCCATCACCCAGTAAATCCATGTATATCCCTTTCGTTTTCACATCCTCAAACTTGACCTCTTCCTAACATTAACGTTTTCCATTCCCTACTTATACTGTCCCTGATTCTATTATACACTCCTGCAATCCCACCTTTCCTTATATCCCTGTTCACTGCCCTTATTCCCTGCACTATCTCCTGCTCTGGTTTGAAATTGTTCTCTGACACTAAATGTTTCACCTGTCTAAACCCTGCCTGTTCAAAATGCTTACTAACTATCATCTTGCTATTGTACTTTATCTTGGGGTTAAAAAAGATGGGCTGATTTAAAACCTCATCTTTCCCTACACACTTGTACCTTACCTGCTCTAAATATTTCCCCCATGCCTCAAACACCTCTCTATAAAACAGTGACATTCCCTCATACCAGGGGAAGTCATGTTAAAGTGAAGTTAAAACACAACGAGATTGCTAAGCTAACACCGCTAATGCGGAAGTGGCCTGTGGCCTGTGTGTGTGATGATGAGATGATGATGATGATGATGATGGGGGGTGATAGGAAGGTCGTAGAGACACCATTCAAATGGTTTTAGATTCCCTGTCCTCTGGTCTATCCGGGGGTGTTGGAATTGTTCTCCTAACCCGCGGGGAACCATACGTTATTAACCCCGGGAGGGGTCACACTACGGGACGTATAACGCTGGCTATGAATGTGGTAGAAACACAAGGTTTTCATATTTAAGTTCATTAGGTCTACACGGTCATTTTAAGCCTAACCCCAGCCCTCTACGACCCCGGGAAGTCATGTTAAACTGAAGTTACAGACGACAGATCTGTCAAAAAAAAAAAGTTAAAAAAATGCTTTCACCTAAGCTTTCATCTAAAAAGAAAGTAAAAAAAAAAAAAAATGAAAAAAAAACGTCTAAGTCCCCGTGCCACCTAGCTAGGTTAGCTTAGGTCTCCCTGGCTCGGTTAAAGGACTTTAGCTCAGCAAGCGTAGGTGTCACAGAAACACCATATTTCATATTTAAGTTCCTTAGGTCTACACGGTCATTTTAAGCCTAACCCCAGCCCTCTGCGACCCCGGGACGTGACGCTATTGACCCCCCCGCAGATTCGTCACATGCTAACCGCGGATTACACTACGGGACGTATAACTTTGGCTATGAAGGGGGTAGAGACACGCGGTTTTCATATTTCTGTTCCTTAGGTCTACGCGGTCATTTTAAGCCTAACCCCAGGCCTCTACGACCCCGGGACGTGATGTTATTAAGCTTCCTGCACGTTTAGGCCATGCTAGCCCTCACCGGGGGCTTACCCCTTTTTGGATACAGCGTGATCTCACGATCATAAAAGCCAATGGGGCAGGGAACAAAAAAAAAAAAATGTGATAAAAAAAAAAAAAAAAAAAAAAAAAAAAACGATAGGGTGAAGATAGTGGATGCACGCGTTTAACATCTCTCTCTATGACCTGTGGTCACAAGGGTGTGGAATAACCAGTGACATCTGACTTCCTGGGCTTATGTGAATGTGAATGTGAATGGTCATGTTAATGAGCTGTATGTTAATGAGCTGTGTGTGTATGTTAATGAGCTGTATGTTAATGAGCTTCATGCTAATGAGCTGTATGTTAATGAGCTGTGTGTGTATGTTAATGAGCTGTATGTTAATGAGCTTCATGTTAATGAGCTTCATGCTAATGAGCTTCATGCTAATGAGCTGTATGTTAATGAGCTGTATGTTAATGAGCTTCATGCTAATGAGATTCATGCTAATGTTAATGAGATGTATGTTAATTAGCTGTGTGTGTATGTTAATGAGCTGTATGTTAATGAGCTTCATGCTAATGAGATTCATGCTAATGAGCTGTATGTTAATGAGCTGTGTAAAAGTGGGCGGAGCTTAAGTCAAAGTGGGAGGAGCTTAAGTCAAAGTGGGAGGAGCTTAGGTTAAAGTGGGCGGAGCTTAAGTCAAAGTGGGAGGAGCTTAAGTCAAAGTGGGAGGAGCTTAAATCAAAGTGGGAGGAGCTTAAACCAAAGTGGGAGGAGCTTAAGTCAAAGTGGGCGGAGCTTAAGTCAAAGTGGGAGGAGCTTAAGTCAAAGTGGGAGGAGCTTAAGTGAAAGTGGGCGGAGCTTAAGTCAAAGTGGGAGGAGCTTAAGTCAAAGTGGGAGGAGCTTAAGTCAAAGTGGGAGGAGCTTAAATCAAAGTGGGAGGAGCTTAAGTCAAAGTGGGCGGAGCTTAAGTCAAAGTGGGAGGAGCTTAAATCAAAGTGGGAGGAGCTTAAGTCAAAGTGGGCGGAGCTTAAGTCAAAGTGGGAGGAGCTTAAGTCAAAGTGGGAGGAGCTTAAGTCAAAGTGGGAGGAGCTTAGGTTAAAGTGGGCGGAGCTTAAGTCAAAGTGGGAGGAGCTTAAGTCAAAGTGGGCGGAGCTTAAATCAAAGTGGGAGGAGCTTAAGTCAAAGTGGGCGGAGCTTAAGTCAAAGTGGGAGGAGCTTAAGTCAAAGTGGGAGGAGCTTAAACCAAAGTGGGAGGAGCTTAAGTCAAAGTGGGCGGAGCTTAAGTCAAAGTGGGAGGAGCTTAAGTCAAAGTGGGCGGAGCTTAAGTCAAAGTGGGAGGAGCTTAAAACAAAGTGGGAGGAGCTTAAATCAAAGTGGGAGGAGTTTAAGTCAAAGTGGGAGGAGCTTAAGTCAAAGTGGGAGGAGCTTAAGTCAAAGTGGGCGGAGCTTAAGTCAAAGTGGGCGGGGCTTAGGTTAAAGTGGGCGGAGCTTAAGTCAAAGTGGGAGGAGCTTAAGTCAAAGTGGGCGGAGCTTAAGTCAAAGTGGGAGGAGCTTAAATCAAAGTGGGAGGAGCTTTAAACAAAGTGGGAGGAGCTTAAATCAAAGTGGGCGGAGCTTAAGTCAAAGTGGGAGGAGCTTAAGTCAAAGTGGGCGGAGCTTAAGTCAAAGTGGGAGGAGCTTAAAACAAAGTGGGAGGAGCTTAAATCAAAGTGGGAGGAGCTTAAGTCAAAGTGGGAGGAGCTTAAGTCAAAGTGGGAGGAGCTTAGGATAAAGTGGGAGGAGCTTAAATCAAAGTGGGAGGAGCTTAAGTCAAAGTGGGAGGAGCTTAAGTTACTCATGACGGTAACCCCACAGTGTACACTTAACAACCCCTTTACTTTCACAAATAAGACAGACAAACTTGGACATTCAACAAAATAGTGGTCAAAGTTTTCATCCCTCCCTTTACATACATCACATACCCTACCTACATTCCTATCCATTTGGTGCAATACGACATTTGTGTAAACCCTATTGTGCCTAATCTTAAAATCATTGTGCTCACATTCTACGCTATTATATATTTCACACCCAGATTTGCCCATACCTTTCCCACATCAAAACCTTCAAAAACCCTTTCCGACACCTTCTCTGACGCTGGCCTCACCAACCCATCACCCAGTAAATCCATGTATATCCCTTTCGTTTTCACATCCTCAAACTTGACCTCTTCCTAACATTAAAGTGTTCCATTCCCTACTTATACTGTCCCTGATTCTATTATACACTCCTGCAATCCCACCTTTCCTTATATCCCTGTTCACTGCCCTTATTCCCTGATTCACTATCTCCTGCTCTGGTTTGAAATTGTTCTCTGACACTAAATGTTTCACCTGTCTAAACCCTGCCTGTTCAAAATGCTTACTAACTATCATCTTGCTATTGTACTTTATCTTGGGGTTAAAAAAGATGGGCTGATTTAAAACCTCATCTTTCCCTACACACTTGTACCTTACCTGCTCTAAATATTTCCCCCATGCCTCAAACACCTCTCTATAAAACAGTGACATTCCCTCATACCAGGGGAAGTCATGTTAAAGTGAAGTTAAAACACAACGAGATTGCTAAGCTAACACCGCTAATGCGGAAGTGGCCTGTGGCCTGTGTGTGTGATGATGAGATGATGATGATGATGATGATGGGGGGTGATAGGAAGGTCGTAGAGACACCATTCAAATGGTTTTAGATTCCCTGTCCTCTGGTCTATCCGGGGGTGTTGGAATTGTTCTCCTAACCCGCGGGGAACCATACGTTATTAACCCCGGGAGGGGTCACACTACGGGACGTATAACGCTGGCTATGAATGTGGTAGAAACACAAGGTTTTCATATTTAAGTTCATTAGGTCTACACGGTCATTTTAAGCCTAACCCCAGCCCTCTACGACCCCGGGAAGTCATGTTAAACTGAAGTTACAGACGACAGATCTGTCAAAAAAAAAAAGTTAAAAAAATGCTTTCACCTAAGCTTTCATCTAAAAAGAAAGTAAAAAAAAAAAAAAATGAAAAAAAAACGTCTAAGTCCCCGTGCCACCTAGCTAGGTTAGCTTAGGTCTCCCTGGCTCGGTTAAAGGACTTTAGCTCAGCAAGCGTAGGTGTCACAGAAACACCATATTTCATATTTAAGTTCCTTAGGTCTACACGGTCATTTTAAGCCTAACCCCAGCCCTCTGCGACCCCGGGACGTGACGCTATTGACCCCCCCGCAGATTCGTCACATGCTAACCGCGGATTACACTACGGGACGTATAACTTTGGCTATGAAGGGGGTAGAGACACGCGGTTTTCATATTTCTGTTCCTTAGGTCTACGCGGTCATTTTAAGCCTAACCCCAGGCCTCTACGACCCCGGGACGTGATGTTATTAAGCTTCCTGCACGTTTAGGCCATGCTAGCCCTCACCGGGGGCTTACCCCTTTTTGGATACAGCGTGATCTCACGATCATAAAAGCCAATGGGGCAGGGAACAAAAAAAAAAAAATGTGATAAAAAAAAAAAAAAAAAAAAAAAAAAAAACGATAGGGTGAAGATAGTGGATGCACGCGTTTAACATCTCTCTCTATGACCTGTGGTCACAAGGGTGTGGAATAACCAGTGACATCTGACTTCCTGGGCTTATGTGAATGTGAATGTGAATGGTCATGTTAATGAGCTGTATGTTAATGAGCTGTGTGTGTATGTTAATGAGCTGTATGTTAATGAGCTTCATGCTAATGAGCTGTATGTTAATGAGCTGTGTGTGTATGTTAATGAGCTGTATGTTAATGAGCTTCATGTTAATGAGCTTCATGCTAATGAGCTTCATGCTAATGAGCTGTATGTTAATGAGCTGTATGTTAATGAGCTTCATGCTAATGAGATTCATGCTAATGTTAATGAGATGTATGTTAATTAGCTGTGTGTGTATGTTAATGAGCTGTATGTTAATGAGCTTCATGCTAATGAGATTCATGCTAATGAGCTGTATGTTAATGAGCTGTGTAAAAGTGGGCGGAGCTTAAGTCAAAGTGGGAGGAGCTTAAGTCAAAGTGGGAGGAGCTTAGGTTAAAGTGGGCGGAGCTTAAGTCAAAGTGGGAGGAGCTTAAGTCAAAGTGGGAGGAGCTTAAATCAAAGTGGGAGGAGCTTAAACCAAAGTGGGAGGAGCTTAAGTCAAAGTGGGCGGAGCTTAAGTCAAAGTGGGAGGAGCTTAAGTCAAAGTGGGAGGAGCTTAAGTGAAAGTGGGCGGAGCTTAAGTCAAAGTGGGAGGAGCTTAAGTCAAAGTGGGAGGAGCTTAAGTCAAAGTGGGAGGAGCTTAAATCAAAGTGGGAGGAGCTTAAGTCAAAGTGGGCGGAGCTTAAGTCAAAGTGGGAGGAGCTTAAATCAAAGTGGGAGGAGCTTAAGTCAAAGTGGGCGGAGCTTAAGTCAAAGTGGGAGGAGCTTAAGTCAAAGTGGGAGGAGCTTAAGTCAAAGTGGGAGGAGCTTAGGTTAAAGTGGGCGGAGCTTAAGTCAAAGTGGGAGGAGCTTAAGTCAAAGTGGGCGGAGCTTAAATCAAAGTGGGAGGAGCTTAAGTCAAAGTGGGCGGAGCTTAAGTCAAAGTGGGAGGAGCTTAAGTCAAAGTGGGAGGAGCTTAAACCAAAGTGGGAGGAGCTTAAGTCAAAGTGGGCGGAGCTTAAGTCAAAGTGGGAGGAGCTTAAGTCAAAGTGGGCGGAGCTTAAGTCAAAGTGGGAGGAGCTTAAAACAAAGTGGGAGGAGCTTAAATCAAAGTGGGAGGAGTTTAAGTCAAAGTGGGAGGAGCTTAAGTCAAAGTGGGAGGAGCTTAAGTCAAAGTGGGCGGAGCTTAAGTCAAAGTGGGCGGGGCTTAGGTTAAAGTGGGCGGAGCTTAAGTCAAAGTGGGAGGAGCTTAAGTCAAAGTGGGCGGAGCTTAAGTCAAAGTGGGAGGAGCTTAAATCAAAGTGGGAGGAGCTTTAAACAAAGTGGGAGGAGCTTAAATCAAAGTGGGCGGAGCTTAAGTCAAAGTGGGAGGAGCTTAAGTCAAAGTGGGCGGAGCTTAAGTCAAAGTGGGAGGAGCTTAAAACAAAGTGGGAGGAGCTTAAATCAAAGTGGGAGGAGCTTAAGTCAAAGTGGGAGGAGCTTAAGTCAAAGTGGGAGGAGCTTAGGATAAAGTGGGAGGAGCTTAAATCAAAGTGGGAGGAGCTTAAGTCAAAGTGGGAGGAGCTTAAGTTACTCATGACGGTAACCCCACAGTGTACACTTAACAACCCCTTTACTTTCACAAATAAGACAGACAAACTTGGACATTCAACAAAATAGTGGTCAAAGTTTTCATCCCTCCCTTTACATACATCACATACCCTACCTACATTCCTATCCATTTGGTGCAATACGACATTTGTGTAAACCCTATTGTGCCTAATCTTAAAATCATTGTGCTCACATTCTACGCTATTATATATTTCACACCCAGATTTGCCCATACCTTTCCCACATCAAAACCTTCAAAAACCCTTTCCGACACCTTCTCTGACGCTGGCCTCACCAACCCATCACCCAGTAAATCCATGTATATCCCTTTCGTTTTCACATCCTCAAACTTGACCTCTTCCTAACATTAAAGTGTTCCATTCCCTACTTATACTGTCCCTGATTCTATTATACACTCCTGCAATCCCACCTTTCCTTATATCCCTGTTCACTGCCCTTATTCCCTGCACTATCTCCTGCTCTGGTTTGAAATTGTTCTCTGACACTAAATGTTTCACCTGTCTAAACCCTGCCTGTTCAAAATGCTTACTAACTATCATCTTGCTATTGTACTTTATCTTGGGGTTAAAAAAGATGGGCTGATTTAAAACCTCATCTTTCCCTACACACTTGTACCTTACCTGCTCTAAATATTTCCCCCATGCCTCAAACACCTCTCTATAAAACAGTGACATTCCCTCATACCAGGGGAAGTCATGTTAAAGTGAAGTTAAAACACAACGAGATTGCTAAGCTAACACCGCTAATGCGGAAGTGGCCTGTGGCCTGTGTGTGTGATGATGAGATGATGATGATGATGATGATGGGGGGTGATAGGAAGGTCGTAGAGACACCATTCAAATGGTTTTAGATTCCCTGTCCTCTGGTCTATCCGGGGGTGTTGGAATTGTTCTCCTAACCCGCGGGGAACCATACGTTATTAACCCCGGGAGGGGTCACACTACGGGACGTATAACGCTGGCTATGAATGTGGTAGAAACACAAGGTTTTCATATTTAAGTTCATTAGGTCTACACGGTCATTTTAAGCCTAACCCCAGCCCTCTACGACCCCGGGAAGTCATGTTAAACTGAAGTTACAGACGACAGATCTGTCAAAAAAAAAAAGTTAAAAAAATGCTTTCACCTAAGCTTTCATCTAAAAAGAAAGTAAAAAAAAAAAAAAATGAAAAAAAAACGTCTAAGTCCCCGTGCCACCTAGCTAGGTTAGCTTAGGTCTCCCTGGCTCGGTTAAAGGACTTTAGCTCAGCAAGCGTAGGTGTCACAGAAACACCATATTTCATATTTAAGTTCCTTAGGTCTACACGGTCATTTTAAGCCTAACCCCAGCCCTCTGCGACCCCGGGACGTGACGCTATTGACCCCCCCGCAGATTCGTCACATGCTAACCGCGGATTACACTACGGGACGTATAACTTTGGCTATGAAGGGGGTAGAGACACGCGGTTTTCATATTTCTGTTCCTTAGGTCTACGCGGTCATTTTAAGCCTAACCCCAGGCCTCTACGACCCCGGGACGTGATGTTATTAAGCTTCCTGCACGTTTAGGCCATGCTAGCCCTCACCGGGGGCTTACCCCTTTTTGGATACAGCGTGATCTCACGATCATAAAAGCCAATGGGGCAGGGAACAAAAAAAAAAAAATGTGATAAAAAAAAAAAAAAAAAAAAAAAAAAAAACGATAGGGTGAAGATAGTGGATGCACGCGTTTAACATCTCTCTCTATGACCTGTGGTCACAAGGGTGTGGAATAACCAGTGACATCTGACTTCCTGGGCTTATGTGAATGTGAATGTGAATGGTCATGTTAATGAGCTGTATGTTAATGAGCTGTGTGTGTATGTTAATGAGCTGTATGTTAATGAGCTTCATGCTAATGAGCTGTATGTTAATGAGCTGTGTGTGTATGTTAATGAGCTGTATGTTAATGAGCTTCATGTTAATGAGCTTCATGCTAATGAGCTTCATGCTAATGAGCTGTATGTTAATGAGCTGTATGTTAATGAGCTTCATGCTAATGAGATTCATGCTAATGTTAATGAGATGTATGTTAATTAGCTGTGTGTGTATGTTAATGAGCTGTATGTTAATGAGCTTCATGCTAATGAGATTCATGCTAATGAGCTGTATGTTAATGAGCTGTGTAAAAGTGGGCGGAGCTTAAGTCAAAGTGGGAGGAGCTTAAGTCAAAGTGGGAGGAGCTTAGGTTAAAGTGGGCGGAGCTTAAGTCAAAGTGGGAGGAGCTTAAGTCAAAGTGGGAGGAGCTTAAATCAAAGTGGGAGGAGCTTAAACCAAAGTGGGAGGAGCTTAAGTCAAAGTGGGCGGAGCTTAAGTCAAAGTGGGAGGAGCTTAAGTCAAAGTGGGAGGAGCTTAAGTGAAAGTGGGCGGAGCTTAAGTCAAAGTGGGAGGAGCTTAAGTCAAAGTGGGAGGAGCTTAAGTCAAAGTGGGAGGAGCTTAAATCAAAGTGGGAGGAGCTTAAGTCAAAGTGGGCGGAGCTTAAGTCAAAGTGGGAGGAGCTTAAATCAAAGTGGGAGGAGCTTAAGTCAAAGTGGGCGGAGCTTAAGTCAAAGTGGGAGGAGCTTAAGTCAAAGTGGGAGGAGCTTAAGTCAAAGTGGGAGGAGCTTAGGTTAAAGTGGGCGGAGCTTAAGTCAAAGTGGGAGGAGCTTAAGTCAAAGTGGGCGGAGCTTAAATCAAAGTGGGAGGAGCTTAAGTCAAAGTGGGCGGAGCTTAAGTCAAAGTGGGAGGAGCTTAAGTCAAAGTGGGAGGAGCTTAAACCAAAGTGGGAGGAGCTTAAGTCAAAGTGGGCGGAGCTTAAGTCAAAGTGGGAGGAGCTTAAGTCAAAGTGGGCGGAGCTTAAGTCAAAGTGGGAGGAGCTTAAAACAAAGTGGGAGGAGCTTAAATCAAAGTGGGAGGAGTTTAAGTCAAAGTGGGAGGAGCTTAAGTCAAAGTGGGAGGAGCTTAAGTCAAAGTGGGCGGAGCTTAAGTCAAAGTGGGCGGGGCTTAGGTTAAAGTGGGCGGAGCTTAAGTCAAAGTGGGAGGAGCTTAAGTCAAAGTGGGCGGAGCTTAAGTCAAAGTGGGAGGAGCTTAAATCAAAGTGGGAGGAGCTTTAAACAAAGTGGGAGGAGCTTAAATCAAAGTGGGCGGAGCTTAAGTCAAAGTGGGAGGAGCTTAAGTCAAAGTGGGCGGAGCTTAAGTCAAAGTGGGAGGAGCTTAAAACAAAGTGGGAGGAGCTTAAATCAAAGTGGGAGGAGCTTAAGTCAAAGTGGGAGGAGCTTAAGTCAAAGTGGGAGGAGCTTAGGATAAAGTGGGAGGAGCTTAAATCAAAGTGGGAGGAGCTTAAGTCAAAGTGGGAGGAGCTTAAGTTACTCATGACGGTAACCCCACAGTGTACACTTAACAACCCCTTTACTTTCACAAATAAGACAGACAAACTTGGACATTCAACAAAATAGTGGTCAAAGTTTTCATCCCTCCCTTTACATACATCACATACCCTACCTACATTCCTATCCATTTGGTGCAATACGACATTTGTGTAAACCCTATTGTGCCTAATCTTAAAATCATTGTGCTCACATTCTACGCTATTATATATTTCACACCCAGATTTGCCCATACCTTTCCCACATCAAAACCTTCAAAAACCCTTTCCGACACCTTCTCTGACGCTGGCCTCACCAACCCATCACCCAGTAAATCCATGTATATCCCTTTCGTTTTCACATCCTCAAACTTGACCTCTTCCTAACATTAACGTTTTCCATTCCCTACTTATACTGTCCCTGATTCTATTATACACTCCTGCAATCCCACCTTTCCTTATATCCCTGTTCACTGCCCTTATTCCCTGCACTATCTCCTGCTCTGGTTTGAAATTGTTCTCTGACACTAAATGTTTCACCTGTCTAAACCCTGCCTGTTCAAAATGCTTACTAACTATCATCTTGCTATTGTACTTTATCTTGGGGTTAAAAAAGATGGGCTGATTTAAAACCTCATCTTTCCCTACACACTTGTACCTTACCTGCTCTAAATATTTCCCCCATGCCTCAAACACCTCTCTATAAAACAGTGACATTCCCTCATACCAGGGGAAGTCATGTTAAAGTGAAGTTAAAACACAACGAGATTGCTAAGCTAACACCGCTAATGCGGAAGTGGCCTGTGGCCTGTGTGTGTGATGATGAGATGATGATGATGATGATGATGGGGGGTGATAGGAAGGTCGTAGAGACACCATTCAAATGGTTTTAGATTCCCTGTCCTCTGGTCTATCCGGGGGTGTTGGAATTGTTCTCCTAACCCGCGGGGAACCATACGTTATTAACCCCGGGAGGGGTCACACTACGGGACGTATAACGCTGGCTATGAATGTGGTAGAAACACAAGGTTTTCATATTTAAGTTCATTAGGTCTACACGGTCATTTTAAGCCTAACCCCAGCCCTCTACGACCCCGGGAAGTCATGTTAAACTGAAGTTACAGACGACAGATCTGTCAAAAAAAAAAAGTTAAAAAAATGCTTTCACCTAAGCTTTCATCTAAAAAGAAAGTAAAAAAAAAAAAAAATGAAAAAAAAACGTCTAAGTCCCCGTGCCACCTAGCTAGGTTAGCTTAGGTCTCCCTGGCTCGGTTAAAGGACTTTAGCTCAGCAAGCGTAGGTGTCACAGAAACACCATATTTCATATTTAAGTTCCTTAGGTCTACACGGTCATTTTAAGCCTAACCCCAGCCCTCTGCGACCCCGGGACGTGACGCTATTGACCCCCCCGCAGATTCGTCACATGCTAACCGCGGATTACACTACGGGACGTATAACTTTGGCTATGAAGGGGGTAGAGACACGCGGTTTTCATATTTCTGTTCCTTAGGTCTACGCGGTCATTTTAAGCCTAACCCCAGGCCTCTACGACCCCGGGACGTGATGTTATTAAGCTTCCTGCACGTTTAGGCCATGCTAGCCCTCACCGGGGGCTTACCCCTTTTTGGATACAGCGTGATCTCACGATCATAAAAGCCAATGGGGCAGGGAACAAAAAAAAAAAAATGTGATAAAAAAAAAAAAAAAAAAAAAAAAAAAAACGATAGGGTGAAGATAGTGGATGCACGCGTTTAACATCTCTCTCTATGACCTGTGGTCACAAGGGTGTGGAATAACCAGTGACATCTGACTTCCTGGGCTTATGTGAATGTGAATGTGAATGGTCATGTTAATGAGCTGTATGTTAATGAGCTGTGTGTGTATGTTAATGAGCTGTATGTTAATGAGCTTCATGCTAATGAGCTGTATGTTAATGAGCTGTGTGTGTATGTTAATGAGCTGTATGTTAATGAGCTTCATGTTAATGAGCTTCATGCTAATGAGCTTCATGCTAATGAGCTGTATGTTAATGAGCTGTATGTTAATGAGCTTCATGCTAATGAGATTCATGCTAATGTTAATGAGATGTATGTTAATTAGCTGTGTGTGTATGTTAATGAGCTGTATGTTAATGAGCTTCATGCTAATGAGATTCATGCTAATGAGCTGTATGTTAATGAGCTGTGTAAAAGTGGGCGGAGCTTAAGTCAAAGTGGGAGGAGCTTAAGTCAAAGTGGGAGGAGCTTAGGTTAAAGTGGGCGGAGCTTAAGTCAAAGTGGGAGGAGCTTAAGTCAAAGTGGGAGGAGCTTAAATCAAAGTGGGAGGAGCTTAAACCAAAGTGGGAGGAGCTTAAGTCAAAGTGGGCGGAGCTTAAGTCAAAGTGGGAGGAGCTTAAGTCAAAGTGGGAGGAGCTTAAGTGAAAGTGGGCGGAGCTTAAGTCAAAGTGGGAGGAGCTTAAGTCAAAGTGGGAGGAGCTTAAGTCAAAGTGGGAGGAGCTTAAATCAAAGTGGGAGGAGCTTAAGTCAAAGTGGGCGGAGCTTAAGTCAAAGTGGGAGGAGCTTAAATCAAAGTGGGAGGAGCTTAAGTCAAAGTGGGCGGAGCTTAAGTCAAAGTGGGAGGAGCTTAAGTCAAAGTGGGAGGAGCTTAAGTCAAAGTGGGAGGAGCTTAGGTTAAAGTGGGCGGAGCTTAAGTCAAAGTGGGAGGAGCTTAAGTCAAAGTGGGCGGAGCTTAAATCAAAGTGGGAGGAGCTTAAGTCAAAGTGGGCGGAGCTTAAGTCAAAGTGGGAGGAGCTTAAGTCAAAGTGGGAGGAGCTTAAACCAAAGTGGGAGGAGCTTAAGTCAAAGTGGGCGGAGCTTAAGTCAAAGTGGGAGGAGCTTAAGTCAAAGTGGGCGGAGCTTAAGTCAAAGTGGGAGGAGCTTAAAACAAAGTGGGAGGAGCTTAAATCAAAGTGGGAGGAGTTTAAGTCAAAGTGGGAGGAGCTTAAGTCAAAGTGGGAGGAGCTTAAGTCAAAGTGGGCGGAGCTTAAGTCAAAGTGGGCGGGGCTTAGGTTAAAGTGGGCGGAGCTTAAGTCAAAGTGGGAGGAGCTTAAGTCAAAGTGGGCGGAGCTTAAGTCAAAGTGGGAGGAGCTTAAATCAAAGTGGGAGGAGCTTTAAACAAAGTGGGAGGAGCTTAAATCAAAGTGGGCGGAGCTTAAGTCAAAGTGGGAGGAGCTTAAGTCAAAGTGGGCGGAGCTTAAGTCAAAGTGGGAGGAGCTTAAAACAAAGTGGGAGGAGCTTAAATCAAAGTGGGAGGAGCTTAAGTCAAAGTGGGAGGAGCTTAAGTCAAAGTGGGAGGAGCTTAGGATAAAGTGGGAGGAGCTTAAATCAAAGTGGGAGGAGCTTAAGTCAAAGTGGGAGGAGCTTAAGTTACTCATGACGGTAACCCCACAGTGTACACTTAACAACCCCTTTACTTTCACAAATAAGACAGACAAACTTGGACATTCAACAAAATAGTGGTCAAAGTTTTCATCCCTCCCTTTACATACATCACATACCCTACCTACATTCCTATCCATTTGGTGCAATACGACATTTGTGTAAACCCTATTGTGCCTAATCTTAAAATCATTGTGCTCACATTCTACGCTATTATATATTTCACACCCAGATTTGCCCATACCTTTCCCACATCAAAACCTTCAAAAACCCTTTCCGACACCTTCTCTGACGCTGGCCTCACCAACCCATCACCCAGTAAATCCATGTATATCCCTTTCGTTTTCACATCCTCAAACTTGACCTCTTCCTAACATTAAAGTGTTCCATTCCCTACTTATACTGTCCCTGATTCTATTATACACTCCTGCAATCCCACCTTTCCTTATATCCCTGTTCACTGCCCTTATTCCCTGATTCACTATCTCCTGCTCTGGTTTGAAATTGTTCTCTGACACTAAATGTTTCACCTGTCTAAACCCTGCCTGTTCAAAATGCTTACTAACTATCATCTTGCTATTGTACTTTATCTTGGGGTTAAAAAAGATGGGCTGATTTAAAACCTCATCTTTCCCTACACACTTGTACCTTACCTGCTCTAAATATTTCCCCCATGCCTCAAACACCTCTCTATAAAACAGTGACATTCCCTCATACCAGGGGAAGTCATGTTAAAGTGAAGTTAAAACACAACGAGATTGCTAAGCTAACACCGCTAATGCGGAAGTGGCCTGTGGCCTGTGTGTGTGATGATGAGATGATGATGATGATGATGATGGGGGGTGATAGGAAGGTCGTAGAGACACCATTCAAATGGTTTTAGATTCCCTGTCCTCTGGTCTATCCGGGGGTGTTGGAATTGTTCTCCTAACCCGCGGGGAACCATACGTTATTAACCCCGGGAGGGGTCACACTACGGGACGTATAACGCTGGCTATGAATGTGGTAGAAACACAAGGTTTTCATATTTAAGTTCATTAGGTCTACACGGTCATTTTAAGCCTAACCCCAGCCCTCTACGACCCCGGGAAGTCATGTTAAACTGAAGTTACAGACGACAGATCTGTCAAAAAAAAAAAGTTAAAAAAATGCTTTCACCTAAGCTTTCATCTAAAAAGAAAGTAAAAAAAAAAAAAAATGAAAAAAAAACGTCTAAGTCCCCGTGCCACCTAGCTAGGTTAGCTTAGGTCTCCCTGGCTCGGTTAAAGGACTTTAGCTCAGCAAGCGTAGGTGTCACAGAAACACCATATTTCATATTTAAGTTCCTTAGGTCTACACGGTCATTTTAAGCCTAACCCCAGCCCTCTGCGACCCCGGGACGTGACGCTATTGACCCCCCCGCAGATTCGTCACATGCTAACCGCGGATTACACTACGGGACGTATAACTTTGGCTATGAAGGGGGTAGAGACACGCGGTTTTCATATTTCTGTTCCTTAGGTCTACGCGGTCATTTTAAGCCTAACCCCAGGCCTCTACGACCCCGGGACGTGATGTTATTAAGCTTCCTGCACGTTTAGGCCATGCTAGCCCTCACCGGGGGCTTACCCCTTTTTGGATACAGCGTGATCTCACGATCATAAAAGCCAATGGGGCAGGGAACAAAAAAAAAAAAATGTGATAAAAAAAAAAAAAAAAAAAAAAAAAAAAACGATAGGGTGAAGATAGTGGATGCACGCGTTTAACATCTCTCTCTATGACCTGTGGTCACAAGGGTGTGGAATAACCAGTGACATCTGACTTCCTGGGCTTATGTGAATGTGAATGTGAATGGTCATGTTAATGAGCTGTATGTTAATGAGCTGTGTGTGTATGTTAATGAGCTGTATGTTAATGAGCTTCATGCTAATGAGCTGTATGTTAATGAGCTGTGTGTGTATGTTAATGAGCTGTATGTTAATGAGCTTCATGTTAATGAGCTTCATGCTAATGAGCTTCATGCTAATGAGCTGTATGTTAATGAGCTGTATGTTAATGAGCTTCATGCTAATGAGATTCATGCTAATGTTAATGAGATGTATGTTAATTAGCTGTGTGTGTATGTTAATGAGCTGTATGTTAATGAGCTTCATGCTAATGAGATTCATGCTAATGAGCTGTATGTTAATGAGCTGTGTAAAAGTGGGCGGAGCTTAAGTCAAAGTGGGAGGAGCTTAAGTCAAAGTGGGAGGAGCTTAGGTTAAAGTGGGCGGAGCTTAAGTCAAAGTGGGAGGAGCTTAAGTCAAAGTGGGAGGAGCTTAAATCAAAGTGGGAGGAGCTTAAACCAAAGTGGGAGGAGCTTAAGTCAAAGTGGGCGGAGCTTAAGTCAAAGTGGGAGGAGCTTAAGTCAAAGTGGGAGGAGCTTAAGTGAAAGTGGGCGGAGCTTAAGTCAAAGTGGGAGGAGCTTAAGTCAAAGTGGGAGGAGCTTAAGTCAAAGTGGGAGGAGCTTAAATCAAAGTGGGAGGAGCTTAAGTCAAAGTGGGCGGAGCTTAAGTCAAAGTGGGAGGAGCTTAAATCAAAGTGGGAGGAGCTTAAGTCAAAGTGGGCGGAGCTTAAGTCAAAGTGGGAGGAGCTTAAGTCAAAGTGGGAGGAGCTTAAGTCAAAGTGGGAGGAGCTTAGGTTAAAGTGGGCGGAGCTTAAGTCAAAGTGGGAGGAGCTTAAGTCAAAGTGGGCGGAGCTTAAATCAAAGTGGGAGGAGCTTAAGTCAAAGTGGGCGGAGCTTAAGTCAAAGTGGGAGGAGCTTAAGTCAAAGTGGGAGGAGCTTAAACCAAAGTGGGAGGAGCTTAAGTCAAAGTGGGCGGAGCTTAAGTCAAAGTGGGAGGAGCTTAAGTCAAAGTGGGCGGAGCTTAAGTCAAAGTGGGAGGAGCTTAAAACAAAGTGGGAGGAGCTTAAATCAAAGTGGGAGGAGTTTAAGTCAAAGTGGGAGGAGCTTAAGTCAAAGTGGGAGGAGCTTAAGTCAAAGTGGGCGGAGCTTAAGTCAAAGTGGGCGGGGCTTAGGTTAAAGTGGGCGGAGCTTAAGTCAAAGTGGGAGGCGCTTAAGTCAAAGTGGGCGGAGCTTAAGTCAAAGTGGGAGGAGCTTAAATCAAAGTGGGAGGAGCTTTAAACAAAGTGGGAGGAGCTTAAATCAAAGTGGGCGGAGCTTAAGTCAAAGTGGGAGGAGCTTAAGTCAAAGTGGGCGGAGCTTAAGTCAAAGTGGGAGGAGCTTAAAACAAAGTGGGAGGAGCTTAAATCAAAGTGGGAGGAGCTTAAGTCAAAGTGGGAGGAGCTTAAGTCAAAGTGGGAGGAGCTTAGGATAAAGTGGGAGGAGCTTAAATCAAAGTGGGAGGAGCTTAAGTCAAAGTGGGAGGAGCTTAAGTTACTCATGACGGTAACCCCACAGTGTACACTTAACAACCCCTTTACTTTCACAAATAAGACAGACAAACTTGGACATTCAACAAAATAGTGGTCAAAGTTTTCATCCCTCCCTTTACATACATCACATACCCTACCTACATTCCTATCCATTTGGTGCAATACGACATTTGTGTAAACCCTATTGTGCCTAATCTTAAAATCATTGTGCTCACATTCTACGCTATTATATATTTCACACCCAGATTTGCCCATACCTTTCCCACATCAAAACCTTCAAAAACCCTTTCCGACACCTTCTCTGACGCTGGCCTCACCAACCCATCACCCAGTAAATCCATGTATATCCCTTTCGTTTTCACATCCTCAAACTTGACCTCTTCCTAACATTAAAGTGTTCCATTCCCTACTTATACTGTCCCTGATTCTATTATACACTCCTGCAATCCCACCTTTCCTTATATCCCTGTTCACTGCCCTTATTCCCTGATTCACTATCTCCTGCTCTGGTTTGAAATTGTTCTCTGACACTAAATGTTTCACCTGTCTAAACCCTGCCTGTTCAAAATGCTTACTAACTATCATCTTGCTATTGTACTTTATCTTGGGGTTAAAAAAGATGGGCTGATTTAAAACCTCATCTTTCCCTACACACTTGTACCTTACCTGCTCTAAATATTTCCCCCATGCCTCAAACACCTCTCTATAAAACAGTGACATTCCCTCATACCAGGGGAAGTCATGTTAAAGTGAAGTTAAAACACAACGAGATTGCTAAGCTAACACCGCTAATGCGGAAGTGGCCTGTGGCCTGTGTGTGTGATGATGAGATGATGATGATGATGATGATGGGGGGTGATAGGAAGGTCGTAGAGACACCATTCAAATGGTTTTAGATTCCCTGTCCTCTGGTCTATCCGGGGGTGTTGGAATTGTTCTCCTAACCCGCGGGGAACCATACGTTATTAACCCCGGGAGGGGTCACACTACGGGACGTATAACGCTGGCTATGAATGTGGTAGAAACACAAGGTTTTCATATTTAAGTTCATTAGGTCTACACGGTCATTTTAAGCCTAACCCCAGCCCTCTACGACCCCGGGAAGTCATGTTAAACTGAAGTTACAGACGACAGATCTGTCAAAAAAAAAAAGTTAAAAAAATGCTTTCACCTAAGCTTTCATCTAAAAAGAAAGTAAAAAAAAAAAAAAATGAAAAAAAAACGTCTAAGTCCCCGTGCCACCTAGCTAGGTTAGCTTAGGTCTCCCTGGCTCGGTTAAAGGACTTTAGCTCAGCAAGCGTAGGTGTCACAGAAACACCATATTTCATATTTAAGTTCCTTAGGTCTACACGGTCATTTTAAGCCTAACCCCAGCCCTCTGCGACCCCGGGACGTGACGCTATTGACCCCCCCGCAGATTCGTCACATGCTAACCGCGGATTACACTACGGGACGTATAACTTTGGCTATGAAGGGGGTAGAGACACGCGGTTTTCATATTTCTGTTCCTTAGGTCTACGCGGTCATTTTAAGCCTAACCCCAGGCCTCTACGACCCCGGGACGTGATGTTATTAAGCTTCCTGCACGTTTAGGCCATGCTAGCCCTCACCGGGGGCTTACCCCTTTTTGGATACAGCGTGATCTCACGATCATAAAAGCCAATGGGGCAGGGAACAAAAAAAAAAAAATGTGATAAAAAAAAAAAAAAAAAAAAAAAAAAAAACGATAGGGTGAAGATAGTGGATGCACGCGTTTAACATCTCTCTCTATGACCTGTGGTCACAAGGGTGTGGAATAACCAGTGACATCTGACTTCCTGGGCTTATGTGAATGTGAATGTGAATGGTCATGTTAATGAGCTGTATGTTAATGAGCTGTGTGTGTATGTTAATGAGCTGTATGTTAATGAGCTTCATGCTAATGAGCTGTATGTTAATGAGCTGTGTGTGTATGTTAATGAGCTGTATGTTAATGAGCTTCATGTTAATGAGCTTCATGCTAATGAGCTTCATGCTAATGAGCTGTATGTTAATGAGCTGTATGTTAATGAGCTTCATGCTAATGAGATTCATGCTAATGTTAATGAGATGTATGTTAATTAGCTGTGTGTGTATGTTAATGAGCTGTATGTTAATGAGCTTCATGCTAATGAGATTCATGCTAATGAGCTGTATGTTAATGAGCTGTGTAAAAGTGGGCGGAGCTTAAGTCAAAGTGGGAGGAGCTTAAGTCAAAGTGGGAGGAGCTTAGGTTAAAGTGGGCGGAGCTTAAGTCAAAGTGGGAGGAGCTTAAGTCAAAGTGGGAGGAGCTTAAATCAAAGTGGGAGGAGCTTAAACCAAAGTGGGAGGAGCTTAAGTCAAAGTGGGCGGAGCTTAAGTCAAAGTGGGAGGAGCTTAAGTCAAAGTGGGAGGAGCTTAAGTGAAAGTGGGCGGAGCTTAAGTCAAAGTGGGAGGAGCTTAAGTCAAAGTGGGAGGAGCTTAAGTCAAAGTGGGAGGAGCTTAAATCAAAGTGGGAGGAGCTTAAGTCAAAGTGGGCGGAGCTTAAGTCAAAGTGGGAGGAGCTTAAATCAAAGTGGGAGGAGCTTAAGTCAAAGTGGGCGGAGCTTAAGTCAAAGTGGGAGGAGCTTAAGTCAAAGTGGGAGGAGCTTAAGTCAAAGTGGGAGGAGCTTAGGTTAAAGTGGGCGGAGCTTAAGTCAAAGTGGGAGGAGCTTAAGTCAAAGTGGGCGGAGCTTAAATCAAAGTGGGAGGAGCTTAAGTCAAAGTGGGCGGAGCTTAAGTCAAAGTGGGAGGAGCTTAAGTCAAAGTGGGAGGAGCTTAAACCAAAGTGGGAGGAGCTTAAGTCAAAGTGGGCGGAGCTTAAGTCAAAGTGGGAGGAGCTTAAGTCAAAGTGGGCGGAGCTTAAGTCAAAGTGGGAGGAGCTTAAAACAAAGTGGGAGGAGCTTAAATCAAAGTGGGAGGAGTTTAAGTCAAAGTGGGAGGAGCTTAAGTCAAAGTGGGAGGAGCTTAAGTCAAAGTGGGCGGAGCTTAAGTCAAAGTGGGCGGGGCTTAGGTTAAAGTGGGCGGAGCTTAAGTCAAAGTGGGAGGCGCTTAAGTCAAAGTGGGCGGAGCTTAAGTCAAAGTGGGAGGAGCTTAAATCAAAGTGGGAGGAGCTTTAAACAAAGTGGGAGGAGCTTAAATCAAAGTGGGCGGAGCTTAAGTCAAAGTGGGAGGAGCTTAAGTCAAAGTGGGCGGAGCTTAAGTCAAAGTGGGAGGAGCTTAAAACAAAGTGGGAGGAGCTTAAATCAAAGTGGGAGGAGCTTAAGTCAAAGTGGGAGGAGCTTAAGTCAAAGTGGGAGGAGCTTAGGATAAAGTGGGAGGAGCTTAAATCAAAGTGGGAGGAGCTTAAGTCAAAGTGGGAGGAGCTTAAGTTACTCATGACGGTAACCCCACAGTGTACACTTAACAACCCCTTTACTTTCACAAATAAGACAGACAAACTTGGACATTCAACAAAATAGTGGTCAAAGTTTTCATCCCTCCCTTTACATACATCACATACCCTACCTACATTCCTATCCATTTGGTGCAATACGACATTTGTGTAAACCCTATTGTGCCTAATCTTAAAATCATTGTGCTCACATTCTACGCTATTATATATTTCACACCCAGATTTGCCCATACCTTTCCCACATCAAAACCTTCAAAAACCCTTTCCGACACCTTCTCTGACGCTGGCCTCACCAACCCATCACCCAGTAAATCCATGTATATCCCTTTCGTTTTCACATCCTCAAACTTGACCTCTAAACCTTTCCTTTCTACCCTTAATTCTACCATCATTTTTTCCTCACCTGCCTCTCCCTGTCCTAACATTAACGTTTTCCATTCCCTACTTATACTGTCCCTAATTCTATTATACACTCCTGCAATCCCACCTTTCCTTATATCCCTATTCACTGCCCTTATTCCCTGCACTATCTCCTGCTCTGTTTTGAAATTGTTCTCTGACACTATATGTTTTATCTGTCTAAACCCTGCCTGTTCAAAATGCTTACTAACTATCATCTTGTTATTGTACTTTATCTTGGGGTTGAAAAAGATGGGCTGATTTAAAACCTCATCTTTCCCTACACACTTGTACCTTACCTGCTCTAAATATTTCCCCCATGCTTCAAACACCTCTCTATAAAACAGTGACATTCCCTCGTACCGTGGTTTATTAAAAACCATTAAAAGACCATTCACACCACACCCTCCATATCTGTGCAAATAATCCTCAAAGAAACCCATCCAACAATATTCATCCCTACCATACAAAAACTTTTTCACAATTTTGACCCTAAGTGCCCTTTTCTTCACTTCTATATCTATCAATTTTAACCCCCCATTCTTATAACTATTTATTAACACCCCGTGCCTAATTAGTGCCTGCTTGCTATCCCACAAAAAACTATTTATCACCCCATTCAATTCTTTCGTGACCCACAAAGGTAAATCTAGTGCACTCAACACATGATTCACCTTTGATAGGATCAGGCAGTTTATTACCGTCACCTTTCCCCTTAGTTTCAGTTTTCTCCTTCTCCATGAATTCAGTGCTTGTTTCACCCTGTTCAAAATCCCTGTCCATGTTACATCCCTTGCTTCTTTTTCATTCACACCCACATTCACTCCTAGCACTTTTATCATTCCTTTTGCCACTTTCAAAGGTATATCACATTCACTCATGTCTACACTCCCTACACACAGTATTTCTGACTTCTCTACATTCATTTTGGCCCCTGATGCTTTCCCATATACTTCTAATAACTTGACTACTCTCTTCACACTGTCTACATCCCTAACTGTTATGTTTGTGTCGTCTGCATACTGATGTATTAAACTCCTCCCACCCCCTGGAATATGTATACCCTGAATGTGTTTGTCTGATTTTAACAACGTCGCCAGTGGCTCTGCTGTAATGCTGTACAGCAGACTGGACAACGGACAACCCTGCCTAACTGATCTTTCTAAGCTAAAACTATCTGTCAAAACTCCACTACACTTTACCCTACTCTTTGCACAACTATACAGTAACCTAATCCACTGAACTATCCTCTTCCCAAAACCAAACTTCTCTAACGTCCTAAACATAAACTCGTGCTCTACTCTATCAAAAGCCTTATTGAAATCTACACTCAACACTATCCCTCCCTCTTCCTTCATGTGTTTCACTGTATCTCTGACTGATCCTATTGTATCCGCTATATCTCTTCCTGGTATGCTATACGCTTGAGTCGATGATACTATGGACCCTACTACTGACTTAATCCTATTGGCTAAAATCTTCGCTAACACTTTGTAGTCTGTATTCAATAAACTAATCCCTCTATAATTCCCTAACTGTAACTTACTACCCTTCTTGTATAATAAAGTAATTAACCCTGTTGCCATCGACTCACTAACCTTCTCTACCCTTTCCATTTCCTTATAAACCTTCAACAAAATCTTACTAAGCACTGCACTAAAACACTTGTAGAATTCACCTGGTAAGCCATCAGAGCCCGGGCTTTTGCCATTATTTGAGCTCTGAATGGCTAAGGTGACCTCCCCCTCTGATAAATCCCTATCACACCCTTCCCTGTCACTATCTGCTAACCTATGCTCAACTGTCCCTAAAACTTCTCCTACACTGTCATTGTCTACACTACCTTTTTTGAATAAATTCTCATAATACTCCTGCACTGTCTCTAAAACCCCTACATAGTCCTTCACTATCTCCCCTTTTCCATTCTCTATCTCTTCTATGTATGTTTTCCCCTGCTTCTGCTTCTCTAACCCTAAAAAGAACGCTGTGCATTTCTCCCCTTCCACTGTATACTGTGCCCTACTCCTAACTATAGCCCCTCTACACTTCTCCTTTTCATACGCTTCTAATTCTCCCCTAATCTCCATGTATTTCACTACGCTTCTATCTGGGTCCCTGTCTATTTCTTTTAGTTCCTCATCCATCCTCCCTCTCAATACACTTTCTTTTCTCTTTCTATCCTGACTTCGTTTTCTGCAATAACTAATACTTAATTGTTTTACCTGTCTCTTAACACACTCCCACCATTCACACACATTCTCTTCATACATTCCACACTTCATTCGCTCACTAATATGCTCATTCACCATATCCCTATACTCATTCTCCCCTAATACCCTCGTGTTCAAACACCACACACCCCCCCCTTTCCCTGTGTGCCTACCTCCTAAGTGAAACGTGATTGCTGCGTGATCGCTGTATCCCGTGAATTTGTGTTGTATATCTCCTATTTCCTTTTCTATCCCCTGTGATACTAAACATAAATCTATTCTACTCTGCTTCAAAACCCCACTAACTACCTGTCTTCTTGAAAACTCTCTCTTACTTGTGTTCCTAACTCTCCATACATCTATTAAATTTCTCTGCTCTATCATTTCTAATAACCCTCTCCTAGCTGAATCCGTCTTAAAACTATCTACTCTATAAACATCCATCTTAGTGCAAAATACGTTAAAATCACCCACCAAAATACAATTCCCTGTGCAGTGCAAGCTCAGTTCTACAAAAAAATCCCTCTTTTCAACCTCTCTATTTGGTGCATACACATTAATTAATCTAAACATTACATTATTTATATTAAATTCTATCCCTATTACCCTGCCCTTCCCGTCATTCAAAACCTCTCTTACATTCTCTACCCTATTCTCTTTAATTAATATCGCTACCCCACATGATTTATTCGTCCCATTATTTGTAAACAGCATACCCCTCCATTTCCCCTTGATTTCTGTCATTTTGGTGTCTGTCCACTTTGTCTCCTGCAGTACCAGAACATCAGATGTGAAAGTCACCAGCACCTCCTCTAGCTTCTCCATGTTATTGAGCCCATTGATGTTTATGGAGGAAATCGTGACCATTGAAAACAAGTGTAGGAGGATAAATATGTTTACTGCCATTTTTATTTCATTTCTTCTTTCCCTCTATGTACTGCTGCTTTGATTTGCGCTTTAGTTTCCCCGCTAAAAGCGCCCTCTTCCTCCCTCCCACTATCGTCAACAGCTCAGACTCGTCTTGCTCACCGCACCCCTCGTCACTGTTTGTTAACATCTTTTCAGATGTTTTCGGGGGGGGGCTTACGGGTACGGCCTCTCGCCATTCCGACTCGTTGTTCATGGGGGTTCCCTCCTTCGATTTGTTGCCTGCCTCTTTTGCTTCTTTCGGGCGCACGACTCTCGGGGGCAAAGGCTCTTGTTGGGAACCTCTCCCCCCGGTCGTCTGTGCGCTCCCTTGCAACTCCGATGCCTGGGTTACCCCCATAAAACTGTCGAGGCTCGACCCCATGCCCCCCCCCTTCCCGCTCTTTCCTGTCAGTCTCGACCACTCCGTTCTCTGAGTCTCTGGCACAGTCTGAGCTGTCAACGATACTCCCTCCTCCATCCCCTCTTCCTCCTCTCCCTCGCTCTTCTCTTCCTCCTCTCCCTCGCTCTTCTCTTCCTCTTCTCCCTCGCTCTTCTCTCCCTCTTCTCCTTCTCCCTTTTCTCCCTCTCCCTTCTCTTCCTCTCCCCCCTTTCCCCCCTTCCCTTCTTCCTCCCTCTGTCTAAAAACAGTGGATGGACTCATCACTACTTCTTCCTCCCTACACTTACATTGGGATTCCAGGTCCCCACACCCCCTGCACTTGTTTTCAAACGTCGCGCATTCCCTCGCATAATGCCCGCTGCGCCCACACCTTCTGCACTTGAACTCGGGACATTCTCGTAGGATGTGCCCTGGCTGCAGACACATCCTACACACCTTCACCTGTCTGTCATGAATCACCCGAAAAAAGTCAGACCCATTGTCCGTCTCGAACTTGGTCGAGTACGGCAGCGATTTCACAACATCATTGAATTTTACTTTAACAAAACGTGTACCTTCACATATGCTTGTCCCCGGCCACATCCTCCTCTTTATCGGGGAGACCGCGTGTACCCCCCAGTCTGTTAGTTTCCTTAAAATGTCTCCGTCCTTCGTGTACACCGGCAGTCCAATAAAAGACACCACCATTTCATCCCCACATAGTTCCCTCGCCATGACCCTCGTCTCGTTTATCTTGAAACCGTCGAGCAGCCTCTCCTTCCCCTTCGGATGGCTCATCGTGATTTCGTACCTGTTTAAACCAATGTATCGACATCCCACGACGAGCCCGCACACCTCCTTCGTCGCCCGTAGCAGTGCCATCATTGTGATCCTCTCCTCGCCGACCAGTTCCACCGCTACCGTCAGTTCCTTGCTGTATGCTGGGACCTCTCGCTCCGCTTGTTCTCTCGCTTCCGCCTCCTGTTTCTCCCTCGCGATTTTCTCTTTCTCCCTTCTTATAAACCCTTCAATTTCCTCTCTTACTTTCTGTCTCTCCATCTCTTCTCTTTCACTCTCTCCTTCTTTCTCTCCTTCTTTCGTATTGCCTGTGTCCGTGTCATTCTCCGTCTCTGTCATTCCGCGTGTCTTCACCATTTTTGAGCCGTCCGTGTACAAACAAAACCAAAAAAAACAAAAATATCCCCCCTAACAGCAAGCTGCTGGGGGAATAAACTCTCACACACTGACTCTCCTTTCACTCACACAAACTACGCAAATATTCAAAAACTTAAACTCTCATGCACACAAACAAATTCCAAACGCTCTCGCTGCTAAACCAAACTTTTTACGACAGGGCGTGGTCAGAGTGGTATGGCCGTAAACGAAATGTACAGTGGTCGGTACTGTATATAAAGAGACATCAACCACGTTGCAATATAAATAATGTCATCGTGTATACGCAGAAGGCAGGAAATTATCTTGGAAAAACAAACCAATCAAAAACGTCATTAACTAAACAAACAAACATTTCATTCACAACTGAAAAGAGGGTGCGGCATCATCCACAACGTGAGATACTTATTTGAGATAATTTACATCTTTTTAACACAGCAAAACATTGAAAATGGCAATTCTCCGGGTACTACAGAAAACGGATCATTTAAACAACTAGTATGTGCAGAGGGTCTTTCGGGTGGGGGGGGGAGGTGTGGGAGACATAACAACAAAACCACAAGAATATATAGAGGGTAGTCCTGGTGGGGGTGTAGTCTTTTAATTTGATTTTTGATTTAGAGGGTCCAGTTACGGATTGCAGCCTCCTGTAAATGTTTTTTGAGAGTGGTTTTGAAGGTGGGCAGTGTTTTGCACTCCTTTAAGATTATAGGAAGGGCGTTCCACATTTTTACTGCATAGTTTGCAAACGAGTTTAACCCCTTGTTTGTGGTGCAACGCGGTTGAACGTGGTTCGTGGAGCTTCCTCTGGTATTGTATGTGTAGACGTTGTTCACTTTTTGGAAGTATGTTGACAGGTACTTGGGTGTCTTTGTGGTGTAGCGTATCTTGAAGACCAGGCCCAGTGCAAGCTGCTGCACTCTGTCAACTACTCGTAGCCAATCAAGGCTCAAAAAATGAGCAGCGGTTAGATGTGTCCTAGGGTTGAGGCCTAGCAGAAGCCTAACCAGTTTATTTTGGGCTGTCTGGAGTCTTGTTTTTTGGGCCTTTGTGGTTCTATAGTACCATGATGTTACGGCATAGTCGAAGTGACATTGAATGAGAGCTCCTGATAGGGTCCTCAGTGTGTTTTTACTGACAAGTGAGGATATCCTGTACAAGAATCTAGTTCTATGGTTAACTTTTTTGATTACTTTTGCTGCCATTTTATCTCCGGAAAGATTTGCCTCTAAGATGGAGCCCAGGTATGTAATATCCTCTTTTCTTGTGATAGTAATGTTACCCACTTTTATTTTGTAATTTACAGCCTTTCTGAGTTTAGATGGGGATCCGTATAGGATGGTTTCAGTTTTACCTAGGTGTATTGATAGTTTATTGTCAGCTAGCCAGATGCAGATTCTACTCAGTTCAGTGCTTAGCGCTTTTTCCACCTGCAATATGTCCCTGTCAGAGACCAGCAGAGCCGAGTCATCCGCGAACAGGAACAAATTGCAATCACATGCTGATGACATGTCATTCACATATATTAGGAACAGTAAAGGTCCCAATATGCTTCCTTGTGGAACGCCGCAGGTCACTGGGAGGGGGGGGGACAGTGTTCCGTTCACACTAACCACCTGTTCCCTCCCCTCTAAGTAGGATTGCCAGTGCCACCCGAGAGGTTGGAGGAGCCGAGGTGGGAGGAGCGGCAGTTGTAGTCGGCCCTCCAGCCCTTCGGCTTCTTCGGCGGGTGGCACTGGCAGCGCAGGATGCGGATGAAGGCCAGCTGTTGAACTCGTGGCTGTTGCAGGGGTAGATGATGGGGTTCAGGCAGCTGTTGAAGTAGCCCAGCCAGAAGATCACCTTGAATAATGTCCCCGGGGGACGCAGGTTGGCGTTGAAGGAACCTGGGACAGGCAGACAGACAGAGAGACAGGAGATACAGGTTATAATGTATCAATCAATCAATTAATTAATTAATCAGTCTTGTTAGTTGGAATCCTCCTATGAACATTGTTAAAAGATATGTTTATATGCATTCTGGATAGTGTAGTGTGTCTGCTACTTGTCTATATATCTTTTTTAGATTAGTTCAGAATTATTTCACTTCGTTATTTAAGAGGGGACACACTTTAAAAAACGGCCTTAAATTGTGGACCTTTGGCCGTGAGAGGGGGGGGGGTCGTTCGAACCGTCCGCCCCCCCGCCCCCCTCGCTACGGGCATGAATATTGTCCCCTTTAATGAGACAATTGACATTACGACATTACGACTGCATACCCATTTTCCAGATTTAGAAGTTCTTACATTTGAATGTGTTTCATGCATTGTAAAGCTTTACACTTGAAGGTTTTGTGTGTGAGTTTTGGGATTTGTGTTTAGAGTTTTGAGAAAACGAGCCATGTTTTGTGGAAGCGCTGGAGAAAAACTGTAACACTACAGCACTGTTACAACTACAGTTGTGATGGTACAATAGTACACCCTACTGGTCGAAATCAGGAAAATGCTTACGGCACCGGGTATTCCCAGGCGGTCTCCCATCCAAGTACTAACCCGGCCCGACCCTGCTTAGCTTCCGAGATCGGACGAGATCGGGCGTGGTCAGAGTGGTATGGCCGTAAACGAAATGTACAGTGGTCGGTACTGTATATAAAGAGACATCAACCACGTTGCAATATAAATAATGTCATCGTGTATACGCAGAAGGCAGGAAATTATCTTGGAAAAACAAACCAATCAAAAACGTCATTAACTAAACAAACAAACATTTCATTCACAACTGAAAAGAGGGTGCGGCATCATCCACAACGTGAGATACTTATTTGAGATAATTTACATCTTTTTAACACAGCAAAACATTGAAAATGGCAATTCTCCGGGTACTACAGAAAACGGATCATTTAAACAACTAGTATGTGCAGAGGGTCTTTCGGGTGGGGGGGGGGAGGTGTGGGAGACATAACAACAAAACCACAAGAATATATAGAGGGTAGTCCTGGTGGGGGTGTAGTCTTTTAATTTGATTTTTGATTTAGAGGGTCCAGTTACGGATTGCAGCCTCCTGTAAATGTTTTTTGAGAGTGGTTTTGAAGGTGGGCAGTGTTTTGCACTCCTTTAAGATTATAGGAAGGGCGTTCCACATTTTTACTGCATAGTTTGCAAACGAGTTTAACCCCTTGTTTGTGGTGCAACGCGGTTGAACGTGGTTCGTGGAGCTTCCTCTGGTATTGTATGTGTAGACGTTGTTCACTTTTTGGAAGTATGTTGACAGGTACTTGGGTGTCTTTGTGGTGTAGCGTATCTTGAAGACCAGGCCCAGTGCAAGCTGCTGCACTCTGTCAACTACTCGTAGCCAATCAAGGCTCAAAAAATGAGCAGCGGTTAGATGTGTCCTAGGGTTGAGGCCTAGCAGAAGCCTAACCAGTTTATTTTGGGCTGTCTGGAGTCTTGTTTTTTGGGCCTTTGTGGTTCTATAGTACCATGATGTTACGGCATAGTCGAAGTGACATTGAATGAGAGCTCCTGATAGGGTCCTCAGTGTGTTTTTACTGACAAGTGAGGATATCCTGTACAAGAATCTAGTTCTATGGTTAACTTTTTTGATTACTTTTGCTGCCATTTTATCTCCGGAAAGATTTGCCTCTAAGATGGAGCCCAGGTATGTAATATCCTCTTTTCTTGTGATAGTAATGTTACCCACTTTTATTTTGTAATTTACAGCCTTTCTGAGTTTAGATGGGGATCCGTATAGGATGGTTTCAGTTTTACCTAGGTGTATTGATAGTTTATTGTCAGCTAGCCAGATGCAGATTCTACTCAGTTCAGTGCTTAGCGCTTTTTCCACCTGCAATATGTCCCTGTCAGAGACCAGCAGAGCCGAGTCATCCGCGAACAGGAACAAATTGCAATCACATGCTGATGACATGTCATTCACATATATTAGGAACAGTAAAGGTCCCAATATGCTTCCTTGTGGAACGCCGCAGGTCACTGGGAGGGGGGGGGACAGTGTTCCGTTCACACTAACCACCTGTTCCCTCCCCTCTAAGTAGGATTGCCAGTGCCACCCGAGAGGTTGGAGGAGCCGAGGTGGGAGGAGCGGCAGTTGTAGTCGGCCCTCCAGCCCTTCGGCTTCTTCGGCGGGTGGCACTGGCAGCGCAGGATGCGGATGAAGGCCAGCTGTTGAACTCGTGGCTGTTGCAGGGGTAGATGATGGGGTTCAGGCAGCTGTTGAAGTAGCCCAGCCAGAAGATCACCTTGAATAATGTCCCCGGGGGACGCAGGTTGGCGTTGAAGGAACCTGGGACAGGCAGGCAGACAGACAGAGAGACAGGAGATACAGGTTATAATGTATCAATCAATCAATTAATTACTTAATCAGTCTTGTTAGTTGGAATCCTCCTATGAACATTGTTAAAAGATATGTTTATATGCATTCTGGATAGTGTAGTGTGTCTGCTACTTGTGTATATATCTTTTTTAGATTAGTTCAGAATTATTTCACTTCGTTATTTAAGAGGGGACACACTTTAAAAAACGGCCTTAAATTGTGGACCTTTGGCCGTGAGAGGGGGGGGGTCGTTCGAACCGTCCGCCCCCCCGCCCCCCTCGCTACGGGCATGAATATTGTCCCCTTTAATGAGACAATTGACATTACGACATTACGACTGCATACCCATTTTCCAGATTTAGAAGTTCTTACATTTGAATGTGTTTCATGCATTGTAAAGCTTTACACTTTAAGGTTTTGTGTGTGAGTTTTGGGATTTGTGTTTAGAGTTTTGAGAAAACGAGCCATGTTTTGTGGAAGCGCTGGAGAAAAACTGTAACACTACAGCACTGTTACAACTACAGTTGTGATGGTACAATAGTACACCCTACTGGTCGAAATCAGGAAAATGCTTACGGCACCGGGTATTCCCAGGCGGTCTCCCATCCAAGTACTAACCCGGCCCGACCCTGCTTAGCTTCCGAGATCGGACGAGATCGGGAGTGGTCAGAGTGGTATGGCCGTAAACGAAATGTACAGTGGTCGGTACTGTATATAAAGAGACATCAACCACGTTGCAATATAAATAATGTCATCGTGTATACGCAGAAGGCAGGAAATTATCTTGGAAAAACAAACCAATCAAAAACGTCATTAACTAAACAAACAAACATTTCATTCACAACTGAAAAGAGGGTGCGGCATCATCCACAACGTGAGATACTTATTTGAGATAATTTACATCTTTTTAACACAGCAAAACATTGAAAATGGCAATTCTCCGGGTACTACAGAAAACGGATCATTTAAACAACTAGTATGTGCAGATGGTCTTTCGGGTGGGGGGGTGGAGGTGTGGGAGACATAACAACAAAACCACAAGAATATATAGAGGGTAGTCCTGGTGGGGGTGTAGTCTTTTAATTTGATTTTTGATTTAGAGGGTCCAGTTACGGATTGCAGCCTCCTGTAAATGTTTTTTGAGAGTGGTTTTGAAGGTGGGCAGTGTTTTGCACTCCTTTAAGATTATAGGAAGGGCGTTCCACATTTTTACTGCATAGTTTGCAAACGAGTTTAACCCCTTGTTTGTGGTGCAACGCGGTTGAACGTGGTTCGTGGAGCTTCCTCTGGTATTGTATGTGTAGACGTTGTTCACTTTTTGGAAGTATGTTGACAGGTACTTGGGTGTCTTTGTGGTGTAGCGTATCTTGAAGACCAGGCCCAGTGCAAGCTGCTGCACTCTGTCAACTACTCGTAGCCAATCAAGGCTCAAAAAATGAGCAGCGGTTAGATGTGTCCTAGGGTTGAGGCCTAGCAGAAGCCTAACCAGTTTATTTTGGGCTGTCTGGAATCTTGTTTTTTGGGCCTTTGTGGTTCTATAGTACCATGATGTTACGGCATAGTCGAAGTGACATTGAATGAGAGCTCCTGATAGGGTCCTCAGTGTGTTTTTACTGACAAGTGAGGATATCCTGTACAAGAATCTAGTTCTATGGTTAACTTTTTTGATTACTTTTGCTGCCATTTTATCTCCGGAAAGATTTGCCTCTAAGATGGAGCCCAGGTATGTAATATCCTCTTTTCTTGTGATAGTAATGTTACCCACTTTTATTTTGTAATTTACAGCCTTTCTGAGTTTAGATGGGGATCCGTATAGGATGGTTTCAGTTTTACCTAGGTGTATTGATAGTTTATTGTCAGCTAGCCAGATGCAGATTCTACTCAGTTCAGTGCTTAGCGCTTTTTCCACCTGCAATATGTCCCTGTCAGAGACCAGCAGAGCCGAGTCATCCGCGAACAGGAACAAATTGCAATCACATGCTGATGACATGTCATTCACATATATTAGGAACAGTAAAGGTCCCAATATGCTTCCTTGTGGAACGCCGCAGGTCACTGGGAGGGGGGGGGACAGTGTTCCGTTCACACTAACCACCTGTTCCCTCCCCTCTAAGTAGGATTGCCAGTGCCACCCGAGAGGTTGGAGGAGCCGAGGTGGGAGGAGCGGCAGTTGTAGTCGGCCCTCCAGCCCTTCGGCTTCTTCGGCGGGTGGCACTGGCAGCGCAGGATGCGGATGAAGGCCAGCTGTTGAACTCGTGGCTGTTGCAGGGGTAGATGATGGGGTTCAGGCAGCTGTTGAAGTAGCCCAGCCAGAAGATCACCTTGAATAATGTCCCCGGGGGACGCAGGTTGGCGTTGAAGGAACCTGGGACAGGCAGGCAGACAGACAGAGAGACAGGAGATACAGGTTATAATGTATCAATCAATCAATTAATTACTTAATCAGTCTTGTTAGTTGGAATCCTCCTATGAACATTGTTAAAAGATATGTTTATATGCATTCTGGATAGTGTAGTGTGTCTGCTACTTGTGTATATATCTTTTTTAGATTAGTTCAGAATTATTTCACTTCGTTATTTAAGAGGGGACACACTTTAAAAAACGGCCTTAAATTGTGGACCTTTGGCCGTGAGAGGGGGGGGGTCGTTCGAACCGTCCGCCCCCCCGCCCCCCTCGCTACGGGCATGAATATTGTCCCCTTTAATGAGACAATTGACATTACGACATTACGACTGCATACCCATTTTCCAGATTTAGAAGTTCTTACATTTGAATGTGTTTCATGCATTGTAAAGCTTTACACTTTAAGGTTTTGTGTGTGAGTTTTGGGATTTGTGTTTAGAGTTTTGAGAAAACGAGCCATGTTTTGTGGAAGCGCTGGAGAAAAACTGTAACACTACAGCACTGTTACAACTACAGTTGTGATGGTACAATAGTACACCCTACTGGTCGAAATCAGGAAAATGCTTACGGCACCGGGTATTCCCAGGCGGTCTCCCATCCAAGTACTAACCCGGCCCGACCCTGCTTAGCTTCCGAGATCGGACGAGATCGGGCGTGGTCAGAGTGGTATGGCCGTAAACGAAATGTACAGTGGTCGGTACTGTATATAAAGAGACATCAACCACGTTGCAATATAAATAATGTCATCGTGTATACGCAGAAGGCAGGAAATTATCTTGGAAAAACAAACCAATCAAAAACGTCATTAACTAAACAAACAAACATTTCATTCACAACTGAAAAGAGGGTGCGGCATCATCCACAACGTGAGATACTTATTTGAGATAATTTACATCTTTTTAACACAGCAAAACATTGAAAATGGCAATTCTCCGGGTACTACAGAAAACGGATCATTTAAACAACTAGTATGTGCAGAGGGTCTTTCGGGTGGGGGGGGGGAGGTGTGGGAGACATAACAACAAAACCACAAGAATATATAGAGGGTAGTCCTGGTGGGGGTGTAGTCTTTTAATTTGATTTTTGATTTAGAGGGTCCAGTTACGGATTGCAGCCTCCTGTAAATGTTTTTTGAGAGTGGTTTTGAAGGTGGGCAGTGTTTTGCACTCCTTTAAGATTATAGGAAGGGCGTTCCACATTTTTACTGCATAGTTTGCAAACGAGTTTAACCCCTTGTTTGTGGTGCAACGCGGTTGAACGTGGTTCGTGGAGCTTCCTCTGGTATTGTATGTGTAGACGTTGTTCACTTTTTGGAAGTATGTTGACAGGTACTTGGGTGTCTTTGTGGTGTAGCGTATCTTGAAGACCAGGCCCAGTGCAAGCTGCTGCACTCTGTCAACTACTCGTAGCCAATCAAGGCTCAAAAAATGAGCAGCGGTTAGATGTGTCCTAGGGTTGAGGCCTAGCAGAAGCCTAACCAGTTTATTTTGGGCTGTCTGGAGTCTTGTTTTTTGGGCCTTTGTGGTTCTATAGTACCATGATGTTACGGCATAGTCGAAGTGACATTGAATGAGAGCTCCTGATAGGGTCCTCAGTGTGTTTTTACTGACAAGTGAGGATATCCTGTACAAGAATCTAGTTCTATGGTTAACTTTTTTGATTACTTTTGCTGCCATTTTATCTCCGGAAAGATTTGCCTCTAAGATGGAGCCCAGGTATGTAATATCCTCTTTTCTTGTGATAGTAATGTTACCCACTTTTATTTTGTAATTTACAGCCTTTCTGAGTTTAGATGGGGATCCGTATAGGATGGTTTCAGTTTTACCTAGGTGTATTGATAGTTTATTGTCAGCTAGCCAGATGCAGATTCTACTCAGTTCAGTGCTTAGCGCTTTTTCCACCTGCAATATGTCCCTGTCAGAGACCAGCAGAGCCGAGTCATCCGCGAACAGGAACAAATTGCAATCACATGCTGATGACATGTCATTCACATATATTAGGAACAGTAAAGGTCCCAATATGCTTCCTTGTGGAACGCCGCAGGTCACTGGGAGGGGGGGGGACAGTGTTCCGTTCACACTAACCACCTGTTCCCTCCCCTCTAAGTAGGATTGCCAGTGCCACCCGAGAGGTTGGAGGAGCCGAGGTGGGAGGAGCGGCAGTTGTAGTCGGCCCTCCAGCCCTTCGGCTTCTTCGGCGGGTGGCACTGGCAGCGCAGGATGCGGATGAAGGCCAGCTGTTGAACTCGTGGCTGTTGCAGGGGTAGATGATGGGGTTCAGGCAGCTGTTGAAGTAGCCCAGCCAGAAGATCACCTTGAATAATGTCCCCGGGGGACGCAGGTTGGCGTTGAAGGAACCTGGGACAGGCAGGCAGACAGACAGAGAGACAGGAGATACAGGTTATAATGTATCAATCAATCAATTAATTACTTAATCAGTCTTGTTAGTTGGAATCCTCCTATGAACATTGTTAAAAGATATGTTTATATGCATTCTGGATAGTGTAGTGTGTCTGCTACTTGTGTATATATCTTTTTTAGATTAGTTCAGAATTATTTCACTTCGTTATTTAAGAGGGGACACACTTTAAAAAACGGCCTTAAATTGTGGACCTTTGGCCGTGAGAGGGGGGGGGTCGTTCGAACCGTCCGCCCCCCCGCCCCCCTCGCTACGGGCATGAATATTGTCCCCTTTAATGAGACAATTGACATTACGACATTACGACTGCATACCCATTTTCCAGATTTAGAAGTTCTTACATTTGAATGTGTTTCATGCATTGTAAAGCTTTACACTTTAAGGTTTTGTGTGTGAGTTTTGGGATTTGTGTTTAGAGTTTTGAGAAAACGAGCCATGTTTTGTGGAAGCGCTGGAGAAAAACTGTAACACTACAGCACTGTTACAACTACAGTTGTGATGGTACAATAGTACACCCTACTGGTCGAAATCAGGAAAATGCTTACGGCACCGGGTATTCCCAGGCGGTCTCCCATCCAAGTACTAACCCGGCCCGACCCTGCTTAGCTTCCGAGATCGGACGAGATCGGGAGTGGTCAGAGTGGTATGGCCGTAAACGAAATGTACAGTGGTCGGTACTGTATATAAAGAGACATCAACCACGTTGCAATATAAATAATGTCATCGTGTATACGCAGAAGGCAGGAAATTATCTTGGAAAAACAAACCAATCAAAAACGTCATTAACTAAACAAACAAACATTTCATTCACAACTGAAAAGAGGGTGCGGCATCATCCACAACGTGAGATACTTATTTGAGATAATTTACATCTTTTTAACACAGCAAAACATTGAAAATGGCAATTCTCCGGGTACTACAGAAAACGGATCATTTAAACAACTAGTATGTGCAGATGGTCTTTCGGGTGGGGGGGTGGAGGTGTGGGAGACATAACAACAAAACCACAAGAATATATAGAGGGTAGTCCTGGTGGGGGTGTAGTCTTTTAATTTGATTTTTGATTTAGAGGGTCCAGTTACGGATTGCAGCCTCCTGTAAATGTTTTTTGAGAGTGGTTTTGAAGGTGGGCAGTGTTTTGCACTCCTTTAAGATTATAGGAAGGGCGTTCCACATTTTTACTGCATAGTTTGCAAACGAGTTTAACCCCTTGTTTGTGGTGCAACGCGGTTGAACGTGGTTCGTGGAGCTTCCTCTGGTATTGTATGTGTAGACGTTGTTCACTTTTTGGAAGTATGTTGACAGGTACTTGGGTGTCTTTGTGGTGTAGCGTATCTTGAAGACCAGGCCCAGTGCAAGCTGCTGCACTCTGTCAACTACTCGTAGCCAATCAAGGCTCAAAAAATGAGCAGCGGTTAGATGTGTCCTAGGGTTGAGGCCTAGCAGAAGCCTAACCAGTTTATTTTGGGCTGTCTGGAATCTTGTTTTTTGGGCCTTTGTGGTTCTATAGTACCATGATGTTACGGCATAGTCGAAGTGACATTGAATGAGAGCTCCTGATAGGGTCCTCAGTGTGTTTTTACTGACAAGTGAGGATATCCTGTACAAGAATCTAGTTCTATGGTTAACTTTTTTGATTACTTTTGCTGCCATTTTATCTCCGGAAAGATTTGCCTCTAAGATGGAGCCCAGGTATGTAATATCCTCTTTTCTTGTGATAGTAATGTTACCCACTTTTATTTTGTAATTTACAGCCTTTCTGAGTTTAGATGGGGATCCGTATAGGATGGTTTCAGTTTTACCTAGGTGTATTGATAGTTTATTGTCAGCTAGCCAGATGCAGATTCTACTCAGTTCAGTGCTTAGCGCTTTTTCCACCTGCAATATGTCCCTGTCAGAGACCAGCAGAGCCGAGTCATCCGCGAACAGGAACAAATTGCAATCACATGCTGATGACATGTCATTCACATATATTAGGAACAGTAAAGGTCCCAATATGCTTCCTTGTGGAACGCCGCAGGTCACTGGGAGGGGGGGGGACAGTGTTCCGTTCACACTAACCACCTGTTCCCTCCCCTCTAAGTAGGATTGCCAGTGCCACCCGAGAGGTTGGAGGAGCCGAGGTGGGAGGAGCGGCAGTTGTAGTCGGCCCTCCAGCCCTTCGGCTTCTTCGGCGGGTGGCACTGGCAGCGCAGGATGCGGATGAAGGCCAGCTGTTGAACTCGTGGCTGTTGCAGGGGTAGATGATGGGGTTCAGGCAGCTGTTGAAGTAGCCCAGCCAGAAGATCACCTTGAATAATGTCCCCGGGGGACGCAGGTTGGCGTTGAAGGAACCTGGGACAGGCAGGCAGACAGACAGAGAGACAGGAGATACAGGTTATAATGTATCAATCAATCAATTAATTACTTAATCAGTCTTGTTAGTTGGAATCCTCCTATGAACATTGTTAAAAGATATGTTTATATGCATTCTGGATAGTGTAGTGTGTCTGCTACTTGTGTATATATCTTTTTTAGATTAGTTCAGAATTATTTCACTTCGTTATTTAAGAGGGGACACACTTTAAAAAACGGCCTTAAATTGTGGACCTTTGGCCGTGAGAGGGGGGGGGTCGTTCGAACCGTCCGCCCCCCCGCCCCCCTCGCTACGGGCATGAATATTGTCCCCTTTAATGAGACAATTGACATTACGACATTACGACTGCATACCCATTTTCCAGATTTAGAAGTTCTTACATTTGAATGTGTTTCATGCATTGTAAAGCTTTACACTTTAAGGTTTTGTGTGTGAGTTTTGGGATTTGTGTTTAGAGTTTTGAGAAAACGAGCCATGTTTTGTGGAAGCGCTGGAGAAAAACTGTAACACTACAGCACTGTTACAACTACAGTTGTGATGGTACAATAGTACACCCTACTGGTCGAAATCAGGAAAATGCTTACGGCACCGGGTATTCCCAGGCGGTCTCCCATCCAAGTACTAACCCGGCCCGACCCTGCTTAGCTTCCGAGATCGGACGAGATCGGGCGTGGTCAGAGTGGTATGGCCGTAAACGAAATGTACAGTGGTCGGTACTGTATATAAAGAGACATCAACCACGTTGCAATATAAATAATGTCATCGTGTATACGCAGAAGGCAGGAAATTATCTTGGAAAAACAAACCAATCAAAAACGTCATTAACTAAACAAACAAACATTTCATTCACAACTGAAAAGAGGGTGCGGCATCATCCACAACGTGAGGTACTTATTTGAGATAATTTACATCTTTTTAACACAGCAAAACATTGAAAATGGCAATTCTCCGGGTACTACAGAAAACGGATCATTTAAACAACTAGTATGTGCAGAGGGTCTTTCGGGTGGGGGGGGAGGTGTGGGAGACATAACAACAAAACCACAAGAATATATAGAGGGTAGTCCTGGTGGGGGTGTAGTCTTTTAATTTGATTTTTGATTTAGAGGGTCCAGTTACGGATTGCAGCCTCCTGTAAATGTTTTTTGAGAGTGGTTTTGAAGGTGGGCAGTGTTTTGCACTCCTTTAAGATTATAGGAAGGGCATTCCACATTTTTACTGCATAGTTTGCAAACGAGTTTAACCCCTTGTTTGTGGTGCAACGCGGTTGAACGTGGTTCGTGGAGCTTCCTCTGGTATTGTATGTGTGGACGTTGTTCACTTTTTGGAAGTATGTTGACAGGTACTTGGGTGTCTTTGTGGTGTAGCGTATCTTGAAGACCAGGCCCAGTGCAAGCTGCTGCACTCTGTCAACTACTCGTAGCCAATCAAGGCTCAAAAAATGAGCAGCGGTTAGATGTGTCCTAGGGTTGAGGCCTAGCAGAAGCCTAACCAGTTTATTTTGGGCTGTCTGGAGTCTTGTTTTTTGGGCCTTTGTGGTTCTATAGTACCATGATGTTACGGCATAGTCGAAGTGACATTGAATGAGAGCTCCTGATAGGGTCCTCAGTGTGTTTTTACTGACAAGTGAGGATATCCTGTACAAGAATCTAGTTCTATGGTTAACTTTTTTGATTACTTTTGCTGCCATTTTATCTCCGGAAAGATTTGCCTCTAAGATGGAGCCCAGGTATGTAATATCCTCTTTTCTTGTGATAGTAATGTTACCCACTTTTATTTTGTAATTTACAGCCTTTCTGAGTTTAGATGGGGATCCGTATAGGATGGTTTCAGTTTTACCTAGGTGTATTGATAGTTTATTGTCAGCTAGCCAGATGCAGATTCTACTCAGTTCAGTGCTTAGCGCTTTTTCCACCTGCAATATGTCCCTGTCAGAGACCAGCAGAGCCGAGTCATCCGCGAACAGGATCAAATTGCAATCACATGCTGATGACATGTCATTCACATATATTAGGAACAGTAAAGGTCCCAATATGCTTCCTTGTGGAACGCCGCAGGTCACTGGGAGGGGGGGGGACAGTGTTCCGTTCACACTAACCACCTGTTCCCTCCCCTCTAAGTAGGATTGCCAGTGCCACCCGAGAGGTTGGAGGAGCCGAGGTGGGAGGAGCGGCAGTTGTAGTCGGCCCTCCAGCCCTTCGGCTTCTTCGGCGGGTGGCACTGGCAGCGCAGGATGCGGATGAAGGCCAGCTGTTGAACTCGTGGCTGTTGCAGGGGTAGATGATGGGGTTCAGGCAGCTGTTGAAGTAGCCCAGCCAGAAGATCACCTTGAATAATGTCCCCGGGGGACGCAGGTTGGCGTTGAAGGAACCTGGGACAGGCAGACAGACAGAGAGACAGGAGATACAGGTTATAATGTATCAATCAATCAATTAATTAATTAATCAGTCTTGTTAGTTGGAATCCTCCTATGAACATTGTTAAAAGATATGTTTATATGCATTCTGGATAGTGTAGTGTGTCTGCTACTTGTGTATATATCTTTTTTAGATTAGTTCAGAATTATTTCACTTCGTTATTTAAGAGGGGACACACTTTAAAAAACGGCCTTAAATTGTGGACCTTTGGCCGTGAGAGGGGGGGGGGTCGTTCGAACCGTCCGCCCCCCCGCCCCCCTCGCTACGGGCATGAATATTGTCCCCTTTAATGAGACAATTGACATTACGACATTACGACTGCATACCCATTTTCCAGATTTAGAAGTTCTTACATTTGAATGTGTTTCATGCATTGTAAAGCTTTACACTTTAAGGTTTTGTGTGTGAGTTTTGGGATTTGTGTTTAGAGTTTTGAGAAAACGAGCCATGTTTTGTGGAAGCGCTGGAGAAAAACTGTAACACTACAGCACTGTTACAACTACAGTTGTGATGGTACAATAGTACACCCTACTGGTCGAAATCAGGAAAATGCTTACGGCACCGGGTATTCCCAGGCGGTCTCCCATCCAAGTACTAACCCGGCCCGACCCTGCTTAGCTTCCGAGATCGGACGAGATCGGGCGTGGTCAGAGTGGTATGGCCGTAAACGAAATGTACAGTGGTCGGTACTGTATATAAAGAGACATCAACCACGTTGCAATATAAATAATGTCATCGTGTATACGCAGAAGGCAGGAAATTATCTTGGAAAAACAAACCAATCAAAAACGTCATTAACTAAACAAACAAACATTTCATTCACAACTGAAAAGAGGGTGCGGCATCATCCACAACGTGAGATACTTATTTGAGATAATTTACATCTTTTTAACACAACAAAACATTGAAATTGGCAATTCTCCGGGTACTACAGAAAACGGATCATTTAAACAACTAGTATGTGCAGAGGGTCTTTCGGGTGGGGGGGTGGGGGGGGGAGGTGTGGGAGACATAACAACAAAACCACAAGAATATATAGAGGGTAGTCCTGGTGGGGGTGTAGTCTTTTAATTTGATTTTTGATTTAGAGGGTCCAGTTACGGATTGCAGCCTCCTGTAAATGTTTTTTGAGAGTGGTTTTGAAGGTGGGCAGTGTTTTGCACTCCTTTAAGATTATAGGAAGGGCGTTCCACATTTTTACTGCATAGTTTGCAAACGAGTTTAACCCCTTGTTTGTGGTGCAACGCGGTTGAACGTGGTTCGTGGAGCTTCCTCTGGTATTGTATGTGTAGACGTTGTTCACTTTTTGGAAGTATGTTGACAGGTACTTGGGTGTCTTTGTGGTGTAGCGTATCTTGAAGACCAGGCCCAGTGCAAGCTGCTGCACTCTGTCAACTACTCGTAGCCAATCAAGGCTCAAAAAATGAGCAGCGGTTAGATGTGTCCTAGGGTTGAGGCCTAGCAGAAGCCTAACCAGTTTATTTTGGGCTGTCTGGAGTCTTGTTTTTTGGGCCTTTGTGGTTCTATAGTACCATGATGTTACGGCATAGTCGAAGTGACATTGAATGAGAGCTCCTGATAGGGTCCTCAGTGTGTTTTTACTGTGCTGCTTAGATGATGGGGTTCAGGCAGCTGTTGAAGTAGCCCAGCCAGAAGATCACCTTGAATAATGTCCCCGGGGGACGCAGGTTGGCGTTGAAGGAACCTGGGACAGGCAGACAGACAGAGAGACAGGAGATACAGGTTATAATGTATCAATCAATCAATTAATTAATTAATCAGTCTTGTTAGTTGGAATCCTCCTATGAACATTGTTAAAAGATATGTTTATATGCATTCTGGATAGTGTAGTGTGTCTGCTACTTGTGTATATATCTTTTTTAGTTTAGTTCAGAATTATTTCACTTCGTTATTTAAGAGGGGACACACTTTAAAAAACGGCCTTAAATTGTGGACCTTTGGCCGTGAGAGGGGGGGGGGGGTCGTTCGAACCGTCCGCCCCCCCGCCCCCCTCGCTACGGGCATGAATATTGTCCCCTTTAATGAGACAATTGACATTACGACATTACGACTGCATACCCATTTTCCAGATTTAGAAGTTCTTACATTTGAATGTGTTTCATGCATTGTAAAGCTTTACACTTTAAGGTTTTGTGTGTGAGTTTTGGGATTTGTGTTTAGAGTTTTGAGAAAACGAGCCATGTTTTGTGGAAGCGCTGGAGAAAAACTGTAACACTACAGCACTGTTACAACTACAGTTGTGATGGTACAATAGTACACCCTACTGGTCGAAATCAGGAAAATGCTTACGGCACCGGGTATTCCCAGGCGGTCTCCCATCCAAGTACTAACCCGGCCCGACCCTGCTTAGCTTCGGAGATCGGACGAGATCGGGGGTGGTTTTTTTTTTTTTTATCTTTTATTATCAAAAATACATTTCACAGATAATTTGTTCAGTTGGTTATTTACATTATTCACAAAACACATACAGATACGATACGTAAATAACACAGTGAGACATGACTGACAGCACAACACAGAATGTGGGACAGACATAGAATAGACAAAGGACGACAACAAAAAAGACCAAGTAGCATACCAGGTCTTATCTATGCCTGGCAGCCCTTGGTCAAATCAGAAAAATCATAACGTCAAACATAACAAATAAACCATACGCAAAATAATCCAAACAAAGAGACAAAAAGAATGCTACAACAAATATAGAAATGATAAAACAGTAAAAAATGATGAAGCAAAGGACATATGACACATAAAAAACGGGTGATTCATGACAGACAAAAAGTGGGACAGACACAACCCTAACCCTAACCCTAACCCTAAACCTAAACCAGAATAGACAAACCAACATGAGACCAAGTAGCATACCAGGTCTTATCTATGCCTGGCAGCCCTTGGTCAACTCAGAAAAAACATAAAACAAACAAAAAACACTGACTCAAAACCAAACACAGATACTAATCTTCTATATTATAACCTAACATCCCTGATCCTGTAATAGTCACCAAAGTGCTATTATTGACAAAGTGTTTACAAAAATCTGCTTTCCCCAGTGTGTGCACTAACCTAACATCCTTTTTAAATAGTGACACAAACAACTCCCACACCCTGGTAACTTTCCCCTCATAATGTGCTACATTCCTCCTACATACAATTGCATACCTTACGTGACTCAACAAAAAATTAACCAAATCTACATTCACTTCTTTCTTTTTTCCCACCACCCCAAACAATAACAATTCCTTCCATTCAATCTCATTCCTGACGGTAACCCCACAGTGTACACTTAACAACCCCTTTACTTTCACAAATAAGACAGACAAACTTGGACATTCAACAAAATAGTGGTCAAAGTTTTCATCCCTCCCTTTACATACATCACATACCCTACCTATATTCCTATCCATTTGGTGCAAAACGACATTTGTGTAAACCCTATTGTGCCTAATCTTAAAATCATTGTGCTCACATTCTACGCTATTATATTTCACACCCAGATTTGCCCATACCTTTCCCACATCAATACCTTCAAAAACCCTTTTCCACACCTTCTCTGACGCTGGCCTCACCAACCCATCACCCAGTAAATCCATGTATATCCCTTTCGTTTTCACATCCTCAAACTTGACCTCTAAACCTTTCCTTTCTACCCTTAATTCTACCATCATTTTTTCCTCACCTGCCTCTCCCTGTCCTAACATTAACGTTTTCCATTCCCTACTTATACTGTCCCTAATTCTATTATACACTCCTGCAATCCCACCTTTCCTTATATCCCTATTCACTGCCCTTATTCCCTGCACTATCTCCTGCTCTGTTTTGAAATTGTTCTCTGACACTATATGTTTTATCTGTCTAAACCCTGCCTGTTCAAAATGCTTACTAACTATCATCTTGTTATTGTACTTTATCTTGGGGTTGAAAAAGATGGGCTGATTTAAAACCTCATCTTTCCCTACACACTTGTACCTTACCTGCTCTAAATATTTCCCCCATGCTTCAAACACCTCTCTATAAAACAGTGACATTCCCTCGTACCGTGGTTTATTAAAAACCATTAAAAGACCATTCACACCACACCCTCCATATCTGTGCAAATAATCCTCAAAGAAACCCATCCAACAATATTCATCCCTACCATACAAAAACTTTTTCACAATTTTGACCCTAAGTGCCCTTTTCTTCACTTCTATATCTATCAATTTTAACCCCCCATTCTTATAACTATTTATTAACACCCCGTGCCTAATTAGTGCCTGCTTGCTATCCCACAAAAAACTATTTATCACCCCATTCAATTCTTTCGTGACCCACAAAGGTAAATCTAGTGCACTCAACACATGATTCACCTTTGATAGGATCAGGCAGTTTATTACCGTCACCTTTCCCCTTAGTTTCAGTTTTCTCCTTCTCCATGAATTCAGTGCTTGTTTCACCCTGTTCAAAATCCCTGTCCATGTTACATCCCTTGCTTCTTTTTCATTCACACCCACATTCACTCCTAGCACTTTTATCATTCCTTTTGCCACTTTCAAAGGTATATCACATTCACTCATGTCTACACTCCCTACACACAGTATTTCTGACTTCTCTACATTCATTTTGGCCCCTGATGCTTTCCCATATACTTCTAATAACTTGACTACTCTCTTCACACTGTCTACATCCCTAACTGTTATGTTTGTGTCGTCTGCATACTGATGTATTAAACTCCTCCCACCCCCTGGAATATGTATACCCTGAATGTGTTTGTCTGATTTTAACAACGTCGCCAGTGGCTCTGCTGTAATGCTGTACAGCAGACTGGACAACGGACAACCCTGCCTAACTGATCTTTCTAAACTAAAACTATCTGTCAAAACTCCACTACACTTTACCCTACTCTTTGCACAACTATACAGTAACCTAATCCACTGAACTATCCTCTTCCCAAAACCAAACTTCTCTAACGTCCTAAACATAAACTCGTGCTCTACTCTATCAAAAGCCTTATTGAAATCTACACTCAACACTATCCCTCCCTCTTCCTTCATGTGTTTCACTGTATCTCTGACTGATCCTATTGTATCCGCTATATCTCTTCCTGGTATGCTATACGCTTGAGTCGATGATACTATGGACCCTACTACTGACTTAATCCTATTGGCTAAAATCTTCGCTAACACTTTGTAGTCTGTATTCAATAAACTAATCCCTCTGTAATTCCCTAACTGTAACTTACTACCCTTCTTGTATAATAAAGTAATTAACCCTGTTGCCATCGACTCACTAACCTTCTCTACCCTTTCCATTTCCTTATAAACCTTCAACAAAATCTTACTAAGCACTGCACTAAAACACTTGTAGAATTCACCTGGTAAGCCATCAGAGCCCGGGCTTTTGCCATTATTTGAGCTCTGAATGGCTAAGGTGACCTCCCCCTCTGATAAATCCCTATCACACCCTTCCCTGTCACTATCTGCTAACCTATGCTCAACTGTCCCTAAAACTTCTCCTACACTGTCATTGTCTACACTACCTTTTTTGAATAAATTCTCATAATACTCCTGCACTGTCTCTAAAACCCCTACATAGTCCTTCACTATCTCCCCTTTTCCATTCTCTATCTCTTCTATGTATGTTTTCCCCTGCTTCTGCTTCTCTAACCCTAAAAAGAACGCTGTGCATTTCTCCCCTTCCACTGTATACTGTGCCCTACTCCTAACTATAGCCCCTCTACACTTCTCCTTTTCATACGCTTCTAATTCTCCCCTAATCTCCATGTATTTCACTACGCTTCTATCTGGGTCCCTGTCTATTTCTTTTAGTTCCTCATCCATCCTCCCTCTCAATACACTTTCTTTTCTCTTTCTATCCTGACTTCGTTTTCTGCAATAACTAATACTTAATTGTTTTACCTGTCTCTTAACACACTCCCACCATTCACACACATTCTCTTCATACATTCCACACTTCATTCGCTCACTAATATGCTCATTCACCATATCCCTATACTCATTCTCCCCTAATACCCTCGTGTTCAAACACCACACACCCCCCCCTTTCCCTGTGTGCCTACCTCCTAAGTGAAACGTGATTGCTGCGTGATCGCTGTACCCCGTGAATTTGTGTTGTATATCTCCTATTTCCTTTTCTATCCCCTGTGATACTAAACATAAATCTATTCTACTCTGCTTCAAAACCCCACTAACTACCTGTCTTCTTGAAAACTCTCTCTTACTTGTGTTCCTAACTCTCCATACATCTATTAAATTCCTCTGCTCTATCATTTCTAATAACCCTCTCCTAGCTGAATCTGTCTTAAAACTATCTACTCTATAAACATCCATCTTAGTGCAAAATACGTTAAAATCACCCACCAAAATACAATTCCCTGTGCAGTGCAAGCTCAGTTCTACAAAAAAATCCCTCTTTTCAACCTCTCTATTTGGTGCATACACATTAATTAATCTAAACATTACATTATTTATATTAAATTCTATCCCTATTACCCTGCCCTTCCCGTCATTCAAAACCTCTCTTACATTCTCTACCCTATTCTCTTTAATTAATATCGCTACCCCACATGATTTATTCGTCCCATTATTTGTAAACAGCATACCCCTCCATTTCCCCTTGATTTCTGTCATTTTGGTGTCTGTCCACTTTGTCTCCTGCAGTACCAGAACATCAGATGTGAAAGTCACCAGCACTTCCTCTAGCTTCTCCATGTTATTGAGCCCATTGATGTTTATGGAGGAAATCGTGACCATTGAAAACAAGTGTAGGAGGATAAATATGTTTACTGCCATTTTTATTTCATTTCTTCTTTCCCTCTATGTACTGCAGCTTTGATTTGCGCTTTAGTTTCCCCGCTAAAAGCGCCCTCTTCCTCCCTCCCACTATCGTCAACAGCTCAGACTCGTCTTGCTCACCGCACCCCTCGTCGCTGTTTGTTAACATCTTTTCAGATGTTTTCGGGGGGGGGCTTACGGGTACGGCCTCTCGCCATTCCGACTCGTTGTTCATGGGGGTTCCCTCCTTCGATTTGTTGCCTGCCTCTTTTGCTTCTTTCGGGCGCACGACTCTCGGGGGCAAAGGCTCTTGTTGGGAACCTCTCCCCCCGGTCGTCTGTGCGCTCCCTTGCAACTCCGATGCCTGGGTTACCCCCATAAAACTGTCGAGGCTCGACCCCATGCCCCCCCCCTTCCCGCTCTTTCCTGTCAGTCTCGACCACTCCGTTCTCTGAGTCTCTGGCACAGTCTGAGCTGTCAACGATACTCCCTCCTCCATCCCCTCTTCCTCCTCTCCCTCGCTCTTCTCTTCCTCTTCTCCCTCGCTCTTCTCTTCCTCCTCTCCCTCGCTCTTCTCTCCCTCTTCTCCCTCTCCCTTTTCTCCCTCTCCCTTCTCTTCCTCTCCCCCCTTTCCCCCCTTCCCTTCTTCCTCCCTCTGTCTAAAAACAGTGGATGGACTCATCACTACTTCTTCCTCCCTACACTTGCATTGGGATTCCAGGTCCCCACACCCCCTGCACTTGTTTTCAAAAGTCGCGCATTCCCTCGCATAATGCCCGCTGAGCCCACACCTTCTGCACTTGAACTCGGGACATTCCCGTAGGATGTGCCCTGGCTGCAGACACATCCTACACACCTTCACCTGTCTGTCATGAATCACCCGAAAGAAATCAGACCCATGGTCCGTCTCGAACTTGGTCGAGTACGGCAGTGATTTTACAACATCATTAAACTTCACTTTTACAAACCGTGTACCTTCACATATGCTGGTCCCCGGCCACATCCTCCTCTTTATCGGGGAGACCGCTTGCACCCCCCAGTCCGTTAATTTCCGGATAATGTCCCCGTCCTTGGTGTAGACTGGCAGTCCAATGAATGAGACCACCATCTCGTCCCCGCACAACTCCCTCGCCATGACCCTCGTCTCCTTGATTTTAAAGCCGTCGAGCAGCCTCTCTTTCCCCTTCGGATGGCTCATCGTGACTTCGTATTTATTTAATCCGATATAGCGACAGCCCACGACGAGCCCGCACACCTCCTTCGTCGCCCGTAGCAGTGCCATCATTGTGATCCTCTCCTCGCCGACCAGTTCCACCGCCACCGTCAGTTCCTTGCTGTATGCGGGGACCTCTCGCTCCGCTTGTTGTCTTGCTTCCGCCTCCTGTTTCTCCCTCGCGATTTTCTCTTTCTCCCTTCTTATAAACCCTTCAATTTCCTCTCTTACTTTCTGTCTCTCCATCTCTTCTCTTTCACTCTCTCCTTCTTTCTCTCCTTCTTTCGTATTGCCTGCTTCCGTGTCATTCTCCGTCTCTGTCATTCCGCGTGTCTTCACCATTTTTGAGCCGTCCGTGCACAAAACAAAACGAAAAAACAAAAATATCCCCCCTAACAGCAAGCTGCTGGGGGAATAAACTCTCACACACTAACTCTCCTTTCACTCACACAAACTACGCAAATATTCAAACACTTAAACTCTCATGCACACAAACAAATTCCAAACGCTCACGCTGCTAAACCAAACTTTTTACGACAGGGCGTGGTCAGAGTGGTATGGCCGTAAACGAAATGTACAGTGGTCGGTACTGTATATGAAGAGACATCAACCACGTTGCAATATAAATAATGTCATCGTGTATACGCAGAAGGCAGGAAATTATCTTGGAAAAACAAACCAATCAAAAACGTAATTAACTAAACAAACAAACATTTCATTCACAACTGAAAAGAGGGTGCGGCATCATCCACAACGTGAGATACTTATTTGAGATAATTTACATATTTTTAACACAGCAAGACATTGAAAATGGCAATTCTCCGGGTACTACAGAAAACGGATCATTTAAACAACTAGTATGTGCAGAGGGTCTTTCGGGTGGGGGTGGGGGGGGGGGGGGGGGAGGTGTGGGAGACATAACAAGAAAACCACAAGAATATATAGAGGGTAGTCCTGGTGGGGGTGTAGTCTTTTAATTTGATTTTTGATTTAGAGGGTCCAGTTACGGATTGCAGCCTCCTGTAAATGTTTTTTGAGAGTGGTTTTGAAGGTGGGCAGTGTTTTGCACTCCTTTAAGATTATAGGACGGGCGTTCCACATTTTTACTGCATAGTTTGCAAACGAGTTTAACCCCTTGTTTGTGGTGCAACGCGGTTGAACGTGGTTCGTGGAGCTTCCTCTGGTATTGTATGTGTAGACGTTGTTCACTTTTTGGAAGTATGTTGACAGGTACTTGGGTGTCTTTGTGGTGTAGCGTATCTTGAAGACCAGGCCCAGTGCAAGCTGCTGCATTCTGTCAACTACTCGTAGCCAATCAAGGCTCAAAAAATGAGCAGCGGTTAGATGTGTCCTAGGGTTGAGGCCTAGCAGAAGCCTAACCAGTTTATTTTGGGCTGTCTGGAGTCTTGTTTTTTGGGCCTTTGTGGTTCTATAGTACCATGATGTTACGGCATAGTCGAAGTGACATTGAATGAGAGCTCCTGATAGGGTCCTCAGTGTGTTTTTACTGACAAGTGAGGATATCCTGTACAAGAATCTAGTTCTATGGTTAACTTTTTTGATTACTTTTGCTGCCATTTTATCTCCGGAAAGATTTGCCTCTAAGATGGAGCCCAGGTATGTAATATCCTCTTTTCTTGTGATAGTAATGTTACCCACTTTTATTTTGTAATTTACAGCCTTTCTGAGTTTAGATGGGGATCCGTATAGGATGGTTTCAGTTTTACCTAGGTGTATTGATAGTTTATTGTCAGCTAGCCAGATGCAGATTCTACTCAGTTCAGTGCTTAGCGCTTTTTCCACCTGCAATATGTCCCTGTCAGAGACCAGCAGAGCCGAGTCATCCGCGAACAGGATCAAATTGCAATCACATGCTGATGACATGTCATTCACATATATTAGGAACAGTAAAGGTCCCAATATGCTTCCTTGTGGAACGCCGCAGGTCACTGGGAGGGGGGGGGACAGTGTTCCGTTCACACTAACCACCTGTTCCCTCCCCTCTAAGTAGGATTGCCAGTGCCACCCGAGAGGTTGGAGGAGCCGAGGTGGGAGGAGCGGCAGTTGTAGTCGGCCCTCCAGCCCTTCGGCTTCTTCGGCGGGTGGCACTGGCAGCGCAGGATGCGGATGAAGGCCAGCTGTTGAACTCGTGGCTGTTGCAGGGGTAGATGATGGGGTTCAGGCAGCTGTTGAAGTAGCCCAGCCAGAAGATCACCTTGAATAATGTCCCCGGGGGACGCAGGTTGGCGTTGAAGGAACCTGGGACAGGCAGACAGACAGAGAGACAGGAGATACAGGTTATAATGTATCAATCAATCAATTAATTAATTAATCAGTCTTGTTAGTTGGAATCCTCCTATGAACATTGTTAAAAGATATGTTTATATGCATTCTGGATAGTGTAGTGTGTCTGCTACTTGTGTATATATCTTTTTTAGATTAGTTCAGAATTATTTCACTTCGTTATTTAAGAGGGGACACACTTTAAAAAACGGCCTTAAATTGTGGACCTTTGGCCGTGAGAGGGGGGGGGGTCGTTCGAACCGTCCGCCCCCCCGCCCCCCTCGCTACGGGCATGAATATTGTCCCCTTTAATGAGACAATTGACATTACGACATTACGACTGCATACCCATTTTCCAGATTTAGAAGTTCTTACATTTGAATGTGTTTCATGCATTGTAAAGCTTTACACTTTAAGGTTTTGTGTGTGAGTTTTGGGATTTGTGTTTAGAGTTTTGAGAAAACGAGCCATGTTTTGTGGAAGCGCTGGAGAAAAACTGTAACACTACAGCACTGTTACAACTACAGTTGTGATGGTACAATAGTACACCCTACTGGTCGAAATCAGGAAAATGCTTACGGCACCGGGTATTCCCAGGCGGTCTCCCATCCAAGTACTAACCCGGCCCGACCCTGCTTAGCTTCCGAGATCGGACGAGATCGGGCGTGGTCAGAGTGGTATGGCCGTAAACGAAATGTACAGTGGTCGGTACTGTATATAAAGAGACATCAACCACGTTGCAATATAAATAATGTCATCGTGTATACGCAGAAGGCAGGAAATTATCTTGGAAAAACAAACCAATCAAAAACGTCATTAACTAAACAAACAAACATTTCATTCACAACTGAAAAGAGGGTGCGGCATCATCCACAACGTGAGATACTTATTTGAGATAATTTACATCTTTTTAACACAGCAAAACATTGAAAATGGCAATTCTCCGGGTACTACAGAAAACGGATCATTTAAACAACTAGTATGTGCAGAGGGTCTTTCGGGTGGGGGGGGGGGGGGGGGGGGGGGGGGAGGTGTGGGAGACATAACAACAAAACCACAAGAATATATAGAGGGTAGTCCTGGTGGGGGTGTAGTCTTTTAATTTGATTTTTGATTTAGAGGGTCCAGTTACGGATTGCAGCCTCCTGTAAATGTTTTTTGAGAGTGGTTTTGAAGGTGGGCAGTGTTTTGCACTCCTTTAAGATTATAGGAAGGGCGTTCCACATTTTTACTGCATAGTTTGCAAACGAGTTTAACCCCTTGTTTGTGGTGCAACGCGGTTGAACGTGGTTCGTGGAGCTTCCTCTGGTATTGTATGTGTGGACGTTGTTCACTTTTTGGAAGTATGTTGACAGGTACTTGGGTGTCTTTGTGGTGTAGCGTATCTTGAAGACCAGGCCCAGTGCAAGCTGCTGCACTCTGTCAACTACTCGTAGCCAATCAAGGCTCAAAAAATGAGCAGCGGTTAGATGTGTCCTAGGGTTGAGGCCTAGCAGAAGCCTAACCAGTTTATTTTGGGCTGTCTGGAGTCTTGTTTTTTGGGCCTTTGTGGTTCTATAGTACCATGATGTTACGGCATAGTCTAAGTGACATTGAATGAGAGCTCCTGATAGGGTCCTCAGTGTGTTTTTACTGACAAGTGAGGATATCCTGTACAAGAATCTAGTTCTATGGTTAACTTTTTTGATTACTTTTGCTGCCATTTTATCTCCGGAAAGATTTGCCTCTAAGATGGAGCCCAGGTATGTAATATCCTCTTTTCTTGTGATAGTAATGTTACCCACTTTTATTTTGTAATTTACAGCCTTTCTGAGTTTAGATGGGGATCCGTATAGGATGGTTTCAGTTTTACCTAGGTGTATTGATAGTTTATTGTCAGCTAGCCAGATGCAGATTCTACTCAGTTCAGTGCTTAGCGCTTTTTCCACCTGCAATATGTCCCTGTCAGAGACCAGCAGAGCCGAGTCATCCGCGAACAGGATCAAATTGCAATCACATGCTGATGACATGTCATTCACATATATTAGGAACAGTAAAGGTCCCAATATGCTTCCTTGTGGAACGCCGCAGGTCACTGGGAGGGGGGGGGACAGTGTTCCGTTCACACTAACCACCTGTTCCCTCCCCTCTAAGTAGGATTGCCAGTGCCACCCGAGAAGTTGGAGGAGCCGAGGTGGGAGGAGCGGCAGTTGTAGTCGGCCCTCCAGCCCTTCGGCTTCTTCGGCGGGTGGCACTGGCAGCGCAGGATGCGGATGAAGGCCAGCTGTTGAACTCGTGGCTGTTGCAGGGGTAGATGATGGGGTTCAGGCAGCTGTTGAAGTAGCCCAGCCAGAAGATCACCTTGAATAATGTCCCCGGGGGACGCAGGTTGGCGTTGAAGGAACCTGGGACAGGCAGACAGACAGAGAGACAGGAGATACAGGTTATAATGTATCAATCAATCAATTAATTAATTAATCAGTCTTGTTAGTTGGAATCCTCCTATGAACATTGTTAAAAGATATGTTTATATGCATTCTGGATAGTGTAGTGTGTCTGCTACTTGTGTATATATCTTTTTTAGATTAGTTCAGAATTATTTCACTTCGTTATTTAAGAGGGGACACACTTTAAAAAACGGCCTTAAATTGTGGACCTTTGGCCGTGAGAGGGGGGGGGGTCGTTCGAACCGTCCGCCCCCCCGCCCCCCTCGCTACGGGCATGAATATTGTCCCCTTTAATGAGACAATTGACATTACGACATTACGACTGCATACCCATTTTCCAGATTTAGAAGTTCTTACATTTGAATGTGTTTCATGCATTGTAAAGCTTTACACTTTAAGGTTTTGTGTGTGAGTTTTGGGATTTGTGTTTAGAGTTTTGAGAAAACGAGCCATGTTTTGTGGAAGCGCTGGAGAAAAACTGTAACACTACAGCACTGTTACAACTACAGTTGTGATGGTACAATAGTACACCCTACTGGTCGAAATCAGGAAAATGCTTACGGCACCGGGTATTCCCAGGCGGTCTCCCATCCAAGTACTAACCCGGCCCGACCCTGCTTAGCTTCCGAGCTCGGACGAGATCGGGCGTGGTCAGAGTGGTATGGCCGTAAACGAAATGTACAGTGGTCGGTACTGTATATAAAGAGACATCAACCACGTTGCAATATAAATAATGTCATCGTGTATACGCAGAAGGCAGGAAATTATCTTGGAAAAACAAACCAATCAAAAACGTCATTAACTAAACAAACAAACATTTCATTCACAACTGAAAAGAGGGTGCGGCATCATCCACAACGTGAGATACTTATTTGAGATAATTTACATCTTTTTAACACAGCAAAACATTGAAAATGGCAATTCTCCGGGTACTACAGAAAACGGATCATTTAAACAACTAGTATGTGCAGAGGGTCTTTCGGGTGGGGGGGGGGGGGGGGGGGAGGTGTGGGAGACATAACAACAAAACCACAAGAATATATAGAGGGTAGTCCTGGTGGGGGTGTAGTCTTTTAATTTGATTTTTGATTTAGAGGGTCCAGTTACGGATTGCAGCCTCCTGTAAATGTTTTTTGAGAGTGGTTTTGAAGGTGGGCAGTGTTTTGCACTCCTTTAAGATTATAGGAAGGGCGTTCCACATTTTTACTGCATAGTTTGCAAACAAGTTTAACCCCTTGTTTGTGGTGCAACGCGGTTGAACGTGGTTCGTGGAGCTTCCTCTGGTATTGTATGTGTGGACGTTGTTCACTTTTTGGAAGTATGTTGACAGGTACTTGGGTGTCTTTGTGGTGTAGCGTATCTTGAAGACCAGGCCCAGTGCAAGCTGCTGCACTCTGTCAACTACTCGTAGCCAATCAAGGCTCAAAAAATGAGCAGCGGTTAGATGTGTCCTAGGGTTGAGGCCTAGCAGAAGCCTAACCAGTTTATTTTGGGCTGTCTGGAGTCTTGTTTTTTGGGCCTTTGTGGTTCTATAGTACCATGATGTTACGGCATAGTCGAAGTGACATTGAATGAGAGCTCCTGATAGGGTCCTCAGTGTGTTTTTACTGACAAGTGAGGATATCCTGTACAAGAATCTAGTTCTATGGTTAACTTTTTTGATTACTTTTGCTGCCATTTTATCTCCGGAAAGATTTGCCTCTAAGATGGAGCCCAGGTATGTAATATCCTCTTTTCTTGTGATAGTAATGTTACCCACTTTTATTTTGTAATTTACAGCCTTTCTGAGTTTAGATGGGGATCCGTATAGGATGGTTTCAGTTTTACCTAGGTGTATTGATAGTTTATTGTCAGCTAGCCAGATGCAGATTCTACTCAGTTCAGTGCTTAGCGCTTTTTCCACCTGCAATATGTCCCTGTCAGAGACCAGCAGAGCCGAGTCATCCGCGAACAGGAACAAATTGCAATCACATGCTGATGACATGTCATTCACATAATTAGGAACAGTAAAGGTCCCAATATGCTTCCTTGTGGAACGCCGCAGGTCACTGGGAGGGGGGGGGACAGTGTTCCGTTCACACTAACCACCTGTTCCCTCCCCTCTAAGTAGGATTGCCAGTGCCACCCGAGAGGTTGGAGGAGCCGAGGTGGGAGGAGCGGCAGTTGTAGTCGGCCCTCCAGCCCTTCGGCTTCTTCGGCGGGTGGCACTGGCAGCGCAGGATGCGGATGAAGGCCAGCTGTTGAACTCGTGGCTGTTGCAGGGGTAGATGATGGGGTTCAGGCAGCTGTTGAAGTAGCCCAGCCAGAAGATCACCTTGAATAATGTCCCCGGGGGACGCAGGTTGGCGTTGAAGGAACCTGGGACAGGCAGACAGACAGAGAGACAGGAGATACAGGTTATAATGTATCAATCAATCAATTAATTAATTAATCAGTCTTGTTAGTTGGAATCCTCCTATGAACATTGTTAAAAGATATGTTTATATGCATTCTGGATAGTGTAGTGTGTCTGCTACTTGTGTATATATCTTTTTTAGATTAGTTCAGAATTATTTCACTTCGTTATTTAAGAGGGGACACACTTTAAAAAACGGCCTTAAATTGTGGACCTTTGGCCGTGAGAGGGGGGGGGGTCGTTCGAACCGTCCGCCCCCCCGCCCCCCTCGCTACGGGCATGAATATTGTCCCCTTTAATGAGACAATTGACATTACGACATTACGACTGCATACCCATTTTCCAGATTAAGAAGTTCTTACATTTGAATGTGTTTCATGCATTGTAAAGCTTTACACTTGAAGGTTTTGTGTGTGAGTTTTGGGATTTGTGTTTAGAGTTTTGAGAAAACGAGCCATGTTTTGTGGAAGCGCTGGAGAAAAACTGTAACACTACAGCACTGTTACAACTACAGTTGTGATAGTACAATAGTACACCCTACTGGTCGAAATCAGGAAAATGCTTACGGCACCGGGTATTCCCAGGCGGTCTCCCATCCAAGTACTAACCCGGCCCGACCCTGCTTAGCTTCCGAGATCGGACGAGATCGGGCGTGGTCAGAGTGGTATGGCCGTAAACGAAATGTACAGTGGTCGGTACTGTATATAAAGAGACATCAACCACGTTGCAATATAAATAATGTCATCGTGTATACGCAGAAGGCAGGAAATTATCTTGGAAAAACAAACCAATCAAAAACGTCATTAACTAAACAAACAAACATTTCATTCACAACTGAAAAGAGGGTGCGGCATCATCCACAACGTGAGATACTTATTTGAGATAATTTACATCTTTTTAACACAGCAAAACATTGAAAATGGCAATTCTCCGGGTACTACAGAAAACGGATCATTTAAACAACTAGTATGTGCAGAGGGTCTTTCGGGTGGGGGGGGGGGGGGGGGGGGGGGAGGTGTGGGAGACATAACAACAAAACCACAAGAATATATAGAGGGTAGTCCTGGTGGGGGTGTAGTCTTTTAATTTGATTTTTGATTTAGAGGGTCCAGTTACGGATTGCAGCCTCCTGTAAATGTTTTTTGAGAGTGGTTTTGAAGGTGGGCAGTGTTTTGCACTCCTTTAAGATTATAGGAAGGGCGTTCCACATTTTTACTGCATAGTTTGCAAACAAGTTTAACCCCTTGTTTGTGGTGCAACACGGTTGAACGTGGTTCGTGGAGCTTCCTCTGGTATTGTATGTGTGGACGTTGTTCACTTTTTGGAAGTATGTTGACAGGTACTTGGGTGTCTTTGTGGTGTAGCGTATCTTGAAGACCAGGCCCAGTGCAAGCTGCTGCACTCTGTCAACTACTCGTAGCCAATCAAGGCTCAAAAAATGAGCAGCGGTTAGATGTGTCCTAGGGTTGAGGCCTAGCAGAAGCCTAACCAGTTTATTTTGGGCTGTCTGGAGTCTTGTTTTTTGGGCCTTTGTGGTTCTATAGTACCATGATGTTACGGCATAGTCTAAGTGACATTGAATGAGAGCTCCTGATAGGGTCCTCAGTGTGTTTTTACTGACAAGTGAGGATATCCTGTACAAGAATCTAGTTCTATGGTTAACTTTTTTGATTACTTTTGCTGCCATTTTATCTCCGGAAAGATTTGCCTCTAAGATGGAGCCCAGGTATGTAATATCCTCTTTTCTTGTGATAGTAATGTTACCCACTTTTATTTTGTAATTTACAGCCTTTTTGAGTTTAGATGGGGATCCGTATAGGATGGTTTCAGTTTTACCTAGGTGTATTGATAGTTTATTGTCAGCTAGCCAGATGCAGATTCTACTCAGTTCAGTGCTTAGCGCTTTTTCCACCTGCAATATGTCCCTGTCAGAGACCAGCAGAGCCGAGTCATCCGCGAACAGGAACAAATTGCAATCACATGCTGATGACATGTCATTCACATATATTAGGAACAGTAAAGGTCCCAATATGCTTCCTTGTGGAACGCCGCAGGTCACTGGGAGGGGGGGGGACAGTGTTCCGTTCACACTAACCACCTGTTCCCTCCCCTCTAAGTAGGATTGCCAGTGCCACCCGAGAGGTTGGAGGAGCCGAGGTGGGAGGAGCGGCAGTTGTAGTCGGCCCTCCAGCCCTTCGGCTTCTTCGGCGGGTGGCACTGGCAGCGCAGGATGCGGATGAAGGCCAGCTGTTGAACTCGTGGCTGTTGCAGGGGTAGATGATGGGGTTCAGGCAGCTGTTGAAGTAGCCCAGCCAGAAGATCACCTTGAATAATGTCCCCGGGGGACGCAGGTTGGCGTTGAAGGAACCTGGGACAGGCAGACAGACAGAGAGACAGGAGATACAGGTTATAATGTATCAATCAATCAATTAATTAATTAATCAGTCTTGTTAGTTGGAATCCTCCTATGAACATTGTTAAAAGATATGTTTATATGCATTCTGGATAGTGTAGTGTGTCTGCTACTTGTCTATATATCTTTTTTAGATTAGTTCAGAATTATTTCACTTCGTTATTTAAGAGGGGACACACTTTAAAAAACGGCCTTAAATTGTGGACCTTTGGCCGTGAGAGGGGGGGGGGTCGTTCGAACCGTCCGCCCCCCCGCCCCCCTCGCTACGGGCATGAATATTGTCCCCTTTAATGAGACAATTGACATTACGACATTACGACTGCATACCCATTTTCCAGATTTAGAAGTTCTTACATTTGAATGTGTTTCATGCATTGTAAAGCTTTACACTTTAAGGTTTTGTGTGTGAGTTTTGGGATTTGTGTTTAGAGTTTTGAGAAAACGAGCCATGTTTTGTGGAAGCGCTGGAGAAAAACTGTAACACTACAGCACTGTTACAACTACAGTTGTGATGGTACAATAGTACACCCTACTGGTCGAAATCAGGAAAATGCTTACGGCACCGGGTATTCCCAGGCGGTCTCCCATCCAAGTACTAACCCGGCCCGACCCTGCTTAGCTTCCGAGATCGGACGAGATCGGGCGTGGTCAGAGTGGTATGGCCGTAAACGAAATGTACAGTGGTCGGTACTGTATATAAAGAGACATCAACCACGTTGCAATATAAATAATGTCATCGTGTATACGCAGAAGGCAGGAAATTATCTTGGAAAAACAAACCAATCAAAAACGTCATTAACTAAACAAACAAACATTTCATTCACAACTGAAAAGAGGGTGCGGCATCATCCACAACGTGAGATACTTATTTGAGATAATTTACATCTTTTTAACACAGCAAAACATTGAAAATGGCAATTCTCCGGGTACTACAGAAAACGGATCATTTAAACAACTAGTATGTGCAGAGGGTCTTTCGGGTGGGGGGGGAGGTGTGGGAGACATAACAACAAAACCACAAGAATATATAGAGGGTAGTCCTGGTGGGGGTGTAGTCTTTTAATTTGATTTTTGATTTAGAGGGTCCAGTTACGGATTGCAGCCTCCTGTAAATGTTTTTTGAGAGTGGTTTTGAAGGTGGGCAGTGTTTTGCACTCCTTTAAGATTATAGGAAGGGCGTTCCACATTTTTACTGCATAGTTTGCAAACGAGTTTAACCCCTTGTTTGTGGTGCAACGCGGTTGAACGTGGTTCGTGGAGCTTCCTCTGGTATTGTATGTGTGGACGTTGTTCACTTTTTGGAAGTATGTTGACAGGTACTTGGGTGTCTTTGTGGTGTAGCGTATCTTGAAGACCAGGCCCAGTGCAAGCTGCTGCACTCTGTCAACTACTCGTAGCCAATCAAGGCTCAAAAAATGAGCAGCGGTTAGATGTGTCCTAGGGTTGAGGCCTAGCAGAAGCCTAACCAGTTTATTTTGGGCTGTCTGGAGTCTTGTTTTTTGGGCCTTTGTGGTTCTATAGTACCATGATGTTACGGCATAGTCGAAGTGACATTGAATGAGAGCTCCTGATAGGGTCCTCAGTGTGTTTTTACTGACAAGTGAGGATATCCTGTACAAGAATCTAGTTCTATGGTTAACTTTTTTGATTACTTTTGCTGCCATTTTATCTCCGGAAAGATTTGCCTCTAAGATGGAGCCCAGGTATGTAATATCCTCTTTTCTTGTGATAGTAATGTTACCCACTTTTATTTTGTAATTTACAGCCTTTCTGAGTTTAGATGGGGATCCGTATAGGATGGTTTCAGTTTTACCTAGGTGTATTGATAGTTTATTGTCAGCTAGCCAGATGCAGATTCTACTCAGTTCAGTGCTTAGCGCTTTTTCCACCTGCAATATGTCCCTGTCAGAGACCAGCAGAGCCGAGTCATCCGCGAACAGGATCAAATTGCAATCACATGCTGATGACATGTCATTCACATATATTAGGAACAGTAAAGGTCCCAATATGCTTCCTTGTGGAACGCCGCAGGTCACTGGGAGGGGGGGGGACAGTGTTCCGTTCACACTAACCACCTGTTCCCTCCCCTCTAAGTAGGATTGCCAGTGCCACCCGAGAGGTTGGAGGAGCCGAGGTGGGAGGAGCGGCAGTTGTAGTCGGCCCTCCAGCCCTTCGGCTTCTTCGGCGGGTGGCACTGGCAGCGCAGGATGCGGATGAAGGCCAGCTGTTGAACTCGTGGCTGTTGCAGGGGTAGATGATGGGGTTCAGGCAGCTGTTGAAGTAGCCCAGCCAGAAGATCACCTTGAATAATGTCCCCGGGGGACGCAGGTTGGCGTTGAAGGAACCTGGGACAGGCAGACAGACAGAGAGACAGGAGATACAGGTTATAATGTATCAATCAATCAATTAATTAATTAATCAGTCTTGTTAGTTGGAATCCTCCTATGAACATTGTTAAAAGATATGTTTATATGCATTCTGGATAGTGTAGTGTGTCTGCTACTTGTCTATATATCTTTTTTAGATTAGTTCAGAATTATTTCACTTCGTTATTTAAGAGGGGACACACTTTAAAAAACGGCCTTAAATTGTGGACCTTTGGCCGTGAGAGGGGGGGGGGTCGTTCGAACCGTCCGCCCCCCCGCCCCCCTCGCTACGGGCATGAATATTGTCCCCTTTAATGAGACAATTGACATTACGACATTACGACTGCATACCCATTTTCCAGATTTAGAAGTTCTTACATTTGAATGTGTTTCATGCATTGTAAAGCTTTACACTTTAAGGTTTTGTGTGTGAGTTTTGGGATTTGTGTTTAGAGTTTTGAGAAAACGAGCCATGTTTTGTGGAAGCGCTGGAGAAAAACTGTAACACTACAGCACTGTTACAACTACAGTTGTGATAGTACAATAGTACACCCTACTGGTCGAAATCAGGAAAATGCTTACGGCACCGGGTATTCCCAGGCGGTCTCCCATCCAAGTACTAACCCGGCCCGACCCTGCTTAGCTTCCGAGATCGGACGAGATCGGGCGTGGTTTTTTTTTTTTTTTTATCTTTTATTATCAAAAATACATTTCACAGATAATTTGTTCAGTTGGTTATTTACATTATTCACAAAACACATACAGATACGATACGTAAATAACACAGTGAGACATGACTGACAGCACAACACAGAATGTGGGACAGACATAGAATAGACAAAGGACGACAACAAAAAAGACCAAGTAGCATACCAGGTCTTATCTATGCCTGGCAGCCCTTGGTCAAATCAGAAAAATCATAACGTCAAACATAACAAATAAACCATACGCAAAATAATCCAAACAAAGAGACAAAAAGAATGCTACAACAAATATAGAAATGATAAAACAGTAAAAAAATGATGAAGCAAAGGACATATGACACATAAAAAAACGGGTGATTCATGACAGACAAAAAGTGGGACAGACACAACCCTAACCCTAACCCTAACCCTAAACCTAAACCAGAATAGACAAACCAACATGAGACCAAGTAGCATACCAGGTCTTATCTATGCCTGGCAGCCCTTGGTCAACTCAGAAAAAACATAAAACAAACAAAAACACTGACTCAAAACCAAACACAGATACTAATCTTCTATATTATAACCTAACATCCCTGATCCTGTAATAGTCACCAAAGTGCTATTATTGACAAAGTGTTTACAAAAATCTGCTTTCCCCAGTGTGTGCACTAACCTAACATCCTTTTTAAATAGTGACACAAACAACTCCCACACCCTGGTAACTTTCCCCTCATAATGTGCTACATTCCTCCTACATACAATTGCATACCTTACGTGACTCAACAAAAAATTAACCAAATCTACATTCACTTCTTTCTTTTTTCCCACCACCCCAAACAATAACAATTCCTTCCATTCAATCTCATTCCTGACGGTAACCCCACAGTGTACACTTAACAACCCCTTTACTTTCACAAATAAGACAGACAAACTTGGACATTCAACAAAATAGTGGTCAAAGTTTTCATCCCTCCCTTTACATACATCACATACCCTACCTATATTCCTATCCATTTGGTGCAAAACGACATTTGTGTAAACCCTATTGTGCCTAATCTTAAAATCATTGTGCTCACATTCTACGCTATTATATTTCACACCCAGATTTGCCCATACCTTTCCCACATCAATACCTTCAAAAACCCTTTTCCACACCTTCTCTGACGCTGGCCTCACCAACCCATCACCCAGTAAATCCATGTATATCCCTTTCGTTTTCACATCCTCAAACTTGACCTCTAAACCTTTCCTTTCTACCCTTAATTCTACCATCATTTTTTCCTCACCTGCCTCTCCCTGTCCTAACATTAACGTTTTCCATTCCCTACTTATACTGTCCCTAATTCTATTATACACTCCTGCAATCCCACCTTTCCTTATATCCCTATTCACTGCCCTTATTCCCTGCACTATCTCCTGCTCTGTTTTGAAATTGTTCTCTGACACTATATGTTTTATCTGTCTAAACCCTGCCTGTTCAAAATGCTTACTAACTATCATCTTGTTATTGTACTTTATCTTGGGGTTGAAAAAGATGGGCTGATTTAAAACCTCATCTTTCCCTACACACTTGTACCTTACCTGCTCTAAATATTTCCCCCATGCTTCAAACACCTCTCTATAAAACAGTGACATTCCCTCGTACCGTGGTTTATTAAAAACCATTAAAAGACCATTCACACCACACCCTCCATATCTGTGCAAATAATCCTCAAAGAAACCCATCCAACAATATTCATCCCTACCATACAAAAACTTTTTCACAATTTTGACCCTAAGTGCCCTTTTCTTCACTTCTATATCTATCAATTTTAACCCCCCATTCTTATAACTATTTATTAACACCCCGTGCCTAATTAGTGCCTGCTTGCTATCCCACAAAAAACTATTTATCACCCCATTCAATTCTTTCGTGACCCACAAAGGTAAATCTAGTGCACTCAACACATGATTCACCTTTGATAGGATCAGGCAGTTTATTACCGTCACCTTTCCCCTTAGTTTCAGTTTTCTCCTTCTCCATGAATTCAGTGCTTGTTTCACCCTGTTCAAAATCCCTGTCCATGTTACATCCCTTGCTTCTTTTTCATTCACACCCACATTCACTCCTAGCACTTTTATCATTCCTTTTGCCACTTTCAAAGGTATATCACATTCACTCATGTCTACACTCCCTACACACAGTATTTCTGACTTCTCTACATTCATTTTGGCCCCTGATGCTTTCCCATATACTTCTAATAACTTGACTACTCTCTTCACACTGTCTACATCCCTAACTGTTATGTTTGTGTCGTCTGCATACTGATGTATTAAACTCCTCCCACCCCCTGGAATATGTATACCCTGAATGTGTTTGTCTGATTTTAACAACGTCGCCAGTGGCTCTGCTGTAATGCTGTACAGCAGACTGGACAACGGACAACCCTGCCTAACTGATCTTTCTAAACTAAAACTATCTGTCAAAACTCCACTACACTTTACCCTACTCTTTGCACAACTATACAGTAACCTAATCCACTGAACTATCCTCTTCCCAAAACCAAACTTCTCTAACGTCCTAAACATAAACTCGTGCTCTACTCTATCAAAAGCCTTATTGAAATCTACACTCAACACTATCCCTCCCTCTTCCTTCATGTGTTTCACTGTATCTCTGACTGATCCTATTGTATCCGCTATATCTCTTCCTGGTATGCTATACGCTTGAGTCGATGATACTATGGACCCTACTACTGACTTAATCCTATTGGCTAAAATCTTCGCTAACACTTTGTAGTCTGTATTCAATAAACTAATCCCTCTGTAATTCCCTAACTGTAACTTACTACCCTTCTTGTATAATAAAGTAATTAACCCTGTTGCCATCGACTCACTAACCTTCTCTACCCTTTCCATTTCCTTATAAACCTTCAACAAAATCTTACTAAGCACTGCACTAAAACACTTGTAGAATTCACCTGGTAAGCCATCAGAGCCCGGGCTTTTGCCATTATTTGAGCTCTGAATGGCTAAGGTGACCTCCCCCTCTGATAAATCCCTATCACACCCTTCCCTGTCACTATCTGCTAAACTATGCTCAACTGTCCCTAAAACTTCTCCTACACTGTCATTGTCTACACTACCTTTTTTGAATAAATTCTCATAATACTCCTGCACTGTCTCTAAAACCCCTACATAGTCCTTCACTATCTCCCCTTTTCCATTCTCTATCTCTTCTATGTATGTTTTCCCCTGCTTCTGCTTCTCTAACCCTAAAAAGAACGCTGTGCATTTCTCCCCTTCCACTGTATACTGTGCCCTACTCCTAACTATAGCCCCTCTACACTTCTCCTTTTCATACGCTTCTAATTCTCCCCTAATCTCCATGTATTTCACTACGCTTCTATCTGGGTCCCTGTCTATTTCTTTTAGTTCCTCATCCATCCTCCCTCTCAATACACTTTCTTTTCTCTTTCTATCCTGACTTCGTTTTCTGCAATAACTAATACTTAATTGTTTTACCTGTCTCTTAACACACTCCCACCATTCACACACATTCTCTTCATACATTCCACACTTCATTCGCTCACTAATATGCTCATTCACCATATCCCTATACTCATTCTCCCCTAATACCCTCGTGTTCAAACACCACACACCCCCCCCTTTCCCTGTGTGCCTACCTCCTAAGTGAAACGTGATTCCTGCGTGATCGCTGTACCCCGTGAATTTGTGTTGTATATCTCCTATTTCCTTTTCTATCCCCTGTGATACTAAACATAAATCTATTCTACTCTGCTTCAAAACCCCACTAACTACCTGTCTTCTTGAAAACTCTCTCTTACTTGTGTTCCTAACTCTCCATACATCTATTAAATTCCTCTGCTCTATCATTTCTAATAACCCTCTCCTAGCTGAATCTGTCTTAAAACTATCTACTCTATAAACATCCATCTTAGTGCAAAATACGTTAAAATCACCCACCAAAATACAATTCCCTGTGCAGTGCAAGCTCAGTTCTACAAAAAAATCCCTCTTTTCAACCTCTCTATTTGGTGCATACACATTAATTAATCTAAACATTACATTATTTATATTAAATTCTATCCCTATTACCCTGCCCTTCCCGTCATTCAAAACCTCTCTTACATTCTCTACCCTATTCTCTTTAATTAATATCGCTACCCCACATGATTTATTCGTCCCATTATTTGTAAACAGCATACCCCTCCATTTCCCCTTGATTTCTGTCATTTTGGTGTCTGTCCACTTTGTCTCCTGCAGTACCAGAACATCAGATGTGAAAGTCACCAGCACCTCCTCTAGCTTCTCCATGTTATTGAGCCCATTGATGTTTATGGAGGAAATCGTGACCATTGAAAACAAGTGTAGGAGGATAAATATGTTTACTGCCATTTTTATTTCATTTCTTCTTTCCCTCTATGTACTGCAGCTTTGATTTGCGCTTTAGTTTCCCCGCTAAAAGCGCCCTCTTCCTCCCTCCCACTATCGTCAACAGCTCAGACTCGTCTTGCTCACCGCACCCCTCGTCGCTGTTTGTTAACATCTTTTCAGATGTTTTCGGGGGGGGGCTTACGGGTACGGCCTCTCGCCATTCCGACTCGTTGTTCATGGGGGTTCCCTCCTTCGATTTGTTGCCTGCCTCTTTTGCTTCTTTCGGGCGCACGACTCTCGGGGGCAAAGGCTCTTGTTGGGAACCTCTCCCCCCGGTCGTCTGTGCGCTCCCTTGCAACTCCGATGCCTGGGTTACCCCCATAAAACTGTCGAGGCTCGACCCCATGCCCCCCCCCTTCCCGCTCTTTCCTGTCAGTCTCGACCACTCCGTTCTCTGAGTCTCTGGCACAGTCTGAGCTGTCAACGATACTCCCTCCTCCATCCCCTCTTCCTCCTCTCCCTCGCTCTTCTCTTCCTCTTCTCCCTCGCTCTTCTCTTCCTCCTCTCCCTCGCTCTTCTCTCCCTCTTCTCCCTCTCCCTTTTCTCCCTCTCCCTTCTCTTCCTCTTCCCCCTTTCCCCCCTTCCCTTCTTCCTCCCTCTGTCTAAAAACAGTGGATGGACTCGTCACTACTTCCTCCTCCTCCCTACACTTGCATTGGGATTCCAGGTCCCCACACCCCCTGCACTTGTTTTCAAAAGTCGCGCATTCCCTCGCATAATGCCCGCTGAGCCCACACCTTCTGCACTTGAACTCGGGACATTCCCGTAGGATGTGCCCTGGCTGCAGACACATCCTACACACCTTCACCTGTCTGTCATGAATCACCCGAAAGAAAACAGACCCATTGTCCGTCTCGAACTTGGTCGAGTACGGCAGTGATTTTACAACATCATTAAACTTCACTTTTACAAACCGTGTGCCTTCGCATATGCTGGTCCCCGGCCACATCCTCCTCTTTATCGGGGAGACCGCTTGCACCCCCCAGTCCGTTAATTTCCGGATAATGTCCCCGTCCTTGGTGTAGACTGGCAGTCCAATGAATGAGACCACCATCTCGTCCCCGCACAACTCCCTCGCCATGACCCTCGTCTCCTTGATTTTAAAGCCGTCGAGCAGCCTCTCTTTCCCCTTCGGATGGCTCATCGTGACTTCGTATTTATTTAATCCGATATAGCGACAGCCCACGACGAGCCCGCACACCTCCTTCGTCGCCCGTAGCAGTGCCATCATTGTGATCCTCTCCTCGCCGACCAGTTCCACCGCCACCGTCAGTTCCTTGCTGTATGCGGGGACCTCTCGCTCCGCTTGTTCCCTTGCTTCCGCCTCCTGTTTCTCCCTCGCGATTTTTTCTTTCTCCCTTCTTATAAACCCTTCAATTTCCTCTCTTACTTTCTGTCTCTCCATCTCTTCTCTTTCACTCTCTCCTTCTTTCTCTCCTTCTTTCGTATTGCCTGCTTCCGTGTCATTCTCCGTCTCTGTCATTCCGCGTGTCTTCACCATTTTTGAGCCGTCCGTGCACAAACAAACCGAAAAAACAAAAATATCCCCCCTAACAGCAAGCTGCTGGGGGAATAAACTCTCACACACTGACTCTCCTTTCACTCACACAAACTACGCAAATATTCAAACACTTAAACTGTCATGCACACAAACAAATTCCAAACGCTCTCGCTGCTCAACCAAACTTTTTACGACAGGGCGTGTCCAGAGTGGTATGGCCGTAAACGAAATGTACAGTGGTCGGTACTGTATATAAAGAGACATCAACCACGTTGCAATATAAATAATGTCATCGTGTATACGCAGAAGGCAGGAAATTATCTTGGAAAAACAAACCAATCAAAAACGTCATTAACTAAACAAACAAACATTTCATTCACAACTGAAAAGAGGGTGCGGCATCATCCACAACGTGAGATACTTATTTGAGATAATTTACATCTTTTTAACACAGCAAAACATTGAAAATGGCAATTCTCCGGGTACTACAGAAAACGGATCATTTAAACAACTAGTATGTGCAGAGGGTCTTTCGGGTGGGGGTGGGGGGGGGGGGGGGGGGGGGAGGTGTGGGAGACATAACAACAAAACCACAAGAATATATAGAGGGTAGTCCTGGTGGGGGTGTAGTCTTTTAATTTGATTTTTGATTTAGAGGGTCCAGTTACGGATTGCAGCCTCCTGTAAATGTTTTTTGAGAGTGGTTTTGAAGGTGGGCAGTGTTTTGCACTCCTTTAAGATTATAGGAAGGGCGTTCCACATTTTTACTGCATAGTTTGCAAACAAGTTTAACCCCTTGTTTGTGGTGCAACGCGGTTGAACGTGGTTCGTGGAGCTTCCTCTGGTATTGTATGTGTGGACGTTGTTCACTTTTTGGAAGTATGTTGACAGGTACTTGGGTGTCTTTGTGGTGTAGCGTATCTTGAAGACCAGGCCCAGTGCAAGCTGCTGCACTCTGTCAACTACTCGTAGCCAATCAAGGCTCAAAAAATGAGCAGCGGTTAGATGTGTCCTAGGGTTGAGGCCTAGCAGAAGCCTAACCAGTTTATTTTGGGCTGTCTGGAGTCTTGTTTTTTGGGCCTTTGTGGTTCTATAGTACCATGATGTTACGGCATAGTCGAAGTGACATTGAATGAGAGCTCCTGATAGGGTCCTCAGTGTGTTTTTACTGACAAGTGAGGATATCCTGTACAAGAATCTAGTTCTATGGTTAACTTTTTTGATTACTTTTGCTGCCATTTTATCTCCGGAAAGATTTGCCTCTAAGATGGAGCCCAGGTATGTAATATCCTCTTTTCTTGTGATAGTAATGTTACCCACTTTTATTTTGTAATTTACAGCCTTTCTGAGTTTAGATGGGGATCCGTATAGGATGGTTTCAGTTTTACCTAGGTGTATTGATAGTTTATTGTCAGCTAGCCAGATGCAGATTCTACTCAGTTCAGTGCTTAGCGCTTTTTCCACCTGCAATATGTCCCTGTCAGAGACCAGCAGAGCCGAGTCATCCGCGAACAGGAACAAATTGCAATCACATGCTGATGACATGTCATTCACATATATTAGGAACAGTAAAGGTCCCAATATGCTTCCTTGTGGAACGCCGCAGGTCACTGGGAGGGGGGGGGACAGTGTTCCGTTCACACTAACCACCTGTTCCCTCCCCTCTAAGTAGGATTGCCAGTGCCACCCGAGAGGTTGGAGGAGCCGAGGTGGGAGGAGCGGCAGTTGTAGTCGGCCCTCCAGCCCTTCGGCTTCTTCGGCGGGTGGCACTGGCAGCGCAGGATGCGGATGAAGGCCAGCTGTTGAACTCGTGGCTGTTGCAGGGGTAGATGATGGGGTTCAGGCAGCTGTTGAAGTATCCCAGCCAGAAGATCACCTTGAATAATGTCCCCGGGGGACGCAGGTTGGCGTTGAAGGAACCTGGGACAGGCAGACAGACAGAGAGACAGGAGATACAGGTTATAATGTATCAATCAATCAATTAATTAATTAATCAGTCTTGTTAGTTGGAATCCTCCTATGAACATTGTTAAAAGATATGTTTATATGCATTCTGGATAGTGTAGTGTGTCTGCTACTTGTGTATATATCTTTTTTAGATTAGTTCAGAATTATTTCACTTCGTTATTTAAGAGGGGACACACTTTAAAAAACGGCCTTAAATTGTGGACCTTTGGCCGTGAGAGGGGGGGCGGTCGTTCGAACCGTCCGCCCCCCCGCCCCCCTCGCTACGGGCATGAATATTGTCCCCTTTAATGAGACAATTGACATTACGACATTACGACTGCATACCCATTTTCCAGATTTAGAAGTTCTTACATTTGAATGTGTTTCATGCATTGTAAAGCTTTACACTTTAAGGTTTTGTGTGTGAGTTTTGGGATTTGTGTTTAGAGTTTTGAGAAAACGAGCCATGTTTTGTGGAAGCGCTGGAGAAAAACTGTAACACTACAGCACTGTTACAACTACAGTTGTGATGGTACAATAGTACACCCTACTGGTCGAAATCAGGAAAATGCTTACGGCACCGGGTATTCCCAGGCGGTCTCCCATCGCAGTACTAACCCGGCCGCGTCCTAACGATTCCCAACTAAGTTGGGCGCTCCGCCACGCCCCCAGCGGGCTGCGTCCTAACGATTGGCTCCGCCACGCCCAGCGGGCTCCGCCCCCCAGGCTGCGCGCACTCAGGTCAGTGTGTGCTCAGATGTCAGGGAAAACGTGGAGCATCTCTTTCCTCGCTGCAAGATGTCGATGCCTCGCTGCAAGATGTCGATGCAAGACTGCCGAGGCAAGGGAGTGGGTGAAGGCAGCAAAACACTCCGGGGTAACATGGAGGGTCCAAAGAACCATTCCATGTCTGGCAAAGCGCGTTCTTTTCAGGGTAACAGTTAAAATGTCTTGTGCCTGCTCCAAACAGTCACGTATCAGGCGGATGGCATTCACATAGGTTCTCAACTCCTTCCACTTTACGTTTATATAGTGAATATAATGTTTTGTTTAGGTGGACTACAAGTGTCAGCACCATGTTGATGTGAGGTCTATGACGGCCAATTCGAGACCTTCATCTAAAAACACATGCTGTCCAGTCACAATGTCTCTCACCCTGAAACAGTGCCAGCCTCTAAGGCGGCGGATTAGCCGGTGAGTTGAGAGATGTATGCAGGTCTACTGTACGCTGATAATCATGTTGTTATATTCATCCTTGGCTTAAACTTAACATCCTCGTTAGCAGAGTATTTTTTTCCATTTTAAACTGTCCTGTATCAGCTTCTCTCACTCCAACCATCTGCAGGTCCACCCTCACCACACCATATACCTTCTTTTAGGCCTCCGCCTTTTCCTTCAGCTCTATCTCCAGCATCCTTACCCCTACCAGCTTGTCTCCTATCTGCCATGTCCAAAACCAAGCTCTGCCTCTTGTTTAGTTATTTGTCAGACAATGCCACCACGTGTAAACTTTCCTTTTCACTATTGGTGGTAGAATTCTGGTAGCATTCTGTCACAAATCATTCTTAAGACACTTCTCCACCCACTCCACCCAGCTTGCACTATCTTCTACACCTCTATTTTACGCTCTCCATTACTTTGGATTGTTGACGCCAAGTATTTCAACTCATCCACATCCTCCTTGTTACCTCACCAATCCACTGATTCCCTCATTCACTGGCTCAAACTTAACATAATGTTGATATGATTCTGTCAACTGCTGCAAGGACAGACACATGCCTGACTTCCCATTGGAAGTCAGGGTAAAGAACACCCACAACCACAACCTGTTTGTGGCCGAGGCCCTTGGGCACAGAGATGTGGGGAAGGCATCAATTGAGAGCCTGACGAGGCTTTTTGAAATCGGCCACTCTCCCACATCAGCACTTTGTGTGTTGAAGCACGACCTGCAAATGCAGTATGGCGTGAGATATGTCCATGCCTCAGCGAACAGAGAGATCTGCCCAGACCTCCAGTTTGTCCAAAGGTGCACCTTTTTTTTAAGATCATATTGTAGTTATTATGTATGTATTGTCAAAAGACCCCTCACATGATTGGGGTTGAGACTGTATAATACTATGTTGATGATGGTTGTGTATGTGTCACACATTTGAACACATATGAGCAGTGGAGTGGGATGTATAGTTTGAAACGGTATACAGCATGCATATTATAACTTTATTGGCTAACATTTTTTTGTTCAGACTCTTCCAAAAGGTGTGCAGGGGAGAGTATGGTGCACAGCAAGGCCCTTCTATGCTGGAAGCTCTGGAACGACAGGTGGTGGAGTACAACACCAAGTGTGGAGAAGTGTGTGCCAGGATGACCACTTCCTCTGCTGGAGCTCCTCTCATCGCGATATGCTCCCCACTGATGAAACGCCTTCACACATTATTTATTGAATGTTTTCTGTCTGCCCTACTAAGCTGTTTGACAACAAAATGTCCCCATTGGCGACAATAAAGGTTTTTTCATTCATAATATTTTGGTGCTCCTCTACCCCCTTTGTATATATTGAAGACCCAAAGACGGCTCAAAAGGACAGTTTTGACTGCCATTGTATTTAATAGGTCTGCTATTGTCAATCTGTTCACTTCAATCTGTTCATATCAATAGGCCCTTTTCAATCAGTTCATATCAATCGGTTCTTTTCAATCAGTTCATTTCAGGTTCTAATGTTCATTTTTACAAATCTATACAAAACCTGATCTCACATGTTTTATCCTCAAGGATACATATCCTCAAGGATACATAGGCAGAACAACTGAAATAAATGAAACTTTAATCGACTCAAAAACTGCTTAGCTGGTGGGATGGACTCACACTCATGGACGCACATTTGCCATGTCTCTCCTGTGATGTTATGCTCTGATATTGTAATTTAATGTAACTTATCGCGCGTCTCGTTAAGAGAGGTCAGGGAATATTTTTTTACAGCTCACTTTTCTGGCCCCTCTGTTGTCCTCTACCTCTGTTTTACTAGTTCTGGTGAATAAATATCTGACAGTGACATATTACGTGGTTGATTGAAACGGTAATGTTTAAAATAGCCACGCAGTGCGCGAAAATGTATGCAGTCCGGCAAAATGTATGCCGTTTCGCAGTCGAGCCCGCTGCGAGTCGAGCCCGCTGCGCGTGCGTCGAGCCCGCTGGGGGCGTGGCGAGCCCGCTGGGGGCGTGGCGGAGCGCCCAACTTAGTTGGGAATCGTTAGGACGCAACCCGGCCCGACCCTGCTTAGCTTCCGAGATCGGACGAGATCGGGCGTGGTCAGAGTGGTATGGCCGTAAACGAAATGTACAGTGGTCGGTACTGTATATAAAGAGACATCAACCACGTTGCAATATAAATAATGTCATCGTGTATACGCAGAAGGCAGGAAATTATCTTGGAAAAACAAACCAATCAAAAACGTCATTAACTAAACAAACAAACATTTCATTCACAACTGAAAAGAGGGTGCGGCATCATCCACAACGTGAGATACTTATTTGAGATAATTTACATCTTTTTAACACAGCAAAACATTGAAAATGGCAATTCTCCGGGTACTACAGAAAACGGATCATTTAAACAACTAGTATGTGCAGAGGGTCTTTCGGGTGGGGGGGGGAGGTGTGGGAGACATAACAACAAAACCACAAGAATATATAGAGGGTAGTCCTGGTGGGGGTGTAGTCTTTTAATTTGATTTTTGATTTAGAGGGTCCAGTTACGGATTGCAGCCTCCTGTAAATGTTTTTTGAGAGTGGTTTTGAAGGTGGGCAGTGTTTTGCACTCCTTTAAGATTATAGGAAGGGCGTTCCACATTTTTACTGCATAGTTTGCAAACGAGTTTAACCCCTTGTTTGTGGTGCAACGCGGTTGAACGTGGTTCGTGGAGCTTCCTCTGGTATTGTATGTGTAGACGTTGTTCACTTTTTGGAAGTATGTTGACAGGTACTTGGGTGTCTTTGTGGTGTAGCGTATCTTGAAGACCAGGCCCAGTGCAAGCTGCTGCACTCTGTCAACTACTCGTAGCCAATCAAGGCTCAAAAAATGAGCAGCGGTTAGATGTGTCCTAGGGTTGAGGCCTAGCAGAAGCCTAACCAGTTTATTTTGGGCTGTCTGGAGTCTTGTTTTTTGGGCCTTTGTGGTTCTATAGTACCATGATGTTACGGCATAGTCGAAGTGACATTGAATGAGAGCTCCTGATAGGGTCCTCAGTGTGTTTTTACTGACAAGTGAGGATATCCTGTACAAGAATCTAGTTCTATGGTTAACTTTTTTGATTACTTTTGCTGCCATTTTATCTCCGGAAAGATTTGCCTCTAAGATGGAGCCCAGGTATGTAATATCCTCTTTTCTTGTGATAGTAATGTTACCCACTTTTATTTTGTAATTTACAGCCTTTCTGAGTTTAGATGGGGATCCGTATAGGATGGTTTCAGTTTTACCTAGGTGTATTGATAGTTTATTGTCAGCTAGCCAGATGCAGATTCTACTCAGTTCAGTGCTTAGCGCTTTTTCCACCTGCAATATGTCCCTGTCAGAGACCAGCAGAGCCGAGTCATCCGCGAACAGGAACAAATTGCAATCACATGCTGATGACATGTCATTCACATATATTAGGAACAGTAAAGGTCCCAATATGCTTCCTTGTGGAACGCCGCAGGTCACTGGGAGGGGGGGGGACAGTGTTCCGTTCACACTAACCACCTGTTCCCTCCCCTCTAAGTAGGATTGCCAGTGCCACCCGAGAGGTTGGAGGAGCCGAGGTGGGAGGAGCGGCAGTTGTAGTCGGCCCTCCAGCCCTTCGGCTTCTTCGGCGGGTGGCACTGGCAGCGCAGGATGCGGATGAAGGCCAGCTGTTGAACTCGTGGCTGTTGCAGGGGTAGATGATGGGGTTCAGGCAGCTGTTGAAGTAGCCCAGCCAGAAGATCACCTTGAATAATGTCCCCGGGGGACGCAGGTTGGCGTTGAAGGAACCTGGGACAGGCAGACAGACAGAGAGACAGGAGATACAGGTTATAATGTATCAATCAATCAATTAATTAATTAATCAGTCTTGTTAGTTGGAATCCTCCTATGAACATTGTTAAAAGATATGTTTATATGCATTCTGGATAGTGTAGTGTGTCTGCTACTTGTCTATATATCTTTTTTAGATTAGTTCAGAATTATTTCACTTCGTTATTTAAGAGGGGACACACTTTAAAAAACGGCCTTAAATTGTGGACCTTTGGCCGTGAGAGGGGGGGGGGTCGTTCGAACCCTCGCTACGGGCATGAATATTGTCCCCTTTAATGAGACAATTGACATTACGACATTACGACTGCATACCCATTTTCCAGATTTAGAAGTTCTTACATTTGAATGTGTTTCATGCATTGTAAAGCTTTACACTTTAAGGTTTTGTGTGTGAGTTTTGGGATTTGTGTTTAGAGTTTTGAGAAAACGAGCCATGTTTTGTGGAAGCGCTGGAGAAAAACTGTAACACTACAGCACTGTTACAACTACAGTTGTGATGGTACAATAGTACACCCTACTGGTCGAAATCAGGAAAATGCTTACGGCACCGGGTATTCCCAGGCGGTCTCCCATCCAAGTACTAACCCGGCCCGACCCTGCTTAGCTTCCGAGATCGGACGAGATCGGGCGTGTTTTTTTTTTTTTTTTTTTATCTTTTATTATCAAAAATACATTTCACAGATAATTTGTTCAGTTGGTTATTTACATTATTCACAAAACACATACAGATACGATACGTAAATAACACAGTGAGACATGACTGACAGCACAACACAGAATGTGGGACAGACATAGAATAGACAAAGGACGACAACAAAAAAGACCAAGTAGCATACCAGGTCTTATCTATGCCTGGCAGCCCTTGGTCAAATCAGAAAAATCATAACGTCAAACATAACAAATAAACCATACGCAAAATAATCCAAACAAAGAGACAAAAAGAATGCCACAACAAATATAGAAATGATAAAACAGTAAAAAATGATGAAGCAAAGGACATATGACACATAAAAAACGGGTGATTCATGACAGACAAAAAGTGGGACAGACACAACCCTAACCCTAACCCTAACCCTAAACCTAAACCAGAATAGACAAACCAACATGAGACCAAGTAGCCTACCAGGTCTTATCTATGCCTGGCAGCCCTTGGTCAACTCAGAAAAAACATAAAACAAACAAAAACACTGACTCAAAACCAAACACAGATACTAATCTTCTATATTATAACCTAACATCCCTGATCCTGTAATAGTCACCAAAGTGCTATTATTGACAAAGTGTTTACAAAAATCTGCTTTCCCCAGTGTGTGCACTAACCTAACATCCTTTTTAAATAGTGACACAAACAACTCCCACACCCTGGTAACTTTCCCCTCATAATGTGCTACATTCCTCCTACATACAATTGCATACCTTACGTGACTCAACAAAAAATTAACCAAATCTACATTCACTTCTTTCTTTTTTCCCACCACCCCAAACAATAACAATTCCTTCCATTCAATCTCATTCCTGACGGTAACCCCACAGTGTACACTTAACAACCCCTTTACTTTCACAAATAAGACAGACAAACTTGGACATTCAACAAAATAGTGGTCAAAGTTTTCATCCCTCCCTTTACATACATCACATACCCTACCTATATTCCTATCCATTTGGTGCAAAACGACATTTGTGTAAACCCTATTGTGCCTAATCTTAAAATCATTGTGCTCACATTCTACGCTATTATATTTCACACCCAGATTTGCCCATACCTTTCCCACATCAATACCTTCAAAAACCCTTTTCCACACCTTCTCTGACGCTGGCCTCACCAACCCATCACCCAGTAAATCCATGTATATCCCTTTCGTTTTCACATCCTCAAACTTGACCTCTAAACCTTTCCTTTCTACCCTTAATTCTACCATCATTTTTTCCTCACCTGCCTCTCCCTGTCCTAACATTAACGTTTTCCATTCCCTACTTATACTGTCCCTAATTCTATTATACACTCCTGCAATCCCACCTTTCCTTATATCCCTATTCACTGCCCTTATTCCCTGCACTATCTCCTGCTCTGTTTTGAAATTGTTCTCTGACACTATATGTTTTATCTGTCTAAACCCTGCCTGTTCAAAATGCTTACTAACTATCATCTTGTTATTGTACTTTATCTTGGGGTTGAAAAAGATGGGCTGATTTAAAACCTCATCTTTCCCTACACACTTGTACCTTACCTGCTCTAAATATTTCCCCCATGCTTCAAACACCTCTCTATAAAACAGTGACATTCCCTCGTACCGTGGTTTATTAAAAACCATTAAAAGACCATTCACACCACACCCTCCATATCTGTGCAAATAATCCTCAAAGAAACCCATCCAACAATATTCATCCCTACCATACAAAAACTTTTTCACAATTTTGACCCTAAGTGCCCTTTTCTTCACTTCTATATCTATCAATTTTAACCCCCCATTCTTATAACTATTTATTAACACCCCGTGCCTAATTAGTGCCTGCTTGCTATCCCACAAAAAACTATTTATCACCCCATTCAATTCTTTCGTGACCCACAAAGGTAAATCTAGTGCACTCAACACATGATTCACCTTTGATAGGATCAGGCAGTTTATTACCGTCACCTTTCCCCTTAGTTTCAGTTTTCTCCTTCTCCATGAATTCAGTGCTTGTTTCACCCTGTTCAAAATCCCTGTCCATGTTACATCCCTTGCTTCTTTTTCATTCACACCCACATTCACTCCTAGCACTTTTATCATTCCTTTTGCCACTTTCAAAGGTATATCACATTCACTCATGTCTACACTCCCTACACACAGTATTTCTGACTTCTCTACATTCATTTTGGCCCCTGATGCTTTCCCATATACTTCTAATAACTTGACTACTCTCTTCACACTGTCTACATCCCTAACTGTTATGTTTGTGTCGTCTGCATACTGATGTATTAAACTCCTCCCACCCCCTGGAATATGTATACCCTGAATGTGTTTGTCTGATTTTAACAACGTCGCCAGTGGCTCTGCTGTAATGCTGTACAGCAGACTGGACAACGGACAACCCTGCCTAACTGATCTTTCTAAACTAAAACTATCTGTCAAAACTCCACTACACTTTACCCTACTCTTTGCACAACTATACAGTAACCTAATCCACTGAACTATCCTCTTCCCAAAACCAAACTTCTCTAACGTCCTAAACATAAACTCGTGCTCTACTCTATCAAAAGCCTTATTGAAATCTACACTCAACACTATCCCTCCCTCTTCCTTCATGTGTTTCACTGTATCTCTGACTGATCCTATTGTATCCGCTATATCTCTTCCTGGTATGCTATACGCTTGAGTCGATGATACTATGGACCCTACTACTGACTTAATCCTATTGGCTAAAATCTTCGCTAACACTTTGTAGTCTGTATTCAATAAACTAATCCCTCTGTAATTCCCTAACTGTAACTTACTACCCTTCTTGTATAATAAAGTAATTAACCCTGTTGCCATCGACTCACTAACCTTCTCTACCCTTTCCATTTCCTTATAAACCTTCAACAAAATCTTACTAAGCACTGCACTAAAACACTTGTAGAATTCACCTGGTAAGCCATCAGAGCCCGGGCTTTTGCCATTATTTGAGCTCTGAATGGCTAAGGTGACCTCCCCCTCTGATAAATCCCTATCACACCCTTCCCTGTCACTATCTGCTAACCTATGCTCAACTGTCCCTAAAACTTCTCCTACACTGTCATTGTCTACACTACCTTTTTTGAATAAATTCTCATAATACTCCTGCACTGTCTCTAAAACCCCTACATAGTCCTTCACTATCTCCCCTTTTCCATTCTCTATCTCTTCTATGTATGTTTTCCCCTGCTTCTGCTTCTCTAACCCTAAAAAGAACGCTGTGCATTTCTCCCCTTCCACTGTATACTGTGCCCTACTCCTAACTATAGCCCCTCTACACTTCTCCTTTTCATACGCTTCTAATTCTCCCCTAATCTCCATGTATTTCACTACGCTTCTATCTGGGTCCCTGTCTATTTCTTTTAGTTCCTCATCCATCCTCCCTCTCAATACACTTTCTTTTCTCTTTCTATCCTGACTTCGTTTTCTGCAATAACTAATACTTAATTGTTTTACCTGTCTCTTAACACACTCCCACCATTCACACACATTCTCTTCATACATTCCACACTTCATTCGCTCACTAATATGCTCATTCACCATATCCCTATACTCATTCTCCCCTAATACCCTCGTGTTCAAACACCACACACCCCCCCCTTTCCCTGTGTGCCTACCTCCTAAGTGAAACGTGATTGCTGCGTGATCGCTGTACCCCGTGAATTTGTGTTGTATATCTCCTATTTCCTTTTCTATCCCCTGTGATACTAAACATAAATCTATTCTACTCTGCTTCAAAACCCCACTAACTACCTGTCTTCTTGAAAACTCTCTCTTACTTGTGTTCCTAACTCTCCATACATCTATTAAATTTCTCTGCTCTATCATTTCTAATAACCCTCTCCTAGCTGAATCTGTCTTAAAACTATCTACTCTATAAACATCCATCTTAGTGCAAAATACGTTAAAATCCCCCACCAAAATACAATTCCCTGTGCAGTGCAAGCTCAGTTCTACAAAAAAATCCCTCTTTTCAACCTCTCTATTTGGTGCATACACATTAATTAATCTAAACATTACATTATTTATATTAAATTCTATCCCTATTACCCTGCCCTTCCCGTCATTCAAAACCTCTCTTACATTCTCTACCCTATTTTCTTTAATTAATATCGCTACCCCACATGATTTATTCGTCCCATTATTTGTAAACAGCATACCCCTCCATTTCCCCTTGATTTCTGTCATTTTGGTGTCTGTCCACTTTGTCTCCTGCAGTACCAGAACATCAGATGTGAAAGTCACCAGCACCTCCTCTAGCTTCTCCATGTTATTGAGCCCATTGATGTTTATGGAGGAAATCGTGACCATTGAAAACAAGTGTAGGAGGATAAATATGTTTACTGCCATTTTTATTTCATTTCTTCTTTCCCTCTATGTACTGCTGCTTTGATTTGCGCTTTAGTTTCCCCGCTAAAAGCGCCCTCTTCCTCCCTCCCAATATCGTCAACAGCTCAGACTCGTCTTGCTCACCGCACCCCTCGTCACTGTTTGTTGACATCTTTTCAGATGCTTTCGGGGGGGGGGGGGGCTTACGGATACGGCCTCTCGCCATTCCGACTCGTTGTTCATGGGGGTTCCCTCCTTCGATTTGTTGCCTGCCTCTTTTGCTTCTTTCGGGCGCACGACTCTCGGGGGCAAAGGCTCTTGTTGGGAACCTCTCCCCCCGGTCGTCTGTGCGCTCCCTTGCAACTCCGATGCCTGGGTTACCCCCATAAAACTGTCGAGGCTCGACCCCATGCCCCCCCCCTTCCCGCTCTCTCCTGTCAGTCTCGACCACTCCGTTCTCTGAGTCTCTGGCACAGTCTGAGCTGTCAACGATACTCCCTCCTCCACCCCCTCTTCCTCCTCTCCCTCGCTCTTCTCTTCCTCTTCTCCCTCGCTCTTCTCTTCCTCCTCTCCCTCGCTCTTCTCTCCCTCTTCTCCCTCTCCCTTTTCTCCCTCTCCCTTCTCTTCCTCTCCCCCCTTTCCCCCCTTCCCTTCTTCCTCCCTCTGTCTAAAAACAGTGGATGGACTCATCACTACTTCTTCCTCCCTACACTTGCATTGGGATTCCAGGTCCCCACACCCCCTGCACTTGTTTTCAAACGTCGCGCATTCCCTCGCATAATGCCCGCTGCGCCCACACCTTCTGCACTTGAACTCGGGACATTCTCGTAGGATGTGCCCTGGCTGCAGACACATCCTACACACCTTCACCTGTCTGTCATGAATCACCCGAAAAAAGTCAGACCCATTGTCCGTCTCGAACTTGGTCGAGTACGGCAGCGATTTCACAACATCATTGAATTTTACTTTAACAAAACGTGTACCTTCACATATGCTGGTCCCCGGCCACATCCTCCTCTTTATCGGGGAGACCGCGTGTACCCCCCAGTCTGTTAGTTTCCTTAAAATGTCTCCGTCCTTCGTGTACACCGGCAGTCCAATAAAAGACACCACCATTTCATCCCCACATAGTTCCCTCGCCATGACCCTCGTCTCGTTTATCTTGAAACCGTCGAGCAGCCTCTCCTTCCCCTTCGGATGGCTCATCGTGATCTCGTACCTGTTTAAACCAATGTATCGACATCCCACGACGAGCCCGCACACCTCCTTCGTCGCCCGTAGCAGTGCCATCATTGTGATCCTCTCCTCGCCGACCAGTTCCACCGCTACCGTCAGTTCTTTGCTGTATGCGGGGACCTCTCGCTCCGCTTGTTCTCTCGCTTCCGCCTCCTGTTTCTCCCTCGCGATTTTCTCTTTCTCCCTTCTTATAAACCCTTCAATTTCCTCTCTTACTTTCTGTCTCTCCATCTCTTCTCTTTCGCTCTCTCTTTCTTTCTCTGGTTCTTTCGTATTGCCTTTGTCCGTGTCATTCTCCGTGTCGTCTGTCATTCCGCGTGTCTTCACCATGTTTAGCCTTCCGTGTACAAACAAAAACGAAAAAACAAAAATATCCCCCCTAACAGCAAGCTGCTGGGGGAATAAACTCTCACACACTGACTCTCCTTTCACTCACACAAACTACGCAAATATTCAAACACTTAAACTCTCATGCACACAAACAAATTTCAAACGCTCTCGCTGCTCAACCGCACTTTTTACGACAGGGCGTGGTCAGAGTGGTATGGCCGTAAACGAAATGTACAGTGGTCGGTACTGTATATGAAGAGACATCAACCACGTTGCAATATAAATAATGTCATCGTGTATACGCAGAAGGCAGGAAATTATCTTGGAAAAACAAACCAATCAAAAACGTCATTAACTAAACAAACAAACATTTCATTCACAACTGAAAAGAGGGTGCGGCATCATCCACAACGTGAGATACTTATTTGAGATAATTTACATCTTTTTAACACAGCAAAACATTGAAAATGGCAATTCTCCGGGCACTACAGAAAACGGATCATTTAAACAACTAGTATGTGCAGAGGGTCTTTCGGGTGGGGGTGGGGGGGGGGGGGGGGAGGTGTGGGAGACATAACAACAAAACCACAAGAATATATAGAGGGTAGTCCTGGTGGGGGTGTAGTCTTTTAATTTGATTTTTGATTTAGAGGGTCCAGTTACGGATTGCAGCCTCCTGTAAATGTTTTTTGAGAGTGGTTTTGAAGGTGGGCAGTGTTTTGCACTCCTTTAAGATTATAGGAAGGGCATTCCACATTTTTACTGCATAGTTTGCAAACGAGTTTAACCCCTTGTTTGTGGTGCAACGCGGTTGAACGTGGTTCGTGGAGCTTCCTCTGGTATTGTATGTGTGGACGTTGTTCACTTTTTGGAAGTATGTTGACAGGTACTTGGGTGTCTTTGTGGTGTAGCGTATCTTGAAGACCAGGCCCAGTGCAAGCTGCTGCACTCTGTCAACTACTCGTAGCCAATCAAGGCTCAAAAAATGAGCAGCGGTTAGATGTGTCCTAGGGTTGAGGCCTAGCAGAAGCCTAACCAGTTTATTTTGGGCTGTCTGGAGTCTTGTTTTTTGGGCCTTTGTGGTTCTATAGTACCATGATGTTACGGCATAGTCGAAGTGACATTGAATGAGAGCTCCTGATAGGGTCCTCAGTGTGTTTTTACTGACAAGTGAGGATATCCTGTACAAGAATCTAGTTCTATGGTTAACTTTTTTGATTACTTTTGCTGCCATTTTATCTCCGGAAAGATTTGCCTCTAAGATGGAGCCCAGGTATGTAATATCCTCTTTTCTTGTGATAGTAATGTTACCCACTTTTATTTTGTAATTTACAGCCTTTCTGAGTTTAGATGGGGATCCGTATAGGATGGTTTCAGTTTTACCTAGGTGTATTGATAGTTTATTGTCAGCTAGCCAGATGCAGATTCTACTCAGTTCAGTGCTTAGCGCTTTTTCCACCTGCAATATGTCCCTGTCAGAGACCAGCAGAGCCGAGTCATCCGCGAACAGGATCAAATTGCAATCACATGCTGATGACATGTCATTCACATATATTAGGAACAGTAAAGGTCCCAATATGCTTCCTTGTGGAACGCCGCAGGTCACTGGGAGGGGGGGGGACAGTGTTCCGTTCACACTAACCACCTGTTCCCTCCCCTCTAAGTAGGATTGCCAGTGCCACCCGAGAGGTTGGAGGAGCCGAGGTGGGAGGAGCGGCAGTTGTAGTCGGCCCTCCAGCCCTTCGGCTTCTTCGGCGGGTGGCACTGGCAGCGCAGGATGCGGATGAAGGCCAGCTGTTGAACTCGTGGCTGTTGCAGGGGTAGATGATGGGGTTCAGGCAGCTGTTGAAGTAGCCCAGCCAGAAGATCACCTTGAATAATGTCCCCGGGGGACGCAGGTTGGCGTTGAAGGAACCTGGGACAGGCAGACAGACAGAGAGACAGGAGATACAGGTTATAATGTATCAATCAATCAATTAATTAATTAATCAGTCTTGTTAGTTGGAATCCTCCTATGAACATTGTTAAAAGATATGTTTATATGCATTCTGGATAGTGTAGTGTGTCTGCTACTTGTGTATATATCTTTTTTAGATTAGTTCAGAATTATTTCACTTCGTTATTTAAGAGGGGACACACTTTAAAAAACGGCCTTAAATTGTGGACCTTTGGCCGTGAGAGGGGGGGGGGTCGTTCGAACCGTCCGCCCCCCCGCCCCCCTCGCTACGGGCATGAATATTGTCCCCTTTAATGAGACAATTGACATTACGACATTACGACTGCATACCCATTTTCCAGATTTAGAAGTTCTTACATTTGAATGTGTTTCATGCATTGTAAAGCTTTACACTTTAAGGTTTTGTGTGTGAGTTTTGGCATTTGTGTTTAGAGTTTTGAGAAAACGAGCCATGTTTTGTGGAAGCGCTGGAGAAAAACTGTAACACTACAGCACTGTTACAACTACAGTTGTGATGGTACAATAGTACACCCTACTGGTCGAAATCAGGAAAATGCTTACGGCACCGGGTATTCCCAGGCGGTCTCCCATCCAAGTACTAACCCGGCCCGACCCTGCTTAGCTTCCGAGATCGGACGAGATCGGGCGTGGTTTTTTTTTTTTATCTTTTATTATCAAAAATACATTTCACAGATAATTTGTTCAGTTGGTTATTTACATTATTCACAAAACACATACAGATACGATACGTAAATAACACAGTGAGACATGACTGACAGCACAACACAGAATGTGGGACAGACATCGAATAGACAAAGGACGACAACAAAAAAGACCAAGTAGCATACCAGGTCTTATCTATGCCTGGCAGCCCTTGGTCAAATCAGAAAAATCATAACGTCAAACATAACAAATAAACCATACGCAAAATAATCCAAACAAAGAGACAAAAAGAATGCTACAACAAATATAGAAATGATAAAACAGTAAAAAATGATGAAGCAAAGGACATATGACACATAAAAAACGGGTGATTCATGACAGACAAAAAGTGGGACAGACACAACCCTAACCCTAACCCTAACCCTAAACCTAAACCAGAATAGACAAACCAACATGAGACCAAGTAGCATACCAGGTCTTATCTATGCCTGGCAGCCCTTGGTCAACTCAGAAAAAACATAAAACAAACAAAAACACTGACTCAAAACCAAACACAGATACTAATCTTCTATATTATAACCTAACATCCCTGATCCTGTAATAGTCACCAAAGTGCTATTATTGACAAAGTGTTTACAAAAATCTGCTTTCCCCAGTGTGTGCACTAACCTAACATCCTTTTTAAATAGTGACACAAACAACTCCCACACCCTGGTAACTTTCCCCTCATAATGTGCTACATTCCTCCTACATACAATTGCATACCTTACGTGACTCAACAAAAAATTAACCAAATCTACATTCACTTCTTTCTTTTTTCCCACCACCCCAAACAATAACAATTCCTTCCATTCAATCTCATTCCTGACGGTAACCCCACAGTGTACACTTAACAACCCCTTTACTTTCACAAATAAGACAGACAAACTTGGACATTCAACAAAATAGTGGTCAAAGTTTTCATCCCTCCCTTTACATACATCACATACCCTACCTATATTCCTATCCATTTGGTGCAAAACGACATTTGTGTAAACCCTATTGTGCCTAATCTTAAAATCATTGTGCTCACATTCTACGCTATTATATTTCACACCCAGATTTGCCCATACCTTTCCCACATCAATACCTTCAAAAACCCTTTTCCACACCTTCTCTGACGCTGGCCTCACCAACCCATCACCCAGTAAATCCATGTATATCCCTTTCGTTTTCACATCCTCAAACTTGACCTCTAAACCTTTCCTTTCTACCCTTAATTCTACCATCATTTTTTCCTCACCTGCCTCTCCCTGTCCTAACATTAACGTTTTCCATTCCCTACTTATACTGTCCCTAATTCTATTATACACTCCTGCAATCCCACCTTTCCTTATATCCCTATTCACTGCCCTTATTCCCTGCACTATCTCCTGCTCTGTTTTGAAATTGTTCTCTGACACTATATGTTTTATCTGTCTAAACCCTGCCTGTTCAAAATGCTTACTAACTATCATCTTGTTATTGTACTTTATCTTGGGGTTGAAAAAGATGGGCTGATTTAAAACCTCATCTTTCCCTACACACTTGTACCTTACCTGCTCTAAATATTTCCCCCATGCTTCAAACACCTCTCTATAAAACAGTGACATTCCCTCGTACCGTGGTTTATTAAAAACCATTAAAAGACCATTCACACCACACCCTCCATATCTGTGCAAATAATCCTCAAAGAAACCCATCCAACAATATTCATCCCTACCATACAAAAACTTTTTCACAATTTTGACCCTAAGTGCCCTTTTCTTCACTTCTATATCTATCAATTTTAACCCCCCATTCTTATAACTATTTATTAACACCCCGTGCCTAATTAGTGCCTGCTTGCTATCCCACAAAAAACTATTTATCACCCCATTCAATTCTTTCGTGACCCACAAAGGTAAATCTAGTGCACTCAACACATGATTCACCTTTGATAGGATCAGGCAGTTTATTACCGTCACCTTTCCCCTTAGTTTCAGTTTTCTCCTTCTCCATGAATTCAGTGCTTGTTTCACCCTGTTCAAAACCCCTGTCCATGTTACATCCCTTGCTTCTTTTTCATTCACACCCACATTCACTCCTAGCACTTTTATCATTCCTTTTGCCACTTTCAAAGGTATATCACATTCACTCATGTCTACACTCCCTACACACAGTATTTCTGACTTCTCTACATTCATTTTGGCCCCTGATGCTTTCCCATATACTTCTAATAACTTGACTACTCTCTTCACACTGTCTACATCCCTAACTGTTATGTTTGTGTCGTCTGCATACTGATGTATTAAACTCCTCCCACCCCCTGGAATATGTATACCCTGAATGTGTTTGTCTGATTTTAACAACGTCGCCAGTGGCTCTGCTGTAATGCTGTACAGCAGACTGGACAACGGACAACCCTGCCTAACTGATCTTTCTAAACTAAAACTATCTGTCAAAACTCCACTACACTTTACCCTACTCTTTGCACAACTATACAGTAACCTAATCCACTGAACTATCCTCTTCCCAAAACCAAACTTCTCTAACGTCCTAAACATAAACTCGTGCTCTACTCTATCAAAAGCCTTATTGAAATCTACACTCAACACTATCCCTCCCTCTTCCTTCATGTGTTTCACTGTATCTCTGACTGATCCTATTGTATCCGCTATATCTCTTCCTGGTATGCTATACGCTTGAGTCGATGATACTATGGACCCTACTACTGACTTAATCCTATTGGCTAAAATCTTCGCTAACACTTTGTAGTCTGTATTCAATAAACTAATCCCTCTGTAATTCCCTAACTGTAACTTACTACCCTTCTTGTATAATAAAGTAATTAACCCTGTTGCCATCGACTCACTAACCTTCTCTACCCTTTCCATTTCCTTATAAACCTTCAACAAAATCTTACTAAGCACTGCACTAAAACACTTGTAGAATTCACCTGGTAAGCCATCAGAGCCCGGGCTTTTGCCATTATTTGAGCTCTGAATGGCTAAGGTGACCTCCCCCTCTGATAAATCCCTATCACACCCTTCCCTGTCACTATCTGCTAACCTATGCTCAACTGTCCCTAAAACTTCTCCTACACTGTCATTGTCTACACTACCTTTTTTGAATAAATTCTCATAATACTCCTGCACTGTCTCTAAAACCCCTACATAGTCCTTCACTATCTCCCCTTTTCCATTCTCTATCTCTTCTATGTATGTTTTCCCCTGCTTCTGCTTCTCTAACCCTAAAAAGAACGCTGTGCATTTCTCCCCTTCCACTGTATACTGTGCCCTACTCCTAACTATAGCCCCTCTACACTTCTCCTTTTCATACGCTTCTAATTCTCCCCTAATCTCCATGTATTTCACTACGCTTCTATCTGGGTCCCTGTCTATTTCTTTTAGTTCCTCATCCATCCTCCCTCTCAATACACTTTCTTTTCTCTTTCTATCCTGACTTCGTTTTCTGCAATAACTAATACTTAATTGTTTTACCTGTCTCTTAACACACTCCCACCATTCACACACATTCTCTTCATACATTCCACACTTCATTCGCTCACTAATATGCTCATTCACCATATCCCTATACTCATTCTCCCCTAATACCCTCGTGTTCAAACACCACACACCCCCCCCTTTCCCTGTGTGCCTACCTCCTAAGTGAAACGTGATTGCTGCGTGATCGCTGTACCCCGTGAATTTGTGTTGTATATCTCCTATTTCCTTTTCTATCCCCTGTGATACTAAACATAAATCTATTCTACTCTGCTTCAAAACCCCACTAACTACCTGTCTTCTTGAAAACTCTCTCTTACTTGTGTTCCTAACTCTCCATACATCTATTAAATTCCTCTGCTCTATCATTTCTAATAACCCTCTCCTAGCTGAATCTGTCTTAAAACTATCTACTCTATAAACATCCATCTTAGTGCAAAATACGTTAAAATCACCCACCAAAATACAATTCCCTGTGCAGTGCAAGCTCAGTTCTACAAAAAAATCCCTCTTTTCAACCTCTCTATTTGGTGCATACACATTAATTAATCTAAACATTACATTATTTATATTAAATTCTATCCCTATTACCCTGCCCTTCCCGTCATTCAAAACCTCTCTTACATTCTCTACCCTATTCTCTTTAATTAATATCGCTACCCCACATGATTTATTCGTCCCATTATTTGTAAACAGCATACCCCTCCATTTCCCCTTGATTTCTGTCATTTTGGTGTCTGTCCACTTTGTCTCCTGCAGTACCAGAACATCAGATGTGAAAGTCACCAGCACCTCCTCTAGCTTCTCCATGTTATTGAGCCCATTGATGTTTATGGAGGAAATCGTGACCATTGAAAACAAGTGTAGGAGGATAAATATGTTTACTGCCATTTTTATTTCATTTCTTCTTTCCCTCTATGTACTGCAGCTTTGATTTGCGCTTTAGTTTCCCCGCTAAAAGCGCCCTCTTCCTCCCTCCCACTATCGTCAACAGCTCAGACTCGTCTTGCTCACCGCACCCCTCGTCGCTGTTTGTTAACATCTTTTCAGATGTTTTCGGGGGGGGGCTTACGGGTACGGCCTCTCGCCATTCCGACTCGTTGTTCATGGGGGTTCCCTCCTTCGATTTGTTGCCTGCCTCTTTTGCTTCTTTCGGGCGCACGACTCTCGGGGGCAAAGGCTCTTGTTGGGAACCTCTCCCCCCGGTCGTCTGTGCGCTCCCTTGCAACTCCGATGCCTGGGTTACCCCCATAAAACTGTCGAGGCTCGACCCCATGCCCCCCCCCTTCCCGCTCTTTCCTGTCAGTCTCGACCACTCCGTTCTCTGAGTCTCTGGCACAGTCTGAGCTGTCAACGATACTCCCTCCTCCATCCCCTCTTCCTCCTCTCCCTCGCTCTTCTCTTCCTCTTCTCCCTCGCTCTTCTCTTCCTCCTCTCCCTCGCTCTTCTCTCCCTCTTCTCCCTCTCCCTTTTCTCCCTCTCCCTTCTCTTCCTCTTCCCCCTTTCCCCCCTTCCCTTCTTCCTCCCTCTGTCTAAAAACAGTGGATGGACTCGTCACTACTTCCTCCTCCTCCTTACACTTGCATTGGGATTCCAGGTCCCCACACCCCCTGCACTTGTTTTCAAAAGTCGCGCATTCCCTCGCATAATGCCCGCTGAGCCCACACCTTCTGCACTTGAACTCGGGACATTCCCGTAGGATGTGCCCTGGCTGCAGACACATCCTACACACCTTCACCTGTCTGTCATGAATCACCCGAAAGAAATCAGACCCATTGTCCGTCTCGAACTTGGTCGAGTACGGCAGTGATTTTACAACATCATTAAACTTCACTTTTACAAACCGTGTGCCTTCGCATATGCTGGTCCCCGGCCACATCCTCCTCTTTATCGGGGAGACCGCTTGCACCCCCCAGTCCGTTAACTTCCGGATAATGTCCCCGTCCTTGGTGTAGACTGGCAGTCCAATGAATGAGACCACCATCTCGTCCCCGCACAACTCCCTCGCCATGACCCTCGTCTCCTTGATTTTAAAGCCGTCGAGCAGCCTCTCTTTCCCCTTCGGATGGCTCATCGTGACTTCGTATTTATTTAATCCGATATAGCGACAGCCCACGACGAGCCCGCACACCTCCTTCGTCGCCCGTAGCAGTGCCATCATTGTGATCCTCTCCTCGCCGACCAGTTCCACCGCCACCGTCAGTTCCTTGCTGTATGCGGGGACCTCTCGCTCCGCTTGTTGTCTTGCTTCCGCCTCCTGTTTCTCCCTCGCGATTTTCTCTTTCTCCCTTCTTATAAACCCTTCAATTTCCTCTCTTACTTTCTGTCTCTCCATCTCTTCTCTTTCACTCTCTCCTTCTTTCTCTCCTTCTTTCGTATTGTCTGCTTCCGTGTCATTCTCCGTCTCTGTCATTCCGCGTATCTTTACCATTTTTGAGCCGTCCGTGCACAAAACAAAACGAAAAAACAAAAATATCCCCCCTAACAGCAAGCTGCTGGGGGAATAAACTCTCACACACTGACTCTCCTTTCACTCACACAAACTACGCAAATATTCAAACACTTAAACTCTCATGCACACAAACAAATTCCAAAGCTCTCGCTGCTAAACCAAACTTTTTACGACAGGGCGTGGTCAGAGTGGTATGGCCGTAAACGAAATGTACAGTGGTCGGTACTGTATGTAAAGAGACATCAACCACGTTGCAATATAAATAATGTCATCGTGTATACGCAGAAGGCAGGAAATTATCTTGGAAAAACAAACCAATCAAAAACGTAATTAACTAAACAAACAAACATTTCATTCACAACTGAAAAGAGGGTGCGGCATCATCCACAACGTGAGATACTTATTTGAGATAATTTACATCTTTTTAACACAGCAAAACATTGAAAATGGCAATTCTCCGGGTACTACAGAAAACGGATCATTTAAACAACTAGTATGTGCAGAGGGTCTTTCGGGTGGGGGGGGGGGGGGGGGGAGGTGTGGGAGACATAACAACAAAACCACAAGAATATATAGAGGGTAGTCCTGGTGGGGGTGTAGTCTTTTAATTTGATTTTTGATTTAGAGGGTCCAGTTACGGATTGCAGCCTCCTGTAAATGTTTTTTGAGAGTGGTTTTGAAGGTGGGCAGTGTTTTGCACTCCTTTAAGATTATAGGAAGGGCGTTCCACATTTTTACTGCATAGTTTGCAAACGAGTTTAACCCCTTGTTTGTGGTGCAACGCGGTTGAACGTGGTTCGTGGAGCTTCCTCTGGTATTGTATGTGTAGACGTTGTTCACTTTTTGGAAGTATGTTGACAGGTACTTGGGTGTCTTTGTGGTGTAGCGTATCTTGAAGACCAGGCCCAGTGCAAGCTGCTGCACTCTGTCAACTACTCGTAGCCAATCAAGGCTCAAAAAATGAGCAGCGGTTAGATGTGTCCTAGGGTTGAGGCCTAGCAGAAGCCTAACCAGTTTATTTTGGGCTGTCTGGAGTCTTGTTTTTTGGGCCTTTGTGGTTCTATAGTACCATGATGTTACGGCATAGTCGAAGTGACATTGAATGAGAGCTCCTGATAGGGTCCTCAGTGTGTTTTTACTGTGCTGCTTAGATGATGGGGTTCAGGCAGCTGTTGAAGTAGCCCAGCCAGAAGATCACCTTGAATAATGTCCCCGGGGGACGCAGGTTGGCGTTGAAGGAACCTGGGACAGGCAGACAGACAGAGAGACAGGAGATACAGGTTATAATGTATCAATCAATCAATTAATTAATTAATCAGTCTTGTTAGTTGGAATCCTCCTATGAACATTGTTAAAAGATATGTTTATATGCATTCTGGATAGTGTAGTGTGTCTGCTACTTGTGTATATATCTTTTTTAGATTAGTTCAGAATTATTTCACTTCGTTATTTAAGAGGGGACACACTTTAAAAAACGGCCTTAAATTGTGGACCTTTGGCCGTGAGAGGGGGGGGGGTCGTTCGAACCGTCCGCCCCCCCGCCCCCCTCGCTACGGGCATGAATATTGTCCCCTTTAATGAGACAATTGACATTACGACATTACGACTGCATACCCATTTTCCAGATTTAGAAGTTCTTACATTTGAATGTGTTTCATGCATTGTAAAGCTTTACACTTTAAGGTTTTGTGTGTGAGTTTTGGGATTTGTGTTTAGAGTTTTGAGAAAACGAGCCATGTTTTGTGGAAGCGCTGGAGAAAAACTGTAACACTACAGCACTGTTACAACTACAGTTGTGATGGTACAATAGTACACCCTACTGGTCGAAATCAGGAAAATGCTTACGGCACCGGGTATTCCCAGGCGGTCTCCCATCCAAGTACTAACCCGGCCCGACCCTGCTTAGCTTCCGAGATCGGACGAGATCGGGCGTGGTTTTTTTTTTTTATCTTTTATTATCAAAAATACATTTCACAGATAATTTGTTCAGTTGGTTATTTACATTATTCACAAAACACATACAGATACGATACGTAAATAACACAGTGAGACATGACTGACAGCACAACACAGAATGTGGGACAGACATCGAATAGACAAAGGACGACAACAAAAAAGACCAAGTAGCATACCAGGTCTTATCTATGCCTGGCAGCCCTTGGTCAAATCAGAAAAATCATAACGTCAAACATAACAAATAAACCATACGCAAAATAATCCAAACAAAGAGACAAAAAGAATGCTACAACAAATATAGAAATGATAAAACAGTAAAAATGATGAAGCAAAGGACATATGACACATAAAAAACGGGTGATTCATGACAGACAAAAAGTGGGACAGACACAACCCTAACCCTAACCCTAACCCTAAACCTAAACCAGAATAGACAAACCAACATGAGACCAAGTAGCATACCAGGTCTTATCTATGCCTGGCAGCCCTTGGTCAACTCAGAAAAAACATAAAACAAACAAAAACACTGACTCAAAACCAAACACAGATACTAATCTTCTATATTATAACCTAACATCCCTGATCCTGTAATAGTCACCAAAGTGCTATTATTGACAAAGTGTTTACAAAAATCTGCTTTCCCCAGTGTGTGCACTAACCTAACATCCTTTTTAAATAGTGACACAAACAACTCCCACACCCTGGTAACTTTCCCCTCATAATGTGCTACATTCCTCCTACATACAATTGCATACCTTACGTGACTCAACAAAAAATTAACCAAATCTACATTCACTTCTTTCTTTTTTCCCACCACCCCAAACAATAACAATTCCTTCCATTCAATCTCATTCCTGACGGTAACCCCACAGTGTACACTTAACAACCCCTTTACTTTCACAAATAAGACAGACAAACTTGGACATTCAACAAAATAGTGGTCAAAGTTTTCATCCCTCCCTTTACATACATCACATACCCTACCTATATTCCTATCCATTTGGTGCAAAACGACATTTGTGTAAACCCTATTGTGCCTAATCTTAAAATCATTGTGCTCACATTCTACGCTATTATATTTCACACCCAGATTTGCCCATACCTTTCCCACATCAATACCTTCAAAAACCCTTTTCCACACCTTCTCTGACGCTGGCCTCACCAACCCATCACCCAGTAAATCCATGTATATCCCTTTCGTTTTCACATCCTCAAACTTGACCTCTAAACCTTTCCTTTCTACCCTTAATTCTACCATCATTTTTTCCTCACCTGCCTCTCCCTGTCCTAACATTAACGTTTTCCATTCCCTACTTATACTGTCCCTAATTCTATTATACACTCCTGCAATCCCACCTTTCCTTATATCCCTATTCACTGCCCTTATTCCCTGCACTATCTCCTGCTCTGTTTTGAAATTGTTCTCTGACACTATATGTTTTATCTGTCTAAACCCTGCCTGTTCAAAATGCTTACTAACTATCATCTTGTTATTGTACTTTATCTTGGGGTTGAAAAAGATGGGCTGATTTAAAACCTCATCTTTCCCTACACACTTGTACCTTACCTGCTCTAAATATTTCCCCCATGCTTCAAACACCTCTCTATAAAACAGTGACATTCCCTCGTACCGTGGTTTATTAAAAACCATTAAAAGACCATTCACACCACACCCTCCATATCTGTGCAAATAATCCTCAAAGAAACCCATCCAACAATATTCATCCCTACCATACAAAAACTTTTTCACAATTTTGACCCTAAGTGCCCTTTTCTTCACTTCTATATCTATCAATTTTAACCCCCCATTCTTATAACTATTTATTAACACCCCGTGCCTAATTAGTGCCTGCTTGCTATCCCACAAAAAACTATTTATCACCCCATTCAATTCTTTCGTGACCCACAAAGGTAAATCTAGTGCACTCAACACATGATTCACCTTTGATAGGATCAGGCAGTTTATTACCGTCACCTTTCCCCTTAGTTTCAGTTTTCTCCTTCTCCATGAATTCAGTGCTTGTTTCACCCTGTTCAAAACCCCTGTCCATGTTACATCCCTTGCTTCTTTTTCATTCACACCCACATTCACTCCTAGCACTTTTATCATTCCTTTTGCCACTTTCAAAGGTATATCACATTCACTCATGTCTACACTCCCTACACACAGTATTTCTGACTTCTCTACATTCATTTTGGCCCCTGATGCTTTCCCATATACTTCTAATAACTTGACTACTCTCTTCACACTGTCTACATCCCTAACTGTTATGTTTGTGTCGTCTGCATACTGATGTATTAAACTCCTCCCACCCCCTGGAATATGTATACCCTGAATGTGTTTGTCTGATTTTAACAACGTCGCCAGTGGCTCTGCTGTAATGCTGTACAGCAGACTGGACAACGGACAACCCTGCCTAACTGATCTTTCTAAACTAAAACTATCTGTCAAAACTCCACTACACTTTACCCTACTCTTTGCACAACTATACAGTAACCTAATCCACTGAACTATCCTCTTCCCAAAACCAAACTTCTCTAACGTCCTAAACATAAACTCGTGCTCTACTCTATCAAAAGCCTTATTGAAATCTACACTCAACACTATCCCTCCCTCTTCCTTCATGTGTTTCACTGTATCTCTGACTGATCCTATTGTATCCGCTATATCTCTTCCTGGTATGCTATACGCTTGAGTCGATGATACTATGGACCCTACTACTGACTTAATCCTATTGGCTAAAATCTTCGCTAACACTTTGTAGTCTGTATTCAATAAACTAATCCCTCTGTAATTCCCTAACTGTAACTTACTACCCTTCTTGTATAATAAAGTAATTAACCCTGTTGCCATCGACTCACTAACCTTCTCTACCCTTTCCATTTCCTTATAAACCTTCAACAAAATCTTACTAAGCACTGCACTAAAACACTTGTAGAATTCACCTGGTAAGCCATCAGAGCCCGGGCTTTTGCCATTATTTGAGCTCTGAATGGCTAAGGTGACCTCCCCCTCTGATAAATCCCTATCACACCCTTCCCTGTCACTATCTGCTAACCTATGCTCAACTGTCCCTAAAACTTCTCCTACACTGTCATTGTCTACACTACCTTTTTTGAATAAATTCTCATAATACTCCTGCACTGTCTCTAAAACCCCTACATAGTCCTTCACTATCTCCCCTTTTCCATTCTCTATCTCTTCTATGTATGTTTTCCCCTGCTTCTGCTTCTCTAACCCTAAAAAGAACGCTGTGCATTTCTCCCCTTCCACTGTATACTGTGCCCTACTCCTAACTATAGCCCCTCTACACTTCTCCTTTTCATACGCTTCTAATTCTCCCCTAATCTCCATGTATTTCACTACGCTTCTATCTGGGTCCCTGTCTATTTCTTTTAGTTCCTCATCCATCCTCCCTCTCAATACACTTTCTTTTCTCTTTCTATCCTGACTTCGTTTTCTGCAATAACTAATACTTAATTGTTTTACCTGTCTCTTAACACACTCCCACCATTCACACACATTCTCTTCATACATTCCACACTTCATTCGCTCACTAATATGCTCATTCACCATATCCCTATACTCATTCTCCCCTAATACCCTCGTGTTCAAACACCACACACCCCCCCCTTTCCCTGTGTGCCTACCTCCTAAGTGAAACGTGATTGCTGCGTGATCGCTGTACCCCGTGAATTTGTGTTGTATATCTCCTATTTCCTTTTCTATCCCCTGTGATACTAAACATAAATCTATTCTACTCTGCTTCAAAACCCCACTAACTACCTGTCTTCTTGAAAACTCTCTCTTACTTGTGTTCCTAACTCTCCATACATCTATTAAATTCCTCTGCTCTATCATTTCTAATAACCCTCTCCTAGCTGAATCTGTCTTAAAACTATCTACTCTATAAACATCCATCTTAGTGCAAAATACGTTAAAATCACCCACCAAAATACAATTCCCTGTGCAGTGCAAGCTCAGTTCTACAAAAAAATCCCTCTTTTCAACCTCTCTATTTGGTGCATACACATTAATTAATCTAAACATTACATTATTTATATTAAATTCTATCCCTATTACCCTGCCCTTCCCGTCATTCAAAACCTCTCTTACATTCTCTACCCTATTCTCTTTAATTAATATCGCTACCCCACATGATTTATTCGTCCCATTATTTGTAAACAGCATACCCCTCCATTTCCCCTTGATTTCTGTCATTTTGGTGTCTGTCCACTTTGTCTCCTGCAGTACCAGAACATCAGATGTGAAAGTCACCAGCACCTCCTCTAGCTTCTCCATGTTATTGAGCCCATTGATGTTTATGGAGGAAATCGTGACCATTGAAAACAAGTGTAGGAGGATAAATATGTTTACTGCCATTTTTATTTCATTTCTTCTTTCCCTCTATGTACTGCAGCTTTGATTTGCGCTTTAGTTTCCCCGCTAAAAGCGCCCTCTTCCTCCCTCCCACTATCGTCAACAGCTCAGACTCGTCTTGCTCACCGCACCCCTCGTCGCTGTTTGTTAACATCTTTTCAGATGTTTTCGGGGGGGGGCTTACGGGTACGGCCTCTCGCCATTCCGACTCGTTGTTCATGGGGGTTCCCTCCTTCGATTTGTTGCCTGCCTCTTTTGCTTCTTTCGGGCGCACGACTCTCGGGGGCAAAGGCTCTTGTTGGGAACCTCTCCCCCCGGTCGTCTGTGCGCTCCCTTGCAACTCCAATGCCTGGGTTACCCCCATAAAGCTGTCGAGGCTCGACCCCATGCCCCCCCCCTTCCCGCTCTTTCCTGTCAGTCTCGACCACTCCGTTCTCTGAGTCTCTGGCACAGTCTGAGCTGTCAACGATACTCCCTCCTCCATCCCCTCTTCCTCCTCTCCCTCGCTCTTCTCTTCCTCTTCTCCCTCGCTCTTCTCTTCCTCCTCTCCCTCGCTCTTCTCTCCCTCTTCTCCCTCTCCCTTTTCTCCCTCTCCCTTCTCTTCCTCTTCCCCCTTTCCCCCCTTCCCTTCTTCCTCCCTCTGTCTAAAAACAGTGGATGGACTCGTCACTACTTCCTCCTCCTCCCTACACTTGCATTGGGATTCCAGGTCCCCACACCCCCTGCACTTGTTTTCAAAAGTCGCGCATTCCCTCGCATAATGCCCGCTGAGCCCACACCTTCTGCACTTGAACTCGGGACATTCCCGTAGGATGTGCCCTGGCTGCAGACACATCCTACACACCTTCACCTGTCTGTCATGAATCACCCGAAAGAAATCAGACCCATTGTCCGTCTCGAACTTGGTCGAGTACGGCAGTGATTTTACAACATCATTAAACTTCACTTTTACAAACCGTGTGCCTTCGCATATGCTGGTCCCCGGCCACATCCTCCTCTTTATCGGGGAGACCGCTTGCACCCCCCAGTCCGTTAATTTCCGGATAATGTCCCCGTCCTTGGTGTAGACTGGCAGTCCAATGAATGAGACCACCATCTCGTCCCCGCACAACTCCCTCGCCATGACCCTCGTCTCCTTGATTTTAAAGCCGTCGAGCAGCCTCTCTTTCCCCTTCGGATGGCTCATCGTGACTTCGTATTTATTTAATCCGATATAGCGACAGCCCACGACGAGCCCGCACACCTCCTTCGTCGCCCGTAGCAGTGCCATCATCGTGATCCTCTCCTCGCCGACCAGTTCCACCGCCACCGTCAGTTCCTTGCTGTATGCGGGGACCTCTCGCTCTGCTTGTTCTCTTGCTTCCGCCTCCTGTTTCTCCCTCGCGATTTTCTCTTTCTCCCTTCTTATAAACCCTTCAATTTCCTCTCTTACTTTCTGTCTCTCCATCTCTTCTCTTTCGCTCTCTCCTTCTTTCTCTCCTTCTTTCGTATTGTCTGCTTCCGTGTCATTCTCCGTCTCTGTCATTCCGCGTGTCTTCACCATTTTTGAGCCGTCCGTGCACAAACAAACCGAAAAAACAAAAATATCCCCCCTAACAGCAAGCTGCTGGGGGAATAAACTCTCACACACTGACTCTCCTTTCACTCACACAAACTACGCAAATATTCAAACACTTAAACTGTCATGCACACAAACAAAATCCAAACGCTCTCGCTGCTCAACCAAACTTTTTACGACAGGGCGTGGTCAGAGTGGTATGGCCGTAAACGAAATGTACAGTGGTCGGTACTGTATATGAAGAGACATCAACCACGTTGCAATATAAATAATGTCATCGTGTATACGCAGAAGGCAGGAAATTATCTTGGAAAAACAAACCAATCAAAAACGTAATTAACTAAACAAACAAACATTTCATTCACAACTGAAAAGAGGGTGCGGCATCATCCACAACGTGAGATACTTATTTGAGATAATTTACATCTTTTTAACACAGCAAAACATTGAAAATGGCAATTCTCCGGGTACTACAGAAAACGGATCATTTAAACAACTAGTATGTGCAGAGGGTCTTTCGGGTGGGGGTGGGGGGGGGGGGGGAGGTGTGGGAGACATAACAACAAAACCACAAGAATATATAGAGGGTAGTCCTGGTGGGGGTGTAGTCTTTTAATTTGATTTTTGATTTAGAGGGTCCAGTTACGGATTGCAGCCTCCTGTAAATGTTTTTTGAGAGTGGTTTTGAAGGTGGGCAGTGTTTTGCACTCCTTTAAGATTATAGGAAGGGCATTCCACATTTTTACTGCATAGTTTGCAAACGAGTTTAACCCCTTGTTTGTGGTGCAACGCGGTTGAACGTGGTTCGTGGAGCTTCCTCTGGTATTGTATGCAGAGGTGTCAAGTAACGAAGTACAAATACTTCGTTACCTTACTTAAGTAGACATTTTGGGTATCTATACTTTACTGGAGTAATTATTTTTCAGCCGACTTTTTACTTCTACTCCTTACATTTTCACGCAATTATCTGTACTTTCTACTCCTTACATTTTAAAAATAGCCTCGTTACTCCTATTTCATTTCAGCTTGTTTTCATTACAGCTTTTCATCGTTAAAAAGAAACACACAAAAAAAACCTATCCAGATAAGTCGCGCCATCCGGATAGAGTGAATTTGATTGTGGTTGGATGAGAAGTATAAACATTATACCATTCCGACACCCTATTGGTTTGTACGAGATGCATTCCATCTGATGCACATGACACAAATCACACTCCAGCAAGGAAAGCAGATGTATGTAGCCAAAGATGTCCGTGACCGTGCCAGAGACTCAAAATAACAGCGAAATGTCCCAACCAAGCACCAGCATCAACCAGGTTGATAGCCAGGAAGATCAGCCAACCCTTCTCCATCCCTGGCCGTACCTGGAAGAATTTTTTGAAATGGTTGGATGCAAAAACAACTCCTTTCGAAGCAAGCTCTGCGCACCCAAGTACCACAAGCTAATGGCCTTCAAAAACTCACCGTCTAATTTGAAAAAGCATATTGAGGTAAGCTGAAAGTTTGTTATTATCAGTCGACATTTTGTAGTAACCTAGTAACGTACTAATGGTAAATTTGCAATGTTTGCTATGGCTAAGAACATGCCATGGTTTGCTTGCTAGCAGTAGGCTATGATTCAATGTTTCATTTGTAATCCTTCATGTGTTGAGGTCGGAGTTTTACCGTGTTTGTTGCTGTAAAGAGTTAATTATGTTCCCACGGGAGAAGAAATGTGCGCGGTGTGTGCCATTAACAATAATGTTACTTTTCAGTCATGCCAGCAGCTGCTTGTGGTCCTAAAACAGCTTTAAGTGGCAATATTCTGGTCTGCTCAACATAATTGCATAGACCAGTGAAACTGCTCCCTAACTTGTAGTCTGACCTCCATTCATGAACTTCCAGCGTGACATTTAATACAGCGGAAGTCCTAGATAGTCTCAGCTTGTGGTTTGAGAGAAATAATATGAATCTCAATCTGTGCCTGTGCATTCATTTTCTCCACAGAAGAAACACCCCACTCGTCTAGAGAGGTACACGCAACTTTCTTCAACAGCCCTCAAAAGGAAGTCATCCACTGAAGGTTCTTTGACCCCACCCTCCAAACAAACCAAGCTGTGGGAGGCTCGAAGAGTGTCCCAGGCAAGTGTGGATGAAGTAGTCCTCAAATTCATTGTCCAAGGCTTGCACCCACCACACATTGTTCAGCAACAGGGCTTCATTGAGCTTGTGCAACATCTTCAGCCAAATACAAATGTCATGACGCGTAATATTGTTGTTAACAAAGTCACAAAGGCCTCTGTTGAAATGAAAAGAAAACTGAAAGCTGCCCTTAGTGAAATTGAGTTCATAGCAACAACAACAGACTGCTGGACGGCACACCGTCGCGGTTTCATTGGTGTCACTGCGCACTGGTTTAACCCCCAGACCATGCAGAGATCCTGTGCTGCCCTGGTATGCAAGCAACTTAAAGGGTCACATACCTTTTCTGCCCTGGCTGGTGCCCTAAATGATATTCACACAGAATTCAATGTCAGAGAGAAGATCGTTCGCACTACAACTGACAACGGATCAAACTTCCTGAAAGCCTTCAGAGTTTATGGGCAGACTGACGAGAACAACAATGCTGAACCTGTAGGAGAGGGTGATGGAGAAGAGGATGATGGTGGCCAAAATGATGATAACGATGAAGAAGAGGAAAGCCTTGAGGGTGTTGAATTTGTTGATGCCGGAGCCCTGTTGGAAGAAGATGACTACATAGAATACCAGCTACCCAAGCACCATCGCTGCGCCTGCCACCTCCTCAATTTAGTGTCCACAGTTGATGCTTCAAAAGCAGAGGTCAACCCACTGTACAAGCGCGTGTCAAGGTCCACATTTGCCAAATGCTCTAGCCTGTGGAATAAAAGTTCAAGATCAACCACCGCATCTGAAGTAATTGAAGATCACTGCAAACTCCAACTCGTAAGGCCTGTTGCTACAAGGTGGAATTCACTCTTCTCAGCCGTAGAAAGAATAGTGAGAATAACACGAGAACAAGGCGAGGGAGCCCTTGCAGCTGTCTGCAGTGAACTAGATACACCCAAGTAAGTGCTTGTTTTTCTGCCTTACAGTTAATGAAGTGATTAACAATAGATTAAGTCACAGTTTTATACTTGGAATACTGTAGAACACGTATGCACTATGCCAATATGCAGTCCCCATATTTACTATGAATGTGATTTGTAGCAACACAACTTCATTTCCAAAAGTCTCAGATGACAATATTTTTCCTTTTTAATGATCAGTTCCTCCAGTTGAAGGTGCTACATCAAGTAGACTTAATGTTCCATGTTGTGTTTTTCTCTTCTTCTTTGTACAGGTTTACTCCAGTGGAACTTGCATTTCTTGCAGAATATGCGAAGACAATGAGCCCAGTTGCAAAGGCACTGGATGTTCTTCAGGGAGAAACCAGTGTGCAGATGGGATGGTTGGTCCCCACCATAACTCTGCTAAGGACCAAGCTACCGCACCTTCAAGTCGCCTCCAAGTTCTGTGAGCCTTTGATTGCTGCACTTCTTTCAGGCCTTGAGAAACGCTTCGGAGAGATGCTTGCAGATCCAGAACTGATAGCCGCAGCCATTCTAGTTCCCAAATTTAAGACCTGTTGGACAAGTGACGAAAATATCCTCAAACTTGGTAAGTGTCTCACTTCCGCTTAATATGTGTACTTTCTATGAAGACAGTGAAATTAGTTTGAAATTACATTTAATGACACACACACACACACACACAACACTATCCAATACACAGTTACAATACTGCCATATAGTCTAAATTGTCATGATTTTTGTTTTTTATTCCACAGGCCTTCACTATATCAGAAGCCACTTGGACTGTCAGGCCGAGAAACACTTCAGTGAGGGCTCCCAATCGTCTGAGGAAGAGGACTTCTTTTCCTCCTTGAAGAAGACCGGCCCTCTTGAAACGTCCCAGCAGTTGGATGCGTACCTGGGGTGCCCAGGAGACACAGTAGAGGTACTGAAGACCTTCCCAGCTGTGTGCCAGCTATCACTCAAACTTAATACGGGACTCCCTGCCTCAGCAGCCTGTGAAAGACTGTTTAGTGTCGCAGGGCTGATCTTCAGGCCAAAAAGAGCATGCATTGGCTCAAAGAACTTTGAGAACCTGCTGCTTTTGCGGCTGAACAAAGCTTATTGGTAACTCTGATGCTGATGTAGATTGTGTGTATGTGTGTGTTTTTTCAGGAAATATTGAATCACTACTTTGTTATGGTTTGTATGGTTTTGCCCTCACAGTTCCAATAAAGGGTATTGACTTTTGACTTTTGACGTTTGACGTTTGACTTTTTGCACCATTACAATACTTAGGCAACTAGTCATCATATCTTCCGTGTTCACATGTTAATGCTCAGTAGTACACATATATGGTTCTTTAATGTATTTGCATTGTACTAAAATGTGTTCATTTTCAATGGGCATAAATGCGTCTGAAACAAGTGCATCCCACATTTTTCAACATTAACATTTTAATAATAACATAATAGTCATTATGGCCTTTAGAAAAATGATTTTTTGGGGGGGGGGAGGTGGGGTAGTGCACTATAGGCCCCTGTGGCGTGGCCTAAGCTTTTGTCCTTAATGGCATTTTTTCCCCCTTACATTACTTTTACTTTTATACTTTAAGTAGTTTTGAAACCAGTACTTTTATACTTTTACTTGAGTAAAAAGCTTGAGTTGATACTTCAACTTCTACAGAAGTCTTTTTAAACCATAGTATCTATACTTCTACTTGAGTAATGAATGTGAATACTTTTGACACCTCTGATTGTATGTGTGGACGTTGTTCACTTTTTGGAAGTATGTTGACAGGTACTTGGGTGTCTTTGTGGTGTAGCGTATCTTGAAGACCAGGCCCAGTGCAAGCTGCTGCACTCTGTCAACTACTCGTAGCCAATCAAGGCTCAAAAAATGAGCAGCGGTTAGATGTGTCCTAGGGTTGAGGCCTAGCAGAAGCCTAACCAGTTTATTTTGGGCTGTCTGGAGTCTTGTTTTTTGGGCCTTTGTGGTTCTATAGTACCATGATGTTACGGCATAGTCGAAGTGACATTGAATGAGAGCTCCTGATAGGGTCCTCAGTGTGTTTTTACTGTGCTGCTTAGATGATGGGGTTCAGGCAGCTGTTGAAGTAGCCCAGCCAGAAGATCACCTTGAATAATGTCCCCGGGGGACGCAGGTTGGCGTTGAAGGAACCTGGGACAGGCAGACAGACAGAGAGACAGGAGATACAGGTTATAATGTATCAATCAATCAATTAATTAATTAATCAGTCTTGTTAGTTGGAATCCTCCTATGAACATTGTTAAAAGATATGTTTATATGCATTCTGGATAGTGTAGTGTGTCTGCTACTTGTGTATATATCTTTTTTAGATTAGTTCAGAATTATTTCACTTCGTTATTTAAGAGGGGACACACTTTAAAAAATGGCCTTAAATTGTGGACCTTTGGCCGTGAGAGGGGGGGGGGTCGTTCGAACCGTCCGCCCCCCCGCCCCCCTCGCTACGGGCATGAATATTGTCCCCTTTAATGAGACAATTGACATTACGACATTACGACTGCATACCCATTTTCCAGATTTAGAAGTTCTTACATTTGAATGTGTTTCATGCATTGTAAAGCTTTACACTTTAAGGTTTTGTGTGTGAGTTTTGGGATTTGTGTTTAGAGTTTTGAGAAAACGAGCCATGTTTTGTGGAAGCGCTGGAGAAAAACTGTAACACTACAGCACTGTTACAACTACAGTTGTGATGGTACAATAGTACACCCTACTGGTCGAAATCAGGAAAATGCTTACGGCACCGGGTATTCCCAGGCGGTCTCCCATCCAAGTACTAACCCGGCCCGACCCTGCTTAGCTTCCGAGATCGGACGAGATCGGGCGTGGTCAGAGTGGTATGGCCGTAAACGAAATGTACAGTGGTCGGTACTGTATATGAAGAGACATCAACCACGTTGCAATATAAATAATGTCATCGTGTATACGCAGAAGGCAGGAAATTATCTTGGAAAAACAAACCAATCAAAAACGTAATTAACTAAACAAACAAACATTTCATTCACAACTGAAAAGAGGGTGCGGCATCATCCACAACGTGAGATACTTATTTGAGATAATTTACATCTTTTTAACACAGCAAAACATTGAAAATGGCAATTCTCCGGGTACTACAGAAAACGGATCATTTAAACAACTAGTATGTGCAGAGGGTCTTTCGGGTGGGGGGGGGGGGGGGGGGGGAGGTGTGGGAGACATAACAACAAAACCACAAGAATATATAGAGGGTAGTCCTGGTGGGGGTGTAGTCTTTTAATTTGATTTTTGATTTAGAGGGTCCAGTTACGGATTGCAGCCTCCTGTAAATGTTTTTTGAGAGTGGTTTTGAAGGTGGGCAGTGTTTTGCACTCCTTTAAGATTATAGGAAGGGCATTCCACATTTTTACTGCATAGTTTGCAAACGAGTTTAACCCCTTGTTTGTGGTGCAACGCGGTTGAACGTGGTTCGTGGAGCTTCCTCTGGTATTGTATGCAGAGGTGTCAAGTAACGAAGTACAAATACTTCGTTACCTTACTTAAGTAGACATTTTGGGTATCTATACTTTACTGGAGTAATTATTTTTCAGCCGACTTTTTACTTCTACTCCTTACATTTTCACGCAATTATCTGTACTTTCTACTCCTTACATTTTAAAAATAGCCTCGTTACTCCTATTTCATTTCAGCTTGTTTTCATTACAGCTTTTCATCGTTAAAAAGAAACACACAAAAAAAACCTATCCAGATAAGTCGCGCCATCCGGATAGAGTGAATTTGATTGTGGTTGGATGAGAAGTATAAACATTATACCATTCCGACACCCTATTGGTTTGTACGAGATGCATTCCATCTGATGCACATGACACAAATCACACTCCAGCAAGGAAAGCAGATGTATGTAGCCAAAGATGTCCGTGACCGTGCCAGAGACTCAAAATAACAGCGAAATGTCCCAACCAAGCACCAGCATCAACCAGGTTGATAGCCAGGAAGATCAGCCAACCCTTCTCCATCCCTGGCCGTACCTGGAAGAATTTTTTGAAATGGTTGGATGCAAAAACAACTCCTTTCGAAGCAAGCTCTGCGCACCCAAGTACCACAAGCTAATGGCCTTCAAAAACTCACCGTCTAATTTGAAAAAGCATATTGAGGTAAGCTGAAAGTTTGTTATTATCAGTCGACATTTTGTAGTAACCTAGTAACGTACTAATGGTAAATTTGCAATGTTTGTTATGGCTAAGAACATGCCATGGTTTGCTTGCTAGCAGTAGGCTATGATTCAATGTTTCATTTGTAATCCTTCATGTGTTGAGGTCGGAGTTTTACCGTGTTTGTTGCTGTAAAGAGTTAATTATGTTCCCACGGGAGAAGAAATGTGCGCGGTGTGTGCCATTAACAATAATGTTACTTTTCAGTCATGCCAGCAGCTGCTTGTGGTCCTAAAACAGCTTTAAGTGGCAATATTCTGGTCTGCTCAACATAATTGCATAGACCAGTGAAACTGCTCCCTAACTTGTAGTCTGACCTCCATTCATGAACTTCCAGCGTGACATTTAATACAGCGGAAGTCCTAGATAGTCTCAGCTTGTGGTTTGAGAGAAATAATATGAATCTCAATCTGTGCCTGTGCATTCATTTTCTCCACAGAAGAAACACCCCACTCGTCTAGAGAGGTACACGCAACTTTCTTCAACAGCCCTCAAAAGGAAGTCATCCACTGAAGGTTCTTTGACCCCACCCTCCAAACAAACCAAGCTGTGGGAGGCTCGAAGAGTGTCCCAGGCAAGTGTGGATGAAGTAGTCCTCAAATTCATTGTCCAAGGCTTGCACCCACCACACATTGTTCAGCAACAGGGCTTCATTGAGCTTGTGCAACATCTTCAGCCAAATACAAATGTCATGACGCGTAATATTGTTGTTAACAAAGTCACAAAGGCCTCTGTTGAAATGAAAAGAAAACTGAAAGCTGCCCTTAGTGAAATTGAGTTCATAGCAACAACAACAGACTGCTGGACGGCACACCGTCGCGGTTTCATTGGTGTCACTGCGCACTGGTTTAACCCCCAGACCATGCAGAGATCCTGTGCTGCCCTGGTATGCAAGCAACTTAAAGGGTCACATACCTTTTCTGCCCTGGCTGGTGCCCTAAATGATATTCACACAGAATTCAATGTCAGAGAGAAGATCGTTCGCACTACAACTGACAACGGATCAAACTTCCTGAAAGCCTTCAGAGTTTATGGGCAGACTGACGAGAACAACAATGCTGAACCTGTAGGAGAGGGTGATGGAGAAGAGGATGATGGTGGCCAAAATGATGATAACGATGAAGAAGAGGAAAGCCTTGAGGGTGTTGAATTTGTTGATGCCGGAGCCCTGTTGGAAGAAGATGACTACATAGAATACCAGCTACCCAAGCACCATCGCTGCGCCTGCCACCTCCTCAATTTAGTGTCCACAGTTGATGCTTCAAAAGCAGAGGTCAACCCACTGTACAAGCGCGTGTCAAGGTCCACATTTGCCAAATGCTCTAGCCTGTGGAATAAAAGTTCAAGATCAACCACCGCATCTGAAGTAATTGAAGATCACTGCAAACTCCAACTCGTAAGGCCTGTTGCTACAAGGTGGAATTCACTCTTCTCAGCCGTAGAAAGAATAGTGAGAATAACACGAGAACAAGGCGAGGGAGCCCTTGCAGCTGTCTGCAGTGAACTAGATACACCCAAGTAAGTGCTTGTTTTTCTGCCTTACAGTTAATGAAGTGATTAACAATAGATTAAGTCACAGTTTTATACTTGGAATACTGTAGAACACGTATGCACTATGCCAATATGCAGTCCCCATATTTACTATGAATGTGATTTGTAGCAACACAACTTCATTTCCAAAAGTCTCAGATGACAATATTTTTCCTTTTTAATGATCAGTTCCTCCAGTTGAAGGTGCTACATCAAGTAGACTTAATGTTCCATGTTGTGTTTTTCTCTTCTTCTTTGTACAGGTTTACTCCAGTGGAACTTGCATTTCTTGCAGAATATGCGAAGACAATGAGCCCAGTTGCAAAGGCACTGGATGTTCTTCAGGGAGAAACCAGTGTGCAGATGGGATGGTTGGTCCCCACCATAACTCTGCTAAGGACCAAGCTACCGCACCTTCAAGTCGCCTCCAAGTTCTGTGAGCCTTTGATTGCTGCACTTCTTTCAGGCCTTGAGAAACGCTTCGGAGAGATGCTTGCAGATCCAGAACTGATAGCCGCAGCCATTCTAGTTCCCAAATTTAAGACCTGTTGGACAAGTGACGAAAATATCCTCAAACTTGGTAAGTGTCTCACTTCCGCTTAATATGTGTACTTTCTATGAAGACAGTGAAATTAGTTTGAAATTACATTTAATGACACACACACACACACACACAACACTATCCAATACACAGTTACAATACTGCCATATAGTCTAAATTGTCATGATTTTTGTTTTTTATTCCACAGGCCTTCACTATATCAGAAGCCACTTGGACTGTCAGGCCGAGAAACACTTCAGTGAGGGCTCCCAATCGTCTGAGGAAGAGGACTTCTTTTCCTCCTTGAAGAAGACCGGCCCTCTTGAAACGTCCCAGCAGTTGGATGCGTACCTGGGGTGCCCAGGAGACACAGTAGAGGTACTGAAGACCTTCCCAGCTGTGTGCCAGCTATCACTCAAACTTAATACGGGACTCCCTGCCTCAGCAGCCTGTGAAAGACTGTTTAGTGTCGCAGGGCTGATCTTCAGGCCAAAAAGAGCATGCATTGGCTCAAAGAACTTTGAGAACCTGCTGCTTTTGCGGCTGAACAAAGCTTATTGGTAACTCTGATGCTGATGTAGATTGTGTGTATGTGTGTGTTTTTTCAGGAAATATTGAATCACTACTTTGTTATGGTTTGTATGGTTTTGCCCTCACAGTTCCAATAAAGGGTATTGACTTTTGACTTTTGACGTTTGACGTTTGACTTTTTGCACCATTACAATACTTAGGCAACTAGTCATCATATCTTCCGTGTTCACATGTTAATGCTCAGTAGTACACATATATGGTTCTTTAATGTATTTGCATTGTACTAAAATGTGTTCATTTTCAATGGGCATAAATGCGTCTGAAACAAGTGCATCCCACATTTTTCAACATTAACATTTTAATAATAACATAATAGTCATTATGGCCTTTAGAAAAATGATTTTTTGGGGGGGGGGAGGTGGGGTAGTGCACTATAGGCCCCTGTGGCGTGGCCTAAGCTTTTGTCCTTAATGGCATTTTTTCCCCCTTACATTACTTTTACTTTTATACTTTAAGTAGTTTTGAAACCAGTACTTTTATACTTTTACTTGAGTAAAAAGCTTGAGTTGATACTTCAACTTCTACAGAAGTCTTTTTAAACCATAGTATCTATACTTCTACTTGAGTAATGAATGTGAATACTTTTGACACCTCTGATTGTATGTGTGGACGTTGTTCACTTTTTGGAAGTATGTTGACAGGTACTTGGGTGTCTTTGTGGTGTAGCGTATCTTGAAGACCAGGCCCAGTGCAAGCTGCTGCACTCTGTCAACTACTCGTAGCCAATCAAGGCTCAAAAAATGAGCAGCGGTTAGATGTGTCCTAGGGTTGAGGCCTAGCAGAAGCCTAACCAGTTTATTTTGGGCTGTCTGGAGTCTTGTTTTTTGGGCCTTTGTGGTTCTATAGTACCATGATGTTACGGCATAGTCGAAGTGACATTGAATGAGAGCTCCTGATAGGGTCCTCAGTGTGTTTTTACTGTGCTGCTTAGATGATGGGGTTCAGGCAGCTGTTGAAGTAGCCCAGCCAGAAGATCACCTTGAATAATGTCCCCGGGGGACGCAGGTTGGCGTTGAAGGAACCTGGGACAGGCAGACAGACAGAGAGACAGGAGATACAGGTTATAATGTATCAATCAATCAATTAATTAATTAATCAGTCTTGTTAGTTGGAATCCTCCTATGAACATTGTTAAAAGATATGTTTATATGCATTCTGGATAGTGTAGTGTGTCTGCTACTTGTGTATATATCTTTTTTAGATTAGTTCAGAATTATTTCACTTCGTTATTTAAGAGGGGACACACTTTAAAAAATGGCCTTAAATTGTGGACCTTTGGCCGTGAGAGGGGGGGGGGTCGTTCGAACCGTCCGCCCCCCCGCCCCCCTCGCTACGGGCATGAATATTGTCCCCTTTAATGAGACAATTGACATTACGACATTACGACTGCATACCCATTTTCCAGATTTAGAAGTTCTTACATTTGAATGTGTTTCATGCATTGTAAAGCTTTACACTTTAAGGTTTTGTGTGTGAGTTTTGGGATTTGTGTTTAGAGTTTTGAGAAAACGAGCCATGTTTTGTGGAAGCGCTGGAGAAAAACTGTAACACTACAGCACTGTTACAACTACAGTTGTGATGGTACAATAGTACACCCTACTGGTCGAAATCAGGAAAATGCTTACGGCACCGGGTATTCCCAGGCGGTCTCCCATCCAAGTACTAACCCGGCCCGACCCTGCTTAGCTTCCGAGATCGGACGAGATCGGGCGTGGTCAGAGTGGTATGGCCGTAAACGAAATGTACAGTGGTCGGTACTGTATATGAAGAGACATCAACCACGTTGCAATATAAATAATGTCATCGTGTATACGCAGAAGGCAGGAAATTATCTTGGAAAAACAAACCAATCAAAAACGTAATTAACTAAACAAACAAACATTTCATTCACAACTGAAAAGAGGGTGCGGCATCATCCACAACGTGAGATACTTATTTGAGATAATTTACATCTTTTTAACACAGCAAAACATTGAAAATGGCAATTCTCCGGGTACTACAGAAAACGGATCATTTAAACAACTAGTATGTGCAGAGGGTCTTTCGGGTGGGGGTGGGGGGGGGGGGGAGGTGTGGGAGACATAACAACAAAACCACAAGAATATATAGAGGGTAGTCCTGGTGGGGGTGTAGTCTTTTAATTTGATTTTTGATTTAGAGGGTCCAGTTACGGATTGCAGCCTCCTGTAAATGTTTTTTGAGAGTGGTTTTGAAGGTGGGCAGTGTTTTGCACTCCTTTAAGATTATAGGAAGGGCATTCCACATTTTTACTGCATAGTTTGCAAACGAGTTTAACCCCTTGTTTGTGGTGCAACGCGGTTGAACGTGGTTCGTGGAGCTTCCTCTGGTATTGTATGCAGAGGTGTCAAGTAACGAAGTACAAATACTTCGTTACCTTACTTAAGTAGACATTTTGGGTATCTATACTTTACTGGAGTAATTATTTTTCAGCCGACTTTTTACTTCTACTCCTTACATTTTCACGCAATTATCTGTACTTTCTACTCCTTACATTTTAAAAATAGCCTCGTTACTCCTATTTCATTTCAGCTTGTTTTCATTACAGCTTTTCATCGTTAAAAAGAAACACACAAAAAAAACCTATCCAGATAAGTCGCGCCATCCGGATAGAGTGAATTTGATTGTGGTTGGATGAGAAGTATAAACATTATACCATTCCGACACCCTATTGGTTTGTACGAGATGCATTCCATCTGATGCACATGACACAAATCACACTCCAGCAAGGAAAGCAGATGTATGTAGCCAAAGATGTCCGTGACCGTGCCAGAGACTCAAAATAACAGCGAAATGTCCCAACCAAGCACCAGCATCAACCAGGTTGATAGCCAGGAAGATCAGCCAACCCTTCTCCATCCCTGGCCGTACCTGGAAGAATTTTTTGAAATGGTTGGATGCAAAAACAACTCCTTTCGAAGCAAGCTCTGCGCACCCAAGTACCACAAGCTAATGGCCTTCAAAAACTCACCGTCTAATTTGAAAAAGCATATTGAGGTAAGCTGAAAGTTTGTTATTATCAGTCGACATTTTGTAGTAACCTAGTAACGTACTAATGGTAAATTTGCAATGTTTGCTATGGCTAAGAACATGCCATGGTTTGCTTGCTAGCAGTAGGCTATGATTCAATGTTTCATTTGTAATCCTTCATGTGTTGAGGTCGGAGTTTTACCGTGTTTGTTGCTGTAAAGAGTTAATTATGTTCCCACGGGAGAAGAAATGTGCGCGGTGTGTGCCATTAACAATAATGTTACTTTTCAGTCATGCCAGCAGCTGCTTGTGGTCCTAAAACAGCTTTAAGTGGCAATATTCTGGTCTGCTCAACATAATTGCATAGACCAGTGAAACTGCTCCCTAACTTGTAGTCTGACCTCCATTCATGAACTTCCAGCGTGACATTTAATACAGCGGAAGTCCTAGATAGTCTCAGCTTGTGGTTTGAGAGAAATAATATGAATCTCAATCTGTGCCTGTGCATTCATTTTCTCCACAGAAGAAACACCCCACTCGTCTAGAGAGGTACACGCAACTTTCTTCAACAGCCCTCAAAAGGAAGTCATCCACTGAAGGTTCTTTGACCCCACCCTCCAAACAAACCAAGCTGTGGGAGGCTCGAAGAGTGTCCCAGGCAAGTGTGGATGAAGTAGTCCTCAAATTCATTGTCCAAGGCTTGCACCCACCACACATTGTTCAGCAACAGGGCTTCATTGAGCTTGTGCAACATCTTCAGCCAAATACAAATGTCATGACGCGTAATATTGTTGTTAACAAAGTCACAAAGGCCTCTGTTGAAATGAAAAGAAAACTGAAAGCTGCCCTTAGTGAAATTGAGTTCATAGCAACAACAACAGACTGCTGGACGGCACACCGTCGCGGTTTCATTGGTGTCACTGCGCACTGGTTTAACCCCCAGACCATGCAGAGATCCTGTGCTGCCCTGGTATGCAAGCAACTTAAAGGGTCACATACCTTTTCTGCCCTGGCTGGTGCCCTAAATGATATTCACACAGAATTCAATGTCAGAGAGAAGATCGTTCGCACTACAACTGACAACGGATCAAACTTCCTGAAAGCCTTCAGAGTTTATGGGCAGACTGACGAGAACAACAATGCTGAACCTGTAGGAGAGGGTGATGGAGAAGAGGATGATGGTGGCCAAAATGATGATAACGATGAAGAAGAGGAAAGCCTTGAGGGTGTTGAATTTGTTGATGCCGGAGCCCTGTTGGAAGAAGATGACTACATAGAATACCAGCTACCCAAGCACCATCGCTGCGCCTGCCACCTCCTCAATTTAGTGTCCACAGTTGATGCTTCAAAAGCAGAGGTCAACCCACTGTACAAGCGCGTGTCAAGGTCCACATTTGCCAAATGCTCTAGCCTGTGGAATAAAAGTTCAAGATCAACCACCGCATCTGAAGTAATTGAAGATCACTGCAAACTCCAACTCGTAAGGCCTGTTGCTACAAGGTGGAATTCACTCTTCTCAGCCGTAGAAAGAATAGTGAGAATAACACGAGAACAAGGCGAGGGAGCCCTTGCAGCTGTCTGCAGTGAACTAGATACACCCAAGTAAGTGCTTGTTTTTCTGCCTTACAGTTAATGAAGTGATTAACAATAGATTAAGTCACAGTTTTATACTTGGAATACTGTAGAACACGTATGCACTATGCCAATATGCAGTCCCCATATTTACTATGAATGTGATTTGTAGCAACACAACTTCATTTCCAAAAGTCTCAGATGACAATATTTTTCCTTTTTAATGATCAGTTCCTCCAGTTGAAGGTGCTACATCAAGTAGACTTAATGTTCCATGTTGTGTTTTTCTCTTCTTCTTTGTACAGGTTTACTCCAGTGGAACTTGCATTTCTTGCAGAATATGCGAAGACAATGAGCCCAGTTGCAAAGGCACTGGATGTTCTTCAGGGAGAAACCAGTGTGCAGATGGGATGGTTGGTCCCCACCATAACTCTGCTAAGGACCAAGCTACCGCACCTTCAAGTCGCCTCCAAGTTCTGTGAGCCTTTGATTGCTGCACTTCTTTCAGGCCTTGAGAAACGCTTCGGAGAGATGCTTGCAGATCCAGAACTGATAGCCGCAGCCATTCTAGTTCCCAAATTTAAGACCTGTTGGACAAGTGACGAAAATATCCTCAAACTTGGTAAGTGTCTCACTTCCGCTTAATATGTGTACTTTCTATGAAGACAGTGAAATTAGTTTGAAATTACATTTAATGACACACACACACACACACACAACACTATCCAATACACAGTTACAATACTGCCATATAGTCTAAATTGTCATGATTTTTGTTTTTTATTCCACAGGCCTTCACTATATCAGAAGCCACTTGGACTGTCAGGCCGAGAAACACTTCAGTGAGGGCTCCCAATCGTCTGAGGAAGAGGACTTCTTTTCCTCCTTGAAGAAGACCGGCCCTCTTGAAACGTCCCAGCAGTTGGATGCGTACCTGGGGTGCCCAGGAGACACAGTAGAGGTACTGAAGACCTTCCCAGCTGTGTGCCAGCTATCACTCAAACTTAATACGGGACTCCCTGCCTCAGCAGCCTGTGAAAGACTGTTTAGTGTCGCAGGGCTGATCTTCAGGCCAAAAAGAGCATGCATTGGCTCAAAGAACTTTGAGAACCTGCTGCTTTTGCGGCTGAACAAAGCTTATTGGTAACTCTGATGCTGATGTAGATTGTGTGTATGTGTGTGTTTTTTCAGGAAATATTGAATCACTACTTTGTTATGGTTTGTATGGTTTTGCCCTCACAGTTCCAATAAAGGGTATTGACTTTTGACTTTTGACGTTTGACGTTTGACTTTTTGCACCATTACAATACTTAGGCAACTAGTCATCATATCTTCCGTGTTCACATGTTAATGCTCAGTAGTACACATATATGGTTCTTTAATGTATTTGCATTGTACTAAAATGTGTTCATTTTCAATGGGCATAAATGCGTCTGAAACAAGTGCATCCCACATTTTTCAACATTAACATTTTAATAATAACATAATAGTCATTATGGCCTTTAGAAAAATGATTTTTTTGGGGGGGGGAGGTGGGGTAGTGCACTATAGGCCCCTGTGGCGTGGCCTAAGCTTTTGTCCTTAATGGCATTTTTTCCCCCTTACATTACTTTTACTTTTATACTTTAAGTAGTTTTGAAACCAGTACTTTTATACTTTTACTTGAGTAAAAAGCTTGAGTTGATACTTCAACTTCTACAGAAGTCTTTTTAAACCATAGTATCTATACTTCTACTTGAGTAATGAATGTGAATACTTTTGACACCTCTGATTGTATGTGTGGACGTTGTTCACTTTTTGGAAGTATGTTGACAGGTACTTGGGTGTCTTTGTGGTGTAGCGTATCTTGAAGACCAGGCCCAGTGCAAGCTGCTGCACTCTGTCAACTACTCGTAGCCAATCAAGGCTCAAAAAATGAGCAGCGGTTAGATGTGTCCTAGGGTTGAGGCCTAGCAGAAGCCTAACCAGTTTATTTTGGGCTGTCTGGAGTCTTGTTTTTTGGGCCTTTGTGGTTCTATAGTACCATGATGTTACGGCATAGTCGAAGTGACATTGAATGAGAGCTCCTGATAGGGTCCTCAGTGTGTTTTTACTGTGCTGCTTAGATGATGGGGTTCAGGCAGCTGTTGAAGTAGCCCAGCCAGAAGATCACCTTGAATAATGTCCCCGGGGGACGCAGGTTGGCGTTGAAGGAACCTGGGACAGGCAGACAGACAGAGAGACAGGAGATACAGGTTATAATGTATCAATCAATCAATTAATTAATTAATCAGTCTTGTTAGTTGGAATCCTCCTATGAACATTGTTAAAAGATATGTTTATATGCATTCTGGATAGTGTAGTGTGTCTGCTACTTGTGTATATATCTTTTTTAGATTAGTTCAGAATTATTTCACTTCGTTATTTAAGAGGGGACACACTTTAAAAAACGGCCTTAAATTGTGGACCTTTGGCCGTGAGAGGGGGGGGGGTCGTTCGAACCGTCCGCCCCCCCGCCCCCCTCGCTACGGGCATGAATATTGTCCCCTTTAATGAGACAATTGACATTACGACATTACGACTGCATACCCATTTTCCAGATTTAGAAGTTCTTACATTTGAATGTGTTTCATGCATTGTAAAGCTTTACACTTTAAGGTTTTGTGTGTGAGTTTTGGGATTTGTGTTTAGAGTTTTGAGAAAACGAGCCATGTTTTGTGGAAGCGCTGGAGAAAAACTGTAACACTACAGCACTGTTACAACTACAGTTGTGATGGTACAATAGTACACCCTACTGGTCGAAATCAGGAAAATGCTTACGGCACCGGGTATTCCCAGGCGGTCTCCCATCCAAGTACTAACCCGGCCCGACCCTGCTTAGCTTCCGAGATCGGACGAGATCGGGCGTGGTCAGAGTGGTATGGCCGTAAACGAAATGTACAGTGGTCGGTACTGTATATGAAGAGACATCAACCACGTTGCAATATAAATAATGTCATCGTGTATACGCAGAAGGCAGGAAATTATCTTGGAAAAACAAACCAATCAAAAACGTAATTAACTAAACAAACAAACATTTTATTCACAACTGAAAAGAGGGTGCGGCATCATCCACAACGTGAGATACTTATTTGAGATAATTTACATCTTTTTAACACAGCAAAACATTGAAAATGGCAATTCTCCGGGTACTACAGAAAACGGATCATTTAAACAACTAGTATGTGCAGAGGGTCTTTCGGGTGGGGGTGGGGGGGGGGGGGGGGGGGGAGGTGTGGGAGACATAACAACAAAACCACAAGAATATATAGAGGGTAGTCCTGGTGGGGGTGTAGTCTTTTAATTTGATTTTTGATTTAGAGGGTCCAGTTACGGATTGCAGCCTCCTGTAAATGTTTTTTGAGAGTGGTTTTGAAGGTGGGCAGTGTTTTGCACTCCTTTAAGATTATAGGAAGGGCATTCCACATTTTTACTGCATAGTTTGCAAACGAGTTTAACCCCTTGTTTGTGGTGCAACGCGGTTGAACGTGGTTCGTGGAGCTTCCTCTGGTATTGTATGTGTGGACGTTGTTCACTTTTTGGAAGTATGTTGACAGGTACTTGGGTGTCTTTGTGGTGTAGCGTATCTTGAAGACCAGGCCCAGTGCAAGCTGCTGCACTCTGTCAACTACTCGTAGCCAATCAAGGCTCAAAAAATGAGCAGCGGTTAGATGTGTCCTAGGGTTGAGGCCTAGCAGAAGCCTAACCAGTTTATTTTGGGCTGTCTGGAGTCTTGTTTTTTGGGCCTTTGTGGTTCTATAGTACCATGATGTTACGGCATAGTCGAAGTGACATTGAATGAGAGCTCCTGATAGGGTCCTCAGTGTGTTTTTACTGACAAGTGAGGATATCCTGTACAAGAATCTAGTTCTATGGTTAACTTTTTTGATTACTTTTGCTGCCATTTTATCTCCGGAAAGATTTGCCTCTAAGATGGAGCCCAGGTATGTAATATCCTCTTTTCTTGTGATAGTAATGTTACCCACTTTTATTTTGTAATTTACAGCCTTTCTGAGTTTAGATGGGGATCCGTATAGGATGGTTTCAGTTTTACCTAGGTGTATTGATAGTTTATTGTCAGCTAGCCAGATGCAGATTCTACTCAGTTCAGTGCTTAGCGCTTTTTCCACCTGCAATATGTCCCTGTCAGAGACCAGCAGAGCCGAGTCATCCGCGAACAGGATCAAATTGCAATCACATGCTGATGACATGTCATTCACATATATTAGGAACAGTAAAGGTCCCAATATGCTTCCTTGTGGAACGCCGCAGGTCACTGGGAGGGGGGGGGACAGTGTTCCGTTCACACTAACCACCTGTTCCCTCCCCTCTAAGTAGGATTGCCAGTGCCACCCGAGAGGTTGGAGGAGCCGAGGTGGGAGGAGCGGCAGTTGTAGTCGGCCCTCCAGCCCTTCGGCTTCTTCGGCGGGTGGCACTGGCAGCGCAGGATGCGGATGAAGGCCAGCTGTTGAACTCGTGGCTGTTGCAGGGGTAGATGATGGGGTTCAGGCAGCTGTTGAAGTAGCCCAGCCAGAAGATCACCTTGAATAATGTCCCCGGGGGACGCAGGTTGGCGTTGAAGGAACCTGGGACAGGCAGACAGACAGAGAGACAGGAGATACAGGTTATAATGTATCAATCAATCAATTAATTAATTAATCAGTCTTGTTAGTTGGAATCCTCCTATGAACATTGTTAAAAGATATGTTTATATGCATTCTGGATAGTGTAGTGTGTCTGCTACTTGTGTATATATCTTTTTTAGATTAGTTCAGAATTATTTCACTTCGTTATTTAAGAGGGGACACACTTTAAAAAACGGCCTTAAATTGTGGACCTTTGGCCGTGAGAGGGGGGGGGGTCGTTCGAACCGTCCGCCCCCCCGCCCCCCTCGCTACGGGCATGAATATTGTCCCCTTTAATGAGACAATTGACATTACGACATTACGACTGCATACCCATTTTCCAGATTTAGAAGTTCTTACATTTGAATGTGTTTCATGCATTGTAAAGCTTTACACTTTAAGGTTTTGTGTGTGAGTTTTGGCATTTGTGTTTAGAGTTTTGAGAAAACGAGCCATGTTTTGTGGAAGCGCTGGAGAAAAACTGTAACACTACAGCACTGTTACAACTACAGTTGTGATGGTACAATAGTACACCCTACTGGTCGAAATCAGGAAAATGCTTACGGCACCGGGTATTCCCAGGCGGTCTCCCATCCAAGTACTAACCCGGCCCGACCCTGCTTAGCTTCCGAGATCGGACGAGATCGGGCGTGGTCAGAGTGGTATGGCCGTAAACGAAATGTACAGTGGTCGGTACTGTATATAAAGAGACATCAACCACGTTGCAATATAAATAATGTCATCGTGTATACGCAGAAGGCAGGAAATTATCTTGGAAAAACAAACCAATCAAAAACGTAATTAACTAAACAAACAAACATTTCATTCACAACTGAAAAGAGGGTGCGGCATCATCCACAACGTGAGATACTTATTTGAGATAATTTACATCTTTTTAACACAGCAAAACATTGAAAATGGCAATTCTCCGGGTACTACAGAAAACGGATCATTTAAACAACTAGTATGTGCAGAGGGTCTTTCGGGTGGGGGGGGGTGGGGGGGGGGTGGGGGGGGAGGTGTGGGAGACATAACAACAAAACCACAAGAATATATAGAGGGTAGTCCTGGTGGGGGTGTAGTCTTTTAATTTGATTTTTGATTTAGAGGGTCCAGTTACGGATTGCAGCCTCCTGTAAATGTTTTTTGAGAGTGGTTTTGAAGGTGGGCAGTGTTTTGCACTCCTTTAAGATTATAGGAAGGGCGTTCCACATTTTTACTGCATAGTTTGCAAACGAGTTTAACCCCTTGTTTGTGGTGCAACGCGGTTGAACGTGGTTCGTGGAGCTTCCTCTGGTGTTGTATGTGTGGACGTTGTTCACTTTTTGGAAGTATGTTGACAGGTACTTGGGTGTCTTTGTGGTGTAGCGTATCTTGAAGACCAGGCCCAGTGCAAGCTGCTGCACTCTGTCAACTACTCGTAGCCAATCAAGGCTCAAAAAATGAGCAGCGGTTAGATGTGTCCTAGGGTTGAGGCCTAGCAGAAGCCTAACCAGTTTATTTTGGGCTGTCTGGAGTCTTGTTTTATGGGCCTTTGTGGTTCTATAGTACCATGATGTTACGGCATAGTCGAAGTGACATTGAATGAGAGCTCCTGATAGGGTCCTCAGTGTGTTTTTACTGACAAGTGAGGATATCCTGTACAAGAATCTAGTTCTATGGTTCACTTTTTTGATTACTTTTGCTGCCATTTTATCTCCGGAAAGATTTGCCTCTAAGATGGAGCCCAGGTATGTAATATCCTCTTTTCTTGTGATATTAATGTTACCCACTTTTATTTAAAAATGTTCAGCCTTTCTGAGTTTAGATGGGGATCCGTATAGGATGGTTTCAGTTTTACCTAGGTGTATTGATAGTTTATTGTCAGCTAGCCAGATGCAGATTCTACTCAGTTCAGGATGAGGTGAATGTCCTCCAGGCAAAGGTCCACTCTCTGGAGGAAAAGAAGCAAGAGCTGGAAGACAAGGTGACAGACCTAGAGGCAAGAGCCAGGCGGTCTAATCTGAGACTCGTTGGCCTGCGGGAGGGAGAGGAGGGAGACGACGCCTGCACCTTTCTCGAGAGTTGGATACCGGAGACACTGGGGCTCGCAGCACTAAGATCCAAACTCACACTGGAGAGAGCTCATCGCATTGGCCAGAAACGGGAGCGCAACGCGCCTCCGAGAACGATGATCATGAAATTCCTGAACGACAGAGATAAGGTGACCGTATTAAGAGCAGCCAGAGCCCAAAAACAAATCCTACACAAGGACAAACCAGTACGTTTCTACCCCGACCTAGCGACAGGAGAACACAAGAAGCAGAAGGAATTCGACTCGGCCAGACAGAAATTACGCAGCATGGGGATAAAACATGGCATGTTGATCCCGGCTAGATTGCTGGTGACACACAAGGACAAAACACAAACTTTTGGCACACCGACAGAAGTGGAAAGTTTCATCAAACGAATCCAAGAAGAGAACGGGAGTGGATGAGTATATGAGACACTACTACTGGCTTTGATAACGAGCAACGTCATGTTAGACCTCTAACACTGGTTTATATTGTTCTTTTTTCTTATATGTTTATTTGCAAACCAGTTAAACTGTGCGTGTCTAGGTGATTTAACATACTATTATGTTTTCGGAGAAAATATTGGGATCATTCAGTTGAGAGTAGCTCAGAAATTATCACGTTAAGACTCAATGTCCCAAAATGCACTACTCGAACACAGTTCACCGTCAACAATGATTCAATGCTACGCTAGACCCATAATACGGGTTTACAATGTTATTTCACAGTTATTAGTTTTTTCAAGTTACATGAAACAAGTTGAATTGTGTCTATTTAAGCGATTAATATGCCAATGTGTTTCCCTTGAGGATATTAGAGTAGATCGGTAGGTCAGAAAGTAACAATAAAAAGTACACTAAAACTCATAATCCCACAATGCACTATTCGAGCAGCACTCCCAGCCAGCACGCCCACGTGGGACCCATATGGGTTCAATGCGGGCTACTTGGGTACCAAGTGGGCATGGGCTGGAACTGGGCAAATTATGAGGGTCCCACATGGTCTGCATATGGGCTAACTGGGCATGGGATGGAAGTGGGCAAGCCCATGTGGGTCCCACGTGGTCTACATGTGGGCTAACTGGCATGGGTTGGAAGTGGGCAAGCCCATGTGGTTCCCACGTGGTCTACATGTGGGCTAACTGGCACGGGTTGGAAGTGGGCAAGCCCATGTGTGTCCCACGTGGGCTACATGTGAGCTCACTGGCATGGGTTGGAAGGGGGGGGGTTAAGTTAAGACTTTGACAGGGGGCCATTTTCGAAGTTTTGAAAGCCACTTCAGAGGAGCAGGCCATTATCAATGGTAGCATACAAAGACACGAGTACAAGCATTTATGCCAATTAGTCTTTCCTGAGTTTAAGCTGGTTATGGCCTCTTCCAGGTTTTTTTTAGTGTTTTTTTTTAGAGCTTGCTGCAAAAGACAATTAAGTAAAAAAGGAGCCAGACCTAGTCAAGAAAGCTCCTCTGGGGTCAAATCACAGATTTTGAAATTAATATTGAATTAATTGTTATAACTTCATGTCATAGAGAGGAATTACCTGCATTTGCGTTTAGATTAAATTATTATGTTTTAAAGATATTTTCTTGATAGACCTACGTGACAGCATTCGAATTGTCAACGGAAGAGGAGGAGTTGAGAATCGAACGCCAGCCCCTGGACCTAGCCCCGCCCCTGGACCTAGCTCCGCCCCTGGACCTAGCTCCGCCCCTGGACATAGCCCCGCCCCTAGCCCCGCCCCTTGTTCCCCGGAATATCAGGTAAACATTTCTAGACTCCTCCTCTCTTCTCTACCTGTCACTCTGTTGACTACGATGTTGTATTGTTTAGTATTAAGTCCCTAATTGAAGATGCAGTCACTGTTAATACATGATGTGATTGTGTAAGAGAACAGTATCAGACGCCATGAATGTGCATTTGTGTTTTGTGTTGTCAGGCGACGTGGGAGGACGTACTGAATGGGATTTCAAGCGGTAACACCCAGGACCAGTTTCATTCCTTCATGGATGCCCAGTATAATGAATCACCAGCTTCTGGCCCTGGCCCTGCCTCAGCTCGCCCTGGTTCTGCATCTGACCAAGGGCCCCACCCCTATTCTCAGGCCAAGCCAAAGGGCCCCAGACCCACCCCTGGCTGCGTACCTGCCCCTGGCCCCAGACCTGCCCCTGGCCCCAGATTTCCCCCTCGACCCAGACCTCCCCGTGGCCCCAGACCTGCCCCTGCCCCTGGCCCCAGACCCGCCCCTGGACCTAGCCCCGCCCCTGGACCTAGCTCCGCCCCTGGATCTAGCTCCGCCCCTGGCCCTGGTACGGAACTCCAGGGATTCTTGAATGAGGTAAATATTTCTAGACTCACTTTACGTCCTTATTAACCAGCGTTGCCGGTGAGACTGACATTCCAATAAATCCGGAAGATTCTAGAATATAGATCAACATAGAATATCAACAAAAACCTCACAACCTTTGTTCAGATTCAGATTCAGATTCAGATAACGTTTATTGCCATTATGCATACACATATAGGAATTTGCTTCGGCATTACAGTAAGTGCGTTTATACTTTTTTCACGTGTATACAAAAACAAATGCAAAAAACAGGACAACACAGGACAGACAACAGTGCATTGGATAGTGCAACATATATAAAGTGCAGTGCAGAGTTTTTACAGTGAGTCCAGTGCATATTCAGTCCTGGGCAGACTTGGGGGCGGGGGGAGGGGGAAGCCAGAGTCATTTATCAGCCTGGCGGCTGAGGGGAAGAAACTGAGCCTGTGGCGGGCCTTCAGTGCCTTAGGCAGCCGCAACCTTCTTCCAGAGGGAAGCAGGGTGAGGAGGCCGTGGCCGGGGTGGAAGGGGTCGGCCATGATCTTTCTTGCCCTCCTCAGAGCCCTGGTGTCATGCAAGGAGTTGAGGGAGGGCAAGGGACAGCCGATCACCCTCTCTGCTGAACGTAACACCCGCTGCAACTTGGCCTTGTCCTTGGTCGTTGCAGCAGGGAACCAGGTGATGATGGAGTGGGTGAGGATGGACTCTATGATGGCCGTGTAAAACTGGACCATCATGGACCTCGGCAGACTGAATTTCCTCAGCTGCCGGAGGAAGAACATCCTCTTCTGGGCCTTCTTCGTGAGGGCCTCGGTGTTCCGCTCCCACTTGAGGTCCCGGGAGATGGTCATGCCTAGAAAGCGGCATGACTCCACGGAGGCCACCGGGGTACCTCCCAGCGTGATGGGAGGGGGCAGGGCTGCTTTCCTACGGAAGTCCACCACCATCTCCACTGTTTTCAGAGCATTGAGCTCCAGATTGTTTAAACTGCACCAGCTCTGCAGCCCCTCGATCTCACCCCTGTAGGCAGATTCGTCCCCCCCGGAGATGAGGCCCACCAGGGTGGTGTCGTCTGCAAACTTCAGGAGCTAGACCGAGGGGTGGCGGGAGACACAGCTGTTGGTGTATAGGGAGAATAGTGCTGGAGACAGGACGCAGCCCTGCGGGGAGCCCGTGCTGGTGGACCTGGAGCTGGAAATGCTCTTCCCCAGCTTCACCCGCTGAGACCTGTCAGTCAGGAAGTCCGTGATCCACCTGCAGGTGGAGTCCGGCACCTGCAGCAGGGATAGCTGGTGCTCCAGGATGTGTGGGAGGATCGTGTTGAAGGCCGAGCTGAAGTCCACGAACAGGATCCTGGCGTAGTTGCCTGCAGTGTCTAGGTGTTCTAGTACGTAGTGCAGAGCCATGTTCACGGCGTCCTCCGTGGATCTATTGGCTCTGTTGGCTCTATTGGCTCTGTTGGCTCTGTACGCGAACTGTTGTTTGTTTGTTTGTTTGTTTGTCTCTGAAGGCGGTCACTGAGGAGACAGGGCAGTTGTTGTCCTGGCAGGACAGCCCCCTGTATTACAAATCAAATAATACACTGGCCATTTTCCAGGTAAGAACACCAAGACTTTCACATACATTGTCCCAGTTGGTGTATTCACTGTAGTTTGAGACAATTTTGATATCGCCTCTGTCTTATACAGAAGGACTTCAGCTCTGAGGTCCAGAAGTCAAATCACATCTGGCAGTTTGTTACTGAGTGGCGTGTCAGAGGCCCACGGAAGGTAAGCTGAGTGTTCTAATGTAAAACATTTCAAATGTTCCACTATAGAATGTGATATTAAGGCTTAATCTTCAAAAGGTTCCCTGCACTCAAGGAATATAATAAGATGTTCTAATTCCTTGCCTGCACTGAGAGCCAGTGTATGAAAGCACTTGCTGGCTTCTTGTATGAAATTATAATTATTCTATTTTACCTAATACTTGAACTATTGAATTTAATTTAAACATACCCGCTCAGATGTATTGAAATGATTTGACTGATTTCACTTTAGAGCTCAGAAGTCAAATGGATCTGCATCTGTGAGGTCACAGGGGTCGTGACCTGGATGTGGTTGAGCCAGACAAGAGTAGACGTAGTGAATTATGTGAGTGTCTTATGTATTGAATTAGAATTGACCAGTGTCACATGACATAATAATTCTAATTCTATTGTCTCATGTCTCTATGTAAATGTTAATGTACGGCAGTGTCATAGTGCATGTTCTTATGGTCTTCACCTTCAGCTTGAGCCCCTCTTCAAGACGGAGACCAAAATGTGTACTGGGATTCAGGTAGGAGCGCATTCTTGTTTTATACTTTATACCAACCTCTTATTGTCTTTTAAGCAATGGTTTGGTTTCTAGTCTGGTGAGCATTGATTTACTATAGATACATAACTACCTGTGTTTTAATTTAATTAATTAATTAGGGGACATTCCCCCTGGAGAAACTGAGGGCTAAGTGCCTTACTCAAGGGCACATTAGCAGTGGTGTGATTTCAGGCGGGATTTGAACTCACAACCTTCCGATCACCAGTCGAACTCACTATCCACTAGACCACCACGACCCCCCAGATATAAAGATATTAGAGGAGTTCCTCTCTCTTTCCTCCCTTTGTAGATCATGGGCGGGAGAGTCCAGCAGTGGATATCGTACTGCTCGGAGGAGACCTCCCAATATCGGTATTTGGAGGACGTCCAGGTAAATGCCCCCCCATTGTTCTGAGCTCTGATTGGCTAGTGTTTCATTGTTGTGTAGCGGACGGAGGTATCTGATTGGTAGATACTGTGGTCTTTGCAGCTGAGGGACGTCTACCTGCAATACACTGAGTTGAAGATGAACTCCTTGGGGGAAGCGTGTCACAACACATGGAGTGAGAGGACGTCACACTCGACCCCCCTGGAACCCCACTTTGCCTCTGACTTTGACTCTGACTTTGACTCTGACTTTGACTCTGACTTTGACTCTGACTCTGACTCTGACTTTGACTCTGACTTTGACTACGGCTTTGGCGATGGCTTTGACGATGGTCGCAGCCCTGGCCCTGCTTCTGATGCAGACTCTGCTTCTGATGCAGACTCTGCTGATGAAGATTGTTCCCCGGAATGTCAGGTAAACATTTCTAGACTCCTCCTCTCTTCTCTACCTGTCACTCTGTTGACTACGATGTTGTATTGTTTAGTATTAAGTCCCTAATTGAAGATGCAGTCACTGTTTTTGATTGATTGATTGAAAACTTTATTAGAAGATTTGCAGAAGTAGGTACATGAAAGTACATATTACATACAAGGTCAACTAACAGGATAAAAACCCAAGAAAGCCACTGGCTTATTTCAATTGGGGTCCTTGATACTCAATTAATCGTTACATGTAAGACAGACAAAAAACTAGTACTATCTACAAGATAATACAGACAAATAACTAGTACTATCTACTAGATAAACATACATCCAACATGGGAAGAACAATACAACAAAACATAAGGTATGTACAGCGGGTAGGACAGGTGGGGACATACACCACAGGTGGGGGCGGGGGACAAAACACAAAGTATGTACAGTGGGTAGTTCGGGCAGGGGGACAGACATATAATATGTACAATGGGTAGTTCGGGCGGGGGGACAAAACAACAAGTATGTACAGTGTGTGGTCATGGTGGGGGGGGGGGGTACAAAAACACCAGTAGATTTAGGCGGGGGGGAGGGGCGACATAATAACATTGCGTTTGCTCAGAGTGTAGACCAGGTAGGGGGGTGAGGATTGGGGGATGGGGGGGGTTGTCCATTGTTCCACGGTTTCGGTAGAGAGTCTCCGGGTGGTGGGGGAGGGGGGGTCGTCGCCGGGTGGGGTCTCCAGTACTGTCTCCAGTATAGATACGAGCTTTGCCTGATTTCAGTCTTTTGAGATCTAAACCCAAATCCTGCGCTATGTTACCGACTAAAGAGCCTTTCGCCATTTCCTCGGGAATGGAGTAACTGACCTGCCCGTGCACTGAACTGAGAGAGAGGACCGAGATGAACAACAGTACTTGCCGTGTCATTGTTCTGCCCGACATTTTCTCTGCGATGTCAAACAACAAAGACGCTATAATCCGTATATCAGTCGTTAATATCCTTTCAGTTTGCAGACAGAACAAAACACCAATGAAACATTAGTTTACAATCCACTGCTAATACATGATGTGATTGTGTAACAGAACAGTATCAGACGCCATGAATGTGCATTTGTGTTTTGTGTTGTCAGGCGACGTGGGAGGACGTACTGAATGGGATTTCAAGCGGTAACACCCAGGACCAGTTTCATTCCTTCATGGATGCCCAGTATAATGGTTCACCAGCTTCTGGCCCTGGCCCTGCCTCAGCTCGCCCTGGTTCTGCATCTGACCAAGGGCCCCACCCCTATTCTCAGGCCAAGCCAAAGGGCCCCAGACCTGCCCCTGGCACCAGACCTGCCCCTGGCCCCAGATTTCCCCCTCGCCCCAGAACTGCCCATGGCCCCAGACCTGCCCCTGGCACCACACCTGCCCCTGGCCCCAGATTTCCCCCTGGCCCCAGACCTGCCCATGGCCCCAGACCTGCCCCTGACCCCAGACCTGCCCCTGACCCCAGACCTGCCCCTGGCCCCAG